>NC_057813.1:341948503-342548503 GCF_018294505.1 Triticum aestivum
CTCTCCGCCTCTGCCGGGCCTCGCCCCGACCTCCCCTGCCGCGGCCGGCCTCCTCCTCGCCTGGTGCGTCGCGCCCGCGTCGCCGGCCTCCGGATCCGTGCCGCCCGGAGCTCGCCGGAGCCGCCCCGCCCCTCGCCGGAGTCCACTCTGGCCAGATCTGCCGCGGGTGGACGAGATCCACCCGTTCGCCGATCCAAACGCCGTCCCGCGACTCGGATCCCTCCGTCCCGCTCCGTCCCGTCCCGTGTTGACTTTTCGGAGGGTATATTTTCGTCCAAGTCCCTGTTTCTGCAATATTTTCGTGCCCTGTTCAACATGTCATAACTTGTTGCATACTACTCCGTTTTGCGTGCATAATATATCAAAATGTTCGCCATGAGATTCGCTACATTTCATTCCATTGTGTCATGTTCATTTGAGTGCATCTTGACGCCTGAATCATCGTTGCAAGAGTGCTATATAATGTTGTCTGCTGTCTATTAACAGAACTTGCTCATTTGTCATTTTTGCCATGATTGATGTGTGCATCTTATGAGCATGAACTCTACATGTGTTTTGTACTATGTCATGCCATATTTACAGGGGTGCCATCCATGTATTTTTGTGAGTTGTTTAATGAGCGCATAAAGCTTGTTAAGTAGGGTACTTGTTGTTGCCGTTTTGCTAGGCTGAATCTGCTATTTCATGATGCTATATAAACCTACTGCTACAAGTCATTCTATGCATAATGTGGGGATGTTCACTAATGATGTTTTGTTATACATGTCATGTTCTATCTATTCATGCCCCTGGTTGCATTTATGGCTTGCTGTAGATTGTTCGTATCTTGCTCTCAAATTGCTAAATAATCTTGCTGTCAGCCTGTTAACATTAAGTTCAGTTTGTGCCATGTGTTTTGCTAGTGATCCATGCACCCTATTAACTTGTTCTTGCCATGCTTAGCTTCATAAACATGTCTTATTACTGTTGGTTTCCTTGTCATGCCATGTAATGCTCTGTGGTGAGTGGTACAAGCTCACCAACATGCCTACTTATTATTGTTCCTGCCATGTATGAATCTGTCATATAACTTGCCATGTTTGCATGGGTGCCATCATATCTTCTGATCCTTCTTGGCTAATGGTCAGTAAGGGACTTTTGTTCTATGAGATTAGTAGATTCATGCCATGCCTTTTTCCATGATAAGTTCCTGTAACATGTTGTTTGATAGCTCTAAACATTGCAACCTGATGTTATTTCTGCTAAGCCTGAAACTGTTATTATTTGCAATCTTGCCATGTGTGTTTTAGCATGTTCTAGTGATTTCTGGAGATAGCTCAGTGTTCATGTTTTGTTACCTGTACATCATGTCCATGCCTTTTGTTATGATGTTAGGATGCTGTAGCATGTTGTTTTGAAGCTTGCAAGATGCCTAGTTGCTGTTTTGGACAGATTGTTGTTATGACTTGTATAGTGTATGCGTTGAACCGTTGCTCCGTTTTGAGTGTGCTCTATATTAAACTTGCTTTATTTTGCATGTAGCTTCATATTATTAAGTTGCATCTTTGTTTGAGGTGTTCGCTTGATGTTTATCTGCATTTTGCATCAATGCCATGTTTATCTTGTTTTGCTCATATCTTTTAGGCTGTAACTCCGAATTAAACGAACTTTATATGTAACTTGACTAGAATCTCGTGTAGATCATCTTGGTGCATCTTAACTTTCTGTTTAACAACTTGAACATATGGTTTATTCAGATCTGGACCAACTTCGAAATTTGCATGAGGACTTACCGGAATTGTTATATGTTGTTTCCGGCCTAATTTAAACTTGCTTTGATGTGTTGCTCTTGTATGCATCATCTCTTGCCATGAGTAGCTTCATATAGCTTTGTCATGCATCATGCTTTTTTGTGCATCATGTCATGTTCATGTGTGGTGTGTTTACTATGTTGTGTGCTTCTTCTCGATAGTTCCCGTTTTGTTGCGATCGTGAGGATTCGTTCGTCTACGCTTGGTTCGGCTTCATCAGTTCATCTTCTTCATGGACTCGTTCTTCTTCCTAGCGGGATTTCAGGAAAGATGACCGCTACCCTAGATCTCACTACTATCATTGCTATGCTAGTTGCTTCGTTCTATCGCTTTGCTGCGCTACCTATCTTTTGCTCTTCAAGCCTCCCAATTTGCCATGTCAGCCTCTAACCTTTTCACCCTTCCTAGCGAACCGTTGCTTGGCTATGTTACGCTTTTGCTCAGCCCCTCTTATAGCGTTGTTAGTTGCAGGTGAAGTTGAAGATTGCTCCATGGTGGACAGGATTATGTTGGGATAGCACAATATCTCTTATTTAATTAATGCATCTATATACTTGGTAAAGGGTGGAAGACTCAACCTTATGCCTGGTGTTTTGTTCCACTCTTTCCGCCCTAGTTTCCGTCATACCGGTGTTATGTTCCCGGATTTTGCATCCCTTACGCGGTTGGGTGATTTATGGGACCCCCTTGACAGTTCGCTTTGAATAAAACTCCTCCAGCAAGGCCCAACCTTGGTTTTACCATTTGTCTCACCACCACCTACTTTTCCCTTGGGAGTCGCTCTCTCGAGGGTCATCTTTATTTTAGCCCCCCCCGGGCCAATGCTTGTCTAAGTGTTGGTCCGAACCGAGCCGCCTGCGAGGCCACCTCGGGGAAACTCGAAGTCTGGTTTTACTCGTAGCCTATCTCATCCGGTGTTGCCCTGAGAACGAGATATGTGCAGCTCCAATCGGGATTGTCGGTGCATCGGGCGGTCTTGCTGGTCTTGTTTTACCATTATCGAAATGTCTTGTAAACCGGGATTCCGAGTCTGATCGGGTCTTCCTGGGAGAAGATATATCCTTCGTTGACCGTGAGAGCATATCAAGGGCTAAGTTGGGAAACCCTTGCAGGGTATAAACTTTCGAAAGCCGTGCCCGCGGTTATGCGGCAGATGGGAATTTGTTAATGTCCGGTTGTAGATAACTTGACACCAGATCCGAATTAAAACGCATCAACCGTGTGTGTAGCTGTGATGGTCTCTTTCCGGCGGAGCCCGGGAAGTGAACACGGTTTTTGGGTTATGTTTGACGTAAGTAGGAGTTCAGGATCACTTCTTGATCATTGCTAGCTTCACGACCATTCCATTTGCTCTCTTCTCGCTCTCTTTTGCGTATGTTAGCCACCATATCATGCTTAGTCGCTGCTGCAACCTCACCACTTTACCCCTCCTTTCCCATTAAGCTTTGGTAGTCTTGATACCCATGGTAATGGGATTGCTGAGTCCTCATGGCTCACAGATTACTGCAACAACAGTTGCAGGTACAGGTTATGCGATGATCTTGACGCGAGAGCGATGTTTGCTTGTCTTGGAGTTCTTCTTCTGCTTCTTCTTCGATCAAGGCATAGGTTCCAGGTCGACATCATGGGCTAGCAGGGTGGATGTCATTTGAGTTTCTGTTTGTGTTTCATCCATAGTCGGATGCTGTTCTTGTGTATGATGATGTTGTATTCTTGTGGCATTGTATGGCTCTTGTATGTATCCCCATCTATTATGTATTGTTGATGTAATGATATCCACCTTGCAAAAGCGTTTCAATATGCGGTTCTATCCTTGGTGGGACCTTCGAGTCTCTTTAGGATAGTATCACATATTGGGCGTGACACAAGGTATCAATCTAGTAGGAGGAACACACAAGTCACCAATGGTTGCACTTATACAAACAAAAAATACTTGCTCCCAACGCGTATTTCTGATGCACTCTCCGATCAAAGAGTTAGGATTGTGTCAATCCCTCGCTCTATTGATCATATCGTCTTGCCCTGAAAAGTAAGATTGTTCTCGAGCTTAGTAACATGTCGGTGGTTCGTGATCTTCCGAATGTCTTCTCGGAAGTATCACCAGGTTGTCACTTGACTGCTATGTTAAGCTTGTGATCAAGTTGGTTTCTCTGTGAACCACCCCTTCTTCAAGAATCTGTGTCAGATACCCCGAGCTAGTTGGTTAAGCTAAACAACAACTTGGAGAGTTGGAAGATAAAAGTTTGCCGACTTAGTTCTTTCCAAAGGGGTATCTTTGTGCGTGTGTGTTGAAGAAAGATGATATATTCATTGATTGATCCTCGTGGTCAATTGTTGGATCTATTATATTATCCAATATTTTATTTGAGTATGGGCTACCATCAAATCAAATCAGAACCAATCATATTCCTAATGTTATCTTACTCGTGGTTGTTTCCTCTAGCAGACACCATTATATCTTTCAGGTCTGACCAATGCTATCACATTGTTCACATAATTGTGGAATTCCACTTATATGGAAACCTGGATGAATTGTTGTTGAGCCCATCAGCAACATTTTTACCTTGCCCATGATTCGTGTTGAACATCCAGCTAGTGCTGGAAACTTTGTGAACAATACTTTCGTGTTCCGTTCATGAAGCATATCTTTGGCTGAAAGGAGTGACTTTCTCTAATTCATGTGCATTTGATGCAAGTTGCCACCGTGAATTTGAGAAAGCAAGTTTTTTTACTTCCTTTGGAATCATCCCAAGTCAGTTATGCACGTGTGAAGTATTCTATGGTCTGATAGACTGATCATCTTCATTCTATACGTATTTCTAGCACACCAAGCCACTGATTGATTTGTTCAAGGAGAAGAAGTTCCTTCTTAAGAGCTAGACTTACGCAAGGACTACGATATCCTCGTTGATGGTTCCCAACCTGAACTCAGTAGTGTCTTATTATAAGACTACTACGTGGTCATGCTTGTCTGGGACAGCGTGTTCACATGTGTGTAGCAGAACCAGCTCATGTTTTGGAGCTTACTACAATAGTCCATTTCCCGAGAATCTCGCAACGTCATCTCGTCGATTTGTGTTGCAACCTTTAATTTTTCATTCTAGACCCGATGAGTCTGGAATATTCCAACACCAACCAGATCTGAATCTCAGGCAAATATGATGGTTGGAACGTTTTCCAAGAATTGTAATATTGGTCTCTCTGTAACCCGGTAAAGTGGATGGCATGACCAACACACCCATCCGGAAGACCTATTATTGTAGTATCTTGATTGAGGAAGTTGGCCACATCCCCATAAGGATTTCGTAGGATTTACTCCCTAGTTGTTTATGGATTTTTGTGTGTGTCTCAAGTCCGACCTTTTATTTGATCTTTTATATATCAAACCATATCTATGAATTGGTTATGCTAGAACATCAAGGAGAACATTAGGATCAGAGTGCTAAATGTCTCTTGGTTAATCTTCCAGATTTTGTTTCCTTGGCCTCGCTAAGGTGAAATCTGAGAAGACGTTATCTTCCTTTGCATCTGCATCGTCCATCGATGTTCATCATGGTAGTATGTTGTGTTGCCAGGATCCTTAACATGTATATTGGTAAAACCTTGATGATTATTGAAATGCTCAAGTTCTTGAGAGCACGCACAAGCACTAGGTGTTATCACTGGCACTAACTGGGATCGCTGCCAGCTTACTTCAGTTATGCTATAACCATTCCAATAGTGAAATTACTCTCTACTGTTGAGCTTCTCCCAGTTACTAGAATCATTTCCAGCATTTGCATTTTGTTCCCATTATCGGTGTCCAAACCGGCAGATCTCGGGTAGGGGGTCCCGATCTATGCGTCTTAGGTTGATGGTAACAGGAAGCAAGGGACACAATGTTTACCCAGGTTCGGGCCCTCTCGATGGAGGTAAAACCCTACTTCCTGCTTGATTAATATTGAAGATATGTGGAATACAAGAGTAGATCTACCATGAGAACGCAGAGGCTAAACCCTAAGAGCTAGCCTATGATGGTATGATTGTAATTGTGATCGGCCTTCTAAGGACCATGCTCTCCGGTTTATATAGACACCAGAGAGCCAGGGTTTACATGGAGTCAGTTTACAAGGAAGGAAACATACTATCCGGATCACCAAGCTTGTCTTCCACGCAAAGGAGAGTCCCATCCGGACATGAGCCGAAGTCTTGAGTCTTGTATCTTGACGCTTCTATAGTTCGGACGATGTATATAGTCCGGCTGTCCGGATACCCCCTTATCCAGGACTCCCTCAGTAGCCCCTGAACCAGGCTTCAATGACGATGAGTCCAGCGTGCAGTCTTGTCTTCGGCATTGCAAGGCGGGTTCCTCCTCCGAATACTCCAAGGTGATTATCGAACACGTAGGTTGTGTCCGGATCTGCAAGATGATCTCCACACACCCTTAGCATAAATCTGTTATGCTGGCAATCTTCGTACGTCGTGCCCCTGCATTGTGACCTGGTCCAACACGAAGCAGCGTTTCCTGCTCCACCTCGACTCGCGTTGTGGGGCGGTTTTATCGACACGTCCTGCCAAAGCAAAGATCGTGTCCCTCTTAATACGGGATCTTTCATCAATATGGGCATATGCGACCCCACGGCGACTGTTGGTATAATTCCGTGTTTCTTTTTAGATAAATCTCAAGCGGTCACGCTGAGGACTCTTGGTATTCATCCCTTTTATAAAGGGGTCAAGGCCTATGCCTCGTTTCCACCTCTCCTGCTCCCTCTCGCACCTCGAGCTCCATCATCCCAGATGTTCCGGTATGTCCGGATCCGACGCAGTAGGCCGGTGGGTGGCCTCCTCAATTCAGGAGGAGGATATTGCGAAGCTGAGGGAGGTTGGATACTTGACTGTTGATATCCAGCATAGGCTTCCTGCTCCGGAGCAAGTCATCCCCACGCCAGAGCCCAATGAGAGCGTCGTGTTTACTCCTCACTTCCTCCGAGGCCTAGGCCTCACCCTCGACCCCTTTGTGAGGGGGCTCATGTTCTATTATGGCTTAGATTTCCATGATCTGGCTCCAGACGCCATCCTCCATATCTCATCTTTCATTATCGTGTGCGAGGCTTTTCTCCACGTCAACCCACACTTCGGCTTATGGCTGAAGACCTTCAATGTGAAGCCGAAGATGATCGAGAGGCGACAGGCAAAGTGCGGTGGCGCCATAATAAGCAGGAATGCCGATGCCCCATGGATAGAGGGTTCTTTTCCGGAAGTGTCCGACATATGGCAACGGAGATAGCTGCCACCGAGTTCAGCTCAGGCCCTCCATCACAGTTGGCGTCTTGGACCGACGTGGGACGGAGTTATGGGCCTGCTGGCGATGTACCAGAACTGCAGAATCGCATCCGGGAGCTTATTAGGAGGGACATAAATCTTGTCAGCATAATTCAAGTAATGCTAGTCCGACGGATATTGTCGTGCAAATGTCGGCCTCTCCGTATGTGGGAGTTTAATCCGGAGGGTCCGCGAACTATTAAGCACTTCTTCGCCCTGACGCTCGAAGGAATGTGTAAATTATTCTTCGGACCACAAGGAAAGTGTCCGGACACCACCGAGGATGCGGGCCTAAGCTGCAATCGCCTAGATGCCCAAGTAAGTAACCTTAAAGCCGGACACTTTATTTATATTTATCATGATTATCATTCTAACATTCCCTTCGCGTCCAGGAATGGCTTGACAAGGCGAAGAGAATCAGGTGTCCGACACCACTTCCTGAAGCCTCGCCTGGTCCCACCATTGCAAAGATGTTGGACCTGGCGCTTAGCAAAATCCCTTCAGGGAAAGGCGAAGGAGAGGGCAGTGAAGCTAAACTTCATGCGTTGCGCATCCAGACCAGGGAAATTGCTAACCCTCCTATGGAGGATAGTCGGGAAGGGAAGGTCAAAGCCTCCTCCCCACGCGGGAAGAAGAGGGCCGCCTCCGAAGATTTGGAGGCGGAGACGCCCAAGCAAGGGAAGAAAACATCACCAAGGGGCTCTGCCACGACGGGCGGCCTCATCACGCCATGCCCACCAACGGGCCAGCCCTCCAATGAGCCATAAGTCATTCATTAATTCGAAGGTGAGATGTTACTCCGAGATCCGTAACCAGGACTTCGGTTTTTGTAGTCCGGCGAGCAGCTCTTCTCAACAGAGTTCGTCTTCGGGGGACCTTCGTCCGGAGATGATGGAGAGTGAAACCCCACCCCACTCTCCGCCTCATGAGGTGGGCGACACGGAGGTGTCGTCACGGAGGAGTCCGAATATACCGAAGCCGAAGGCTAGTACGTCAGCCGCCCTTAGCCCGGAGCACTTGGCTCCCACGGGGGCGATGAGAAGGGTCCGGTGCAGTTTAGTGTCCGGCCGGACGTACTGACGGGCCGTCTGGAGCGAGCCGCGCTCTCGGAGGAGCACCGCTCTTTAATGAGCACGGTGCTCATGAAGATTTCAACCGCTACCAGCGGCTTGAATGAGCCATTTAGAAGCCTGCTCAAAGGCTTTGAGGTATGTAGTGAAAAAATGCACAACTTTTTGGTTATGAAGCACGCGTTGGGTGTGCTCCCTATAGATAGTAGCCCCTGAGACCCTGGTTGCCCGCCATAGGCGGAAAACGGGGGATCATATACTAATTGATGCGCCATACGTGTGCGCAGGTAGGATCCGGCAGCCGACCAGTGTGTTGAAGTTGCCGAGCTAAGGAGGCAAATCGGATCCATCGATGCCGATATCACGCTGGTGAATAAACGGCTTGAGGAGTCCCAGGGTATGTGCTTGGTTTTTATTATAATATGTAGGAAAATGCCAAAGAGGCATAATATTAATGGAATGTATTGGCACTGCAGATGGTGCTGCTGCCGTGGAGGCCCTGAGGGCGGAACTTGCTCAAGCCAAGGAACAAGCTCGGGCTAGCAATGCGGCTGCCCTAAAGGCGGCCAAAGAGTTGAGAGCCGAACAGGCTGCTCATCACTGAAGCAAGGAAAAGATAGCCGAAATGGCTGAAGAGTTAAAAAATGTCGTCGACCGGTACGCACTCCTTGAAAAGGAGAATAAGGCTAGTTCGGTCGAGCTGGACAAGGCACGTAATGCCGCCAAGGAGATGCGGATCGAGATCCGGAGTATGCGGGAGGAGCTCCAACAAGCTGACAAGATCATGGCTGGGGGCTCGTACTTACTGCGGACGAAGTTCTTGGATTCGAAGTATGCTCACCTGGCGGGTCGCATGAGTACTGCAGACGCATATGCGGATTTGGCGAATAGCACAACTGACGCTGTCAAGTTCTTCGCGGGTCAAGGCGATGAAGAAGTGGAGAAGCTTTTCTGGTCGCAGTTCAATGCTCCCACTCGCTCGCTGCCACTGAATGAGAAGGTGGCTGCTATGGCGGAGCTCCACAGGCTGTCTGGACTTGCAATACGGTCTGTAATAGACCATATTTGGCCGAAGGGGCCTAAGCCGGACAGCTACATTGGTTTGGTGCATCAATTCCTTGGAGCCGTGTCCCGGATTGACGCCATGAGGAGGTTGGCATGCATAGAGGGTGTGCCGATGGCTCTAGCCCGCGTTAAATCCTACTGGACGGATATGGAGGCCACTATAATAGCGAGCCAGGATCCGGCGGGAGGCCCACATCCGGCCGAGCACTACTTGGCGCAAGTCACAGAAGGTGCCCGCCTGATAGAGGCGCAGTGCTCAAAGAGTGTTTTATTCGAGTGCTAAGTCAAATCATTGTAGAAAACAATGTTTAGTTTAATTATGAGGCTATGTTTATACTTTTGCCCGGAAGTATGATTGTCCTCCTTTTGCGGCTATTCTTATATGTATAAGTAGTCTGAAAGATAGCAGTCGATGGCTTCAGCCCCCTCACGGACAATGCGGGGGTGTTGGCGAAAAAAATATATGCATAATCACACTTGATCCAACGTCTTGGTCTGTTAAGGAGGTGATCGCACGCCGAACTAGGCAACTGGACTATATAGTTGTAACACTTTCTCTTAGCCATGGGAGTCTAATGGTGGGGCTACTATGTAGCCCCTGGTACCTCCATGTGCATCCGAATACGGGTGCATGTGTACATGGCCGGGAAACGGCCCTTCGTTAAGGCGGAGGAATCTTTAGGGATTCCGGTGAGTCTTCGAGTGGTTGAACAGTCTCGTTGTATCATGACGGTCAGTTTTCGTCTTTCTCTACTGAGGCGCTCATCCGAAATAACCAGGTCACAATCGCAGTAGTTCTCCTTTGGCCTGCCTTAGCCGTATGATAGCGGAACGTAAGGCGGCAAACCCAGGAGACGGGCAAACCCAACATTTTGACCAAAGACATGATTCGGAGCTGTGCATATACGGCCAAACTAGTGACGCCGAACACTCCTGAGGGTATTCGGTCTTTTGTAAAAGAAGATAGGCTGACAAGAGCCTATTTTAAGCCCTTTATTTCTAGGTCCGTGCAATTTAGTCTGCGGTGGCCAAATGCCAAAAACGGCAGTATCCTCTGTGGGTGTAGAACCCATGGGATGGTTAAACAACAAGAGGCAGTAGAAAAGGTTTACACAGGGGCTTAATCTAAAAAGAAACCTGTTGCACGGGGCCCTGCTGCACGTCTGCGCCTTTTTCTCCGTTGTGCCGTATCCTGGAAGGGTATCACACGAACGTTGTCTGCAAAAAAGAAAAAATCGTAGGAGGGTGCAACGTAAGTATGCGATCAGTAACAAGAGTGTAAGTTGTTGGCCTATCAATAAGGTCGAGCCAAGCGTGGGGCTGTATTAAAAATAGACAGCCCCAGATTTCCCTTATGGGATTACATATACAGCACCCTGTTTGAATTTATCCAGGCTACCGGACTCGTCTAACCGTGTCTGTGGTCTTGCGTCTAACCGTGTCTGTGGTCTTAATGACCAATCGTGTTTTCTAGAACTGGAGTCCGCTTATAGTCCGGCCGCTAGGGCCGTCACGTATTCCGTTGCGCGTGAAGGGCGCTTTATGATTCCGCTAACGGTGATGACACCACAGGGACCGGGCATCTTGAGTGTAAGGTGGCCATAGTGCGGCAATGCGTTGAAGCGGGCGAAGGCCGTCCTTCCTAGCAATGCGTGATAGCTACTTTGGAAGGGTGCGATAGTGAAGAGCATCTCTTCGCTTCTGGAGTTGCTGGGGAGCCGAATGTTACTTCCAGCACGACGGAGCCCCTGGCGCAGGCTGCAATGCCTGGTATCAACCCTTCAAAGGTGGTGTTGTTGTGTTTAATTCTGGATGGGTCTATCCCCATTCTGCAGACAGTGTCCTCGTATATTAAATTGAGACCACTGTCGTCGTCCATGAGGACACGGGTGAGACGGTATCCGTCGATTAGTGGGTCACGCACCAAGGCCTGTGATCCTCCACGCCGAATACTAGTTCGGCCGTCCATGTGATCGAAAGTGATCAGACGAGACATCCAATATGAGACGTGGGTACGACGGGCTCTACATCGTGCGCTTCTATGGTTGCGCGTTTATGCCCTCTCGTGGATGTGTGAGTCGCGTGGATCATGTTTACTATTTTAACCTCTGGCGGGAATTTTTTTCTGTACCCCAGTGTTCGGCTGGTGAGGTTCATCCTCGTCTTCGCTTGGTGTTCCCCTCCCCTTGTGTTCAGCATTTAATTTGCCGGCCTGCTTGAAGACCCAGCACTCTCTATGGGTGTGGTTCGCATGTTTTTCTGGGGTGCCATGAATTTGGCATAGTCTGTCCAGGACTCTATTCAGACCGGATGGTCCGTCTTTAGTGCCTTTGAATGGCTTCTTATTCTGATTAGGTTGAGAGCCCCTGAATCCGGTGTTAACCGTCGTGTTATCCGGGCTTTCTTCCTTGTTTTGGCCTTTGTTTTTATTACGCCGTGGCTTCCTGTTGCCATCCCTTAGTTCGGATGTGCTGGGGTCGCTGGTGCCTTTATGGGCCAACCAGCTATCCTCGCCCACGGAAAAGCGGGTCATAAGGCTTGTTAAGGCTGCCATTGTCCTTGGCTTTTCTTGGCCGAGGTGTCGGGCGAGCCATTCGTCACGGATGCTGTGTTTGAAAGCCGCTAAGGCTTTGGCGTCCGGACAGTCGACAATTTGATTCTTCTTAGTGAGGAATCTATTCCAAAGCTTGCGGGCGGACTCTCCGGGCTGCTAGATTATGTGACTTAGATCATCTGCATCCGGAGGCCGGACATAAGTCCCTTGAAAATTGGCCCTGAAAGCGTCTTCGAGTTCCTCCCAACTCCCAATTGAGTTTTAGGGGAGGCTCTTCAACCAGTGTCGAGCTGGTCCCTTCAACTTGAGGGGAAGGTATTTGATGGCGTGGCGGTCATCCCCACGAGCCATGTGAATATGCAGGATAAAATCCTCAATCCAGACCCTTGGGTCTGTCGTGCCGTCGTATGCTTCTATGTTCACAGGTTTAAAGCCTTGTGGGAATTAATGGTCTAGTACCTCTTCGGTGAAGCACAGGGGGTGAGCAGCCCCTTTGTATCTGGACGCATTGTGGCATGTAGTCGGCTATTGTTGTGTCTGGGGTTGATTCTGAACTGATATCTGGCTTTTATGAGCGTTTGGGTGACCATAGTCGTGCGCTGGGGTGTGTCTTCTAGATCCATATATGGACCTGGCTGCACCGGTCTTTTTATCCGGATGCTCGCATGGATCGTGCGCAGTGTCCGTAGCCGCTCTGTTATGGTTGTGAGGCGGTACGTCTCGTTTCTTGGTCGAATTTTCTTTTGGTAGAACGGCCGCGTCGTCGAATTCTGGCAGTAGCCTGCGCTTCGGATAGCTTTTCATATGGCGGTCGTCGCCATATTTTTCTTTAGTGTCTAGCACCTTATTCCATCCGCGACTTAGCTTTTCCTGTGCGGCCTTTGAGCCTTTGCTTCTGCTTTTCTAGACTTCTTGCGGTGGCCATAAGCTTTCTGTGGAGGTTGTCTCGTTCCGCTTGTTCGTCCGGGATGATGAATGCATCATTGTCCGGACTGTCTTCCTATTCTGGGGCGGCATCCTGAGATCGTCCCTCCGGATCATTGTGATCGGGTGTTTGCTCCGAACTTGATTTGGCGTGACCTCGCTCGTCCTGCTCCACCGCTGGGTCCATGTGGTCATTATTGCTTTCGGAGTTGCGGGTATATCAACCCTTCTTGCGCTCTTGTCGCTATTTTTTCCATAGCTGGACTTTGAGCGGCGTCTGCACCGCCTCTTTGGCTTTTTCCCGGGTGTTTTATCGTCCGGGCTTCCGTCCTTATTGGGCGTATCTACCATGTATATATCATGTGACAAGGTAGTAGTCCTGCGCTCCAGGGATTCTGGATCCTCTCCTGCATCGTCGTCCATACCGTCGATGTCTTCGGAGTCAAGCACGTCGGTTAATTCTTTCATCGCCTGCTTCCCACTCGGGCCGGACATAGTTCGGCCCAGAGTCTCCTGACAAAGAGAGAGACTTCTAGGAGTTCAGCATGTCGCCAAAGGGCGAGTGCTGAAAGATGTCCGCAGCGATAAACTCCATTACCGGAGCCCAACCTGGCTCGGCTGGCTCGAGAGTGAGCGGAACAGGACCAACATCCGGATATGAGTCCGGGGGTCCGAGGTTACAGGCCTCCACAGAGGTGGGACCCGTGTTCGGCTCCACCGCCGATAAATCTGCGGCCTGGGGAGCGGGGTCCAGCCCTCCGTCCATAGGAGATGCAACCTGTCCCGGATTTAGATCCAAGGCTGCTTCGGGGATGATGTCCCGGGCACTGTCCGACAGCAGGTCTAGGCTGTGCTCGTCGTGGCTGTCCGGCGCTCCTGGCGCAGGCTCGAATCCGTCGAAGATCAAGTCTCCGCGGACATCTGCCGTGTAGTTCAAGTTTCCGAACCTGATCTGGTGGCCACGGGTGAAGCTGTCGATCTGCTCTAACTGGTCAAGCGAATTGGCCCGCAGTGCGAAGCCAGCGAACACAAAGATCTGTCCGGGGAGAAAAGTCTCACCCTAGAATGTGTTGTTGATGATTGAAGATGCCATCAAGCCTCGAAGCGACGACACAGAGGAACTCTCAATGAAAGCACCAATGTCGGTGTCAAAACCGGCGGATCTCGGGTAGGGGGTCCCGATCTGTGCGTCTTAGGCTGATGGTAATAGGAAGCAAGGGACACAATGTTTACCCAGGTTTGGGCCCTCTCGATGGAGGTAAAACCCTACTTCCTGCTTGATTAATATTGAAAATATGTGGAATACAAGAGTAGATCTACCATGAGATCGTAGAGGCTAAACCCTAAGAGCTAGCCTATGATGGTATGATTGTAATTGTGATCGGCCTTCTAAGGACCATGCTCTCCAGTTTACATAGACACTGGAGAGCGAGGGTTTACATCGAGTCGGTTTACAAGGAAGGAAACATAATATCCAGAATGCCAAGCTTGTCTTCCATGCAAAGGAGAGTCCCATACGGACACGAGCCGAAGTCTTGAGTCTTGTATCTTGACGCTTCTATAGTCCGGACGATGTATATAGTCCGGCTGTCCAGATACCCCCCTATCCAGGACTCCCTCACCCATCTTGCACCGTCAATGTGCCATTCTACCATGGGTCCCATCCATTTTCGATGATAAGCAAAATCATCCATTGCGCTATCTTCAACAAGGTAATCCACATCATCCATTCCAATCCGAGTATTCAATTCTACCAAACTCCGTCAAACGATTGTTCATGAATTGCCTTAGGCTGGTTCAGAGAGTATCGATGATCCATGTGTCAAAAGTAACTCTTTTTGCCACTTAAGAGATGTCCTTACGTCTCACCTCAAGAGTTGATCTTGAGTGCTCAATCCCCGAGAAGATCTATTCCGTAGAGTTTCCTTCTGTCATCGTCATGTTGGATGAAGATCTCGAAGGCAAGACATCAAGATCAATTGGAGCATAAATCAACAACTTTAAGAAGATAGTTGGATCATGAAGTTTGCGATACTTAGTGTCCCCTTTGTCTTCTTACCTCACATATTGAATCTCGGGATGAGATTCTTGTTTAGTGGGGGTGAGTTTTCACGTACCTAATTCTAGTATGACCTATGCTAGCTTCCATGTGGGCATCATGTTTAGATTCAAATGAAATTTGAATTGAGGAATTTTCAAAAGCCTCAGAAAACCTCTAAAAATATCTACATTTAAATCTCATCAAATGAGTCCAAGAAAATGTTCCTGTTATTCTGTGAAAATGGCATGAGGTAAAATTCAAACCAATATTTTTGGAGTCACAGAAATAATTTATTCTGGGCCTTTGATTTAAATCAATAATATATTTGGGTTGGAATTATTTCTGTTATATAAGAAATAATGTTCAAATATTTTGTAAGTTTGCATGTGACCTTGGGCTAGCTCTCTAAGCTCATATAAAAAATTATAGAAAGTTCTAAAATAGTTTAGTTTTCCGACTAAATCAAAACAAAATAACGGAAATAGAAAAGAAAAATAAAAGAGAGAGATAGAGAAGGACTAAGCTGGCGCCCACCAACCGGCCCAGCTCCTGTGCAGCCCAGCCCACTGTCCTTCCCCCTGTCGTCTTCCTCCCGACAGAAGGACGCCGTGCATGTGCCCCGTGTGCACGGCCACGCGCCCCGGCCACCTCCTGCTTGCCTCTCCCCCTCGACGCCTGGCCTTCTCAAGAGGCACCACAACGCCCCTGCCCCCTCGCGCTCTCCCTTGCTCCTCCCCCTCCTCTGCTCTCTCCCCACACGCGCCCGAGCGGAGCTCGTCATCGCCGGTGCCGTTTGCCACAGCCACCATGCTCCCCTTGCCTCGTCAACGCGCCAAGAAGCCCCGCCTCGTCGCCCTCTTCCTCCTCACCAAAACGGAAGGCGCTGTAAGCCCTGGATGCCACCAGCTCTGTTGTTCCCCTCCTCGGCCACCGAGGATCGCCGCCGTTGATTTGCCACCGTCTCCGCCTCTCCGAGCTCGCTGAGACCGTCTCTGACCCCGCTGTGAGCTCCACCTTATTCTCCCCTGCTCTCCATGCCCGTACACACCCTCTAGCCGCCCGAGTCATCGGAGCAGTGAGCTCCCCGCCGCCAGCCATGTCGCCACCATAGCCACACCTATGGAAACCCGCAACCGAGCATGCCACCGTGGCAAGTGCGTCCCCAGGAGACAAACACGACCAACCCCGGCCCCTGCCGTGCACCGTAGCCCCTTCTCCCCTCCCAGCTGAACTCCGGTCACCGCCCAAGTGGTCGCCGACGTCGTTCTAGGCCACCTCCGGCGAACCCAATGGCACTAGTCGGTGCGGCTGAGCCTCCTCGTCACGTAGATGGCCTTCGTCGTTGGTTTGGTCACCGAAGACGCAAACCCGCAGCCCGCCGCTGCGTCTGACCTCGTCGGCGTCGAGTCGCCGGTGGGGTTAGGCCCGGTTGACTGGATTTGACCTCGTTTGACCTGGGGTTTGACCCCCCAGGTTCACTAACACGCGGGCCCGCCCCTGTTAATCTTTAATTAGTTTTAGGTTAGTGCTAATTAACTCTGACAGTTAGCTTAGACACTGACCAGTGGGCCCAGGCCCAAATTAACCTAGGTTAGTGCTAACGTAACACTAACTAACTCTGTTAGTTAGTTGTTACAATGACATGTGGGTCCCAGCCGTCAGGTTTGACCTCGCTGGCACCTTTGACTTGCTGACGTCACCCCCACATCATGCTGACGTAGTTAACCTTTTTCTGTATTTATTCTTATTCAGGAAAATCCAGAAAACGCCCTAAACTTCAAATATTCATAGAAAATTATTTGTAACTCCAAATGAAACAAGTTATATATGAAAAATGATCAGAAAATTCCAATCTATCCATCTGCACTAGTTTCATGCATGTTAAAGCAACTTAAACCTGCTGTTTATATCATAACATGATCATGCACTATATAAAGTCATAGTTTGAGTTTGAACTTGAACCTTGGATTCAAAATAACTCAAACCCATCTGGTTGTAGTTGCATTAGGCCAAACCATATCGTATTGCCATGTCATGATCATGCATCATATTGTGCATTGCATTGATTGTGTTTCCTTCTCTGTTGCCGGTATTTGTCCCCTCTGGATAGACGTGGTTTCGACGATGAGTTCGATGACACCGATGAAGAGCTATACTATCTTCAGAAGTGCCAGGCAAGCAAAACCCCCTTGTTCATTCCGATACAATCCCACTCTCTCGCTCCTGCTCTCTTTTTCTGCATTAGGACAACAATGATTCATTTGTTACTTACTGCGGTAGTTGAACCCCTTTCCTCGGCATGACCTGTCATTGCCACAGTAAATAGATGAAACCCACTAGCATGAGTAGGAGTTGTTTGAGCCCTGATGTGCCTACTCATTCATGCTTGTTTGTCATACCTGCTACTGCTTAGAGTTGAGTCAGGTCTAATTCATCGGGGATGAATTGGAACAGTGCTGAACATGTCCTACTGTGTGTGAGCTAAGTGTGTGAACAAGATTTGGTAAAGGTATCGATGAGAGGCCATGTAGGAGTACATGGTGGGTTGTTTCGTTGGAATCATCCTTAAGCACTAAGGTCTATATGTGCGATTTAAGATTCAGCTACTACCATGCATTGGGCCCTGAAATATGACCCCGCTCGACTTCTTAACCACCCTAGTCCTCAGTCCAGGAGTTGCAAGTAGTTTCTGGTATTTGTAGTTGCTGTAGGCCGTGCGCAGTGCTGACCGGAGGGGTGGGCTATGATGCGGTAGGCACGTGGCCGGGCATGCCGGGCCCCCGTTTGGTGTCGCGGAACCCTGTACACATCGTTCAGGGTCGTATGTGGAAACCTCAGACGGACTCCCTGCGGATGGAACCAGAATAGGCGATAAACCTGGACTAGAGACTTGAGTGTTTAGGTAGGTCATGGTCTACACCCACGTCGGCTTTCACTTGAACTCTATCGAGCACATGTCGTGTGCAGACGCTAAGTGGTGGAAACATGTATGAAGAAGTACACCCCTGCAGGGTTAACATGATCTATTCGAATAGCCGCGTCCACGGTAAAGGACTACTTGGTTGCCTACACAATTCATAGACAAGTGTAAGTGGATACTCTATAGTGTGCAAGATAAGCGTGAGTGCTATGGATGGCGTTCTCGTAGGGAGACGGGAGTGGATCTATATTGGTGTATTGATATGGTGAATATGTGGACTCGTGTGTGCCACCTCAAAAGAGTTACTCGCTGTCGGTGTACAGGAGTAGGGGTACCCTAGTATCCCGAACTCGTGCACGGGCAGTTGCAGCACCCCTCGGCAAGTCTTGACGGGTGACCGCCAAGACCCTCCGTGGATCCCTTGAAGACCATTCAAGAACAAAGTACTCAAACCAAGGCCCCGGCAAGAGGAGCTTGGTGGGAAGGCCAAACAAGGCCCCGACAAGAGGATCTTGCCGGGAAGAGACAAGACCCCGGCAAGAGGAGCTTGCCGGGAAGGCTACTCAAGGCATACCAAGAAAGCTTGCCGCGACGCGCCCTGCGTCCCGGCAAGATCCGGCGAGCGACAAGCTTCCGGACGCGACAAGACGACGGCCACGGCAAGGAGCTTGCCAAGGGAAACCCCCACTTCGTGCCCGCGCTCCAGCACACCTGCTAACGTGTCGCTCTGGGACTCTCCCAAGCACACGTGGCAGGAGGCCGTGCAGCTAGGGGTACGTGGTGGCAAGCGGAGATGAAGAGAAGCCCATCGTGGCAAACGGTGGCGCTCCTAACGGTCACCTTTTGCACTGTTTAGGAGACTCAGACAGACATTTAATGCCCTTGTCCCCTGCCGTCAGAGTTAGGTAGGGTGCACCGTATCCACAGTAGCGGTAGCTGCACCTACCGCATCCTTTTCCATTTTTACCCTTCTAGTCTACGTTGCCACCTGTGGGTAACCCCTTGAAAGTATAAAAGGAGGCCCAAGCGCAACGTCGAGGGGGTTCGGCCAGTTCGGCTCATTGGAGATACCAGAAACACTCCCACGCTCAGTCTGGTAGCGTCGATCGCTCCTGAGCAAAGATTCAATACACACAAACAAGCAGCAGTAGGGTTTTACGCATCCGTGTGGCCCGAAGCTGGGTAAAATCCCCCTCGCGTGCACCGCCTCGATCCGCTCTTTGTGCGCTCTCCGCATCCCACCGAACCGAAAGGGGCCCTGTCCCCATAGGTGTTGGTGGAATCAGCACCCCCCCGACATCTTTGGCGCGCCAGGGAGGGGGCGTCGAGATTGTGCGAACCCGATCCAGGGTGCGCGCAAGCTAAATCTTCATCGTCTTCATCGACATGCCACCGAAGAAGAAGGGTTCGGAGGCAGCTGTCCCGTCTGTGTCGCTTCCACCGCCTCTGGAGCAAACGGGTGGTGGAGTGGACGCCGGCGGAGGAATGGGCGTCGACGAGGGTGCCCACAGCGCTGCCAAGTCCAAGGACAAGGCGGCACAGACCTCGGCGTCCATGCGAGCACTGCGCCCCTCTCAGGAGGCGCGGGACCAGCAGCATCATAGCATTCGCAGCGCTATACGTCCGCTGACCCAAGATCAAGCTGGTGGTTCGCGTGGCGTTCAAGACCAGCATGCACGCCAGCATGCTGGCCCCAGGGAGGTGCGGTCGCCGGGACGGGACGCCGCTCCTTCTAACTTGGTTAGGAGTCCGAGCACGCCCCTCTCCTCGCACCGTTCACCTCCGTCGCCCACCACTCCAGCAGAAGCCTTGGCGCGGGCCCAGCTGCTCTTGGACTATCCTCCGACGGCGGACAAGACCGACGAATGGAGGGCCACTATCCAGAGCCTCATCGGCTTCGCCAACGGCGACACTGCGCGGCGACCAAGCACCTCGCTGCCGCGGCAGGACAGCCGGACGCGAGCCGATGGCAACAAGACTGAGGGAGGTGCGACTTCCATGCACTCCCCACTACGAAGGCCAAAATCGCCGACTCGCCGGGTCCACCCCAACAGCGGCTCCACCACGTCGTCGGACCCACGAGTTCGTCGCGACCAGCGCCAAGTTCTCCATGAACGACAACAAGAAGACGCCCGAACCCGCATCGAGCGCCGAAGAGAAGCGCGACGTCAATCCGACAAGCGCGCTGGGCTCTCTGTTGACATGCATGCGCCAGGGGAACTAGGCGATCTGTCGTACGCGGTAGGTTTTCCTGCGTTCACCCGTGAGCTGCGGCAAGTCCAGTGGCCCGGCACAAAGAATTTCAAGCCAGACGTGCCGGAGAAGTACGACGGCAAGACGCATCCGTCGGAGTTCCTCAGCATCTACAACATTGCGGTGCAGGCTGCCGGGGGGCGAGATGACAAGATTCTTGCCAACTACTTCCCGCTGGTGCTCAAACCCAATGTCAGATCATGTCTTATGCACTTGTCGGACAACTCCATATCCACCTGGGCTGATCTGTGCCATCCGTTTGTCGGCGCCCTTACAGGCGGCCACAAGCCACATTGCCAAGAGAGCGATCTTCATCTGCTCGCCCAGAAGGAAGGAGAGCCATTGCGCAAGTACATTTAGAGATTCAGCCGCGTACATCACAACATCCCAGATGTCCACCCCGCCGCGATCATCAGCGCGTTCCATCAGAACGTGCGAAACCGAAGGATGAGGGAGGAGATGGCGATGTGTAAGATCAGAGACGTCAGCGAGCTTTACGCCTTGGTTGACAAGTGTGCACGCGCTGAAGAGGGGAGGAGGCTCCCCGGAGAGAGTACATGAGCAGGAGGATCTGACAGTGAGGATCCCGCCCCGGCAAGGAAAGGCCGGCGGCGGAACAACAAAAGGAATAAGGGTAAGGAAGTGCTGGCTATCGAGCGGACCGGCAACGGAGGTGGCGCCAAGGAAGGTAAGGCTGGTGGCTCCGACAAGGAGGCCCATCCGGTGGCGGCCGCCGACAAGCAGGACAGCTCCGGCAGGCAGTATTGCAAGATTCACCGCACCAAGGGTCACGATCTCCAGAACTGCAAGAAGGTCGAACAGCTTGCTGAGCAGCAGAAAGCTGAATACGAGCGACGCGACAAAGAGAAGGCCCAGGAAGGAACTGGTGGATCCGGCAAGAAACGCCCCGGCCGGGGAGGACGCCGCGGCAAGGCCAAACAGCGGCAAGGCGACAGACCTCCCCGCGGCCGCGACAAGGATGAAGATGGCGACGATGACGAAGACGTGGATGATGATGAGGCTGATGAGCAGGAATTTCAGAAAGCCACAGAGGTCCTGTGCGTTGACGGTGGCGCCTCTCTGCATACTTCGCACCGCCAGCTCAAGCAGTGGATGCGGGAAGTGAATGCAGCGGAGCCATCCATAGAGTCACGCAAACCCCTGAAATGGTCCAGCACGCCTATCATCTTCGACATTGGGGATCACCCTGATCGCATAACTGCGGCCGGGTGCTTGCCGATGTTGGTTTCACCAACTATCCGCAAACTCAAGGTCACAAAGATGCTAGTTGACGGTGGGGCCGGCTTGAATCTCATCTCCTCCACGGTCCTTCACAAACTCCAGATCCCCGACAGCGAGCTCGAAGAGACCGGCACATTCCAAGGAATCAACCCGGGAAGGAGCAAGCCGAAAGGGAAGATCACGCTGCCGGTCACATTTGGCAGCGAGCTGAATTTCAGAACTGAGAGGGTCACATTTGACGTTGCCGATTTTCCATTGCCCTACAATGGGATCCTTGGCCGTCCAGCGCTCGCCAAGTTTATGGCAGCCTCTCACTATGCATACAACATGCTCAAAATGCCAGGCCCGATAAGTGTCATCTCTGTCCCCGGCGACAAGAAGGATGCCCTTATCTGCGCCGACAAGATCTACCGGGAAGCAGCAGCCGCAGCCGATCACCACACACTTGCCGCTGAAGCTCCCGAGGGGAAGAAGAAGGCCAAGTCCGGCAAGAGCTCTGATGACCACTCCGGCAAGCGCACCTCTTCGGAGTGCTGCGCTACCGTCGAGGTCGCACCATCGAGCTCCACCGGCAAGTGCAAGAAGACGATGGCAGCTCCACCCGAGACCAAGAAGGTGTCCTCCAAGGAGGACGGCACTTGTGGTACCTTCACCATCAGTTCCACGCTTAACCCCAAATAGGAAAGCGCGCTCATTGCTTTCCTGCGGGCGAATGTCGACGTGTTTGCATGGCAACCGTCAGATATCCCCGGTGTTCCCAGGAAAGTAATCGAGCACCTCCTTGCCGTCTGTCCTCATGCGCGGCCCGTCAAGCAGAGAGTCAGGAAGCAGGCAGTGGAGCGCCAAGAGTTCATTGCAGAAGAGATTAGGAAATTGGAAGCAGCAGGCCTTGTCAGAGGAGTGCTCCATCCCACGTGGTTGGCCAATCCTGTAGTCGTGCGCAAGGCGAGCGGGAAGTGGAGCTTTGTATAGACTTCACTGATGTCAATAAAGCTTGTCCCAAAGATCCATTTCCCTTGCCATGCATTGACCAGATTGTTGACTCCACAGCTGGATGTGATTTGCTTTCATTTCTTGATGCGTATTCAGGATA
The DNA here is from genome assembly GCF_018294505.1 of Triticum aestivum. Lineage (NCBI taxonomy): Eukaryota > Viridiplantae > Streptophyta > Magnoliopsida > Poales > Poaceae > Triticum > Triticum aestivum. Next base: position 341,970,757 of record NC_057813.1, read on the forward strand.
CCATCAAATCTTCATGGCAGAAGAGGATGAGGAGAAAACCACATTTATCACCCCTTGTGGCACATACTGTTTTGTACGGATGCCCTTTGGGTTGAAGAATGCTGGTTCAACATTTGCAAGAGTAGTCCATGTCGCTTTTGAGCCACAGATACACAGAAATGTGGAAGCCTACATGGATGATATAGTGGTCAAGAGCAAGGACGAGGCTACCCTGATCCAAGATTTAGAAGAAACTTTTGCAAATCTGCGAAAGATCAACCTCAGGCTCAACCCCGAGAAGTGCGTGTTTGGAGTCCCTTCCGGCAAGCTTCTCAGGTTCTTTGTGTCTCAGCGGGGGATTGAAGCCAACCCCGACAAGACTAAGGCCATCGAGCAGATTGAAGCACCGAAGCGCGTCAAGGATGTGCGAAGGCTTGCCGGTTGCGTGGCTGCTCTCAGCAGGTTTATCTCTAAGTCTGCTGAGCGCGCCCTATCGTTTTTCAGAATATTGAAAAAGGCAGGTCCGGTGAAATGGACTCCGGAAGCGGAGGCTGCGCTGCAGGACTTGAAGAGGTACCTGTCCTCCACTCCAATACTTGTCGCACCTAAGCCACAAGAGAAGTTGCTGCTATCCCTAGCAGCAACCAATCAAGTGGTTAGTGCTGCGTTAGTAGCAGAGAGGGAGGCGGACGATGAGCCAGCAACCGCGGCAAATGAATCCAGCGACAAGCAGGGGGCTTCTCCGACAAGCTCTGGTCCCGACAAAGATGGATCTGCGCAGATGTGCAAGGACGTGTAGAAGAAGATGGTGCAGCGACCAGTTTACTTTGTCAGCTCCCTTCTCCAGGGGGCTAGGTCGAGGTACTCTGGTGTGCAAAAATTGCTTTTCGGCCTTCTCATGGCCTCGAGAAAGCTGCGCCATTACTTCCAGGCACACGAGATCACTGTCGTCACTCGCTTTCCGCTGAAGAGGATACTGCAGAATCCAGAAGCCACAGGCATGATTGTCGAGTGGGCATTGGAACTGTCAAGCTTTGGCCTCAAGTTTGAGAGCACTGCAACTATCCAAAGCAGGGCATTGGCAGAGTTCATAGCAGAGTGGACGCCAACTCCAGATGAAGAAATTCCAGAGGCAAGCATCCCCGTCAAGGAGTCAAGCAAAGAGTTGCTGATGTACTTTGATGGTGCCTTCTCGCTGCAAGGCGCCGGTGCTGGCGTGCTGCTTATCGCACCCACCGGAGAGCACCTCAAGTACATAGTCCAGATGCACTTTCCCAAAGAGCAAGCAACCAACAATACTGCAGAGTATGAAGGGTTGCTTGCCGGTCTCAGAATCGCAGCCGACCTTGGGATCAAGAAGCTCATTATCAGGGGTGACTCACAGCTTGTCGTCCGCCAAGTGAACAAGAACTACCAGAGTCCATTGATGGAAGCTTAAGTTGATGAAGTGAGAAAGCTAGAAGCACACTTTGACGGCCTTAAAATGGAACACGTTCCACGAGCTCAGAACGATATTGCTGACGGCCTGTCAAAGTGCGCAGCACTAAAGTTACCTGTGGAACCAGGGATTTTTTTGCTCAAGCTGACTCAACCATCCATGACACCATCAACTGGACCAAGCAAAAAGAGGAAGTTGGTTTCCGGTGACTACTTTCCGGCAGAGCTCCCCGAAGCCGCCGCCAAGAAAGTCCCCAAGATCAACACCAAGGATGCTGAGGAGCAGTCTGCTCCGGCAAACCTTATGGTTTGTTCCGTCGAAGCAAACGCTCCCGGCAAGTTCTGCTCCGGCAAGCTTGCCGGGGAATATCACGCTCCGGCCGAACCGCAGGTTCTTGCCGTAGAAGCGGATGTTCCCGCAGCAACAGATATGCCTTTAGTCCTTGTTGTCGAGCCGCAAGCTCCAGCATAGGCACAACAGATTGTCCGTTTCCTTCAGACAGGAGAGCTTCCCGAAGAGCACGAAGAAGCTGAAAAAGTAGCCCGGCAGTCAAGTATGTACAAGTTTGTCGACAGCATACTGTACAGAATAAGACTCAACGGTGTGAAATTGAAGTGCATTCACCGGGAAGATGGACAACAGCTGTTGTTAGAGATACATGGAGGCATATGTGGTCACCACATTGGCGCAAGAGCACTTCTCGGCAAAGCGTTCCGACAAGGCTTCTTCTGGACGACAGCCCTCCAGGATGCAACTGCACAAGTAACCAAGTGTGAAGCGTGCCAGTTCCATTCCAAACAGATACACCAGCCAGCTCAAGCTCTCCAGACGATCCCTTTATCCTAGCCATTTTCGGTCTGGGGGCTCGACATCCTCGGCCCCTTCCCCCGAGCTGTCGGGGGCTTTGAGTTCTTGTACGTTGCAATCGACAAGTTCACAAAGTGGCCGGAAGTGGAACCAGTGAGGAAGGTGACAGCACAGTCAGCAGTCAAGTTCTTCAGGTCGATTGTTTGCCGTTTCGGGATCCCTAACAGGATCATCACCGACAACGGCACACAGTTTACGAGCCGCACCTTCATGCAGTACGTCCAAGATCTTGGCGCCAAGGTCTGCTTCACTTCTGTTGCTCATCCGAGAAGCAACGGTCAAGCGGAGAGAGCAAACGCTGAAGTGCTGCGAGGCCTCAAGACTAGAACTTTCGACAGGCTACACAAGTGTGGAAGAAACTGGATCGAGGAGCTGCCGGTGGTTCTTTGGTCGATCAGGACGACGCCAAATCGAGCCACTGGCCAGACACCCTTCGCTCTAGTCTATGGAGCGGAGGCAGTTCTCCCCACGGAACTCGTATACGGGTCACCTCGAGTGCTCGCTTATGATGAGCTCGAGCAAGAGCAGCTGCGACAAGATGACGCGCTGCTCCTTGAGGAAGACCGTCTCCAGGCTGCTGTGCGAGCCGCTCGCTACCAGCAAGCTCTGCGCCGCTACCATAGCCGCAGATTCAATCCCAGGAGTCTCGAGGAAGGCGACCTTGTTCTTCGGCGCGTTCAGTCGACCAAGAATTCCAACAAGTTGACGCCAAAGTGGGAAGGCCCTTATCGGGTGAAACGAGTCACTAGGCCCGGCGCTGTCCGCCTTGAGACCGAAGATGGCATTCCAGTGAGCAACTCCTGGAACATCGAGCGTCTTCGTAAGTTTTACTCGTAAGGCGCGGTTGTCGGACCCCGTCCGGCAACCACCTTTCTGTACAAGTCTTGCCGCTGTTGCATGTAATCCTTTGTACAGAGCCGGGCGCAGACCCCGTGCACTAGTAAAGTTCATGTGCCCCGCACATCTTGCCAGCTTTCTTTTATGGTATAATCCTTTTACGCATATATTATCTGACACTTTGTGCAGCACTAGAACCCGGTAAGCGATAACGAGCCCAAGGCTCCATATCATTACTTTATTTCTCTAGTTCTTTCTCAAAAGAAGGAAGGTTCCCACGCCCACAAGGTTTACCGGGGGGAGAAGGAGAAGATAATGGTGTGGACCAGGCCATTCAAGAAGGTTTCTCCTTGCCGGGAAGCAGATGACAGAAAAGCTAAGTTGCTAAAGCTTGAGCAATCAGTTTTTTAAGTTGTTGAGTTATTTCCCTTGAACGACCGTGCTTTGTATGGAAAACCTGTGCGCAGAGGAACCAACTCGTAGCTAGTTGTGCCTTTATTTTGTTTCGAGCCCGCTCAACAACTTAAGCGAGCTGCTAGTGCCCTTACTTTTGCTTCGAGTCCGCTCAGCAAGTTAAGTGAGCTGCTAGCGCCCTTACTTTGTTTCGAGTTCGCTCAACAACTTAAGAGAGCTGCAACTAGTTGCGACAAGGTTGCTTGTCGATAGCGACCCCGCCAGCAGGCTGGTGAAGTTCCGCACTCGGCGCTCGCGGCAAGGGTGTCCGCACAGGCAAGTTTCCCTAGAAAGCGTAGGGCAGAACCATACAAGGCCAAGAGTCGAGTAAACGAAGTAACACAACAATTTTTTGCCTAAGATAGAGTTATATTACAGAAATAACTTGTCGCGCCTCTAATAAAGTGTTCACATGACATGACTGGCAGCGACAAGAAAAGAAGAAAACGGACGGCCTAATCTACGCGACCGCCGTCAACCCTTTTGACCTCGTTCACCCTGCCCACAATGGGTGCGACGAGGGCCTTAAGTGCGTCAAGATCAGCGTCCGCCGGCAGCTTCTTGAGGATGTTGGTTAGGTTGAGGCCCGGATTGCGGAAGGCCACCTTCACCAGCACCTTCTCCAGAACTCCGGCGCAAATCGAGCGTGACTCGTCGGCCAACTGCTTTGGGATCCATTCCCGGAGTTGCTGGAGCGCCGCCGCCACGCCTTTGAAGAACAGAGTGAGCTTGGCGCTAGGTTGGAGGTTCTCGTCGGAGGAGTACCCGAAGCCTTCCACCCCCAAATGCACCAGCTCCTCTCCGATGACTGCAGCAATATTCACGAGACCCTCCGTCCAGAGCTCCACGGTATCTCTGAGGAGATTCTGGGTTTCGGCGGCTCTCGCCAGCAGCGCCTCGTTGGACTCGATGTCCTTCTTCAAGTCTGCCTCCCATTTCCTGGCGCTGTCCAACGTCTCCGTCAAGGTGGCCAGCTTTAGCTCCAGATCAGCGTTGGAATCCTTGGCGGCACGCAGCTCTTTGCCCTTTTCGGAGAGTTGGCCCTGCAACTCACCGTGGGCAAGGGCGTCCTTCTCGCGCTCTAGCTTGAGCGTGGCAAGCTCTTTGCCACCAAACTTCAGATCAGTTTCTAGCTGCGCCACCTTTGCCTCCAAGTCTTTCTTGGAGGCCTCGGCAGCCCCAGCCGTATCCTTTGCCTCTTGGAGCGTCCCGCCAAGCGCCCGTTCGCGCGCGGCAAGCTCCTCTGCGTGGCTGTCGAGGTTCACTTTCCGCTGAGTCAGCTCACCTTCTCGCGCGTACAGCTTCTCGCCGGTGAGCCGTTGCTGCTCTTCAGCTTCGGCCTTCTCGAGGAGGAAGGCCTTCCGCTCCTCAGCAAGCTGCTCCCGCTCCTCCGCCAAGGCCCGGAGAGTTTCTTGGCGAAGACCCCGGAGCTCCTCCGCGCGCTTCTCTATGTCCATGCTCGCCCTCGCGACAAGCGCTTCCCGGGACTCCAACTTGACCTGGCGGGCGCGATAGAGCGCCAGCAGCCTCCGTAGCAACCGCTCCTCCTCAGGCTCGCTGCTGCTGCTTCCCGGCGAGTCGACGATCGACAACCCGGCGGAGGCAAGCACCTCCCCATCCAGAGCTTCTCCTTCCACCGGCGCCCTGGAGCTCGACGTCCAGGGGAGCTTGATGAAGATGCCCTCGCCAGCCTTCAGATAGGCGCCGGACTGGGGCTCCTCGGAGCCTGACGCTGCGGCAGCGGCGGAGGGATCGGCGGTCGGTGCAGCGCCCGATGCTCCTGCGGCGTCAGGGCCGTCAGTGCGATCGCCAGATCCCCCGCCAGCTTCTTCGGCAGCAGTCTTGGCGGCCTCTTCGCCAGCGGGCACGTCAGCGCCGGCTCCTTCTTCGGTGGCCGCGGCATCATCAGTATTGCCGCGCGCGTCTTCCTCGCCGCCCGCCTCGGTCTCCATCGGATCCGTGGAGGGTGGGTCTGACGACCAAAGAAGAAGGAGAAATCAAACAAGTGTTCGAGAAGAGAAATCAGCAGAAGACTACAAGGAAAGTTTCGGGCAAGAAGGGCTATCCTGTGCTAGGATCTGCCGTCGTGACCTCCACCACCGGCAGATCGTTAGCGCTGTCCCTTGCCGTAGGCTCCTCCCTTATCGGAGGACGCTCCCTTGCCGGGGAGTCCGCCCTTGGCGGCGTAGTCGAAGCAGACGACGAGTCGGAGGAGATCACCACGCCCTCCTGATCAAGCTGTTTTGCTCCTGCACAAACAAACCAGTGATCAGATGTCAACAAAGGAAAAGAGCAACCACGTGCACCCAGAAGCAGAAAGTAAACCATATGCTCACGCTGGGGGCTGCGCTGGGGGCTGCTCTGCGAAGCGGTGGCCGGATCCGGCAAGGTGGTCTCGGGTGCGCCTCCTGTCGTCGCAGTGGGCTCGTCCTCGATGACCACCACCTGAGCCTTGGCCCTCTTCACCGCCCTCTGGGCCAGAGTCCTGAAAAGGAAGAGTCCAGGATGGGTCAGATCAGATGCAAGATAACATCAGCAAGTTGAAGAAATACCAGAACAACAAGGGAATCTTACTCTTCTTCATCTTCCTCGTCGGAGCTGAGCGTAGAGAGGTCGAAGTTCGGCCCATCTCCGGCACGACGACGTGGAGGGGTGGGATCCCTTGGCCGCTTGGCGGGGGCTACAGTGCCAGCCCGAGACGACCCCGCTTCAGTTGTCGCTGTGACAGGAGGCGCTCCCACGGCAACCGGACTTGCCACGGTAGAGCGCGTCGCGCGACGCTGCGGCTGTTGGCCCACTTGCCGCCCTGCTATGTCGCCAACCCTGTGGAGGCGCCTTCTTGGCTGCGCTGCGGGCCCTGCTCGCGGCAAGCTCCTCGGAGATGGCGGGCCGCTCGCACCCTCGGCGGGCTCGTTCGACTCGGCGTCGGGCGCGGCGAGCTCTTCTTCCTCTTCGGGCTGCTCCCGTTCGGCAATACTCATCGCCAACGCCGCGTCCGCTTCCTCCACGATGAACCCGAATTCACCCGCGGCCGCGGCTACCGCCGCCTCTTCCGCCCTGGTGGTGATGCGCTCCATCTCTTGCTCAGTGGTGTCACGGGTGAGGAGCTTCTTCTCGTCAGCATTGACCGCCACCTCCACTAGGCTGTCAAAGAACTGCTGCACGACGTCGCCGGCGGGCTCTTGCCAAGTTGGAGCAATCTCGTGCGAGTCACACAATGGCATCACGGCGCAGATGCGGTCGCACGAAGAGTTGTTGCACAGAGGAACGACGCCTGCCGGCAACCTGAACCTCTCGGGATGCTGTGGGTCGTGCTTGAATATCTCCTTGAGTATCCCGTCCAACTCCATGACGGTGAAGTTGAAGTTGAGGCCTGGGCGCAACCTCATGATATCTGCCGGGCCTCCAAATTCCCAGGCAGGTCTCCCCCTCGCCTGCAGAGGGGCGATGCGCCGGCGAAGGAAATCTGCGCCAACAGCTCCTACAGTCAGACCGGCAAGCCTGAGGCGCAAGATCCGAGTGATGGCGATCGTCAGCTTGTCGTCGTCCACGGACAGAGCGCTCCAGTCATTGCCACGCACTGCTGGGGCTTGGCGCAGGGCAGTGAACGGCTATGGGCTCTCTTCTACAACCCAGCACCAATCAGCTCTCCACTCGTCCCACTTGCTGCGGAGCTCCCCCTCCAGATAGGTCTCCTTCTTGCCGGCCCGCGAGATCCAGGCGATCCCGCCGGCAAGAGGTTCCCCTCGCTCAACACGAGGCATAAAGAAATGGCGGAAGAGAGCTACGTTGGGGTGGACTCCGACAAAGTTTTCGCATAGATGGGCGAAAACTGCCATGGTCAGGACGGCGTTGGGGGTAAAGTCAAGGAGGTGGAGTCCATAGGTGTTCATGACGTCGCAAAAGAAATCAGAGAATGGCGGGCAGAGCCCGCAGTAGAAGAACACGGCGAAGAAAGGATATCCGCCAAATGGAGCTGCTTGCGAGGCGACGGCGGAGAGTACCTTCGTGCACGGATGCGCCCGCGTCTCCGTCGACCAGAAGAGATAGTACCACTCCCTCAGCTCCTCCGCGGAGAGCTCGGGGGGGAAAGTGGCCCGCTCCTTCCGCAGCGCCTCAAGCCGCTGCGCTTCGGTCGACTTCACAGCTTTCCCGGCCGCGGCCTTCGTGGCCTTCCCCTTCTTGGACTTCAGAGGCATGGCGGAGGCGATGGGGGAGATCGACGGCGCTGGTGGTGGCGACGGCGATGGGAGCCGAGCGCTGCTCTCTTTCGACTTTGGAAACGGAAGAGGGCGGTGGAGGTTTCTGAGATTGCAGCAGCAAATGGCGAAGATAGGGGAAATACCCCTGTTTCCCCTGCTTATAAGGGGACGGGGCAGACGGTTCGACCTTCCAAGTAAACAACCACCCACGATCTCTCCCACGATGCCGCGATTGACGCGGGCCGTTGCGGGGGGCGCGGTGGATACGGAGTTAGATTCGGCGTGACCTAGGCCGCGTGTGCCCGTGCACTGTTTTGGGCCTGGCCCAACAGCGCTCGGCATCGTGTATGGCCCAGGCCCGGGGGCTCCTGTTGGTGCATTAGAGTAGGGGTACCCTAGTATCCCGAACTCGTGCACGGGCAGTTGCAGCACCCCGCGGCAAGGCTTGCCGGGTGACCGCAAAGACCCTCCATGGATCCCTTGAAGACCATTCAAGAACAAAATACTCAAACCAAGGCCCCGGCAAGAGGAGCTTGCCGGGAAGGCCAAACAAGGCCCCGGCAAGAGGATCTTGCCGGGAAGAGACAAGACCCCGGCAAGAGGAGCTTGCCGGGACGGCTACTCAAGGCATACCAAGAAATCTTGCCGCGACGCGCCCTGCGTCCCGTCAAGATCCGGCGAGCGACAAGCTTCCGGACGCGACAAGACGACGGCCGCGGCAAGGAGCTTGCCGCGGGAAACCCCCACTTCGTGCCCGCGCTCCAGCACACCTGCTAACGTGTCGCTCTGGGACTCTCCCAAGCACACATGGCAGGAGGCCGTGCAGCTAGGGTTACGTGGTGGCAAGCGGAGATGAAGAGAAGCCCATCGTGGCAAACGGTGGCGCTCCTAACGGTCACCTTTTGCACTGTTTAGGAGACTCATACAGGCATTTAATGCCCTTGTCCCCTGCCGTCAGAGTTAGGTAGGGTGCACTGTATCCACAGTATCGGTAGCTGCACCTACCGCATCCTTTTCCATTTTTACCCTTCTAGTCTACGTTGCCACCTGTGGGTAACCCTTTGAAAGTATAAAAGGAGGCCCAAGCGCAACGTGGAGGGGGTTCGGCCAGTTCGGCTCATTGGAGATACCAGAAACACTCCCACGCTTAGTCTGGTAGCGTCAATCGCTCCTGAGCAAAGATTCAATACACACAAACAAGCAGCAGTAGGGTTTTACGCATCCGTGCGGCCCGAAGCTGGGTAAAATCCCCCCCGAGTGCACTGCCTCGATCCGCTCTTTGTGCGCTCTCTGCCTCCCACCGAACCGAAAGGGGGGCTGTCCCCATAGGTGTTGGTGGAATCAGCACCCCCCCGACACTCGCAGTCGTAGTTCGGGATAGCCACTGAGTCAAAGCTAGCTTGCTACTGTTAAACCCCACCATCCCCTTTGTTGATACTGATGCATATGCAGTTAGTTCTGATGTAAGTCTTGTTGGGTACATTTGTACTCACGTTTGCTTAATTTATGTTTTTGCAGAGAGGCTTCAGTCTCGCTAGTAGTTCTGCATGGACTTCGACGTTTAACTTGTTGCCTCAGCTACGACCTTGTGCCCTCGGCAGGATCTGGTAGATAGTCATGGTTCTCAGCCTTTTTCATTTGTAGATGTCTGTACTCAAACATGTTAAGCTTCCGCATGTGCTTTGACTTGTATGCTCTGAATTTTGGGTCATTAGACCCATGTTTGTAATATCTCGCTCCTCGGAGCCTAATGAATAAAGTACTTGAGTTGTAGAGCCATGTTGTGATGCCATGTTTTATTTGCACATATCGAGCATATTGTGTGTATGTAATTGAAATGCTTGGTATGTGTGGGAGCTGACTATCTAGTTGTTTATCCTTGGTAGCCTCTCTTACTGGCAAATGTCTCCTAGTGCTTCCATTGAGCCCTGGTAGCTTGCAACTGCTCCGGAACACTCAGGCTGGCCGGCATGTGCCCTTCTTCGTTCTTGTGTCTGTCCCTTCGGGGAATTGTCTCACGGTGTCTACCGGAGTCATGTTAGCCTGCTACATCCCGGATTCTTCGGAGTCCTGCTAGCCCAGCTGCTACAGCCCGGATTCACTCGCTGATGACCGACACATTCATTGCTGGGTCACGTATGCCTGTCCCTGTAAGTTAGTGTCACTTTGGGTTCATGAGTAGCCATGTCAGCTCGGGTTCTTTGTCATATGGATGCTAGCGACACTATCATATACGTGAGCCAAAAGGCGCAAACGGTCCCGGGCCTGGTAAGGCGACACCCATGGGAATACCATGCGTTAGCCGCAAAGTGATATGAGGTGTTACATGCTAGATCGGTGTGGCATAGGATCGGGGTTCTAACAGCTGGGCTCCCCCCAGGGGGGCGAGCAGACGTAGTAGGGGCGAGCGCGGGTCCCCAATGGTATCCATGATGCCGGCAGGATGCGGAAAGGCACCGCACGCTCGCAGGCAGCGTCGAGCAGCTCGGCGGCGCGGGCGAGCAAGGCGTCAGACTGCCCTCTTCTAATCTACACCGCAGCAGCTTGCGCGCCCCAAGGAGCGTGACTCGTGTGTTCACCTGCTCCCGATGAGTGTGCATCAATGACGCCATGGTGTAGCCAGTGGAACGCGTCGTGGCACGGTTGCAACGCCGCACGGGAGAGGGAAAGGGCGGTCCGTGCTGCCAGCGGTGGTTGACACTGGTAGCCACATCGGCCACAGGAGGCATAGGGTGATGGCGAGCTCCATGGACAAGGGGCGCTACCTGGGTGGCTTGATCAGCCCAATGCTCAGCACGAGCTCGAGGAGCCCCTACCATAGGTGCGACGTAATGGAGGCGGGGAGGAGATGGAAGAAAGGCTTCGACACGCCCCTGCCTGACTCACGAAATGTCGGATTCAGGGCTCTGCATACCCCAGGACGGTTCGAACTATGGGGCGTGTGCGAAGAACTCAACCTCTCTAGACAACCAGTTCTTCACCCCCCCGGCCTAGCTCGATAAGGAAGAAGATGGACACAGTAGTTTACCCAGGTTCGAGCCACCTTGCGGTGTAATACCCTACTCCTACTTTGGGGGAGGATTAGCCTCACGAGGGGCAGAGGATGAACTAGTACAAAGGAAGAACAACCTCGTGAGGTCTTCCCTTGTGAGGGAATGAGTTGAAGATTGGTCCGATTGGATCGGATCAGATCGGCCCCCCTCTATGGTGGTGGCTAACCTATATTTATAGTGGCCTTGGTCCTCTTCCCCCAAAAGCGTAGGCGGGATGGGACCCCAAAGTGGCCAATTTGTAAGGGGACAAGTAGTACAACTTATCCAGGCGAAAGTTGGTCTTCGCCTGCAAATCTTCTGATTGTGACACCGTGGTGGGCTCGGCGATGACATCCGTCCTGCCGTCCTAGTGGTCTTGGTCTCGTTGCATGGGAATGGAAACCTTTTGGGTGATTCCTCGAGACCCCGCGCCTGCGCTTGCCTCCTAAGGACCAAAGAGGAAATCTGCTGCACTATGCTCGCTGGCGCCCGCCTGACCTTGGTCGTCATGGCTGGCGTCACCTTAACCTCATGAGGCGGGTGCCTGCATGGAATTCTCCGCTCCTCGGGAGCCAGCCTAGGGAGGCCGCTCCCTCCGGAGGTCTTGGTGTCGCCCACCTCGTGCAGCTGGGCCCCTCGCGACGGTCTTGTCTTGAAGGTGCTGGAGATAGGCCGTACCTGGTTGTCGATGGAGCCACACCATGGGCCACAGACAAGCAAGTCTGGGTACCCTGGTTCCCAGAAAGTCGACAGTTAGAGGGGCTACAAGGGGCCCACAATCAAAAATTATAGATGCATTGGAGATGTATCAGTGTGCTAGGCACAAAGCCACAACCAGCGAGTGTGTGCGTGTGTGTGTGTGTTTGTGTGTGTGTGTGTGAAGCTAGTGTTAGATAGATTAATATCAAGATCGAGGTGTCACCCTAGTCCTTCAATGTCAGGAAGGATGGGGGGAGAGTGCCAGTGACACTTAGATAGGGAGATAGAGAGAAAGAGAGAGGGAGTTTGTGTGTCACATATCTATACTAGGGGATCGGTAGATAGCATGTGTGCAAGGCATACTTAAAGCATCAGGGAGATAAGCAAGCGGGTGTGCATGCAAGTGCCAGAAATAAATGAAGAGAGAAACAATGTGTGTGTGTGTGTGCCTATGTGTGTGTGTGCGCGCACGTGAGGGAGAGAGAGAGAGAGAGCAAACTCTTCTCAAAATCTCAAAACAAAAGGTGCCCTGCTGGAATCCATTATATGGATTCATATGGTTCCGGGACTCAAGTTAACCTTACGGATATGTGTGCGAGACATAGTTATCATTCAAGACATGAGTGGTGGTGGGTGGGTGGAGTTAACGGGGTGGGCGCATTCGACAGAGAGAGAGTGTGTGTTTTTGTCTGAGAGACTTGTAGGACGAGATAGAAAGACAAATTCTAACCTTGATAGAGGGATATAAATAGACGAAGTGTGTGTGTGAAAGAGATACCCGCAGAGAAAAAAGATTTGTGTGTGTGTGTGATAGAGATTGCAAAATTCATTCACGTATCACTATCTAACGGTCGAGGACGTGCCTCACTTAAACATAATCAATATCTACTTTGTACCATGGCCGAAGATACAATATCGACACAATGCTATAAAGATTGGACACTCGCATATCACACAAGTTTTTTGTTTCAAAATGCCTTTTTCAATTGTGCATGCCAAAGTTATAGTGATATTTCTTCAAACAACGACTATAGTTATCATGTACATGCACCATTGTTAGTGTTGCATTGAAAGTTATTAGTTTTGGATGACTTAAGGTTCTACTATGAAGTAATATACGTAATATTCATATATGAATTCAATGGGTACTACAATTTATGAAATGAAGGCCATGTAATCATATGAGGTAACATTTTGAAGTAGGAGACTATAATATCCTTTTCTTTTGTGCATTTATATTATCCATTTGTTAGTGTGCAATATAATTAAAATTAACACGTCAATGCATTGTGTTAAAAATAAATAACCGATGGTACTAAATTATATATTTACATGAGAAATACATACACTAATGCAAGATGCTGCTAACGTGATACTACAATCAGAGGCCCTTCGATGCAAATGTGTGCGATGCATTAATCGCAAACAGTGATGTAAAAAATCGTGAAAAAGATGCAAAACATTTGTGATGGCGGATACATTAAACACAATTGAGATTTTAGTTGTGTGTGCAATGAGGGGCATATGGTTCAGTTTAATGAACTATTTGCGATGATGCAGAGGACAGAAACGGGACATCCAAATAAAGGTGTGTGCAATATACGACATACAATTTACTCGGATTAACTATTTGTGATTAGGAAACACAACAGAAATGGTCAGCCAAATCAAGGTGTCTGCGATTGAGGGCATACACTTCAGACGGATGAACTGTTTGCGATTAGGCAACACAACAGAAACGGTCAGCCAGATCAAGGTGTCTGCGATTGCTGGCATATACTTCACATGGGTGAATTGTTTGCGATTAGCCATAACAACTAGAAATAGTTAGACACATCAACATGTGTGCACTAGACAAGAATACATTCTAATTAAAAGAAGCATGTGCGATGGTAATAACGAGCATGCACGGTTGATTGAACAACATGTGTGATAAAATCGCCTATTGCTGTGCACCCTATGGTGCAAACGCCACGTACGCGGCTGAGAACGTGTGCCCATGTTACGCCATCCAGGAATAGTGCCACATATAGAAATTATAGAACCGTCAATAATTTTTGAGCCTGCATCCCATCACATTCCCAATTACTACCACGCTATATTTAATTGCAAACATGTTCACACCGATCAAAACCTAAACGGTTTCCCACTTAGGAGCGTATTGGCACTCGGTTATAAATACTACCTACTCCAAGGTGACTGCACATTCCTCCTCAACTCCTCATCCACACAAACAAACAAGTCATTCATCATCGTTCCCTTGCATCTACCACGGCCCGCATGAGTTCTTGGTCGAGACATTACTACCAGGGAGAGACAAGCATGGAATCACAAGAACGAGAGATGTCCCGCCGCTCTGCGAATGCATCAGAGATGTTGCTACTTCTTGAGCTTCCATTGGTTTTTCCCTTGAAGAGGAAAGGCTAATGCAGCAAAGTATAGATAAGTTTTCCCTCATTTGATAACCAAGGTATCAATCCAGTAGGAGAAACACGCAAGTCCCCAATATATGCACCTACACAAACAAGCAAACACTTGCACCCAACGCGCAAAAGAGGTTGTGAATTCCTTCACGGTCACTTGCAAAGGTGAGATATGATAGAGATAGATATAAAATATTATTAAAACATAAAAGTAAATAAAAGTAAATAATTGCAGCACGGTATTATTGTTATTTTTGGTATATAGATCTGAAAATGTATGAAGGAAAATAGACCCGGGGGGAATAGGTTTCACTAGAGGCTACTCTCTTGAAGGCAAATAATATGGTGGGTGAAAAAATTACTATCGAGCAATTGATAGAAAAGCGGAAAGTTATGACAATATCCAAGGCAATGATTATGCGTATAGGCATCAGGTCCATGTGAAGTAGACCGATTCCTGCCTGCATCTACTACTATTACTCCACACATTGACCACTATCTAGCACGCATATAGAGTATTAAGTTCATAAAGAACGGAGTAACGCCTTAAGTAAGATGACATGATGTAAAGGGATAAACTCAAGCAATGTGATGAAAACCCCATCTTTTAACCCTTGATGGCAACAATACAATACGTGTCTCGCTACCCCTACTTTGTCACTTGGTGAAATCACGCAAGATTGAACCCAAAACTAAGCACCTCTCTCATTGCAAAAAAACCAATCTAGTTGGCCAAACCAAACCGATAATTCAAAGAGAAATACAAAGATATCAAATTGGCATATAAGAATTCAGAGAAGATTCAAATAATATTCATAGGTAAGCTGATCACAAATCCGCAATTCATCGATCTTAACAAACACACCAAAAAAGAAGATTACATCAAATAGATCTCCAAGAACATCGAGGAGAACATGGTATCGAGAACCAAAGAGAGAGAATAAGCCATCTAGCTACCAGCCATGGAGCCGTAGGTCTATGGTTCTCGGTGTACAAAAGTAGGGGCTCTCCTTTTGACCCTTGTACTTGTGCACGGGCAGTCGAAGCCACGCGCCATGGCCGCACATAGCAGGGCAAAGGAGGGGAGCTGGAGAGTAGCCGAGGGCACAAGACAAACAAGGCAATATAAAAGACCAAGACCACAAAGATCGAGATGGATGAAGCAGGTTTCCCCGGCAAGACCCTTGCTGGGGCAGCCTCAGCAGCCCACTCAAGGCCCTTGCCGGGGCGGCTCGTTCACACAAGCGGAGTGAGCCACCCTCAAACCCACGGTCTCCAACACCATCGACTATGTTGGGCCAGGGCTCGGGAGGCACCTCCATGGTGGCATGCAAATCTTTGTGAAGACAAAGAATATTCAAGGTTAGATGAGGATTAGAAGGCAACAATCCTCGACAAGATTCTTACCGAGGAAATCCACAAGACCCCTGGCAAGATCCTTGTCGGGGACGACAGCGCGCCACGGCAAGACCCTTGCCGGGCCACCCGGCAGGACTATTGCCGAGCCACCCGGCAAGACCCTTGCCAAGGGCGTCAGCGGGGCCATTGCCAGGCCCGCACCAACCAAATCCCCACCGCCATTCACATACAGTTGCCAGCACAACCAGCTGGGCAGGCACCTACATGGCAACATGCGGCTTCCAGGCCAACTCAGCACACACCTGCGTGGCGGCATGCAGATCTTCGTGGAGGCTCCACCACCGCGCCACCTCAGCTGCTTGCCTGGCTACATGGCACAACATGCATTGCTTGCCAGGGCGCCTGTCAAAACAAGGAGGAGCGGCGACGAACGGGACGGGCCTCGCTCCCGTCCCCGATAAAGCGAGAGGACACCTAAGCTACACATTAAATGCATCTTGTCCTGTAATACGGGCAATAAGCTCGTAGCATTGTAGACCTTTCCACCTCCTGTGTGCCACTGTGGCAGCCCCTTTCGCCTATAAAAGGAGGCCCATGGCGTACTGGAGAGGGATTCGGCTCTTGTGAACCACACAGCCACCATAGCTAGTTCAAGAGCTCAAGAACACTCAATACATCCACCAAAGCAGGACTAGGGTTTTACGCATCCTCGCGGCCCGAACCTGGGTAAACGATCCTTGTGCCGGTTACTAATCATGCTCTTCTCACAACCCCTCGCCCTGCAACCGTAGTAGGGATTCTTGTGATCCCATAGGTGTCGTTTCCCACCGACATCTTTGGCACGCCAGGTAAGGGTGCGCAATTGTGAGAATCTGGTCTAGTAGTTGGCCTAGCAGTTCTTCATCGCCATGGCTCCTAAGAAGAAGACGAGCACAGAGATCGGTTCGTCCGAGACGGAACTGCCGGTACCGGTGCGGACCAGTAGCGGGCCAGTCATGGAGAGAACCCGTGGCGCGGCCCGCGAACATCCACATCACCCTGGCAGTCCAGGCCTGATAAGCGGCATTGTTCGTACGCCAGGCTACGAGCCATGCATCGCGGGTACCAGGGACGGAGTCGGGCATCCCGCAGGCAGCGCGGGGCCCTCCAGGGGCGTCGTCGTGCCGCCAAAGGGTGGCGCGGCGACCTCCAAGATGCCAACACCGGCATCCATGGCGCGCTCTTCTCAGGTCATGCGCGATGAGCAGCGCTGCCCTGCTGGTGACCCTGGGCGCCGCCCTGGGAAGAGTCCCATGCGCCCTTCACATGATGAGGAGGGACAACATGCGCGCCGAGGTGCTGGCGGAGGTAGCGGACGGCCGCGAGGCCGTGACGAGGCTCCTTCTAATGCGGTTAGAAGTCGAAGCACATCGCGGTCCACACAGCTTTCATCGCCGCAGCTGCTCCTCGATTTTTCTCCCGCCGCAGAGAAGTTTGACGAATGGAGGTCCACCGTCCGGAGCCTCGTTGGCATCGCTAACAATGATGAGTTGCGAACGGCGGGACCCGTAGGCTGTCGCTCCGTCGAGCCACCGCACGCCAGCGAAGGCCGGTCCGGAGGCGATGCGGCCACGATGCACTCCCCTCATCCATCCCGGCCACCGTGGGTGTCGGTCCGTCGCGACGACGCTCGTGATGATATCTCCATAGCATCGTCTGACCCACGAACCCACTGTGGCCAACGCCAGGTTCTTCGGGAGCGAGCTCATGAAGACACTCGAACCACCATCGAGCGCAGGCGCAGCACGCACCCCCAGTCGGACAGGCGGGCAGGGCCCACTAGGGACCACCCAGCACCGGGAGGCTACGATGGCCTACCTTACGAGGTGGGTTGTCCAGCCTTCACCCGTGAGCTGCGGCAGTTCTAGTGGCCCTCCCACGGCACGTTCAAGCCCGACGTTGGCGAGAAGTACAACGGCAAGACTCACCCATCGGAGTTCCTCGGCATCTACACCATTGCGATGCAAGCTGCTGGGGCCCGCAACGACCAGGTGCTTGCCAATTACTTCCGTTTGGCACTCAAGCCCAATGTTATGTCATGGTTGATGCACTTGCCGGTAGACTTCGTTTCTTCTTGGGCGGATCTATGTCATGAGTTTGTTGGCACCTTTACTGGGGGCCACCAAGATCATGGCCAGGCGAGCAACTTGCAAATTATCCCCTGAAAGAAGGAGAAAACTTGCGTAAGTACATCCAAAGGTTCAGCCGAGTGCAGTACAACATCCCCGACGTTCATCCTGCCGCCGTGATCAGTGCATTCCATCAGAATGTGCGCAATCGTAAGATGCGTGAAGAGCTGGCAATGAACAAGGTCAGGGGTGTGGCCTAACTCTATGTTCTGGCCGATCGGTGTGCTCGCACTGAAGAGGGAAGGAAGTACCCCGACGAAGACGCCGGCGCGGAAACCGACGCCACGGATGATACCGCCACCCCGGCGAAGAAAGGCCGGCGCCGTAACAGAAAGCGCAAGGGCAAGACCGTGCTTGTCGTTGAGGGGTCCGAAGATACCGGCACCACCAAGAAACCCAAGGCAAGTGACCCCGGCAAGGAGGTTGCCGGGTGCGCCGCTTGCCAGGCCTTGGCGGTTGCCGATAAGCCAGGGGCTCCGACAAGTAGTATTGCAAGATCCACCGCACCAAGGGTCGCGACCTCCAGAACTACCGGCAAGTGGAGCTGCTCGCTGAGAAGCAGAAAGTCGAGTATGAGAGGCGGGACAAGGAGAAGGGCCAAGAGGGTGCCGAGGGATCCGGCAAGAAGTGTGGTGGCCAAGGAGGCTGCCGCGGCAAGGATAATCAGCAAGAGAGGCCTGCCCGGGGCCGCGACAAGAAGCAGGAAGACGATGATCACGACGAGGACGATGACTCCGGCAACATGAGTTTCAGAAAGCCAAAGAAGCCACATGCATCGATGGTGGCGCCTAGCTGCATGCATCTCACCGCCAGTTCAAGCAGTGGGCGTGTGAGATCACAGTGGTGGAGCCATCGTTCGACGCACGAAAGCTGCTGAAGTGGTCCAACACGCCTATCATCTTCAACACCGAGGACCATCCTGACCACACTACTGCGGTCGGGTGCTTGCCATTGTTGGTTTCGCCAACAATCCGCAACCTCAAGGTGACGAAGATGCTAGTTGATGGCGGGGCCGGTCTGAACTTGATCTCGCCTGTTGTGATCAAGAGGCTGCAGATCCCTGATGGAGACCTCAACGACACGGGCACGTTCCAAGGGGTTAACCCGGGGAGGAGCCAGCTGAAGGGAAAGGTCACGCTGCCCGTGACATTCGGAGGCGAGCTGAACCACAGGACGGAGATGATCGTCTTTGATGTAGCCGAGACCCCCTTGCCCTACAACGGGATCCTCAGCCGCACGGCACTATCCAAGTTCATGGCGGCTTCACATTACGCCTACAACACACTGAAGATGCCCGGGCCGATGAACATCATCACCGTCCCCTCCGACAAAAAAGACGCGTTGATTTGTGCCAACCAACTCTACCAAGAAGCAGTTGTAGCAGCTGCCGCCAAGGCGCCTGCTCCTGCCGACGGAACCCCAGGAGGGAAGAAGACCGGGAAGACCCCTCACACCCACTCCAGCAAGCGCACCTCGTCGGGGTGTTGCACTCCCATTGAGGACGTGCCAGAGAGTTCCGCCGGCAAGATCAAGAAGTCCAGAGCTACACCACCAGAGACCAAGAAGGTGCCCGTCAAGGAGGACGGTACGGGGGGAGCTTTCACCATAAGCTCCACCCTCGACAGCAAATAGGAAAGCGAGCTCGTCACTTTCCTGCGGGCAAATGTCGATGTGTTTGCATGGAAAGCCTTCGACATCTCCGGCATTCCCAGGGAAGTGATTGAGCACCATCTTGTTGTCTGTCCTCATGCACGGCCCGTCAGGCAGAAGGTCAGGAAGCAGGCTCTGGATAGGTAGGAGTTCATCACGGAGGAGATCATAAAAGTAGAGGCGGCAGGTTTGGTAAGGGGAGTGCTCCATCCAACGTGGTTGTCCAACCCGGTAGTGGTGCACAAGGCAAACGGGAAGTGGAGATTGTGTATTGATTATACAAACATCAATAAAGCTTGTCCAAAGGATCCCTTCCCGTTACCGCGCATCGACCAGATTGTTGACTCCACAGCTGGGTGTGACCTGTTATCATTCCTCGATGCCTACTCAGGGTACCACCAGATCTTCATGATGAAAGAAGACGAGGAGAAGACAACATTCATCACCCCATGTGGTACGTATTGATTTTTACGGATGCCTTTCGGGCTAAAGAGTGCTGGATCAACTTTTGCATGGGTAGTCCAAATTGGTTTTGAGCCCAAGCTACATAGAAATATGGAAGCTTATATGGATGACATAGTGGTCAAAACCAAGGACAGAGCAACACTTGTGCAAGATCTGGAGGAAACATTTGAAAACCTGCGCAAGATCGACCTCAAGTTGAACCCTAAGAAGTGTGTCTTCGGTGTCCCGTCCGGCAAGCTTCTCGGGTTCTTTGTGTCGCAGCGCGGGATTGAGGGAAACCCAGATAAGATCAAGGCCATCGAGCAGACCGAGGCACCTAAACGGATCAAAGATGTGCGTCGACTCACTGGCTGCATTGCCGCCATGAGCAGATTCATCTCCAAGTCTGCAGAGCGTGCCCTTCCTTTTTTCAAGATCTTGAAGAAAACGGGCCCAGTGGAGTGGACCCCAGAGGCCGAGGCAGCGCTGCAAGATTTGAAGAAGTAACTCTCCTCTATCCCAGCGCTGGTTGCGCCCAAACCACAAGAACCATTGATGCAGTATCTAGCGGCAACGAATCAGGTGGTTAGCACCGCACTAGTGGCGTAGAGAGAGGTCGGCGAAGAGGCAGCGGTAGCGGCAGAGTCAATGGATGGCAAGTCAGATCCCTCCCCGGCAGGGCACGGTCCCGGCAAGACTGAGTCCCCGGCAGAAGCCGACGCCAGTACGACAGGGCCTGCACGACCGGGTGAAGTGGCGCAAAAGAAGAAAATGGTGCAGCACCTAGTTTACTTCGTCAGCTCCCTCTTGCAGGGGGCTAGGTCGAGGTACTTAGGTGTGCAAAAATTGCTCTTCGGCCTCCTTATGGCCTCGAGGAAGTTGCGTCATTACTTCCAAGCACATGAGATCACTGTAGCCACCCGCCTCCCATTGCAATGGATACTGCATAACCCAGATGCAATGGGGAGGATCCTGGAATGGGCCCTGGAGCTATCGAGTTTCAGTTTAAAGTTCAAAAGTACCTCGACGATTCAGAGTAGAGTCTTGGCGGAGTTTGTTGTAGAATGGACCTCGACGCCCGACGAATAGGTACAGAAGACCACTCTCCCCGTAAAGGAAACGAGCCGCAACTAGACCATGTACTTTGATGGGGCTTTTTCGCTGCAAGGCGCCGGTGCTGGTGTGCTGCTTGTCGCACCCACCGGAGAGCACCTCAAGTATGTCATCCAGATGCACTTTCCCCGGGAGATGTCAACTAACAACACCGTGGAGTACGAGGGTTTGCTTGCCGGTCTCAGGATCACGGCGGACCTTGGAGTCAAAAAGTTCATCGTCAGGGGCGACTCGTAGCTTGTCGTCAGGCAGATAAACAAAGATTACCAAAGCCCGTTGATGGAAGCTTACGTGGATGAAGTGAGGAAACTGGAGGAGCGCTTTGATGGTATATAAGCAGAGCATGTCCCTCAGACGGAAAACGACATCGCCGACTACCTGTCAAAGCGCGTTGCCCTCAAGCTACCTGTGGAACCAGGTACTTTTGTGCTTCAGTTAACTCAACCATCCGTCGAACTATCAACCGGGCAGAGCAAGCGGAGGAAGCTAGGCCCTGACAAGTACTTCCCCACCGAGCTCCCCGGAGCCGCTGGCGAATATGTTGCCGTGGATGTCGATCCTGCCGCGGGGCGACCGACTCCGGTAGGGCCTCAGGCCATGGCCGTAGAGACGGCCGCTCCCGTGGCAGAAGAGATGCCTTTTGTCCTTGTCATTGAGCCACATGCTCCGGCATGGGCGCAACACACCGTCCGATTCCTCCAAAAAAGGGAGCTTCCTGAGGAGCAGCAAGAAGCAGAGAAAGTAGCCCGCCGGTCTCCTCTGTACCAATTCATTGACAACGTCTTGTACAGAAAAAGACCAAATGAGGTGAAATTGAAGTGCATCTCCCGGGAGGAAAGACTAGAGCTGTTGGCAGAGATACATGGAGGCATATGTGGTTCCCACATAGGGTCGAGGGCCCTTGCCGGCAAGGCTTTCCAGCAAGGTTTCTTCTGGCCCACCGCCCTCCAGGATGCGACGACACTAGTAACCAAGTGTGAAGCATGCCAGTTCCATTCAAAGAAGCTTCATTAACCAGCTCAAGCCCTTCAAACCATCCCTCTCTCCTGGCCCTTCTCGGTCTGGGGGCTCGACCTATTGGGCCCTTCCCTCGTGCAGTCGGGGGCTTTGAGTACTTGTACATTGCAATCGACAAGTTCATGAAGTGGCAGAACTGGAAGCAGTGATGAAAGTGACAACGCAGTCAGCCATCAACAAGGGACTAGTTTACCGTTTTGGGGTACCCAACAGGATCATCAACAACAACGGCACACAGTTCACAAGCCATGCCTTCATGCAATACATTGAGGATCTCGGCAGCAAGGCCTGTTTTGCTTCTGTGGCACACCCACGGAGCAACGGCCAAGCGAAGAGAGCAAATGCTGAAGTTCTGCGGGGCTTAAGAACGAAGACTTTTGACAGGCTGTGCAAGAGTGGAAGGCCCTGGATTTATGAGTTGCTGGCGGTTCTTTGGTCGATTAGAACGACGCCAAATCCAGCCACCGGCCAGACACCCTTTTCCCTGGTCTACGGGGCAGAAGCAGTTCTCCCCCCGGAACTCATATACGGGTCACCTCGAGTGCTCGCTTATGATGATCTTGATCAAGAGCGATTACGGCAAGATGATGCAACACTCCTTGAGGAAGATCGTCTCCGGGCGGCTGTGATAGCAGCATGCTACCAGCTAGCCTTGCGCCGCTACCATAGCTGCAAGGTTCATGCCCGGAGCTTTGAGTAAGTCGACCTTGTTCTTCGGCACATTCAGTCGGCCAAGAATTCCAACAAGTTGACACCAAAGTGGGAAGGCCCCTATCGGTAACACGAGTCACCAGGCCCGGCGCAGTCCGCCTGGAGACCGAAGATGCCATTCCAGTGAGCAACTCCTGGAATATCTAGCATCTTCACAAGGTTTACCCATAAGGCGCGGCTGTCGGGCCTCCCGGCAAGCCACCTTTTGTACAAGACTTGCCGACAAGGCATGTAACCCTTTGTACAAAGCCAGGCGCAGACCCTGAGCATAAATAAATGAAGCGCTGGCGCCCTAAGTTATAGCATGCATGCTAGGTCGAGTCTCTTCCTAGGTTAGGGTTGATAGTGCTTGGCGGCGGCTAACCCCTAGCTTAGAGGTCGAGTGCGCGTCTCTCTATTCTTTTCTGTCCTCTTTGGTTCGCAGGGCACATAAGCACTTCTGCCGAGCTGTTTTGAAGAAAGGGAACGGACCGGCATCCCGACCCCGGCAAACCAAAGTTGCCGGGGGCTGCAAGTACAAGGATCCACCCACGGCAAGCCAAGGTTGCCGGGGGCTACAGAACCAGATAAGTCTTTTATCCTCTATCATGCATTTCATTATGGATTGGGATATGCGAAACCTCGTTTTATTTCTAGGCTACCATGCTCACCTTTTTACGTATCCAAGGATTATCTCCTGGGCCCGAATTCGGTTGTAGTCGCGGCAGCAAGGAAATGGAACGAGGAGCCTAAGCCCACTTCATCCCTTCCTCCACCAAGGGCGTGAGAAAGGTCGAGCAAAGTGGGAGGATGGCAGGGCCTGTTGCCGGGCGAAAAACGTTTATCTTAAATAATAACGAGGATTTGCTCCTTGTCGTGGATTTCACCCATGAATGAAAAACCTGACAAACATCCCTTTTTCATTAAACACATCCCGTACAGGTACAGTTCATACGGAATGAAAAGCATGAGCAAGGGGATTACAAGTTTTAAATTTAACAAAGGCCCGAAGGCTTACAAGACTAAAAAGAGATAAGATGCCTGCAATCCCTTTCTTGTCCCTCTCCTCAGGAGGCAGGTCAAGGAAGCAAAAAGGGGCAAAAGGGGCGCCTAGGTGAGCTACGAGCGGCAGAAAGCACCAAGAGGACATCTCGATGGCCGTCCAAAAGCTGGCTGGTGATGACGGTGACGAGGCCGCTCTCCATTAGTTTGAAATGGGACGCGGGCAAAAGTCTTCCACCCTCGGCGAAGATACATGACATGAGGGGCGGGGAACTCGAAATCGGCCCATGTGCCGCTGTTCCCACAGCCCCTCATATGCAGCCGCAATGCCTGCGGCAGATCCAGCTCCATCCCCCGCGCAAATGGAGTCGAGAGGCAAAGACGACAGCGGGGCGGCTGGTGCATCCTGATGAAGAACTCGTAAGGGGCTGCTAGCGGAGGCGAGGCCGATCTACCGCCCCGTCCTCCTCTCCCTCGAGCGCCACAACGACCTCGACCTCGCCCTCTCCCCCTCCCTCTAACGGCCGGCTCCACCACTACGAGGTCTTGGGGAGGAGAGATGCGTTGTCTAGCCGAGACCCTCGCCACTATCGATGAAGTGTCACCACACCTCCTCGCCATGACAGAAGGAAGGAGGCAGCAGGAATGGGGACAAGCGGATGACGAAGGATTGAGAAGCGTCGTTCCTCCCGCTCCCCTCTTTATAAAGGGGCGAGGGCGAGGCTCGGCCGCCCCTCTCGGCCAATTCGGCCCATTGAAGTGACAACGGGCGTGGCCGTCGATCGCCCTCCCCGCTCAATTGAAGGCGTGTGGGAATCGACCCACGCGTGCACAACTTCTCGTATCCCACGCACCCGTCATTCGTTCTGCGGCATGCATGCAGCAAACGTGGCGCAAGAGATGGGCGTAGTGGCATGCGTGGAGCGACGGTTCCCAAGTAAGGGCAGTAAATGAGCAATGGCCCTACAGTCTCGAAGAGACACGCAAGCCGCCTCTTTACTGTCCACCGCAAGATGATGCCAGCATGCTTCAGTCATGCACGTGTGCGCGACCCCCACGTCACACATTCAACACGGGTTGTGGGGAAGCGCAGCGGGCGAAACAGTTACCGCGGTGAAATCTGCCCCACCTGCCGGCGCACCGTTCTGGGCCTGGCCCAACAACGTGTCGTGCTTATGTGTGGCCCAGGCCCGGGGGCTCCTGTCGGTGTACAAAAGTAGGGGCTCTCCTTTTGACCCCTTTACTTGTGCACGGGCAGTCGGAGCCACGCGCCATGGACGCACTTAACAGGGCAAAGGAGGGGAGATGGAGAGAAGCCAAGGGCACAAGACAAACAAGGCAACATCAAAGACCAAGACCACAAAGATCGAGATGGACGAAGCAGGTTTCCCCGGCAAGATCCTTGCCAGGGTGGCCTCAGCAGCCCCGGGAAGGCCCTTGCCGGGGCGGCTCGCCCACACCAGTGGAGTGAGCAACCCTCGAACCCATGGTCTCCAACACCATCGACTACGTTGGGCCAGGGCTCGGGAGGCACCTCCATGGTGGCATGCAGATCTTTGGGAAGACAAAGAATATTCAAGATTAGATGAGGATTAGAAGGCAACAATCCTCGACAAGATTCTTACCGAGGAAATCCACAAAAGCCCTGGCAAGATCCTTCCCGGGGACGAGAGCGCGCCACGGCAGGACCGTTGCTGGGCCACCCGGCAAGACCCTTGCTAAGGGCGTCAGCGGGGCCACTGCCATGCCCGCACCAACCAAATCCCCACCGCCGTTCACATACAGCTGCCAGCCCAACCAGCTGGGCAGGCACCTGCATGGCAACATGCGACTTCTAGGCCAACTCAGCACACACCTACGTGGCAGCATGCAAATCTTCGTGGAGGCTCCACCACCGCACCACCTCAGCTGCTTGCCTGCCTACATGGCACTGCATGCATCGCTAGCCAAGGCGCGTGTCGAAACAAGGAGGAGCAGCGACGGACGGGACGGGCCTCGCTCCTGTCCTCGATAAAGCAAGAGGACACCAAAGCTACGCATTAGATGTGCCTTGTCCTGAAATATGGGCGATAAGCTCGTAGCACTGTCGGCCTTTCCACCTCCTGTGTGCCACTGTGGCAGCCCCTTTCGCCTATAAAAGGAGGCCCATGGTGTACTGGAGAGGGATTCGGCTATTTTGAACCATGCAGCCACCATAGCTAGTTCAAGAGCTCAAGAACACTCAATACATCCACCAAAGCAGGACTAGGGTTTTATGCATCCCCGCGGCCCGAACCTGGGTAAATGATCCTTGTACTGGTTACTAATACTGCTCTTCTCACAACCCTGTGCCCCGCAACCGTAGTAGGGATTCTTGTGATCCCATAGGTGTCGTTTCCCATCGACAATGGTAAACTACTCACGCTTCATTGGAAGGGCTATAGGGTTGATGTAGATGCCCTCCATGATCGAATCCCCTCTGGCAGGATGCCAGAAAAGGCCCCAAGATGGGATCTCACAGGAATAGAAGGTTACGACGGTGGAAAAGTATTCTGGGGGACGCTTCTGTTGATAATGGAATATTTGAGGATTATAGAACTTAGAGGGAGGTCTTTGGACTCCCAAGTTGCCCAATAGCCAGGCGGCGCACCCCCCAGGGCGCGCCCTGGAGGCTTGTGGAGTCCTCGGGACTCTTTTGAATTGGCCTCCAAGCTTCATGGATGTCTTCTGGTCCAAGAAAAATCATCGTAAAGTTTTATTCTGTTTGGACTCTGTTTGATATTCATGTTCTATAGAACTCATAAACAAGGAAAAAACAGAAACTGGCACTGGGCTCTAGATTGATAAGTTAGTCCAAAAAATAATATAAAATAGCATATTAATGCATATAAAACATCCAAAATAGATAATATAATAGCATGGAACAATCAAAAATTATAGATACGTTGGAGACATTTCAAGCATCCCCAAGCTTTATTCCTACTCGTCCTCGAGTAGGTAAATGGTAAAAATAGAAGTTTTGATGTGGAATGCTACCTAACATATTTGTCCATGTAATTTTCTTTATTGTGGCATGAATGTTCAGATCCATTAGATTCAAAACGAAAGTTTAATATTGACATAAAAACAATAATAATTCAAGCATACTAATAAAGTAATCATGTCTTCTCAAAATAACATGGCCAAAGAAAGTTATCCTTGCAAAATAATATAGTATGGCTATGGTCCATCTTCATCACACAAAGTATTAAATTATGCACAACCCCGATGATAAGCCAAGCAATTGTTTCATAGTTTTGATGTTCTCAAACCTTTTCAACTTTCATGCAATACATGAGCGTGAGCCATGGATATAACACTATAGGTGGAATAAAATATGGTGGTTGTGGAGAAGAAAAAAAGAAGGAGATAGTCTCACATCAACTAGGCGTATCAATGGGCTATAGAGATGCCCATCAATAGATATCAATGTGGGTGATTAGGGATTGCCATCCAATAGATATACTAGAGCTATAAGTTTATAAAAGCTCAAAAAGAAACTAAGTGGGTGTGCATCCAACTCGCTTGCTCACGAAGACCTAGGACAATGTTAGGAAGCCCATTATTTGAATATACAAGACAAGTTACATAATACAAAATCCCCACTAGTATATGAAAGTGACAACATAGGAGACTCTCTATCATGAAGATCATGGTGCTACCTTGAAGCACAAGCATGGAAAAAGGATAGTAACATTGTCCCTTCTCTCTTTTCTCTAATTTTTTGGTGGGCTTCTTTGGCCTCTTCTATTTTTTGTAAAGTCCGGAGACTCATCCCAACTTGTGAGGGAATCATATCTTCCATCATCCTTTCCTCACATGGACAATGCTCTAATAATGATGATCATCACACTTTTATTTACTTACAACTCAAGAATTACAACTCGATACTTAGAACAAAATATGACTCTATAGGAATGCCTCCGGCGGTGTGACGGGATGTGCAAAGATCTAGCGTCGCAAATGACATAAAAACGGACAAGCCATGTAAACATCATTCTAGCTATCTTACGATCATGCAAAGCAATATGACAATGATGGATCGTGTCATAATAAAATGGGACGGTGGAAGTTGCATGGAAATATATCTCAGATAGGTTATGGAAATACCAAAACAGGTAGGTATGGTGGCTGTTTTGAGGAAGGTTTATGGTGGGTGTAATGCATAGGCGAAAATTGGGCGATACTAGAGAGGCTAGCAATGGTGGAAGGGTGAGAGTCAATGGAATCAACACTAATCAAAAGAACTCACATCCTTATTGCTCCTAGGGGGATAGATTGGCAGGAAAATACCATCGCTCATCCCTGACCACCACTCATAAGGAAGACAATCAATAAATAAATCATGCTCCAACTTCATCACAAAACGGTTCACCATATGTGCATGTTACGAGAATCACAAACTTTAACACCAGTATTTCTACAATCCACAATTATTCACTAGCATGACTCTAATATCACCATCTTTATATCTCAAAACAATCATAAGAAATCAAACATCTCATAGTATTCATAGCACTTTATATGAAAGTTTTTATTATATCCCTCTTGGATGCTCATCATATTAGGACTAAATTCATAACCAAAGCAAATTACCATGCTGTTTAGAAAGACTCTCAAAATAATATAAGTGAAGCATGAGATTTTGAATATTTCTATAAAATAAAGCCACCGCTGTGCTCTAAAAAGATACAAGTGAAGCACTAGAGCAAAATTGCCTAGCTCAAAACATATAAGTGAAGCACATAGAGTATTGTCATAAATTCATGATTCATGTGTGTCCCTCTCAGAAGGTGTGTACAGCAAGGATGATTGTGTCAAACTAAAACGCAATGACTCACCTCATACAAGATGCTCCAAGCAAAAGACATATCATGTGGGGAATAAAAATATAGCCTCAAGGAAATTTACCGATTGACGAAGGCGAAAGAGGGGATGCCATCCGGGGCACACCCAAGCTTAGATGCTTGGTTGTCCTTGAATATTACTGACAAATCCCTAGTTATGGTTTGACCTAGGCTAGCTTCCTAGTGAGCATCATGTTTACATTCAAATGAAATTTGAATTGAGGAATTTTCAAAGCCTCAGAAACCTTATAAAAATAATCAACATTTAAATCTTATCAGATGAGTCCAAGAAAATGTTCATGCTATTCTGTGAAAATATTGGTAAGAGGTAAAATTCAAACCAATATTTTTGGAATCACAGAAATATTTATTTAGGGCCTCCAAATTAAATCAATGACATATTTGAGTTGGATTTATTTCTGGTATATATGAAATAAAGTTCAATTATTTTTGTAAGTTGCATGTGACCTTGGACTAGTTTCTGAGCTCACATAAAAATTTACAGAAAGTTTTAAAAAATGATTTGATGTTTTAAATCAAATCAAAATAGAATGCTAAAAAATAGAAATCAGAACAAAAACAGAGAACACAGAAGAGAGGGCAGGCTTACCTGGCTTACCTATGCAGCCCACCTGGCGGCCCAGTTACCTGGCCCAGCCCACTAGTGCCACCGCCGTCTTCTCCACCGCGCCAGGAGGACGGGGCCGTATGCCCGAAGCGCGCACTCGCCGCATGCCACGCAACAACTGTCTTGCTGCTCCCCGAGTCACGTTGACGACGCAGATGGCTTCACATGCTACCGTCCGCATCGAACCATCTCCCTCTACTCGCTTCCCCCTTGCTCCTCTACTTCTCCTCGCCATGGCCGAAACCACCGCGGCTGCGCTAACAAGCACCAGCACGGCCACAGCCACTCCCTTGCTCCCTCTCCGCGTCGCCGAGCTCCGCCACAACCCAGCGGAGCTACACACCCGATGCACATGACCACAGGAGCTCTGCTTCATCCCCAACGACGCCGTCTTCCTCCTCGGCCGTCCGAGATCGCTGGCAACGCCACGTCACCGTCCATGCCTCCCCGAGTCTGCTGATCTGCTCCGTGTGCCCGCCGTGAGCTCCTCTCCATTTCCCCTCCATCCTCTCGCTTGATTATGTGCCTTAGCACCGCTCCCTGTCGTTAGCGAAGCTCACCGGTGCAGCGTCCGTCGTCACCATCGCTACCAGCCCCGCCTCGCTAACCCGAGCATGCATACGTGCTCAGGGAGCTCCCAGGAGCACCAGGCGGCCATCAGCTTCTTCGCTAGCACGCTACGGTCTCGCGCCCATGGCGTTGTAGCTCTGACCGCCACCTGGCTTGCCGCCGGCGTTGCTACCAACCACCCCGCAGCCTCCCGCATAGTCCATTAAATGCGGCCGAGCAAGAACTCCTCCCCAGTACCCCCAGCGTGCCAAACCACCGCTTGCAGCTCGATCCTAAGTGTCACCGCCGCGAGCCACGGTCGTCGTCGTCTGGGTCGCCGTCGTCTAACAGCAGACGCGTCCGATGTGGCTGGCTTAGTAAGCCACTAATCACCGCCCCATGCCACTGACAATGGGCCCCGCATGTTAATTAAACCCGGGCAGTTTTAGTTTAGGTTTAGTTAATTGATTAGCCACTGTGTAGCTGACATATGGGTCCCATGCGCCAAGTTTGACCATGGTTGACCGTGTTGACCTACTGAGGTCAGCATGACATAGTGCTGACGTCATAAAGCTTTTCTGGTGTTTTTATTTATAGGAAATTCCAGAAATTGTTATAAACTTCTAAAATTCATATAAATTCAACCATAACTCCAAATGAAATAATTTATATCTGAAAAATGATCAGAAAAATCCAATCTAACCATCTGTACCATTTTCATGCATGTTAGAACAACCTATAGCTGATGTTTGGGACAAATCATATAAATGGCATTTGAATATCCACATATGGAGTTTGAATTGGAATCTTGGATTCAAACCAACTTCATTTAACATGTTGCTAGTTGCATTAGCTCAAATCACAGCATTTTTCCATGTCATGATCATGCATCATATTGTGCATTGCATTGATTGTGTTTCCTTCCTTGTTGTTGGTATTTGTCCCCTCTTAGTAGACGACGTACCGACGATGAGTTCGATGACACCGATGAAGAACTATACTATCTTTAGAAGTGCCAGGCAAGCAAAAACCCCTTGTTCATTCTGATAGAATCCCACTCTCTCGCTCCTGCTCTATTTTACTGCATTAGGACAACAATGATTCAACTGTTACATGCTGCGGTAGTTGAACCCCTTTCCTCTGCATGACCTGTCATTGCCACAGTAAATAGATGAAACCCACTAGCATGAGTAGGAGTTGTTTGAGCCCTTAGGTGCCTTCACATTCATGCTTGTTTGGTGGGCTTGGAACCCTGTACACATCGTTTGGGGCCGTGAGCGACACCCTGGCCGGATCTCCTTGCGGATGGAACCCGATTGCGATAAACCTGGACTAGAGACGTGTGTGGTTAGTCAGGTCGTGGTCGACACACTCGCCAGGCTTCCGCTTGAAGGTTGCCGAGATACATGACATGTACATGGCGGTAAGTGGCCAGAGCGTGTGTGAAGAAGTACACCCCTGCAG
Organism: Triticum aestivum; assembly: GCF_018294505.1. NCBI lineage: Eukaryota > Viridiplantae > Streptophyta > Magnoliopsida > Poales > Poaceae > Triticum > Triticum aestivum. The sequence goes on from NC_057813.1 coordinate 342,001,636, forward strand.
GATTAATATGATCTATTCGAATAGCCGCGTTCGCGTTAAAGGACCTCTGGGTTGCCTATACAGTTCTTAGACAAGTGAAAGTGGATACTCTAAAATGCGCAAGATAAGCGTGAGTGTTATGGATGGAGTTCTCGTAGGGAGACGGGAGAGGATCCATAGTGGTGTATTGATATGGTGAATTTGTGGACTCGTGTGCGCCACCTCAAAAGAGTTATTTGCAGTTGTAGTTCAGGATAACCATCGAGTCAAAGCTGGCTTGCTGTAGTTAAACCCCACCAAACCCTTTGTTGATAATGATGCATATGTAGTTAGTTCTGATGTAAGTCTTACTGGGTACATTTGTACTCACGTTTGCTTAATTTATGTTTTTTGCATAGAGACTTTAGTCTCGCTAGTAGTTTCGTGTGGACTTCGACGTTTAGCTTGCTACCTCAGCTACGATCTAGTTCCCTCGGTAGGATCTTGCAGATAGTCAGGCTTCTCAGCCATTTTGTTTTGTAGATTGTCTGTACCCAGACATGTTAAGCTTCCGCATGTGCCTTTGGTTTGTACGCTCTGAATCTTGGGTCATGAGACCCATGTTTATAATATCTCGCTCCTTGGAGCCTATTGAATAAATACTTTGAGTCATGGAGTTATGTTGTGATGCCATGTTGTATTTGCACATATTGAGCATATTGTGTGTATGATTTGAAATGCTTGGTATGTGTGGGATCTAACAACCTAGTTGTTCATCCTTGGTAGCCTCTCTTACTGGGAAATGTCTCCTAGTGCTTCCACTGAGCCATGGTAGCTTGCTACTGCTCCGGAACATTTAGGCTGGCCGACATGTGTCCTTCTTCATTCCTGTGTTTGTCCCTTCGGGGAAATGTCACATGTTGTTCCTTTAAGTCCGTGTAGCTTGCTATGACTTGGGTTCACACATTGTTGATCGACACGTTTGTTGTTGGATCATGTATGCTTGTCCCTGTAAGTTAGTGCCACTTTGGGTCCACAACTAGTCATGTCAGCCCGGGTCCTTTGTCATATGGATGCTAGAGGCACTATCATATACGTGAGCCAAATTGTGCAAACGGTCCCAGGGCAGGTAAGATGGCACCCATGGGAATACCGTGCGTGAGGCCGCAAAGTGATATGATGTGTTACATGCTAGATCAATGTGACCTAGGATCGGGGTCCTGACAGCTTTGGTATCAGAGCTTGACTGCCTGTAGGATTACCAAGCCAAGCTGGTCGACGTTGAGTCTAGAAATTCTTTAGTTATATAAGGGAATTCATTGTGGGATGGAACGTAAGGCTCTTTTTACTCCTTATACCTTATGCCTTCTGATCTGAGTCATCTTATCTTTCCTACGGGGTTAGGGAACTATGCTTTCTCTTCCTCCTATCAGGATCTCGTGTTACTAATCCATAGAACTATAAGATTGTTGGATTTCAGCCTCAGTTCAGTTTCTACTACCTCCGTGTGTTCATAGTTGATCTAGGAACCTTGATATTATGATGTTGAGTGGTTATTCCACCATGTTGCAGGATGTCTCGAATCTTTTTGAGCATTTACAGCCGTTATGCTGTCCGAGTGATCCCAGGTTTCTAAACAGTCTGATGCATTTGCAAAATCCTCTCCCTCTGTTTTCAATGAATTTCGTGCCAGATTAACCACACTAATCGGTGAGTTGAGGTACTTGGTTGCCTCGACATATATGTTGGAGCTATTATTATGACCCTCGATGTCGAGAGTATCACCTAGTAATCTAGCCATGTTTTGTGTTCCCAGTGTGATGATTCTGGCCATTATTCTCGAAAGCATCCCGTGATGCCACTTAGTAGTGGGTATTCTATTCCTGGGTTCTTGAACACAAGATTCACTCCACTTACTTCTTGTTGATAGTGTTGCTAGTTCCTTCTGGTTATTAGTAACCTTTGCAATAGTCCTCGAGGTTGGTGGTATACCCTTCTTCCAAATACCATGAACTGCTTATGGAAGAAGTCCCTCGCTGAACCAAAAGATCACAACCAAAGTGCTCTTGACGATTTCTCGATTATATGGTGTTACTGTGCCAGTTCTACCTTTTGTGCATGGGTTATCTGGAAGAAACATGTTGAACTCATTCGACATGCTAATCTATGCATCCACAACTAAGGAAATCATATGTTCTTTTGAGTTGTCCCTCTTTAGTCGTTTTCTGGCCCTTGTCTATCAATTGATAGTAAGGAGTAGGTGTGCAATCATGTTATCGCTGGCTATTACTCTTGTGGTCCGTCAAGCCATTCTATTCCGGAATTACTAGGAGGCACAAACCCCAGTACCTTATCCATTCCCAGGATTGGGTCAAAGCAGTTGTATTTCGCAGATCAAATGCAATCCAGTTTTGTTCTATTCCATCTTGGAGTATTACCATCTTTTATATCAAGAATATTATGGGAACTGCACACCATCCTATGAAGTCTTGATACAGTGAAACTTCTCGCCATCATTGTTCATCCCTCGGTCCCCGTGTTGTTGCAACCGGAATGTCGACGGGTGGACTATGATGTGTGAAATCAATACTCCTAGCAACCTTGTTGCTTGGTAGTTAAAGGACAATAATTTCATTCTTAGCGTGCTGAGTATTGAATCCTCATTCTAAGACTGATTGTGCTACCTAGTCCTTATTTAAGGTGCACTCTTCGACCAATGAGTTAGGATTATGTAAATTCCTTTCTCTTTCGATCATATCGTCTTGTCCTGAAAAGCAAGATTGTTCTCGAGCTTAGTAACATATCGGTGGTTCATGATTTTTCGAATATCTTCTCGGAAGTATCACCAGGTCGTCACCTGACCGCTATGTTGAGTTCGTGAGAAAGTTGGTTTTCTTGTAACCACCCTTTCTCCAAGAATCTGTGTTGGATACCCCTGAGCTAGTTGGAAAAGCTGAACAACAACTGGGAGAGTTGAAAGATAAAAGCTTGCTTGACTTAGTTCATTTCAAAGGGATATCCTATGTGTGGGTGTGTTGAAGAAAGATGGTATTATCATCGATTGACCCTCGTGATTAGTTAATAGACCTATCATCTTATCCAATCTTGATTTGAGCATGGGCTATCGTCAAGTCAAATCAGAACCAACGATATTCGTAATGTTGTCTTACTCGTGGTTGATTCCTCGAGCATACACCATTATATTTTTTTGGGTCGGACCAATGCTATCACCTTGTTCACATAATTATGGAATTCCATCTTCATGGAAACCTGGATGAATTATTGTTGAGCCCATCGACAACATCCATATCTCCTCCATGATTTTTTTGGACGTTAAGCTAGCATTGCAAACTTTTATAAGCATTATCTTCATGTTCCGTGCATGAAGCATATGCCCGGATGGAAGAAGTGACTTCCTCTAATTCATGTGCATGTGATGCAAGTTGCTGCCGTGGATTCGAGAAAGTCAATGTTGCTTCCTCTGGAATCATCCCAAATCGATCATACATATGTGCGAAGTACTCTGTGGTCTGGAGACTTGCAACCTTCGTTCTATATGTGTCCCTAGCACACCAAGCCACTGATTGATTTGTTCGAGGATAAGAAGTTTGTCGATAAGTGCACAAGGACTTCGATGTCCTCGATGGTGGTTCCCCACCTGAACTCGGTAGTGTTTTATTAAAAGACTACTATGTGGTCATGCTTGTCTGGGACAGCATGTTCACATGTATGTAGCAGAACCCGCTCATGTTTTGGAGCTTACTACTGTAGTCCATTTCCTGAGAATCTTGCAACGTCATCTCGTCGATTTGTGTTGCAAACTTTAATTTTTCTTTCTAGACTTGATGAGTCTGGAAATCCTGACACCAACCAGATCTGAATCTCAGGCAGTTATGATGGTTGGAACGTTTCCCAAGAACTACAATATTGGTCACTCTATAACTGGTAAATTGGATGTCGTGGCCAACATACCCAGCCGGAAGACCTGTTGTTGTAGTATCTTGATTGAGGAAGTTGGCCACCTCTCCATAAGGATCTCATAGGGTTTACTCCAGTAGTTGTTCCTTATTGATTCTTGTGCTCCCGAAGTCCGACCTTTTACTTCATGTTCTAGTTACCAAACCATATCTATTAATGGGTTACAATAGCAAATCAAGGAGAACATTAGAAGTGGAGTGCTAAATGTCTCTCAGGCGATCATCCAGATTTTATTACCTTGGCCTCGCTAAGGTGAAATCTGAGAAGAAGTTATCTTCTTTTGCATTTGCATCGTCTATCACTATTCATCATGGTAGTATGTTGTGTTGCCAGGATCCTTGACACGGATATTGGTAAAACCTTGATGAATACGGAAATGCTCAAGTTCTTGAGAGCACACGCAAGCTCTAGGTTTTATTGTCGGAATTAATTGGGATTTGCCCCCAGTTTTCTTTGGTTATGCTATAACCATTCCAACCGTGGAATCACTCTCTACTGTTGAGCTTCTCCCCAGTTACTTGAATCATTCCCAGCGTTTGCATTTTCTTCCCATCTTGCACCGCCATTGTGCCATCCTACTATGGACTACCCTTCTCAGTAATTAATGATCAGGATCATCCTCAAAGTGGTCCTACCATGGGTTGCATTCATTTCCAATGATAAGCAAAATCATCCCTTGCATTGTCTTGAACAAGTTAGTCCATGTCATCCATTATAGTCTGGGTATGTCGTTCCCTCAAACTCCGTCAAACCATCAATTGCGATCTGCCTCAGGCTGGTATAAAGAACCTCCATGATCTCTGTATCAAAAGGAATTATTTTTGCCACTTCAGGAATAATTCTACGAGTCACCTCCTTTAAGATGTCTCATCATGGAATCATAGAAATTAACTCCTCGCTACGTTGACAACCATTCACCACCTTCTTAAGTGTGGAATTGTTGTCTATCTAGTGAACCTTCGTCATTTGTTTCACTCCATCCTTATGGATGTATGCTTTGTGTCTCAACTCGAGAGATGTTTGAATGTCTCACTCCGTGAGTTGATCCTGAGTTGTTCGATCTTTGAGAAGATTGATCCTTCTAAAGTTTTCCCTTTCCTCTTGTTGCCATGTTGGTTGGAGTTCTCAGAGCAAGACATTGAGACAAAGCTGATGTTCAAATCAACGTTCTTATGAGGTGCATCCTAGATCATGAAGATTGTGTTAGCTTGTGTCCTCTCTTCATCTTACCCTATCCTTGAATCTCGGGACGAGATTCTTGTTTAGTGGGGGTGAGTTGTCACATCCCTAGTTATGGTTTGACCTAGGCTAACTTCCTTGTGAGCATCATGTTTACATTCAACTGAAATTTGAATTGAGGAATTTTCAAAGCCTCAGAAACCTTATAAAAATAATCAAGATTTAAATCTTATCAGATGAGTCCAAGAAAATGTTCCTGTTATTCTGTGAAAATATTGGTAAGAGGTAAAATTCAAACCAATATTTTTGGAATCACAGAAATATTTATTTAGGGCCTCCGAATTAAATCAGTGACATATTTGAGTTGGATTTATTTCTGTTATATATGAAATAAAGTTCAATTATTTTTGTAAGTTGCATGTGACCTTGGACTAGTTTCTGCGCTCACATAACAATTTACAGAAATTTTTAAAAATGATTTGATGTTTTAGATAAAACCAAAACAAAATGCAAAAAATAGAAAACAAAACAAAAACAGAAAACACAGAAGAGAGGGCAGGCTTACTTGGCTTACCTATGTAGCCCACCTGGCGGCCCAGTTACCCGGCCCAGCCACTAGTGCCGCCACCGTGTTCTCCACCACGCCAGGAGGACATGGGCGTGTGCCCGATGCGCGTGCGCTCGCTGCGCGCTACGCAGTAGCTGTCTAGCTACTCCATGAGACATGTCGACGACACGGATGACTTCACCGCTGCCGTCCGCATCGAACCATCTCCCTCTACTCGCTTTCCCCTCGCTCCTCTGCTTCTCCTCGCCGTGGGCGAAACCACCACGGCTGCATCGGCAAGCACCAGCACGGCCACAGCCACTCCCTCACTCCCTCTCCGCATCCCCGAGCTCCACCACGACCCCGCTGAGCTACACACCCGATGCATGCGACCGCAGGAGCTCTACTTCATCCCCAACGCCGCCGTCTTCCTCCTCGGCCGTTCGAGATCGCTGGCAACGCGACATCACCGTCCATGCCTCCCCGAGTCCGCTGATCTACTCCGCGTGCCTGCCATGAGGTCCTCTCCATTTCCCGTCCGTCCTCTCGCTTGAATATGTGCCTTAGCGCCACTCCCCGCCGTCACCGAAGCTCGTCGGCGCAGCGTCCGTCGTCACCATAGCTAGCAGCCCTGCCTGGCTAACCCGAGCATGTAGGCGTGCTTAGGGAGCTCTCAGGAGCACCACGCAGCCATTAGCTCGCTTGCTAGCACGCAACGGTCCCCGCGCCTTTGGCGCCGTAGCTCCGTTCGCCGCCTCGCTTGCTGCGGGCGTTGCTCCCGACCACCCCGCAGCCTCCCGCCCGGTCCATTGGATGCGGACGAGCAAGAACTCCTCCCCAATACCCCCAGCGCTCCAAACCACCGCTTGCAGCTCGATCTCGAGCGTCGCCGCAACAAGAAGTGGTCGCCATCGTCTAATCGCCGACGCGTCCGACGTGGCTAGCTTAGTTAGCCAGTAATCACCGCCCCATGGCACTGACAATGGACCCCGCATGTTAATTAAACCCGGCCAGTTTCAGTTTAGGTTTAGTTAATTGGTTAGCCACTGGGCAGCTGACATATGGGTCCCATGCGTCAGGTTTGACCGTGGCTGACCGTGTTGACCTGCTGAGGTCAGCATGACATAGTGCTGACGTCATAAAGCTTTTCTGGCGTTTTTATTAATCAGGAAATTCCAGAAATTGTTATAAACTTCTAAAATTCATATATATTCAACCGTAACTCCAAATGAAATAATTTATATATGAAAAATAATCAGAAAAATCCAATCTATCCATCTGTACCATTTTTATGCATGATAGAACATCCTATACCTACTGTTTAGGACAAATCATATAAATGGCATTTGAATATCCACATATGGAGTTTGAATTCGAATCTTGGATTAAAACCAACTTCATTTAACATGTTGCTAGTTGCATTAGCTCAAATCACAGCATTTTGCCAGGTCATGAGCATGCATCATATTGTGCATTGCATTGATTGTGTTTCCTTCCCGGTTGTTGGTATTTGTCCCCTCTCAATAGATGACGTACCGACGATGAGTTCGATGACACCGATGAAGAACTATACTATCTTCACAAGTGCCAGGCAAGCAAAAACCCCTTGTTCATTCCGATAATCCCACTCTCTCGCTCCTGCTCTCTTTTACTGCATTAGGACAACAGTGATTCAATTGTTACATACTGTGGTAGTTGAACCCCTTTCCTCTGCATGACCTGTCATTGCCACAGTAAATAGATGAAACCAACTAGCATGAGTAGGAGTTGTTTGAGCCCTGATGTGCCTACTCATTCATGCTTGTTTGTCATGCCTGCTACTAGCTAGAGTTGAGTCAGGTCTGATTCACCGGTGATGAATTGGAGGTGTGTGAACAAGTCCTACCGTGTGTGAGCTAAGTGTGTGAACACGATTTGGTAAAGGTAGCGGTGAGAGGCCATGTAGCAGTACATGGTGCGTTGTCTCATTGAAGCCGTCCTCAGGAACTGAGTTCTGTGTTTGTGATCCATGAACAACTACTACCACGCATTGGCTCCTTAATTGACCCTCTCGACTTGTTAATCAACTCGATCTCTGTCCAGGAGTTGCAACTAGTTTCTGGTGTTTGTAGGTTGTGTTAGTAGTCTACCAAGTGGCACCCGGTACAGGTGGCTGTCGGTGTCAAAACCGGCGGATCTCGGGTAGGGGGTCCCGAACTGTGCGTCTAGGCGGATGGTAACAGGAGACAAGGGACATGATGTTTTTACCCAGGTTCGGGCCCTCTCGATGGAGGTAAAACCCTACTCCTGCTTGATTAATATTGATGATATGGGTAATACAAGAGTTGATCTACCACGAGATCAGAGAGGCTAAACCCTAGAAGCTAGCCTATGGTATGATTGTTGTTCGTCCTACGGACTAAAACTCTCCGGTTTATATAGAGATCCGAGAGGGCTAGGGTTACACAGAGTCGGTTACAATGGGAGGAGATCTTCATATCATATCGCCAAGCTTGCCTTCCACGCCAAGGAAAGTCCTATCCGGACACGGGACGAAGTCTTCAATCTTGTATCTTCATAGTCCGGGAGTCCGGCCAAAGGTCATAGTCCGGCCATCCGGACACCCCCTAGTCCAGGACACCCTCAGTAGCCCCCAAACCAGGCTTCAATGACGATAAGTCTGGCGTGCAAGTTTGTCTTCGGCATTGCAAGGCGGGTTCTTTTCCAAATTCCATGTACCTGTCGGATAGTGTCCGGCTTCCGGTGCGTATTGCTCTCCTCAGCTTCTGTGCCCAATAATGACCATCTTCCATGTGTCAAACGAATGCGAAAAGCCAGGTTTTTTTTTCATTTATCCCCCCAGTTGTGTAAATGAGCCGCCCATAAAAGAGACGGGGGTTTAGATCCAATTCACACCACCTTCCCTCCGTGAGTATTCATCAGAGCGCTTTCGACAGAGATCCATTCCACCATCGCCGGTCGAAGCAGCTCCTCCTCTCGCCTCTCCAGCCCTCGGCCCGGAGATTGGGAGCGGAGTTCCGTCCCGCATAGCAAGCTAGTAGTGCTTCAATCCAAGGCGCTCCTCCCCCCAGCATATATGGTCCCAGTTCGAGCCGGGATCGCCACCTATAGCGGCAGAGAGCAGGCGGAGAGCGTTCCCAATCCCTTATTTAATAAGAGGACTCGGATTTCCAATTCATCCGTTTCTCCGAGGGCTACTGGAGTTCTACGGCCTCCAGTTACACAACCTCACGCCTGCCTCCATTCTGCATGTTGCGGGCTTCGTGGCCCTCTCCAAGCTGTTTTTGGGCATCGAGGCCCATTTCACGCTGTGGAAGAGGTTGCTCTGCCTTGTTCCCCGCTCTCAGGAGGGGTCAATTTATCAAGTGGGCGGAGCCGAACTATGGCGCATCGCCGGGACCAGATATCTATCCGGTACCCCAAAGAAGGCGACCGAGGACTGGCCTTCGGAATGGTTTTATATGGATGACGTCCCCCTACCGAACCCTGTACGGATCGGCCTTCCCGAGTTTAACAACGCTCCATTGAAGAAACGCCTGAGCTGGCGCCCACGAAACCCTCAGATGGAAACTGATAGGGACGTCCTTTACCTGATGAGCCAGATAAGATTGTTGGCTCATTCCGGATTGACCATGATCGAGGTTATGGCCACATGCAGTACGCGGGGGGTGCAGCCGCTTCAGTACAGAGGCCAACCCATGTGGGATTTTAACGGGGAGGACGACGCCACCCGGTGCGGTCGCAAGGGGCCGGATTCGGCCGCCACTCTAACGAAGATCTTATCCGCTTTGTACAAGGGAGAAGAAGAGGAATTCCTCCGTGTCAACCCACGGGGCGGATTCTCTATGTACAGTCCTCCAAGATGGGTGAGCGAACCCTCTCACGTGTCTACCCGCTTTTGAAATTCCCATAACTGAGGACTTAGTCTAGCGATGTTAACGCGGGAGTTGCGCCAGACTGTGAAGGAGATAAACAGCCCTCGTCTGCAACCCGAGGACCCAGAATGGTCCCTCGACCTGGAATCCCAAGAGTACCCGGACTTATGTGTGGAGTTAATTGATGGGGTGTTTCATCAATTGAGCAAGGACAACACCTTAGTGGCCATTACGGCCGACTATCCCGGACTACTTCCGGCCTCAAAGGTAACCGAGACCGAAGTCCCAGTACTTTCAAGAGGATTCATCCATGCTTTATTTTGATTGCCGTAAACAAATAGTGTTTCGCTTTGCAGGGGAAATCCTTGAGGCGGAGGGCCGAGTCTGCGATGGGTAGCCAACAAGGGCCATTGAAGCCAGGCGGGCTAAAAAGAAGTGCGGAATGGATCGAGATTCCAGCGCAATGGTACGGCGTGCAATTTTAACGCCTAGGGTTTATGCCCTCAAGACACACTAACGCCCATGCTCTCCTTAGGCGGAAGAGCTCCCGCCGGACTATATCCACCGGCCAGGCTTTAAGGCTAGGTCCGGAAGTGGAGGCAAACACGGAGGGCGCACCGGACGCTCCTCCGATAGAGGACACGGATGGGCTATCTGCCACCAATTCAGAGGTGGAGAGTGCCGTGAACCACAGGCGTCGTCGGGCTGTTCTTCGTGACGCATGTTTTTCCCAAGAGGCATTGGACGCCTTTAATACGAGAGATGTGTATCTCCGTGCCACTCAAAGTGGTCTAGCCAGAGCCACACAGCAGTATGTGAAAGACATACGGGTGAGTAAATCTAATGGTTATATATGTCAGTAGCCCCCGAGACTTGAAACAGTTAAGATAATTGATTTAAGGATCATATGCTATGCATGATCTTACAAAGAAGAACACGCAACTGTCCCAGGAGCTGGAAGAGTGCAAGGCCCAACTCGAGGCCGCACTGGCCGCTTCAGAGAATGCCAAGGGGACCCCCTCAGGTAATATATGCTTCGAAAGATAATTCTGCTATGAAGTGCGGCATATGTGCAATTATGACAATAACAGTGCAGATGGGGCCGGAGTGAATCCGGACAAGCAGCAACTCCTGCGCTAGTTAAAGGCCGGCGAGGGCGGGCTGACGAGGGTGAGGCAAGAGAAGAACAAGCTTCAAGACGCCAATACCCAGCTGGGCGAGGAACTAAAGGATGTTCGTGCTCAGCTGTTTGATTCCGTAAAGGAGAATCGGCGACTTCGACGCGGCATTTTTAGTAAGTGCTTAAGAGAATCTTCATAAAAAGAGTTTGGCGAGGAAGTCGATTGGCAGAGCTATGTCTGCAGATATGCTGACAGGTCATCATGCGGAGGAGATGCCCGGTTCAACGGGGGACCTTCTTCCCGAGCTGTTGCAACTTCACGAACGAGTTCGGCAGGTGATGCAAGGCGTCGTCCAGGCTATGTGGCCATCCCTCTCCATGACCGAAGGCCTTGGAGAGCTTGCAAAGAAACTGGAGGGAGTACGGCAGCGCTTCCGTTTGTGGAAGATATCGGCCTGCCGTCAAGGTGCCAGGGAGGCCTGGGCCATGGTGAAGACTCGGTACACGAAGGCTGACCCGAACCACATGGCCGAGGTCGGCCCTGTGGGGCCTGACGGAAAGGAGATCCCTGTCAGTTTAGTGTATGGCCAAGTAGAGCTGGCTGCCAAGTATTCTCAACAGGACTGTAAATTAGAAAGCCTGTTGGATGGTATTGAAGAAGAATATACCGAGTCAAATTGACTATGTAATTTAAAATTACATGTAAAATGCCTTCTAGCAGGATTGTAGATCGTTTGTCATTGCGGACCTTTTCGCTTCAACCTCTGGACCCGATAGTCAGGAGTTTGTCCGAATACCCTCTCAGTTATGTAAGAACCAGGGCATGCATGGAGACCAGGCGTAGGGGTCATAAGTGCTTTAGCAGACAAGTGGCCAACTAGTTATGTTATATTACATGGTTAGTAAGAAACATCTTCCAGGGAGAATAGTTCCGTTAGGGGTTCCTTTCCCTGGGAGGCATGCCCTAAAGTGCATGTCCGAACTGCGAGAAAAAAGCAGAAAAGCATCTGGGGGCAGATAAATAAACAAGAAAAATCATCTTTTAGTTCACCGACCAAATATTCCCTTAAGAACGCTAGCTTTCGGCTTCACCCAGTCTGAGGTACACATCCGGCTGACCGGCAGTAACAATCGCAGAGGTGCTCCCTTTACCACCTAGCTGAACAAACGGGAACGTAGGGGTAAGAACAGGAGCCAGGCAACCCAGCTTGGCCAAAACTTAAGTCATATCGATGCATATAATGGTGTATAAAAGGTTCATGCGGAAGTGTCACACATGTTTTGTGCATGAGGCCTGTTTATATAAACTTCTGATAAAGAAGCCCCCAGGTGTAATGAGCGCGGATGGCACGTCAAGTATGTGCGAACAACGCACAAGCAAGCCCCTAAAGGCTTGGGAGAAAAAGGGAGGGAGAATGAGAAAAATACCAGGCAGCTAATTTGAAAAAAAGGGACAGAGGAAGGAGACGAACACGGAGTCCGGCGTTAGGCGTAGAATCTTCGTAGGCATGCTGCGTTCCATGGGTTCGTTCGAGTCGGTTGTTCGATGCGTTTTGCAGACGGTATGCTCCACCAGTCAGGACTTGGTCGATTATGAAGGGACCCTCGCATTTGGGCTTTAGTTTGACCTTTTTCTTGTCCGACAGGCGTAGAACTAGTTCGCTAACATTACAAGTTTTGGCCCGTACTTCTCTGTTTTGATATCTTCGAGCCTGCTGTTGATAGAATGCGGAACGGGCTTTTGCCACGTCGCGCTCCTCCTCCAATGCGTCCAAGCTATCCTGCCGATCGAGCTCGGCTTCTCTTTCTTCGTACATGCGCACGCGAGGTGAGTCATGAATTATGTCGCAGGGTAGGACTGCCTCTACACCGTATACCATAAAAAATGGTGTGAATCCGGTAGTGTGATTCGGCATGGTCCGCAGCCCCCAGAGTACGGAGTCAAGCTCCTCTACCCAGTGCATGTTAGATTCCTTGAGGGATCGCACTAGTCTGGGTTTGATGCCGCTCATGATGAGACCGTTGGCTCGCTCGACTTGACCGTCAGTTTGCGGGTGATAGACTGAAGCATAGTCGAGCTTAATGCCCATGTTTTTGCACCAGATTTTAACTTCATCGGCCGTAAAGTTTGTGCCGTTGTTAGTGATGATGTTGTGGGGGACGCCGTAACGGTGTACAACCCCGGATATGAAATCTATCACCGGTCCGGATTCTGCCGTCTTTATAGGCTTGGCCTCTATCCATTTGGTGAATTTATCCACCATGACCAGTAGGTATTTTTGCTTGTGGGTTCCTCCTTTAAGGGGTCCAACCATGTCAAGCCCCCAGACCGCAAAAGGCCAGGTTATGGGTATGGTTTGTAGGGCGGTAGGCGGCATGTGGCTTTGATTAGCGAATAATTGGCAACCGACGCATCGCTGGACTAAGTCCTGAGAGTCTGCCCGGGCCGTCGGCCAATAAAATCCGGTACAGAAGGCCTTGCTTACAAGGGCTCGGGCTGCGGCATGGTGCCCGCCGAGTCCGGCGTGAATTTTCGCTAGAAGTTTCCGCCCTTCCTCTTCGGAGATATACCTTTGAAGGACTCCGGTGGTGTTGTTCTTATAAAGCTCTCCTTCATGGACTTTATAGGCTTTAGATCGTCGCACTATGCAGCGTGCCTCATTTTGGTCCTCGGGGAGTTCCTGCCTAGTTAAGTAGGCTAAGAATGGTTCTATCCACGGGGCAATTACTGCCATTATTTCGTGGGCTGAGGGTGTGACTTCATTGACGGAGTCTTCCGTTGTGTCATGGTGTTCTAGGTCAGGTGATGCGACCTGGTCCGGTTTGTTAATTCTGGATTCCCCTTCCCACTGTACGGATGGCTGGAATAACCTTTCCAGGAAAATGTTGGGGGGTACTGCATCGCGCTTTGCGCTGATTCATGCCAGGACGTCTGCTGCCTGATTATTTTCCCGGGCTATATGGTGGAATTCCAGCCCTTCGAACCGAGCTGACATATTTTGGACGGCGTTGCGGTAAGCTGCCATTTTCGGATCTTTGGCATCAAAGTCTCTGTTTATTTGGGATATCGCGAGGTTCGAATCCCCACGCACCTCTAGGCGTTGAATTCCCATGGAGACTGCCATCCGGAGGCCATGTAGAAGGGCCTCGTATTCGGCTGCATTGTTGGAGTCCGTATACATTATCTGGAGTACATATTGGACTGTATCTCCTGTTGGGGACGTCAGGATGATGCGAGCCCCCAGACCTACCAGCATTTTGGAGCCGTCAAAGTGCATGGTCCAGTAGGAATATGTGCCGTACTCTTTAGGGAGTTCGGCTTCAGTCCATTCCGCGACAAAGTCAGCCAAGGCTTGCGACTTGATGGCTTGTCGTGGCTTATATGTTATGTCAAACGGGAGGAGCTCAATGTCCCATTTGGCAATCCGGCCTGTTGCGTCGCGGTTGTTTATGATATCGTTAAGAGGTACTTCGGAGGCTCCTGTTATCGAACACTCTTGAAAGTAGTGTCGTAGCTTCCGGGATGCCATGAACACTGCGTATGCTATTTTCTGGTAATGCGGGTAGCAGGACTTGCATGGAGTGAGGACAGTGGACACGTAGTACACTGGTTTCTGGACGGGGAATTTGTGTCCGTCCGTTTCTCGTTCGACGACGAGGACTGCGCTTACAACTTGGTGAGTTGTCGTGATGTATAACAACATTGGTTCGCCGATGTTTGGCGCGGCCAGGACAGGGTTTGTTGCCAGTATGGCTTTTATTTCTTCGAGTCCGGCCGTGGCGGCATCGTCCACTCGAAGTGTTCGATGCGCCGGAGGAGGCGGTAAAGGGGTAATGCCTTTTCCCCCAAGTGGGAGATGAACCGGCTTAGAGCAACCACGCATCCAGTCAATTTTTGTATTTGCTTGAGATCTTTTGGGATATACAATTGTGAGAGAGCTCGGATCTTGGCTGGGTTTGCTTCAATTCCTCTACTGGATACAATGAAGCCCAAGAGCTTTCCGGCTGGTATGCCGAAAATGCATTTTTCCGGGTTGAGCCTAATGTCATATGTTCGGAGGTTATCGAACGTGAGCCTCAAGTCGTCTATTAGAGTTTCGACGTTTTTGGTTTTGATGACCACGTCATCCACGTACGCTTCAACTGTTTTGCCAATCTGGTTGGCTAGACATGTCTGAATCATGCACTAATATGTTGCACCGGCGTTTTTGAGCCCGAAGGGCATCATGTTGAAGCAGAATGGGACGTATGGGGTGATGAATGCCATTGCGGCTTGGTCTGACTCTGCCATCTTGATTTGGTGGTAGCCAGAGTATGCATCGAGGAAACACAATGAATCGTGTCCTGCAGTGGTGTCGATGATTTGATCAATGCGGGGGAGGGGGAAGGGATCCTTTGGGCAGGCCTTATTTAGGTCTTTAAAATCAGTGCATAGGCGCTAGGATTTGTCCTTCTTTGGTACCATCACCAGGTTTGCTAGCCAGTCCGGATGTTTTATATCTCTGATGAATCCAGCTTCCAGTAGTTTGGCTAGTTCCACTCCCATTGCTTGTCTCTTGGGTTCGGAGAAACGCCGAAGAGTCTGCTTAACGGGCTTGAATCCTTTTAGGATGTTCAGGCTGTGCTCGGCCAGCCTGCGTGGGATTCCTGGCATGTCTGAAGGGTGCCAGGCAAAAATGTCCCAATTTTCTCGTAGAAATTCTCTGAGTGTGGCGTCTACATCTGGGTTTAGTTGTGCCCCGACGGAGATCGTTTTTGTGGTGTCCATTGGATGGACTTGGAACTTGACTATTTCATCTGCCGGCTTGAAGGAGGTGGACTTGGATCTTTTGTCGAGTATCACGTCATCCCTGTCCACCATGGAGCGCAGCATAGTTAGTTCCTCGGCCGCTAGGGCTTCGGACAATGCCTCGAGGGCTAGTGCAGCTGTCTTGTTTTTGGCGCGGAGCGCTGTGTCCGGATCACTAGCAAGAGTGATGATTCCGTTGGGTACGGGCATTTTGAGCTTCATGTACCCGTAATGGGGTATAGCTTGAAAAATTGTGAATGCTTCTCGCCCTAACAGAGCGTGGTATTCGCTGCTGAACGGGGCCACTTGAAATGTGACCTCCTCGGATCTGTAATTATCAGGCGTGCCGAACACCACATCCAGTGTGATTTTCCCTGAACAACACACTTCCCGGCTGGGGATTATACCTCTAAAGGTTGTGTTGCTTCGCTCAATGCGGCTCCAGTCTATTTCCATTTTTTGCAGGGTTTCCTCATAGATGAGGTTCAGTCTGCTGCCACCGTCCATGAGTACCTTTGTAAGCCGGAAGCCGTCCACTATCGGACTGAGGACCAGTCCGGCTGGTGCTCGGGCTGTCCAGAATTTAGGTTCGTCATTGGCATTTATTGTTGCTCCATGGGTTTATTGTTGCTACTTGGTAGACTTCGGTAAGGCTGCGGAGCGTTCGTTTCCTCGCATTGCTTGATGCGAAAGTCTCGAAGACTGTTGACACCGTACTAGCGTTTCTAGGGTGGTGCTCTGCGGATTTTGGAGTTAGAAGCTCCTCGCCACTTCTGGCCACCTGCCGGAGTATCCAACATGCTCTAAGGCTATGAGTTGGTGTGACTTCCCCTGAACTATGAATTTTACAGGGTCCATTGAGCCATCCCTCCAGTACGGTTCCATACCCTATAGAGGGTTTTTGTTTTGTGTTGTTTGGCCCAGGTGCTTGGCGATAATGCGCCCTTTTGTTTTGGACTGGGATTGTATTCAGGGTCAGATTGTCCCAGAATTTTGTTTCGGTTTTTCGAACGCTTTCTGTTGCATAGTACTTTTGTACTATGGATGTCAAGTCGGCGAAGCGTGTAATTTCGCGGCGACTTATGGCGTTGAAGATTCCGATGTCCGTGCAGTTGTTACAGAAGAATGAAATTGCATCCCTCTCGTGGCAGTCATTTATCCTGTTTCTAACCAGGAGGAATCTGGCCCAGTAATGGTGTACTGTTTCCCCGGGCTCTTGCCGAATTTGGGATAGATCCCTTGTATTTGGGTGGGCGGGTGGATTTAAATCCGGAACCTCGCCCGATCTAAGACTCAGGGGCCAAGAAATTTCCGAATTCGGAATCTTGTTTTATTGGACATTATTTAATGAATTAGGCCCGTTGCCTGACTTTAGGTTCAGGGCTTGGGTGATATCCTCCCCTCCGTGGATGTCCGGCTCGGAGGGATCAGGAATCCGGACACATCTGGTCCTTAGGATGGGCGAAGATTCGCCGCATTGTTCTTACACCACTTCAACGTGGTGGGTGACCTAGGGAGAGTCAATCTCTCTCTGATCGGGTTTAAGCCCAACCTCGCCGTAATCTGTAGCGACTCCCAGGGCGGCGATGCGATCCAAGAGATCGTTTAGGGAAGAGAGCACCATCGGATCTAACTGCTCAAAAAGTTCCAAGCTGATGTGGAGATTGCTTTCGATGGCCCGAGAGGTCATCGTCGGCGCGGCGGCCGAACAGGCGGTCATCAAAAAACTGCCTAGCCGGAGAGTTTGGCCGACAGCCAAAGCTCCTTTAGCAACAGCGCTGTCTTTGACGGGGTGCGGCATCCTTCCTGACGGTGACGACACAGAGGAACTCTCAGTGAAAGCACCAATGTCGGTGTCAAAACCGGCGGATCTCGGGTAGGGGGTCCTGAACTGTGCGTCTAGGCGGATGGTAACAGGAGACAAGGGACACGATGTTTTTAGCCAGGTTCGGGCCCTCTCAATGGAGGTAAAACCCTACTCCGCTTGATTAATATTGATGATATGGGTAATACAAGAGTTGATCTACCACGAGATCAGAGAGGCTAAACCCTAGAAGCTAGCCTATGGTATGATTGTTGTTCGCCCTACGGACTAAAACTCTCCGGTTTATATAGACACCGGAGAGGGCTAGGGTTACACAGAGTCGGTTACAATGGGAGGAGATCTTCATATCATATCGCCAAGCTTGCCTTCCACGCCAAGGAAAGTCCTATCCAGACACGAGACGAAGTCTTCAATCTTGTATCTTCATAGTCCGGTAGTCCGGCCAAAGGTCATAGTCCCGCCATCCGGACACCCCCTAATCCAGGACTCCCTCAGTGGCCTTGGGTCAGACTAGGCACCATGGCCGAGTATGCCAAGCGTCGCCCGTTTGGTGGGCTTGGAACCCTATACACATCGTTTGGGGCTGTGAGCGACACCCTGACAGGATATCCTTGCGGATGGAACCCGAATAGGTGATAAACCTAGACTAGAGACTTGTGTGGTTAGTCAGGTCGTGGCCGACACCCTCGCCAGCCTTCCGCTTGAAGGTTGCTAAGATACATGACATGTACATTGCGGTAAGTGGCGAGAGCATGTGTGAATAGTACACCCCTATAGGGTTAATATGATCTACTCGAATAGCCGCGTCCGCGATAAAGGACCTATGGGTTGCCTATACAGTTCATAGACAAGTGAAAGTGGATACTCTAAAATGCGCAAGATAAGCGTGAGTGCTATGGATGGCGTTCTTGTAGGGCGACGGGAGCGGACCCATAGTGCTATATTGATATGGTGAATTTGTGGACTCGTGTGCGCCACCTCAAAAGAGTTATTCGCAGTCGTAGTTCAGGATAGCCACCTAGTCAAAGCTGGCTTGCTGCAGTTAAACCCCACCAACCCCTTTGTTGATAATGATGCATATGTAGTTAGTTCTGATGTAAGTCTTGCTGGGTACATTTGTACTCACGTTTTCTTAATTTATGTTTTTGCAGAGAGACTTCTGTCTCGGTAGTAGTTTCGCGTGGACTTCGACGTTTAGCTTGTTACCTCTGCTACGATCTTGTGCCCTCGGCAGGATCTTGCAGATAGTCAGGCTTCTCAGCCCTTTTCTTTTGTAGATTGTCTGTAGCTAGACATGTTAAGCTTATGTATGTGCCATTGGTTTGTATGCTCTGAATGTTGGGTCATGAGACCCATGTTTGTAATATCTCACTCCTCGGAGCCTATTGAATAAATACTTTGAGTCATAGAGTTATGTTGTGATGCCATGTTGTATTTGCACATATCGAGCGTATTGTGTGTATGATTTGAAATGCTTGGTATGTGTGGGATCTGACAACCTAGTTGTTCATCCTTTGTAGCCTCTCTTACCAGGAAATGTCTCCTAGTGCTTCCACTGAGCCATGATAGCTTGCTACTGCTCCGGAACACTTAGGCTGGCCGGCATGTGTCCTTCTTTGTTCCTGTGTCTATCCCTGTCGGTGTGAAAACCGGCGGATCTCGGGTAGGGGGTCCTGATCTATGCATCTTAGGCTGATGGTAACAGGAAGCAAGGGACACAATGTTTACCCAGGTTCGGGCCCTCTCGATGGAGGTAAAACCCTACTTCTTGCTTGATTAATATTGAAGATATGAGTAGTACAAGAGTAGATCTACCACGAGATCATAGAGGCTAAACCCTAAGAGCTAGCCTATGATGGTATGATTGTAATTGTGATCGGCCTTCTAAGGACCATCCTCTCCGGTTTATATAGACACCGGAGAGGGCTAGAGTTTACATGGAGTCGGTTACAAAGAAGGAAATATAATATCCGGATCGCCAAGCTTGTCTTCCACGCAAAGGAGAGTCCCATCCGGACACGGGCCGAAGTCTTGAGTCTTGTATCTTCACGCTTCAATAGTCCGGACGATGTATACAGTCCGGCTGTCCGGATACCCCCTAATCCAGGACTCCCTCAGTAGCCCCTGAACCATGCTTCAATGATGATGAGTCCGTTGCGTAGTCTTGTCTTCGGCATTGCAAGGCGGGTTCCTACTTCCGAATACTCCAAGGTTATTATCGAACACGTAGACCATGTCCGGATCTGAAGGATGATCTTTACACACCATAGTAGGGAACATAGCATAAATCCGCTCTGCTGGCAATTTTTATACGTCGTGCCCTTGCATCATGGCCTGGTCCAACATGGACCGGCGTCTCCTGCTCCACCTCGACTCGCGTTGCCAGGCGGTTTTATTGGCACGTCCTGCCAAAGCAGAGACCGTGTTCCTCTTAATACGGGATCTTCATCAATGTGGGCATATGTGACCCCACGGCGACCGTTGGTATGATTCCGTGTATTTTAGATAAGTCTCAAGCGGTCACGCTAAGGACTCTTGGTATTCATCCCTTTTATAAATGGGTCAAGGTCTACGCCTCTTCTCCACCTCTCCTGCCCCTTCTCGCACCTCGAGCTCCAGCACACAAAACCCAAGCTCCAACAACCCAGATCCCCCAGTATGTCCGGATCCGACGCAACAGGCCGGTGGGTGGCCTCCTCGATTCAAGAGGGGGACATTGCGAAGCTTAGGGAGGTCGGGTACCTGACCGCCGATATCCAGCGCAGGCTTCCTGCTCCGGGGCAAGTTATCCCCACGGCGGAGCCCAACGAGAGCATCGTGTTTGTCCCTACTACCTCCGAGGCCTAGGCCTTACCCTCGACCCCTTTGTGAGGGCGCTCATGTTCTACTATGGATTGGATTTCCATGATCTGGCTCCAGACGTCGTCCTCCATATCTCGTCGTTTATTATCGTGTGCGAGGCTTTTCTCCACGTCAACCCATACTTCGGCTTATGGCTTAAGACCTTCAATGTGAAGCCGAAGATGATCGAGGGGCGACATGCGGAGTGCGGAGGTGCCGTAATAATCAAGAACGCCGATGCCCCATCGCTAGAGGGTTCTTTTCCGGAAGTATCCAATGTGTGGCTACGGAGGTGGTTTTATGTCACAGCTCCCAGAGGCACAAAGTGGGTAGCAGCCCCCGAGTTCCGCTCAGGCCCTCCGTCATAGTTAGCATTTTGGACCGACGTAGGACGGAATTATGGGCCTGCTGGCGATGTACCAAAACTGCAGAATCGTATCCGGGAGCTTATTGAGAGGGACATAAATCTTGTCAGCATAATGCAAGTGATGCTAATCCGGCGGATGTTGCCGTGCAAATGTTGGCCTCTCCTGATATGGGAGTTTAATCCGGAGGGTCCGCGGACTATTAAGCACTTCTTCGGCCTGAAGCTCGAAGGAATGTGTAAATTATTCTTTGGACCTCAAGTAAAGTGTTCAGACACCACCGAGGATGCGGGCCCCGACGTGGCCCTCCACCGAAGGAGGGGCCGCTGGCGGAGGCGAGGCCGATCTACCGCCCCGTCCTCCTCTCCCTCAAGCGCCACAACGGCCTCAACATCGCCCTCTCCCCCAACCTCTATCGGTCGGCTCCGCCACTACGAGCTCTTGGGGAGGAGCGATGCATTGTCTAGCCGAGACCCTCGCCGCCATCGATGAAGCGTCGCCACGCCCCCTCGCCATGACAGAAGGAAGGAGGAAGCAGGAATGGGGAGAAGCAGATGACGAAGGATTGAGAGGTGTCGTTCCTCCCGCTCCCCTCTTTATAAAGGGGCGGTGGCGAGGCTCAGCCACCCCTCTCGGCCAATCCAGCCCATTGAAGTGACAACAGGCGGGGCCGTCGACCGCCCTCCCCGCTCAATTGAAGGCGCGTGGGAATCGACCCACGCGTTCATGACTTCCATATCCCGTGCACCCGTCGTTCGTTCTGCGCCATGCATGCACCAAACGTGGCGCAAGAGATGGGTGTAGTGGCACGCGTGGAGCGACGGTTCCCAAGTAAGGGCAGTAAATGAGCAGTGGCCCTGCGTACTCGAAGAGACACGCAAGTCGCCTCTTTACTGTCCACCGCAAGATGACACCGGCATGCTTCAGTCATGCACGCGTGTGCGACCCCCACGTCACACATTCAACACAGGTTGTGGGGAAGCGCAGCGGGCCAAACAGTTACCACGGTGAATTCCGCCCCGCCTGCCCGTGCACTGTTCTGGGCCTGGCCCGACAATGTGTCTCACTTATGTGTGGCCCAGGCCCGGGGGCTCCTCTCGGTGTACAGAAGTAGGGGCTCTCCTTTTGACCCATTTACTTGTGCACGGGCATCAGAGCCACGCGCCATGGCCGCACATAACAGGGCAAAGGAGGGGAGCTGGAGAGAAGCCGAGGGCACAAGACAAACAAGGCAACATCAAATACCAAGACCACAAAGATCGTGATGGACGAAGCAGGTTTCCCCGGCAAGATCCTTGCCGGGGCAGCCTCAGCAGCCCCGGGAAGGCCCTTGCCGGGGCGGCTCGCCCACACCAGCGGAGTGAGCAACCCTCAAACCCATGGTCTCCAACACCATCGACTACGTTGGGCCAGGGCTCGGGAGGCACCTCCATGGTGGCATGCAGATCTTTGGGAAGACAAAGAATATTCAAGATTAGATGAGGATTAGAAGGCAACAATCCTCGACAAGATTCTTACCGAGGAAATCCACAAAACCCCCGGCAAGATCCTTGTCGGGGACGACAGCGTGCCACGGCAGGACCGTTGCCGGGCCACCCGGCAAGACCCTTGCCAAGGGCATCAGTGGGGCCACTGCCAGGCCCACACCAACCAAATCCCCACCGCCGTTCACATACAGCTGCCAGCCCAACCAGCTGGGCAGGCACCTGCGTGGCAACATGCGGCTTCCAGGCCAACTCAGCACACACCTGCATGGTGGCATGCAAATCTTCGTGGAGGCTCCACCACGGCATCACCTCAGCTGCTTGCCTGCCTACATGGCACCGCATGCATCGCTGGCCAGGGTGTGTGTCGAAACAAGGAGGAGCAACGACGGACGGGACGGGCCTCGCTCCTGTCCCCGATAAAGCGAGAGGAGTCTCATCCCGAAAGGTTCCTTCCTATTTTTTCTCATCAAAAGACTTCATATAGGAGAAGATGGGCGTTGGAGAGCCAATAGGGGCCCACGAGGTAGGGGGGCACGCCCAGGGGGGGCGCCCCCACCCCCGTGAGCAGGGTGTGGGCCCCCTAGCCTTCATCTCTGGCGACGATTTTTCTTTATTTATTTCAAGGTATTCTGTGGAGTTTCAGGACTTTTGGAGTTGCGTAGAATAGGCCTCCAATATTTGCTCCTTTTCCAGCCCAGAATTCCAGCCGCCAGCATTCTCCCTCTTCATGTAAACCTTGTAAAATAAGAGAGAATAGCCATAATTATCGTGACATAACGTGAAATAACAGTCCATAATGCAATAAATATTGTCATAAAAGCATGATGCAAAATGGACGTATCAACTCCCCCAAGCTTAGACATCGCTTGTCCTCAAGCGAAAAGCAAATAACAATAAATATGTCCTCATGTTTAGAGGTAGAGGCGTCGATAAAAACAAAATACGGACATGAAGGCACCATGATCATTACATAATAGCAACATAAATAGATTTTGTCATATGATTACTCATGTTCAAGTGATGATTTATTCACAAAGCCAAAGCATGAATCAGAAACCTTATTGGGCACTAACAATTATAATCTCAGTCATTGAAGCAATTTCAATTTATCATAACATCGGAAAGAGTCTATGTCAGAGCTTAAAAGCAAGTCCACATACTCAACTATCATTTAGTCCTTCATAATTGCTAGCACTCACGCGATACTTGTGGTTACGGAGTTTTAATCGGACACAGAGAAAGATAGGGGCTTATAGTTCTGCCCCACAACCTTTTACCTCAAGGGCAATGTCAACAATAATAATTCATGCTCCCCCACATCCAATTAGATATGTATATCATACTCTTTCCAACATGCTAAGCTTGCCAAAGGATAAAATGAAAAAGGAAAGGTGAGGATCACCATGACTCTTATATAAGGTAGAGGATAATAATAAAAGATGGGCCCTTCACAGAGGGAAGTAGAGGTTGTCATGCGCGTTTAGGGTTGATGCACAAAATCTTAATGCAAAAGAACGTCACTTTATATTGCCCCTTGCATGTGAACCTTTATTATGCAGTCCGTCGCTTTTATTGCGTCCACAACAAGTTCGTACAAAGCTTATTTCTCTGCACTAATAAGTCATGCATATTTAGAGAGCAATTTTTATTGGTTGCACCGATGACAACTTACTTGAAGGATCTTACTCAATCCATAGGTAGATATGGTGGACTCTCATGGCAAAACTGGTTTAAAGGTATTTGGAAGCACAAGTAGTATTTCTACTTGGTGCTAAGAATTTGGATAGCATGAGGGGGAAAGGCAAGCTCAACACGGTAGAGGATCCATGACAACATACTTTATCTCGGATGTAAGAAAACACAACTCATTATGTTGTCTTCCTTGTCCAACTACAACTCTTTTAGCATGTCATATTTTTAATGAGTGCTCCCAATCATAAAAGATGTCAATGATAATATATCTATACGTGAAACCTCTCTTTCCTTATTACTTCCTATTAATTGCAACGATGACCAAAGCTATATTTGCCAATTCCCAACAACTTTTAATCATCATACTCTCTCTATGTGAAGTCATTACTTTCACTAAGATCAATATGAACTCTTTGATTCTTTTTATTCTTTTTCTACTAATCACCCAAGATCATGGCAAAATACTCAAGCCCTTGACTCAACACTAATCTTTATTATATAGCTCACAGACTCGATTACAAAGAAGGATCGTAAAGCAAAACTCAAAACTAGATCATGCCATGACTTTATTCTACTAAATCAAGATACTACTAAGAGGATCGAACTAAGAAAAACGGTAAAGATAGGAGTTGTGATGGTGATACTATACCAGGGTACCTCCCCCAAGCTTCGCAGTTGCCAAGGGGAGTGCCCATACCCATGTGACTATTTCTCCTTCTTTGTTCTAGGTGTAATATTCTTGGCGATGATTCCCCTCAGAATACGGTTCTCCTCCTCGAGCTTATTGACTTGCTGCTTGAAGTCCATTATTTCCTTGTGAAGCTTTCCTGTAACGGCTAAAGCTCCTTGTACCCAAGGGTGTTGCATAGCTGCGGGAGAACAAGAGAAACTCCTCCTCATATTTTCATAGGAAAGAAATTTAACATTGGAAGGGATAACCGAGTTTGGAATAGCTGAGCTCTGTAGTTCCCCCATTGATTTAGCTTCTCGGAGGCGAGAGGTGACTTCTTGATCTTCCATGGCATCTACTCTCATCAGGTCAGCCTCCATATCTTCCTCCGTTGCCGGCCCAAAGTGATCAGCGTCGCTGTTTACCGTTGGTTCCGGTGTCGGGTTAGATACCCGGCTTTCTCCGAATGACTCTTGAGAAGACATCTTGCTTTAATCTGCAGCAGCAACAGCTCGAAACGAAAATAGAGGATATTTGCGTGATACGAGAGTCAAAACCTTCGGGAGTATATATAATGAATTTTTACCGACCAAAATACATATCATGCAAGGAAACAGAGTCCGGAGGGCACACGAGGTGCTCACGAGGTAGGGGGGCACGCCCAGGGGGTAGGGCGTGCACTCCGCCCTCGTGGAGGCCTCGTGTCCTCCCCGGACCGCTACTTATTTTTCTATTTTTCTAAATATTCCAAAACAGAGAAATATTGCCTTAAAAATTGTTTTGGAGTCGGTTTACTTACCGTACCACATAGCTATTCCTTTCTGGAGTCTGGAACGTTCTGGAAAGTGTCCTTTATGTATTCCTCCGGGGTTATGGTTTCAATAATATCGGTTTCAACATTTATTGGATTACCTGAGATATAGTGTTTGATCCTTTGACCGTTTACCACTTTCGAATTTGTGCCTGCGAAGTTGTTGATTTTTATGGCACCGGAACGATAGACCTCCTCGATAACGTAGGGACCTTCCCATTTAGAGAGACGTTCTCCTGCAAAAAATCTTAAACGAGAGTTGTATAGCAATACATAATCACCTATATTAAACTCACGCTTTTGTATCCTTTTGTCATGCCACCTTTTAACCTTTTCTTTAAACAACTTGGCATTTTCATACGCTTGGGCTCTCCATTCATGAAGTGAGCTAATATCAAATAACCTCTCCACACCGGCAAGTTTGAAATCATAGTTGAGCTCTTTAATAGCCCAATATGCCTTGTGTTCTAGTTCGAGAGGTAAGTGACAAGCTTTTCCATAAACCATTTTATACGGAGACATGCCCATAGGATTTTTATATGCAGTTCTATAGGCCCATAATGCATCATCAAGTTTCTTGGACCAATTCTTCCTAGACCTATTAACAGTATTTTGCAAAATTAATTTGAGCTCTCTATTGCTCAACTCTATTTGACCACTAGACTGCGGGTGATAAGGAGATGCAATCCTATGATTAACGTCATATTTAGCAAGCATCTTACGGAAAGCACCATGAATAAAGTGTGAACCACCATCAGTCATTAAATATCTAGGGACCTCAAACCTCGAATAACTTCCTTAAGCATTTTAATATAAGTGTTATGATCAGCACTACTAGTTGGAATAGCTTCTACCCACTTAGTAACGTAATCAACAGCAACTAAAATATGAGTATATCCATTAGAGGCAGGAAAAGGTCCCATATAATCAAAGCCCCAAACATCAAATGGTTCAATAACGAGTGAATAATTCATAGGCATTTCTTGACGTCTACTAATATTACCAATTCTTTGACATTCATCGCAAGACAAAACAAACTTACGGGCATCCTTGAAGAGAGTAGGCCAATAAAAACCAGATTGCAATACCTTATGTGTAGTCCTATCTCCAGCATGGTGTCCTCCATAAGCTTTGGAGTGACACTTGCGTAGGATCTATTCCTGTTCATGCTCAGGTACAGAACGTCTAATGACACCATCTACTCCTTCTTTATAGAGATGTGGATCATCACAAAAGTAATGTCGCAAGTCATAGAAAAACTTTTTCTTTTGTTGGTATGTGAAGGTAGGTGGTATAAATTTAGCAACAATATAATTAGTGTAATCAGCATACCATGGAGTGCTACAAGAAGTGCTTACGACATTTAATTGTTCATCAGGGAAGCTATCATCAATAGGTAGTGGGTCATCAAGAACATTCTCTAACCTAGACAAGTTATCTGCAACGGGGTTCTCAGCTCCCTTTCTATCAACAATATGTAAATCAAATTCTTTAAGAAGAAGAACCCATCTAATAAGTCTAGGTTTTGCATCCTTCTTTTCCATAAGATATTTAATAGCAGCATGATGAGTGTGAATAGTTACTTTAGAATCAACAATATAAGGTCTAAACTTATCACAAGCAAACACAACTGCTAAAAGTTCCTTTTCTATAGTAGCATAATTTCTTTGAGCATTATCTAGAGTCTTACTAGCATAATGGATTATATTCAATTTCTTATCAACTCTTTGCCCTAGAACATCACCTACAGCATAATCACTAGCATCACACATTATTTCAAAGGGTAAATTCCAATCAGGTGGCTGAACAACAGGTGCAGAGACTAATGCTTTCTTAAGTATTTCAAATGCTTCTACACAATCATCATCAAAGACGAACGGTATATCTTTTTGTAATAAATTAGTCAGAGGCCGAGAGATTTTTGAGAAGTCCTTAATGAACCTCCTATAAAATCCGGCGTGACCAAGGAAACTTCTTATACCTTTGATGTCCTTGGGACATGGCATCTTTTCAATAGCATCAACCTTGGCCTTATCAACTTCAATACCTCTTTCAGAAACTTTGTGCCCCAAGACAATACCTTCATTAACCATAAAGTGGCACTTTTCCCAATTCAAGACAAGATTAGTTTCTTCGCATCTCTGCAAAACTCGAGCAAGATTGCTCAAGCAATCATCAAAAGAGGAACCATAGACGGAAAAGTCGTCCATGAAGACCTCACAAATCTTTTCACAGAAGTCAGAGAATATAGCCACCATGCATCTTTGAAAGGTAGCAGGTGCATTACATAAACCAAAAGGCATACGTCTATAAGCAAAAGTACCAAAAGGGCATGTAAAAGTAGTCTTTGATTGATCTTTAGCTGACACAGGTATTTGAGAGAAACCAGAATAACCATCTAGAAAGCAATAATGTGTATGTTTAGATAATCTTTCTAGCATATGATCAATAAAAGGTAAGGGTAATGATCTTTCTTAGTAGCTTTATTTAATTTACGGAAATCAATTCCCATCCTGTAACCTGTGATAATTCTTTGCGAGGTCAATTCATCTTTATCATTAGGGACAACAATAATACCTCCCTTCTTAGGGACACAATGGACAGGACTTTCCCACCGACTATCAGCAATGGGATAAATTATACCTACCTCCAAAAGCTTGAGTATTTCCTTTCTTATCACTTCTTTCATTTTAGGATTGAAACGGCGTTGAGGGTCACAAACTGGTTTGGCATCAGCTTCCAAATTTATTTTATGTTGACATAGAGTGGGACTGATGCCCTTAAGATCATCCAGAGTATATCCAATAGCAGCCCGGTGCTTCTTCGGAGTTTTCAGTAATCTTTCTTCTTCATGCTTTGAAAGGTTAGCACTAATAATAACAGGATATATTTTCTTTTCACCAAGATAAGCATATTTAAGATTATTAGGCAACGGTTTAAGCTCAAAGACGGGATCACTCTTGGGTGGAGGAGGATCCCCTGGGATTTCAACAGGCAAATTGTGTTGCAGAATAGGTTCCTGTTTAAAGAATACTTCATCTATTTCCCTTCTTTCATTCATGAACATATCATTTTCATATTCTAGCAAATACTGTTCTAAAGGATCACTAGGAGGTACGGTAATGGAAGCAAGACCAATAATTTCATCCTTACTAGGCAATTCCTCCTCATGATGATGCTGACTAAATTTAGAGAAATTAAACTCATGAACCATATCATCCAAGCCAACAGTAACAACATTCTTTTTGCAGTCTATCGTAGCATTAACAGTATTCAAGAAGGGTCTACCAAATATTATGGGACACAAGCTATCTTGTGGAGAGCCAAGAACAAGAAAATCAGTGGGATATTTGGTTTTTCCACACAAGACTTCCACATCTCTAACAATTCCCATTGCAGATATAGTATCTCTATTGGCAAGTTTAATTGTAACATCAATATCTTCTAACTCAGCAGGTGCAATATCATGAATAATTTCTTTGTATAAATCAATGGGTATAACACTAGCACTAGCACCCATATCACACAAGCCATGATAACAATGATCTCCTATTTTAACAGAACTAACGGGCACGCCTACCACAGGTCTATGTTTATCTTTATCATAAGGTTTAGCAATTCTAGCAGTCTCACCCTGGAATTGAATGACATGCCCATTGATATTATCAGACAAGAGATCTTTAACAATAGCAATGTTAGGTTCTACTTTGACTTGCTCAGGAGGTGTATAAGTTCTAGTATTGCTTTTACGAACAACAGTTGAAGCTTTAGTATGATCCTTCATTCTAATAGGGAAAGGTGGTTTCTCAACATAAGAAGTGGAAACGATAGGATCATTATAAGTGACAATTTTTTCTTCAACTTTAATAGGTGCATCTACTTTTACTTCCATGGGAGGATGATACTTAAACCACTTCTCCTTGAGGAGATCAACATAAGTAGCAAAAGATTCACAGAAAGAAGCTACTATCTCAGAGTCAAGTCCATATTTAGTGCTAAACTTACGGAAAATATCGGTATCCATAAAAGATTTAACACAATCAAACTTAGGTGTCGTACCTGACTCCTTACCTTCGTCGAGGTCCCAATCTTCAGAGTTGCATTTAATTCTATCCAATAAATTCCATCTGAATTCAATAGTATTCATCATAAAAGAGCCAGCACAAGAAGTATCGAGCATGGTGCGATTATTATCAGAAAGCCGAGCATAAATTATTTGCATAATTACTCCTCTTGCAAGCTCATGATTGGGGCATGAATATAACATTGATTTAAGCCTCCCCCAAGTTTGAGCGATGCTTTCTCCCTCGCGAGGCGAAAAATTGTATATATAATTGCGATCACGATGAACAAGATGCATAGGGTAATACTTTTGATGAAATTCCAATTTCACTCTTTTATAGTTCCATGATCTCGAATCATCACATAGCCTATACCATGTCAATGCGTCTCCCTTCAAAGATAAAGGGAAAGCCTTCTTCTTAACAACATCATTGGGTATACCTGCAAGCTTAAATAGTCCACAAACATCATCCACATAGCGTAGATGTTCATCAGGATGCTTTGTTCCATCTCCTGTAAAAGTGTTAGCTAGCAGTTTTTCCATCAAACCCAAAGGAATCTCAAAAGGAGTTTCATTTTCAAAAGGTTCAGTAGGTTGAGTAGGTTGAGTAGGTTGAGGAGCAACTCTTTTCTCTACTGGATGGGGTGAAGATACCCCGAACAAGCCCCTCAGACAATTACTTTCCATAGTAACAAGTGAGAGAAAATTTTAGCACACTAAATAAATTTTTCCTTACCAAATTCCACCTACCAAAGGCGCTTCACTCCCCGGCAACGGCACCAGAAAAGAGTCTTGATGACCCACAAGTATAGGGTATCTAACGTAGTCCTTTCGATAAGTAAGAGTGTCGAACCCAACGAGGAGCAGAAGGAAATGATAAGCGGTTTTCAGCAAGTTATTCTCTGCAAGTACTGAAATAAGTGGTAACAGATAGTTTTGTGATAAGATAAATTGTAACGAGCAACAAGTAACAA
Organism: Triticum aestivum; assembly: GCF_018294505.1. NCBI lineage: Eukaryota > Viridiplantae > Streptophyta > Magnoliopsida > Poales > Poaceae > Triticum > Triticum aestivum. The sequence goes on from NC_057813.1 coordinate 342,031,810, forward strand.
AAGTAAATAAAGTGCAGCAAGGTGGCCCAATCCTTTTTGTGGCAAAGGAAAAGCCTGGACAAACTCTTATGATAGGAAAAGTGCTCCCGAGGACACATGGGAATATTGTCAAGCTAGTTTTCATCACGCGCATATGATTCACGTTCGGTAATTTGATAATTTGATATGTGGGTGGACCAGTGCTTGGGTGCTTCCCTTACTTGGACAAGCGTCCCACTTATGATTAACCTCTATTGGAAGCATCCACAACTACAACAAAAGTATTAAGGTAAACCTAACCATAGCATGAAACATATAGATCCAAATCAGCCCCTTACGAAGCAATGCATAAACTAGGGTTTAAGCTTTTGTCACTCTAGCAACCCATCATCTACTTATTACTTCCCAATGCCTTCCTCTAGGCCCAAATAATGGTGAAGTGTTATGTAGTCGACGTTCACATAACACCACTAGAGGTTAGACAACATACATCTCATCAAAATATCAAACGAATACCAAATTCACATGACTACTAATAGCAAGACTTCTCCCTTGTCCTCAGGAACAAACGTAATTACTCACAAAGCATATTCATGTTCATAATCAGAGGGGTAATAATGTGCATAAAGGATCTAAACATATGATCTTCCACCAAATAAACCAACTAGCATCAACTACGAGGAGTAATCAACACTACTAGCAACCTACTAGCACCAATCCCGGACTTGGAGACAAGAATTGGATACAAGAGATGAACTAGGGTTTGGAGATGAGATGGTGCTGGTGAAGATGTTGATGGAGATTGCCCTCTCCCGATGAGAGGAGTGTTGGTGATGACGATGATGACGATTTCCCCCTCCCAGAGGGAAGTTTCCCCGGCAGAACAGCTCTGCCAGAGCCCTAGATTGGTTCCGCCAAGGTTTCGCCTCGTGGAGGCGGAGTCTCGTCTCGAAAGGTTCCTTCCTGTTTTTTTCTCATCGAAAGACTTCATATAGGAGAAGATGGGCGTTAGAGAGCCACCAGGGGCCCACGAGGTAGGGGGCGCGCCCAGGGGGGCCGCGCCACCCACCCTCGTGAGCAGAGTGTGGGCTCCCTAGCCTTCATCTCTGGCGACAATTTTTCTTTATTTATTTCAAGGTATTCCGCGGAGTTTCAGGACTTTTGGAGTTGCGTAGAGTAGGCCTCCAATATTTGCTCCTTTTCCAGCCCAAAATTCCAGCTGCCTGCATTCTCCCTCTTCATGTAAACCTTGTAAAATAAGATAGAATAGCCATAAGTATCGTGACATAATGTGAAATAACATCCCATAATGCAATAAATATTGTCATAAAAGCATGATGCAAAATGGGCGTATCAGCGGCTCAAACCTTGGTAAACGATCCTTGTGCTAGTTACTAATCCTGCTCTTCTCACAACCCCGCACCCCACAACCGTAGTAGGGATTCTTGTGGTCCCATAGGTGTCGTTTCCCATCGACAATGGTAAACTACTCACACTTCATCGGAAGGGCTATAGGATTGATGTAGATGCCCTCTGTGATCGAATCCCCTCCGGCAGGATGCCAGAAAAGGCCCCAAGATGGGATCTCACAGGAATAGAAGGTTACAACGGTGGAAAAGTATTCTGGGGGACGCTTCTGTTGATAATGGAATATTTTAGGATTTATAGAACTCAGAGGGAGGTCTTTGGACTCCCAAGCGGCCCAATAGCTAGGGGGCGCACCCCCCAGGGCGCGCCCTGGAGGCTTGTGGAGTCCTCGGGACTCTTTTGAATTGGCCTCCGAGCTTCGTGGATGTCTTCTAGTCCAAGAAAAATCATCGTAAAGTTTTATTCTGTTTGGACTCTATTTGATATTCATTTTCTATAAAACTCGTAAACAAGGAAAAAAACAGAAACTGGCACTGGGCTCTAGGTTGATAAGTTAGTCCAATAAATAATATAAAATAGCATATTAATGCATATAAAACATCCAAACTAGATAATATAATAGCATGGAACTATCAGAAATTATAGATACGTTGAAGACGTTTCAAGCATCCCCAAGCTTTATTCCTACTCGTCCTCGAGTAGGTAAATGGTAAAAACTGAATTTTTGATGTGGAATGCTACCTAACATATTTATCCATGTAATTTTCTTTATTGTGGCATGAATGCTCAGATCCATTAGATTCAAAACGAAAGTTTAATATTGACATAAAAACAATAATAATTCAAGCATACTAATAAAGTAATCATGTCTTCTCAAAATAACATGGCCAAAGAAAGTTATCCCTGCAAAATAATATAGTCTGGCTATGGTCCATCTTCATCACACAAAGTATTAAATTATGCACAACCCCGATGATAAGCCAAGCAATTGTTTCCTAATTTTGATGTTCTCAAACCTTTTCAACTTTCACGCAATACATGAGCGTGAGCCATGGATATAGCACTATAGGTGGAATAAAATATGGTGGTTGTGGAGAAGACAAAAAGAAGGAGATAGTCTCACATCAACTAGGCGTATCAATGGGCTATAGAGATGCCCATCAATAGATATCAATGTGGGTGAGTAGGGATTGCCATGCAACAGATACACCAGAGCTATAAGTTTATGAAATCTCAAAAAGAAACTAAGTGGGTGTGCATCCAACTCGCTTGCTCACGAAGACCTAGGGCAATTTTAGGAAGCCCATCATTTGAATATACAAGACAAGTTATATAATACAAAATCCCCACTAGTATGTTAAAGTGACAACATAGGAGACTCTCTATTATGAAGATCATGGTGCTACCTTGAAGCACAAGCGTGGAAAAAGGATAGTAACATTGTCCCTTCTCTCTTTTCTCTAATTTTTTGGTGGGCTTCTTTGGCCTATTTTTTTGGGGGGGCTTCTTTGGCCTCTTTTATTTTTTGTAAAGTCCGGATACTCATCCCAACTTGTGAGGGAATCATATCTTCCATCATCCTTTACTCACATGGACAATGCTCTAATAATGATGATCATCACACTTTTATTTACATACAACTCAAGAATTACAACTCGATACTTAGAACAACATATGACTCTATAGGAATGCCTTCGACGGTGTGACGGGATGTGCAACGAGCTAGTGTCGCAAATGACATAAAAAATGGACAAGCCATGTAAACATCATGCTAGATATCTTACGATCATGCAAAGCAATATGACAATGATGGATCGTGTCATAATAAAATGGGACGATGGAAGTTGCATGGCAATATATCTCAGATAGGTTATGGAAATACCATAATAGGTAGGTATGGTGGCTCTTTTGAGGAAGGTATATGGTGGGTGTAATGCATCGGCGAAAATTGGGCGGTACTAGAGAGGCTAGGAATGGTGGAAGGGTGAGAGTCAATGGACTCAACATTAATCAAAAGAACTCACATCCTTATTGCAAAAATCTTTTAGTAATTGAACGTGCATGCTCCTAGGGGGATAGATTGGCAGGAAAAGACCATCGCTCGTCCCCGACCGCCACTCATAAGGAAGACAATCAATAAATAAATCATGCTCCAACTTCATCACATAACGGTTCACCATACGTGCATGTTACGAGAATCACAAACTTTAACGCAAGTATTTCTACAATCCAAAATTATTCACTAGCATGACTCTAATATCACCATCTTTATATTTCAAAACAATCATAAGAAATCAAACTTCTCATAGTATTCAACGCACTTTATATGAAAGTTTTAATTATATCCCTCTTGGATGCTCATCATATTAGGACTAAATTCATAACCAAAGCAAATTACCATGCTGTTTAGAAAGACTCTCAAAATAATATAAGTGAAGCATGAGATTTCGAATATTTCTATAAAATAAAGCCACCGCTGTGCTCTAAAAAGATACAAGTGAAGCACTAGAGCAAAATTGCCTAGCTCAAAAGATATAAGTGAAGCACATAGAGTATTGTCATAAATTCACGATTCATGTGTGTCCCTCTCAGAAGGTGTGTACAGCAAGGATGATTGTGACAAACTAAAACGCAAAGACTCACCTCATACAAGATGCTCCAAGCAAAAGACATATCATGTGGTGAATAAAAATATAGCCTCAAGGAAATTTAACGATTGGCGAAGACGAAAGAGGGGATGCCATCTGGGGCATCCCCAAGCTTAGATGCTTGGTTGTCCTTGAATATTACTGTCAAATCCCTAGTTATGGTTTAACCTACGCTAGCTTCCTTGTGAGAATAATGTTTACATTCAAATGAAATTTAAATTGAGGAATTTTCAAAGCCTCAGAAACCTTATAAAAATAATCAACATTTAAATCTTATCAGATGAGTCCAAGAAAATGTTCCTGCTATTCTGTGAAAATATTGGTAACAGGTAAAATTCAAACCAATATTTTTGGAATCACAGAAATATTTATTTAGGGCCTCCGAATTAAATTAATGATATATTTGAGTTGGATTTATTTCTGTTATATATGAAATAAAGTTCAATTATTTTTGTAAGTTGCCTGTGACCTTGGACTAGTTTCTGAGCTCACATAACATTTTATAGAAAGTTTTACAAAATGATTTGATGTTTTAAATCAAATCAAAACAGAATGCTAAAAAATAGAAATCAGAACAAAAACAGAGAACACAGAAGAGAGGGCAGGCTTACCTCGCCTCCACGCCTCCCCGAGCCCGCTGATCTGCTCCGTGTGCCTGTCTTGAGGTCCTCTCCGTTTCCCCTCCATCCTGTCGCTTGATTATGTGCCTTAGCACCGCTCCCTATCATCAGCGAAGCTCGCTGGCGCAGCGTCCGTCGTGACCATCGCTACCAGCCCCGCCTGGCAAACCCGAGCATGCATGCGTGCTCAGGGAGCTCCCAGGAGCACCACGCGGCCATCAGCTTGCTCGCTAGCGCACTGCGGTCCTCGCGCCCATGGCGCTCTAGCTCTGTCCACCGCCTCGCTTGCCGCCGGTGTTGCTCCTGACCACCCCGCAGCCTCCCGCCCAGTCCATTAAATGAGGACAAGCAAGAACTCCTCCCCAGTACCCCCAGCGTGCCAAACCACCGCTTGCAGCTCGATCATGAGCGTCGCTGCCGTGAGCCGTGGTCGCCGTCGTCTGGGTTACCGTCGTCTAACAGCAGACGCGTCCGACGTGGCTGGCTTAGTAAGCCACTAATCACCACCCTATGCCACTGACAATGGGCCCCGCATGTTAATTAAACCCGGGCAGTTTTAGTTTAGGTTTAGTAAATTGGTTAGCCACTCTGTAGCTGACATATGGGTCCCATGAATCAGGTTTGACCGTGGCTGACCGTGTTGACATACTGAGGTCAGCATGACATAGTGCTAATGTCATAAAGCTTTTCTGGCATTTTTATTAATCAGGAAATTCCAGAAATTGTTATAAACTTCTAAAATTCATATAAATTCAACCATAACTCCAAATGAAATAATTTATATATGAAAAATGATCAGAAAAATCCAATCTATCCATCTGTACCATTTTCGTGCATGTTAGAACAACCTATAGTTGCTGTTTGGGACAAATCATATAAATGGCATTTGAATATCCACATATGGAGTTTGAATTGCAATCTTGGATTCAAACCAACTTCATTTAACATGTTGCTAGTTGCATTAGCTCAAATCACAGCATTTTACCATGTCATGATCATGCATCATATTGTGCATTGCATTGATTGTGTTTCCTTCTCTGTTGTCGGTATTTGTCCCCTTTTAGTAGACGACGTACTAACGATGAGTTCGATGTCACCAATGAAGAACTATACTATCTTCAGAAGTGCCAGGCAAGCAAAAATCCCTTGTTCATTCCGATACAATCCCACTCTCTCGCTCCTGCTCTCTTTTACTGCATTAGGATAACAACGATTCAATTGTTACATGCTGCGGTAGTTGAACCCCTTTGCTCTGCATGACCTGTCATTGCCATACTAAATAGATGAAACCCACTAGCAAGAGTAGGAGTTGTTTGAGCCCTGATGTGCCTACTCATTCATGCTTGTTTGTCATGCCTGCTACTGCTTAGAGTTGAGTCAGGTCTGATTCATTGGGGATGAATTGGAGGTGTGTGAACAAGTCCTACTGTGTGTGAGCTAAGTGTGTGAACACGATTTTGTAAAGGTAGCGGTGAGAGTACATGGTGGGTTGTCTCATTGAAGCCGTCCTCAAGAACTGAGTTCTATGTTTGTGATCCATGAATAGCTACAACCATGCATTGGGCTCCTTAATTGACCCTCTCGACTTATTAATCAACTCGATCTCTCTCCAGGAGTTGCAACTAGTATCTGGTGTTTGTAGGTTGTTTTAGTAGTCTACCAAGTGGCACCCGGTATAGGTGGGCTTGGGTCAGACTAGGCACCATGGCCGGGTATGCTGAGCGTCGCCCGTTTGGTGGGCTTGGAACCCTGTACACATCGTTTGGGGCCGTGAGCGACACCCCGGCCAGATCTCCTGGCGGATGGAACCCTAATAGGCGATACACCTAGGCTAGAGACTTGTGTGGTTAGTCAAGTCGTGGTCGACACCCTCGCCAGGCTTCTGCTTGAAGGTTGCCGAGATACATGACATGTACATGGCGGTAAGTGGCGAGAGCGTGTGTGAAGAAGTACACACCTGCAGGGTTAATATGATCTATTCTAATAGCTGCGTCCGCGGTAAAGGACCTATGGGTTGCCTATACAGTTTTTTTTTGCAGTTGTTAGACAAGTGAAAGTGGATACTCTAAAATGCGCAAGATAAGCGTGAGTGTTATGGATGGCCTTCTCGTAGGGAGACGGGAGAGGATCCATAGTGGTGTATTGATATGGTGAATTTGTGGACTCGTGTGCGCCACCTCAAAAGAGTTATTTGCAGTCGTAGTTCAGGATAGCCACCAAGTCAAAGCTGGCTTGCTGCAGTTAATCCCCACCAACCCCTTTGTTGATAATGATGCATATGTAGTTAGTTCTGATGTAAGTCTTGCTTGGTACATTTGTACTCGCATTTGCTTAATTTATGTTTTTGCATAGAGACTTAAGTCTCGCTAGTAGTTTCGTATGGACTTCGACATTTAGCTTGTTACCTCATCTACGATCTTGTTCCATCGGCAGGATCTTGAAGATAGTCAGGCTTCTCAGCTATTTTCTTTTGTAGATTGTCTATACCCAGACATGTTAAGCTTCCGCATGTGCCTTTGGCTTGTATGCTCTGAATCTTGGGTCATGAGATCCATGTTTGTAATATCTCGCTCCTCGGAGCCTATTGAATAAATACTTTGAGTCATAGAGTTATGTTGTGATGCATGTTGTATTTGCACATATCGAGCATATTGTGTGTATGATTTGAAATGCTTGGTATGTGTGGGATCTGACAACCTAGTTGTTCATCCTTGGTAGCCTCTCTTACCGGGAAATGTCTCCTAGTGCTTCCATTGAGCCATGGTAGCTTGCTACTGCTCCGGAAGACTTAGGCTGGCCGACATGTGTCCTTCTTCGTTCATGTGTCTGTCCCTTCGGGGAAATGTCAAACGTTGTTCCTTTAAGTGCGTGTAGCTTGCTACGACTTGGGTTCACACGTTGTTGATCTACACGTTCATTGTTGGATCATGTATGCTTGTCCCTGTAAGTTAGCGCCACTTTAGGTCCACAACTAGTCATGTCAGCCCGGGTCCTTTGTCATATGGATGCTAGAGGCACAATCATATACGTGAGCCAAATTGCGCAAAAGGTCCCAGGGCAGGTAAGGTGGCACCCATGGGAATACCGTGCGTGAGGCCGCAAAGTGATATCATGTGTTACATGCTAGATCGATGCGACCTAGGATCGGGGTCCTGACAGCTTTGGTATCAGAGCTTGACTGCCTGTAGGATTACCAAACCAAGCTGGTCGATGTTGAGTCTAGAAATTCTTTAGTTATATAATGGAATTCATTGTGGGATGGAACGTAAGGCTCTTTTTACTCCTTATACCTTATGCCTTCTGATCTGAGTCATCTTATATTTCCTACAAGGTTAGGGAACTAGGCTTTCTCTTCCTCATATCAGGATCTCGTGTTACTAATTCGTAGACCTATAAGATTGTTGGATTTAAGCCTCAGTTCAGTTTCTACTACCTCCGTGTGTTTATAGTTGATCTCGGAACCTTGATATTATGATGTTGAGTGGTTATTCCACCATGTTGCAGGATGTCTCGAATCTTTTTGAGCATTTACAGTCATTATGCTGTCCGAGTCATCCCAGGTTTCTAAACAGTCTGATGCATTTGCAAAATCCTCTCCCTCTGTTTTCAATGTATTTTGTGCCAGATTAACCACACTAATCGGTGAGTTGAGGTACTCTATTGCCTCGACATATATGTTTGAGCTATTATTATGACCCTAGGTGTCTAGAGTATCACCTAGTAATCTATCCATGTTTTGTGTTCCCAATGTGATGATTCTAGCCATTATTCTCGAAAGCATCCTATGATGCCACTTAGTAGTAGCTATTCTATTCCTGGGTTCTTGAACCCAAGATTCACTCCACTTAGTTCTTGTTGATAGTGTTGCTAGTTCCTTCTGGTTATTAGTAACCTTTGCAATAGTCCTCGAGGTTGGTGGTATACCCTTCTTCCAAATACCATGAACTCCTTATGGAAGAAGTCCCTCACTGAACTGAAAGCTCACAACCAGAGTGCTCTTGACGAGTTCTCGATTCTATGCTGTTAATGTGCCAGTTCTACCTTTTCTGCATGGGTTATCTGGAAGAAACATGTTGAACTCATTCGACATGCTAATCTATGCATCCACAACTAAGGAAATCATATGTTCTTTTGAGTTGTCCCTCTTTAGTCGTTTTCTGGCCCTCGTCTATCAATTGATAGTAAGGAGTAGGTGTGCAATCGTGTTATCGCTGGCTATTACTCTTGTGGTCCGTCAAGCCATTCTATTCCGGAATGACTAGGAGACACAAACCCCAGTACCTTATCCATTCCCAGGATTGGGTCAAAGCAGTTGTATTTCGCAGATCAAATGCAATCCAGTTTTGTTCTATTCCATCTTGGAGTATTACCATCTTTTATATCAAGAATATTATGGGAACTGCACACCATCCTATGAACTCTTGATACAGTGAAACTTCTCGCCATCGTTCTTCACCCCTCGGTCCCCGTGTTGTTGCAACCGGAATGCCGACAGGTGGACTATGATGTGTGAAATCAATACTCCTAGCAACCTTGTTGCTTGGTAGTTAAAGGACAATAATTTCATTCTTAGCATGCTGGGTATTGAATCCTCATTCTAAGACTGATTGTGCTATCTAGTCCTTATTTCCGGTGCAATCTTCGATCAATGAGTTAGGGTTGTGTCAACTCCTTGCTCTTTCGATCATATCGTGTTGCCCTGAAAAGCAAGATTGTTCTAGATCTTAGTAACATATTGGTGGTTCATGATTTTTCGAATATCTTCTCACAAGTATCACCTTTTCGTCACCTGACCGCTATGTTGAGTTTGTAAGCAAGTTGGTTTTCTTGTAACGACCCTTTCTCCAAGAATCTATGTTGGATACCCCTGAGCTAGTTGGATAAGCTGAACAACAACTGGGAGAGTTGAAAGATAAAAGCACCCTTGACTTAGTTCATTTTAAAGGGATATCCTATGTGTGGGTGTGTTGAAGAAAGATGGTATTATCATCGATTGACCCTCGTGATCAGTTAATGGACCTATCATTAACCAATCTTGATTTGAGCATGGGCTATCGTCAAGTCAAATCAGAACCAACGGTATTTGTAATGTTGTCTTACTCGTGGTTGGTTCCTCGAGCATACACCATTATATTTTTTTGGGTTGGACCAATGCTATCACCTTGTTCACATAATTATGGAATTCCATATTCATGGAAACCTGGATGAATTATTGTTGAGCCCATCGACAACATCCATATCTCCTCCATGATTTTTTTGGACGTTAAGCTAGCATTGCAAACTTTTATAAGCATTATCTTCATGTTCCGTGCATGAAGCATATGCTCGGATGGAAGAAGTGACTTCCTCTAATTCCTGTGCATGTGATGCAAGTTGCCGCCGTGGATTCGAGAAAGTCCATGTTGCTTCCTCTCGAATCATCCCAAATTGATCATACATATGTGCGAAGTACTCTGTGGTTTGGAGACTTGCAACCTTCATTCTATATGTGTCCCTAGCACACCAAGCCACTGATTGATTTGTTCAAGGATAAGAAGTTCATCGATAAGTGCACAAGGACTTCGATGTCCTCGATGGTGGTTCCCCACCTGAACTCGGTATTGTTTTATTATAAGACTACTATGTGGTCCTGCTTGTCTGGGACAGCGTGGTCACATGTATGTAGCAGAACCCGCTCATGTATTGGAGCTTACTACCATAGTCCATTTCCCGAGAATCTTGCAACGTCATCTCGTCGATTTGTGTTGCAAACTTTAATTTTTATTTCTAGACTTGATGAGTCTGGAAATCCTGACACCAACCAGATTTGAATCTCAGTCAGTTATGATGGTTGGAACGTTTCCCAAGAACTACAATATTGGTCGCTCTATAACCGGTAAATTGGATGTCGTGGCCAACATACCCAGCCGGAAGACCTGTTATTGTAGTATCTTGATTGAGGAAGTTGGCCACCTCTCCATAAGGATCTCATAGGGTTTACTCCAGTAGTTGTTCCTTATTGATTCTTGTGCTCCCGAAGTCTGACCTTTTACTTGATGTTCTAGTTACCAAACCATATCTATTAATGGGTTACGATAGCAAATCAAGGAGAACATTAGAAGCGGAGTGCTAAATGTCTCTCGGGCGATCATCCAGATTTTATTACCTTGGCCTCGCTACGGTGAAATCTGAGAAGAATTTATCTTCTTTTGCATTTGCATCGTCTATCACTATTCATCATGGTAGTATGTTGTGTTGCTAGGATCCTTGACACGAATATTGGTAAAACCTTGATGAATACGGAAATGCTCAAGTTCTTGAGAGCACACACAAGCTCTAGGTTTTATTGTCGGAATTAATTGGGATTTGCCCCTAGTTTTCTTCGGTTATGCTATAACCATTCCAACAGTGGAATCACTCTCTACTGTTGAGCTTCTCCCGAGTTACTAGAATCAATCCCAACATTTGCATTTTCTTCCCATCTTGCACTGCCATTGTGCCATCCTACTATGGACTACCCTTCTCAGTAATTAATGATCAGGATCATCCTCAATGTGGTCCTACCATGGGTTCCATTCATTTCCAATGATAAGCAAAATCATCCCTTGCGTTGTCTTGAACAAGGTAGTCCACGTCATCCATTATAGTCTGGGTATGTCGTTCCCTCAAACTCCGTCAAACCATCAATTGCAATCTGCCTCAGGCTAGTATAAAGAGCCTCAATGATCTTTGTATCAAAAGGAATTCTTTTTGCCACTTCGGGAATAATTCTACGACTCACCTCCTTTAAGATGTCTCATCATGGAATCATAGAAATTAACTCCTTGCTACATTGACAACCATTCACCACCTTCTTAAGTGTGGAATTGTTGTCTATCTAGTGAACCTTCGTCGTTTGTTTCACTCCATCCTTCTGGATGTATGCTTTGTGTCTCAACTCGAGAGATGTTTCAATGTCTCACTCCGTGAGTTGATCCTGAGTTGTTCGATCTTCGAGAAGATTGATCCTTCTAAGTTTTCCCTTTCCTCTTGTTGCCATGTTGGTTGGAGTTCTCAAAGCAATACGTTGAGACAAAGATGATGTTCAAATCAACGTTCTTATGAGGTGCAACCTAGATCGTGAAGATTGTGTTAGCTTGTGTCCTCTCTTCTTCTTACCCTATCCTTGAATCTCGGGACGAGATTCTTGTTTAGTGGGCGTGAGTTGTCACATCCCTAGTTATGGTTTGACCCAGGCTAACTTCCTTGTGAGCATCATGTTTACATTCAAATGAAATTTGAATTGAGGAATTTTCAAAGCCTCAGAAACCTTATAAAAATAATCAACATTTAAATCTTATCAGATGAGTCCAAGAAAATGTTCCTGTTATTCTGTGAAAATATTGGTAAGAGGTAAAATTCAAACCTATATTTTAGGAATCACAAAAATATTTATTTAGGGCCTCTGAATTAAATTAGTGACATATTTGAGTTGGATTTATTTCTGTTATATATGAAATAAAGTTCAATTATTTTTGTAAGTTGCATGTGACCTTGGACTAGTTTCTGAGCTCACATAACAATTTACATAAAGTTTAAAAAAATGATTTGATGTTTTAAATAAAACCAAGGAAAAATGCAAAAAATAGAAAATAGAACAAAAACAGAAAACACAGAAGAGAGGGCAGGCCTACCTGGCTTACCTATGCAGCCCACCTAGCGGCCCAGTTACCTGGGCCAGCCCACTAGTGCCGCCACCGTCTTCTCCACCGCGCCAGGAGGACAGGGGCGTGTGCCCGATGCGCGCGCGCTCGCTGCGCGCCACGCAGCAGCTGTCTGGCTACTCCCCGAGACACATCGACAACGCGGATGACTTCACCGCTGCTGTCCGCATCGAACCATCTCCCTCTGCTCTCTTTCCCCTCGCTCCTCTGCTTCTCCTCGCCATGGGCGAAACCACCGTGGCTGCACCGACAAGCACCAGCACGGCCACAGCCACTCCCTCACTCCCTCTCCGCATCCCAGAGCTCCGCCACCACCCTGGTGAGCTACACACCCGATTCGTCCCCAACACCGTTGTCTTCCTCCTCGGCCGTTCGAGATCGCCAGCAACGCCACGTCACGGTCCATGCCTCCCCGAGCCTGCTGATCTGCTCCACGTGCCCGCCGTGAGCTCCTCTCCGTTTCCCCTCTGTCCTCTCGCTTGATTACGTGCCTTAGCGCCACTCCCCGCCGTCACCGAAGCTTGCCGATGCAGTGTCCGTCGTCACCATAGCTAGCAGCCCCGCCTGGCTAACCCGAGCATGCAGGCGTGCTTAGGGAGCTCCCAGGAGCACCACGCAGCCATTAGCTCGCTTGCTAGCGCACTACATTCCTCGCGCCCGTGGCGCCGTAGCTCCGGTAGCCGCCTCGCTTGCTGCCGGTGTTGCTCCCGACCACCCCGCAGACTCCCTCCCGGTCCATTGGATGCGGACGAGCAAGAACTCCTCCCCAATACCCCCAGCGCTCCAAACCACTGCTTGCAGCTCGATCTCGAGCATCGCCGCCGCGAGCTGTGGTCGCCGTCGTCTAACCGCTGACTCGTCCGATGTGGCTGGCTTAGTTAGCCACTAATCACCGCCCCATGGCACTAACAATGGACCCCGCATGTTAATTAAACCCGAGCAGTTTCAGTTTAGGTTTAGTTAATTGGTTAGCCACTGGGCAGCTGACATATGGGTCCCACGTGTCAGGTTTCACTGGGCAGCGGTAGTTGAACCCCTTTCCTCTGCATGACCTGTCATTGCCACAGTAAATAGATGAAACCAACTAGCATGAGTAGGATTTGTTTGAGGCCTGATGTGCCTACTCATTCATGCTTGTTTGTCATGCCTGCTACTAGTTAGAGTTGAATCAGGTCTGATTCATCGGGGATGAATTGGAGGTGTGTGAACAAGTCCTACCGTGTGTGAGCTAAGTGTGTGAACACGATTTGGTAAAGGTAGCAGTGAGAGGCCATGTAGGAGTACATGGTGCGTTGTCTCATTGAAGCCGTCCTCAGGAACTGAGTTCTGTGTTTGTGATCCATGAACAGCTACTACCATGCGTTGGGCTCCTTAATTGACCCTCTTGACTTATTAATCAACTCAATCTCTATCCAGGAGTTGCAACTAGTTTCTGGTGTTTGTAGGTTGTGTTAGTAGTCTACCAAGTGGCACCCGGTACATGTGGCCTTGGGTCAGACTAGGCACCGTGGTCGGGTATGACAAGCATCGCACGTTTGGTGGGCTTGGAACCCTGTACACATCGTTTGGGGCCGTGAGCGACACCCCGGCAGGATGTCCTTGCGGATGGAACCCGAATAGGTGATAAACCTGGACTAGAGACTTGTGTGGTTAGTCAGGTCATGGCCGACACCCTCGCCAGGCTTCCGCTTGAAGGCTGCCGAGATACATGACATGTACATTGCGGTAAGTGGAGAGAGCATGTGTGAACAAGTACACCCCTGCAGGGTTAATATGATCTACTCAAATAGCCGTGTCCGTAGTAAAGGACCTAAGGGTTGCCTATACAGTTCATAGACAAGTGAAAGTGGATACTCTAAAATGAGCAAGATAAGCGTGAGTGCTATGGATGGTGTTCTCGTAGGGAGATAGGAGTGGATCCATAGTGCTATATTGATATGGTGAATTTGTGGACTCGTGTGCGCCACCTCAAAAGAGTTACTTGCAGTCTTAGTTCAGGATAGCCACCGAGTCAAAGCTAGCTTGCTGCAGTTAAGCCCCACCAACCCCTTTGTTGATAATGATGCATATGTAGTTAGTTTTGATGTAAGTCTTGCTGGGTACATTTGTACTCACGTTTGCTTAATTTATGTTTTTGCAGAGAGACTTCAGTCTCGGTAGTAGTTTCGCGTGGACTTCGATGTTTAGCTTGTTACCTCTGCTACGATCTTGTGCCCTCGGCAGGATCTTGCAGATAGTCAGGCTTCTCAGCCCTTTTCTTTTGTAGATTGTCTGTAGCTAGACATGTTAAGCTTCCGTATGTGCCTTTGGTTTGTATGCTCTGAATGTTGGGTCATGAGACCCATGTTTGTAATATCTCACTCCTCGGAGACTATTGAATAAATACTTTGAGTCATAGAGTTATGTTGTGATGCCATGTTGTATTTGCACATATCGAGCATATTGTGTGTATGATTTCAAATGCTTGGTATGTGTGTGATCTTTCAACCTGGTTGTTCATCCTTTGTAGCCTCTCTTACCGGGAAATGTCTCCTAGTGCTTCCACTGAGCCATGGTAGCTTGCTACTGCTCCGGAACACTTAGGCTGGCCGACATGTGTCCTTCTTCATTCCTGTGTCTGTCCCTTCGAGGAAATGTCACACACTCTTCCTTTAAGTCCATGTAGCTTTCTACGACTTGGGTTCATATGTTGTTGACCGACATGTTCCATGTTGGGTCATGTATGCTTGTCCTTGTAAGTTAACTCCACTTTGGGTCCACGACTAGTCATGTCAGCCCGGGTCCTTTGTCATATGGATGCTAGCGGCACTATCATATACGTGAGCCAAAAGGCGCAAACGGTCCCGGGTGAGGTAAGGTGGCACCCGTGGGAATACCGTGTGTGAGGCCGCAAAGTGATATGATGTGTTACATGCTAGATCGGTGTGACCTAGGATCGGGGTCCTCACAATTACCTTTGGGTGCCTTGGGTATCCCCAAGCTTAGGCTCCTGCCACTCCTTATTCCGTAGTCCATCAAATCTTTACCCAAAACTTGAAAACTACACAACACAAAACTCAACAAAAAACTCATGAGATCCGTTAGTATAAGAGAACTAATCACCACTTTTGGTATTGTTGTGTACTCATTCTTTATTTATATTGGTATAATATATATTGTGTTCCAACTTCTCCATGGTTCATACCCCCCGATACTACCCATAGATTCATCAAAATAAGCAAACAACACATAGAAAACTAAATTTGACAAAAACAAAATAATTTGTAGCAATTTGAAAACTTCATATACTTCTGTAACTCGAAAAATTCTGGCAAATTAGGACAACATAGTAAATTTGTATATAAATCATATGTAAAAAATCAGAATTTTATCATGGTTCTGTGATTTTTAATAATTATGTGACTGGGTGCAAAAGTTTCTGTTTTTTAGCAAGATCAAATCAACTATCACTGTAAGCCATCCCAAAGGTCTTACTTGGCACAAACACTAAATAAAACATAAGAAAACATCTAACCACAGGCTAGATGACAAAATTATTGAAAAACAGAACCAAAAAAGCAAGAACAAAAATAAAATTGGGTTGCCTTCCAACAAGCACTATTGTTCAACGCCCCTAGCTAGACATAAAACATAGATCTAAGTGTTGTCATCTTTGGTATGCAACTCCTCAATTCCACTCTTATAACCACTAGGAGATTCTTTGGTTTTATCAATAATCACACTCCTAGGCAAGAAATCAAGAAATTCACGAGTCGCAATTGGTTCCTTAATAATATTAAATAAGCTAGGGTGAACACTTATCATTTTAAGATCCTCGTTTCTTTTTCTAGAAGATTCACCCTTATTTTTAGGAACATAAATAAATTTAGCAACTTTAGTAGGAGTAATATTTGGAGTAGTTTTAACAGAGGCAAAAGCGGATCCCAAGTTGGTAATAATATCTTCTAGCTTGGCAATTCTAGAAGTTCCTTGCATTAACTATGGGTTCCTTTTCCCTTAGATTCTTTAAAGTAACTCCTACCTTAGATCCATATTGAGTGATATGATTATGAATCTTTTTATCCAAATTTTCAACATGCTCTATGGTAGAACTTTTATTCTCAATAATATAAAGCCTTTGCATCACATGTTCCAAAGTTAGAATTGTTTCATTAACCATGAGAGGTGGTGAGCCTACCAAATCTAGCATAGCATTATAGGCACACTGGTGCAGAGACCTGCTATACAAACGGTTTTTAACCCCTTTCCACGACGGCATCTGGAACCGTCACCAAGTGATTGTGGACGATTGGGGGTCCTTCCCATACGACTCAGAAACCGTCGGGGATAGTCCCTCCTGGCACACGGGCTGGGGCAAAATGAGCAGGTGTGCAATCTGGCAAGGCATCGAAACCCAATCGTTTCCATTCATATGTACATCCCACACGATGAATCCTAGAAGAACATTTCCGTTCGTATGTATATCACACACAATTTTTTATGTGGAAACGTTTGTGCAAGGTGGCCTAATGCAAACAGTTCTCTACTGGAAGTCGTGTGTGATTGTTAGTTGATCGAACATGCCTACTTTCTAGAAACCATGTGGGTTGTTTGGGTTTATCGCACATGGTGCTCACTGAGTAACCGTCTGCCATAGAAAACCCCAATTAGCAGGGTAATTAGCCTATTATTGATAATCCCTGTAGTAACCAAATTGATATTTCTTATAAAACACACCAGATATTTCATATCCGTATAACGGCAACCGGGATTTCATAATCAAATTATATCAGATAGCTTTGGCACTCAGTTACGCCATTATAGAGCAGCACCAAGTTTCACATGCAACATCGAAACCTTTGGAAGGTAGCATCATACAAGTAAATAGACAAACGAATCTCATCTGGGAAACTGCAGAAGCGAAAGGCAAATATTGAGCCTTCAGTGATGTTTAATGTCCTTGCAACTTTAGGCCAGTGGCTATGGATAATTGCCTGCCTAACCTTCGTCCTCTTCAGGCAGACTTCAGTATTGTACCATGGGTGTTGAATGAATACCTTCTTTTCCTCTTGACCATGCAAGTGGTTTGAGAGGTAATCATCGGTGAACTGCTTTGAAAAGTACTAAAAACAAAGATATGCATAAATTGTTGTTATAAATTTTGAAATGGCGCAAGGGTTAAAGACAAGCTAAAAGAGTTAGTACCATCCTATAGTTGACTGAGGTCTTCTTCATTGTGCAAGCAAAGATCTTGCTGTTACTCATTGCAAGTTTCTTCATCCTAATAATCTTTCTAAGTTTCTTGACTTGACTGATATTCATGGACATTTCATTTCCCCATATGTAAAATGGGTCGAATAGTGGGTCTAAGCCTCTAACAGCAGGACCTACATGTGCACGACCTAATTGTAAGAAACCAAAATATTAGAATGATTCCTGCAACTGGACAATAATGTGCTATTAGCGAAAGGACCATGCATGAGCAAACCTAGATGGTAAACCGCAGTGTCTCCCATTGTTTCCCTGCAACACACATAAGGAAGATCTTGATCATGTTAACTGAGAGTTTCCATACTATCAGTAGAATATGCATTGAATATAGCTAAATTCGATTTATTTTTCACATGCATAACAATACAAAACTGTACCCACAACAAATGAAAATCAAATTGCAGAATTGAACCAAACAGTTAAATGGATAGCAGACCAAATGAACCAAAACAGTTAACTGAGCACGACATTGCAGAATAGAAACATGTACTAGAAATAAGATAAGACAGTTAACAAAACAAAGATTGCTTGAGAACAGTACTACGAAATGTAGCAATTGTTGGACCAAACTGTTAACCGAACACTACGTTTCAGAGGAGCAAACTATTAACTAAACATTACATTTCAGAGGACCAAACTGTTAATGGAACATCAGATTGCTTTTAACATTACAGAGGACAAATCACTAGAGGGCACTGGCGGTGGCCTCCGGAAAATAGCACAAATTGTATTTTAAAGTAGACAACCGTGTGGCGGTGTCGACGGTGGCCTCGAAGACGAGGTGCTCCTCCAAGATCTGGCGGTTCGCACGCATGGCAGCCATAGCGACCTCGTGCACGCGTGTGGCCACGCTTTGCTTCTCCGCTGCCAGATGCTACTAAGCTCCACGTTATACTTTGTGCAAAATGGTTGTGGGCCGCGCTTAATTGGAGGACGGGGACAGTGATTTCGGCGGAAGGTGTCGCATCGTCGATCGGGGCATGTGGGACGGGGTAGGAGGAGGATGGTGTTGGTGGGGTGTGGATTACCTGACCATATCAACGAGGCCCTGCAGCAAGAAGAAGGATCGGCGGCGAGGAGGCCGCACAACAAGAAGAAGTGTCACAGGAGAGGAGGTGGCACTACAAGAAGAAGGAACACCGACGAGGAGGCGGCGCTACAAGAAGAAGGGTAGATGGTGAGGAGGTGCCGCTGCAAGAAGAAGGGGCGACGGTGAGGAGGCTGAGCTACCAACAAGAAGCAGTGAAGGTTCGAAATTGGAAAGCAAGGACGAACAGTGGGAGTGTGTCTTTTGGTGGGAGGAAGGGGGCGGGGAGATAGATATTTCCGCGGTGGCAAAAAAATTTCGCTCGGTGGCGCGAGAAACTGGCACGCAAGTGTGGTTCAAGCGCGGGCGGTGGACTGTGGACGAAGAAGCTTCCTGCGTAAGCCAGATAAGATGGTGCGCCAAGATATTTTATATCGCATCCCACATGATTCGTTCTATTAAACTGTTTGTGGTATGCCTAATTTTTACATTATGTTTTGAAAGACAAAATGATGTTATCGAGGGAAAGGTAATGTTTGAATTGCTAGAACATTTATGTATAGTGAACATGCAACTACATGAGTGTCATGTTTAAATTTGGAATTATTCCAGGTTTGTATGGCATTTTTATGCATTAATTGAGTTTCTAGGCATTTAATGTGCATAATTCAAATTTGAACTACAAGCACATGCTCCAGTGCACCAATGTTAGTTGAAATACCACATGTGTGTCTTTGGTTGAATTTATAGGTCCCATGCAAGAAATGGGAATGAAATTCAAACATCTGGGCATCATGGCTCGGTTGGAAAGATTGAGAAACTTAGTTTTTTAATTCATGTAAATCCAAAACACACCTGAAAATCATGAAACTTGGCATGGTGTCATGACATGGCACCAACATGTTGTGGCAATTTTTTGGGCCAAATTGGGACAAGCTTTGGTATAACCTTCTTTCATACCGGAGCTTCTCTCAAGAAGGCTCGTGGTTCCGAGAGGGAACGTGTCACCTCCGTTTGCGAAACGATATACACTGCCTTCTCTCGCCTTAAATTTTTACACAAGCAGATTAGACCAAATAGAAGTATCATGCTAAATTTTGAAATTATTCCAATTTCGTTTGGCCCTTTTTATACATTAATTGAATTTCTAGGCATTTAATGTGCATAATTCGAATTTGAACTACAAGCACATGCTCCAGTGCACTAAAGTTGGTTGAAAAACTACATGTGTGTCCTTGGGTGAATTTTTAGGTCCCATGCAAGAAATGGGAATGGAATTCATACATCTAGGCTTCGTGCCTCGACTGGAAATATTGAGAAATTTGGTTTTTAATCCTGTAAATCCAAAACACACCTGAAAATCATGAAACTTGGCATGGTGTGATGACGTGGCACCAACATGTTGTGGTAAAATATTTGTCCGAATTGGGATGAGCTTTGGTATAAGTTTCTTGCAAACTTGAGATTCTCTCAAGAACGCTCATGGTTCCGAGAGGGAATGTATCACCTCCGTGTGCAAAATGACATACACTGCCTTTTCCTGACTTAATTTTTTTACATAGGAGGCTTAGACCAAATAGGAATTCGTGCTAAATTTTGGAATTATTCCGGCTTCATTTGGCCTTTTTATACATTAATTGATTTTCCAAGAATTTAATGCACATAATTCAAATTTGAAGTACAAGCGCATGCTCCAATGCGCAAAAGTTAGTTGGAAAATTATTTATGTGTACTTGGGCAAACTTCTAGGTCCCATGGAAGAAGTGGGAATGGAATTCAAACATCTGGGCGTCTTCGCTTGGCCGGTAACATCGAGAAACTTGGTAATAAAGTTCCCGTAAATCCAAATCTTGCCTAAAAATCATGAAACTTGGCATGGTGTCATGACATGGCACCAACATGCTATGGTAATTTTTCTGTCTGATTTGCAAAGGCGCAGACATTAATAATGAACAAAAGTCATTTTGGCACAAGTGTTGTCACATTCCAAATATGAAACATAAGTATTAGTGAAACCATGGGCGTTCTACTTACCAATTACGTGCCGCCACGCGTCCTCTATTTTTATTTGCTAGGAGGTGCCGTGCAGGGTAGCTATTTGAGTACGGGAGGCGTGCGATCAGACCCTTGCGCGTGCTTATCAGGAGGAGAGCCCTTTGACCTCTATCTGCCGCCCCCTCCCTCCCAACGTCTCCATTAATGGCGCCCGAGCCCCTATTTCGTGGCATGGCTATGTCTCACTCAATTGAGATTTAAGAGAGAAAAAAGAAAATAAGAAAGTTTTGCATGGATCTTGATGAAGATCCGACGGACCTATATAGCATCGACTGCGACTTATAGCAAGACTGATGAATATAAGGACGATGACAGTTGATAATAATTGTCTTACATATTTAGGAAGATAATTAAAAAAGCCACATGTGGCAATGCCCATAATACACAAGGGCAAAAGAAGAAGGAAGACAACGATTTGGCTAGCTGATCTCTACTTTCTTGATGCGTTGCTGCAGGTCGCGGGAACTAGTCTTGGCAGGGAGCGACAATGAGCTCTTTCGTGTCCTCAAGACGCTGCTTGAGAGCATCCACGATTCCTCCACCAGCCTTTGGCGCTAGATGCGGAGCATGCCAATCTCATCCATAAGTTTCTTGACGATGACGTTAGTCCTCTTCAACAAGGCAGTGGTCTCTTCCTGCTGCTTCGCACTTCCGACGATCTTCGCCCTCAACAGGTCACGCTCGGCCTGGAGCTTCGCATTGCCCTCACTTAGTTGCCAGATGACACCGGTAGCCTATTCAAATGAGGCTTTCATGTCGTCCTACAACCTCGCCCAACCGGAGATCTGATCCATGTGCCTATGGACAATCGCATTCATGCACCTGTAAGAGTCCTCGCCTACCTGCGAGACATTTCCCCAGGCCGTCACAGCGCGGGAGGACATCTCTGCTGCATTTGCGGTGCGACAGGACATCTAAGCTGCTTCAGTGGCGCGGCCGGACCAGTCTGCTGCATCGACAGTGTGGCGGGACCTCTGTGCTGCTTCGATGGTGCGGCAGGACCTCTGTGCTGTTGCGGCCGCGCGGTGGGAAATATCATCTGCTTTCGCTGCGAGGCGGGACATCTCTCATGCTTCCGCTTCCATACTCGCCTCTCCCTGGTGGTAATCTCTCGACCCTGAACTCACGCTGGCCATGGCAAAAGCAAGGAAATGCTGACGAATGACTTGTTTGTTTTTGTGGATGAGGAGTTGAGGAGGAATTTCCAGTCATCTTGGACTAATAGTATTTATAACCGAGTACTAATACGCTCCTATGTGGGAAACCGTTTAGGTTTTGATCGGTGCGAACAGGTTTGCAATTAAATATAGCATGGTAGCAATTTGGAATGTGACGGGAAACAGGCTCAAAATTTATTGATGATTCTATAATTTCTTAGTGTGGCACTATTCCCAGAGGGCGTACCGTGGGCATGCTTTCTCGGCCGCATACATGGCGTTTGTACCATAGGGTGCACCACAATAGGCAATGTCAGCACATGTCTTGTTTGAACAACCGTGTGTGCTTGTTATTACCATCGCACACGCTTCTTTTAATTAGAATGTGTGCCCGTCTAGCACACAAACGTTTGATCTGTCTAACTGTTTCTGTTTGTTGTGGCTAATCCCAAATAGTTCATCCGTGTGAAGTGTATGCCGTCAATCGCAGACACTTTGATCTGGCTGACCGTCTCTGTTCTGTTGCCTAATCGCAAACAGTTAATCCTTCTGAAGCGTCTGCCCTCAATCACACAAACCTTTATGTAGCTACCCATTTCTGTTGTTCCGCCTCATCACAAACAGTTAATCCGACTGAACTATATGTCGTATAAGGCACACGCCTTCATATGGCTGCCCATTTCTGTGCTTCCTCATCATAAACAGTTAATCGAACTGAACCCTATGCCCAGCATCGCACATGCAACTAAAATCGGAACCGTGTTTGATGGCTCCGCCATCACAAATGTTTTGCATCTTTTTTGACAGTTTTTTACATCACCGTTTCCAATTTATGCATCGCACACCGTTTCGTCAAAGGGTCTCTAATCATAATGTCACATTAGCAGCATCCTGCAGTAGTGGTGTCCAAAGTGTGGCTTCCCAAGAAATTGCCCCCGGTAATGGTACCTAGAACATATCTATTCCAAAGAGTAAGACCCACATAAAAATTGCAAAGGAGAATGGTAGTAGATTGCTCACGACTAGATCTATTTTTAGCATTGCAAATTCTATACCAAGCATCTTTTAAATTTTCTCCCTCCCTTTTCTTAAAATTAAGAACCTCACTCTCGGGAGTACTACCAATGGTAGGGGGGATTAGCCATGATAGCAAATCAAACGATCTAGCACACGAGCAACCAAAAAGGCAAAGGAAAAGATGAACGGAAGAAGGGAGAACAAAAAGGCAAATCTTTTTGTATTTTTCTGAAAATGGTTTAGAAGTGGGGGAGAGGAAAACGAGAGGCAAATGGAAAATAATATAATGCAATAGATGAGAGTTTATTACGGGTACTTGGTAGGCTTGATGTATATCTGCCCTGCAACGGCGCCATAAATTCTCCCGGCTCTTTCTTGAGCTTGTGTTGTTTTTTCCCTTGAAGAGGAAAGGGTGATGCAGCAAAGTAGAGATAAGTATTTCCCTTAGTTAAGAACCAAGGTATCAATCAACTTGGATAAACACGTAAGTCCCCAATATATGCACCTACACAACAAATCAAATATTTGCACCCAACGCAAAAAAGGGGTTGTCAATCCCTTCACAGTCACTTGCAAAGGTGACGTCTGATACAGATAGATATAAAAGATTGCAGCAAGGTATTTTTGGTATTTTTGGTACATAGATCTGAAAATATATGAAGGAAAATAGACCCGGGGGCCATAGGTTTCACTAGAGGCTTCTCTCTTGAAGGCAAATAATACAGTAGGTGAACAAATTACTGTCGAGTAATTGATAGAAAAGTGCAAAGTTATGACGATATCCAAGGAAATGATTATGCACATAGGCATCACGTCTATGTCAAGTAGACTGACTTCTGCCTGCATCTACTACTATTACTCCACACATCGACCACTATCCAACATGCATCTAGAGTATTAAGTTCATAAAGAATGGAGTAACGCCTTAAGTAAGATGACATGATGTAGAGGGATAAACTCAAGCGGTATGATGAAAACCCCATCTTTTTACCCTTGATGGCAACAATACAATACGTGTCTTTCTACCCCTACTTTGTCATTCGGTGAAATCGTGCATATAAGAATTCAGAGAAGATTCAAATAATATTCATAGATAAGATGATCATAAATTCACAATTCATCGATCTCGACAAACACACCGCAAAAGAAGATTAGATCGGAAAGATCTCCAAGAACATCGAGGAGAACATGTTATTGAGAATTAAAGAGAGAGAAGAAGCCTAGATACTAGCTATGGACCCGTAGGTCCGTGGTAAACTACTCATGCTTCATCGGAAGGGCAATAGGGTTGATGTAGATGCCCTCCATGACTGAATACCGCAGGATGCCGGAAAAGGCCCAAGACGGGATCTCACGGGAACAGAAGGTTATGGGGGCGTAAAAGTATTTTGGTGGACGCTTATGTTGATAATGGAATATTTGATGATTTGTAGAACTTAGAGGGAGGTATGTGGACTCCCAAGGGGCCCACAAGCCAGGGCCCCCTAGGGTGCACCCTGGAGGCTTGTCGAGTCCTCGGAGTTGTTCTTACTTGGCCTCCAAGCTCCCTGGATGTCTTCTGGTCCAAGAAAAATCATCGTAAAGTTTTATTCCATTTGGACTCCGTATGATATTCCTTTTTTCTAAAACTCAAACAAAGGAAAAAACATAAACTGGCACTAGGCTCTAGGTTAATAAGTTAGTCCCAAAAATAATATAAAATATCATCTCAATGCATATAAAACATCCAAAATAGATAATGTAATAGCATCTAAAAATAAAAAATTATAAATACGTTGGAGACGTATCAGATGTCCTCCCGCACCGCGACAGCCTGGGAAAATGTCTCGCCGGCAGGCGAGGACTCTCACAGGCGCATGCGCACTATGCTCGATGACCTAATGGGTCAGATCTCTGACTGGATGAAGCTGCAGGACAAGATAAATACCTCATTTGAAAATGCTACCAGCATCATCCAGGGACTAGGGAGGACAAGGCGAAGCTCCACACCGAGTGTGACCTGTTGAGGTCGAAGATCGCCGGAACGACGGAGCAGCACGAGGAGACCACTACCTTGTTGAAGAGGACTAGCGTCATCGTTAAGAAACTTATGGGCGAGAATGCCATGCTCCGAATTGAGCACCAAAGGCAGGTGGATGAATCTGTGGGTGCTCTCAAGCAGCATCTTGAGGACACAAAAGAGCTCATCACTGCTCGCCGTGAGAACTAGTCTCTGTGGCCTACGGCAACACATCCGGAAAATAGAGATCAGCGAGCCAGATTGTTGTTTGAGTCTTCCTTCTTCTTTTTCCCTTGTGTATTTCGGGTGTTGCCTCATGTGGCTTTTTAATTATCTTCCTAAATATGTAAGACAATTAGTATCCATAATCATCGTCCTTATATTCATCAGTCTTGGTATAAGTCGCAGTCGATGCTATATAAGTCTGTCATATCTTACATCAAGATCCGTGCAAAACTTTCTTTTTAGATTTTATTTTTTCTCTCTTAAATCTCAGTCGAGTGAGACATAACCATGCCATTAAACATGGGCTGGGGCGCCATTAATGGAGACGTTGGGAGAGAGGTGGGAGGCGGATAGAGGTTAAAGGGCTCTCCTCCCAATAAGCACGCGCAGGGGCTGATCGAACGCCTCCCATACTCAAATAGCTACCCCGCACGGCACCTCCTAGCCAATAAAAAAGGGACGCGTGGCGGCACGTAAATGGTAAGTAGAACGCCCATGGTTTCAATAATACTTGTGTTTCCGATTGTAATGTGATAGCACTTGTTCCAAAATGACTTTGTTGATTGTTAACGTGTGTGCCTTCGCAAATTGGAGAAAAAATTTACCACATTGTGTTGGTGCCATGTCATGACACCATGCCAAGTTTCATGATTTCCAAGCGAGTTCTGGATTTACGGGAATTTTAAAACCAAGGTTCTCGATGTTTCTGGCCGAGCCAAGACACCCAGATGTTTGAAGTCCTTTCTGATTTCCTACATGGGACCTAGAAATTCTCCCAAGTACACATAAATGATTTTTCAACTAACTTTGGCGCACTGGAGCATGTGCTTGTAGTTCAAATTTGAATTATGTGCATTAAATGCGTGAAACTCAATTAATGTGTAAAAAGGCCAAATAAACCCGAAATAATTCCACAATTTAGCATGAAACTGCTGCATGTCTAAGCTTCCTCTGTAAAGAATCAAGGTGGGAGAAGGCAGCGTATTTCGTTTCGCACACGGAGGTGACACGTTCCCTCTCGGAACCACGAGCCTTCTTGAGAGAAGCTCCAGTTTGCAAGAATCTTATACCAAAGCTTGTCCCAACTCGTCCAAAAAATTTACCACAACATGTTGGTGCCATGTCATGACACCATGCCAAGTTTCATGATTTTCATGCTTGTTTTGGATTTATAGGAATTAAAAAACCAAGTTCTCAATATTTCTAGTCAAGCCACAACACCCAAATGTTTGAATTTCATTCCCATTTCTTGCATGGGACCTAGAAATTCACTCAAGGACACACATGTGATTTTTGAACCAACTTTGGTGCACTGGAGCATGTGTTTGTAGTTCAAATTTGAATTATTCACATTAATGCCCAGAAACTCAGTTAATGTATAAAAAAGGCCAAACGAACCCGGAATAATTCCAAATTTTAACACAACACTCATATAGTTCTCTGTTGCCTCTGTAAAAAATCGAGGGGGGAGGCAACGTATATCATTTCGCACACAAAGGTGACACGTTCCCTCACGGAACCACGAGCCTTCTTGAGAGAAGCTCCGGTTTGCAAGTAGCTTATACCAAAACTTGTCCCAATTTAGTCAATTTTTTTACCACAGCATGTTGGTGCCATGAAATGACACCATGCCAAGTTTCATGATTTTCAGGTGAGTTTTTAATTTACAGGAATTAAAAATACCAAGTTTCTCAATGTGATTGGCCGAGCCACGATGCCCAAACACTACTACAGGATGCTGCTAACGCGACACTATGATGAGAGACCCTTCGAGAAACTGTGTGCGATGCAATAATCGCAAACAGAGGTGTTAGAGAACTGTCAAAAATGTCCAAAACCTTTGCGATGATGGATGCATCGAACACGGTTCAGATTTTAGTTGCGTGTGCGATGCATGCCATACGGTTCATTTCAATGAACTATTTGCGATGAGGAGGAACAAAAGAAACGGGCAGCCAGATCAAGGCGTGTGTGATACACAACATATGGTTCAGTCGGATTAACTATTTGTGATGAGGCGGAACAATAGAAAAGGATAGCTAGATAAAGGTGTGTGTGATTGAGGGCATACACTTCAGAATGATTAACTATTTGTGATTAGGCAACAGAACAGAAATGGTCAGCCAGATCAAAGGTGTGTGCGATTGATGGCATACACTTCACAGGGATGAACTGTTTGCAATTAGCCACATCAAACAGAAATAATTAGACAGATCAACGTGTGTGCGCTAGACGGGCACACATTCCAATTAAAAGAAGCACATGCGATGGTTATAACGAGCGCGCACGGTTCTTGGAACAAGACGTGTGCTGACATTGCCTATTGCGGTGCACCAAACGCCATGTACACGGCTGAGAAAGCGTGCCCACGTTACGCCATCCAGGAATAGTGCCGCACTTAGAAATTATAGAACCATCAATAAATTTTGGGCCTGCGTCCCGTCACCTTCCAAATTGCAAACCAGTTCACACTGATCAAAATCTAAACGGTTTCCAACTTAGGATCGTATTAGTACTCAGTTATAAATATTGTAATATGCCAAGATGACTGCACATTCCTTCCCCACCTACTCATTCACAAAGAAAACAAGTCATTCAGCATCGTTCTATTGCGTCTGCCATGGCCAGATTGAGATTACCACCACGGAGAGGCGAGAATGGAAGTGGAAGCACGAGAGATGTCCCGCTTAGCCGCCAAAGCAGCCGAAGCAGCACATCGGTCTCGCCGCACCGCCGAAACAGCATGGAGGTCCCGCCGCGCCGTTGATGCAGCAGACAGGCCCGGTTGCATCATGGAAGCAGCATAGATGTCCTCCCGCGTTGCGGCGGCCTAGGAAAATCTCTCGCGGGCAGGAGTGGACTCTTACAGGTGCATGCATGCGATCTTCCATAGACAGATGGATCAGATCTTGGCTGGATGAAGCTGGAGGACGAGTTGAATGCCTCATTTGAACAACTCTGGGCCGACCGCGACCTGTTGAGGGCGAAGATCGTCGGATGGGCAGAGTAGGCGGAGGAGACTGCTACCTTGTTGACGAGGACAAGCACCATCATCAAGAAACTTATGGACGATAATGCCATGCTCCGCATCGAGCATGAAAGGCTGGTGGAGGAATCAGCGGTTGCTTCGGAGCAGCGTATTAAGGACATGAAACTGATGAAAGAGATCATCACCACTCGCAGCGAGAACTAGTCTCCGCGACCTACTGTGCATCAACAAAGTAGAGATCAGAGAGCCAAATCATTGTATGCGTCTTCCTTCTTCTTTTGCCCTTGTGTATTTCAGGCGTAGCCGCATGTGTCTTTTTTTAGTTATCTTCCTATATATGTAAGACAATTATTATCCATTGTCATCGTCCTTATATTCATCATGCTTGCTATAAGTCGCAGTCGTTGCTATGTAGGTCCGTCGGATCTTACATCAAGATCCATGCAAAACTATCTTTTCAAATTTTCACTTTTCTCTCTTAAATCCTAGTCCAATGGGACATAGCCATGCCGTGAAACAGGGGCTCGGGCGCCATTAATGGAGACATTGGGAGGGAGGTGTGCGCCAGACAGAGGTCAAAGGGCTCTCCTCCCGATGAGCACGTGCAAGGGTTTGATCGCACGCCTCCTGTACTCAAATAGCTACCCCGCACGGCACCTCCTAGCCAAATAAAAAAGGGATGTGTGGCGGCATGTAATTTGTAAGTAGAACGCCCACGGTTTCAATAATAGTTGTGTTTCCGATTTGTAACATGACAACACATGTTCCAAAATGACTTTGTTGATTTTTAATGTGTGCGCCTTCGCAAATCGGATAGAAAAATTACCACAGCATGTTGGTGCCAATGTCATGACACCATGCCAAGTTTCATGACTTTCAGGCATGTTTTGGATTTACAGGAATTAAAAAACGAAGTTTCTGAATCTTTTCGGCCGAGCCACGACGCCCAGATGTTTGAAGTTCATTCCCATTTCTAGCATGGGACCAAGAAATTCACCCAATGACACACATGTGATTTTTCAACCAACTTTGGTGCACTGGAGCATGTACTTGTAGTTCAAATTTGAATTATGCACCTTAAATGCCCAAAAATTCAAAAAATGTATAAAAAGGCCAAACGGACCCGAAATTAATGTATACAATAATGAAATACATGCCTGGAAAACATGACGCCGGGCGTTGTGCCATGCTTTGGCCTCACCGTGCCCTTTTAAAAATTTGAGAATGTTTTCCTTATGTCGTCATGCACACCTTTCATAAATCAAACCATCACCGAGGAAGTTCCATGGCTTCAAGGGGGAAATCACCAAGATTGCAGGGGGATCCAAATTTGCTTTGTCCTTTGTCCATGTGTTTTTTTCTACGATGAACATACACCCTGCAAATCACCACATTCAAATCAGACACTTTTCCGTGTTCATTTACCATATTTAGGGGATTATTTGCATTCTCTAGGCATTAATGCACATAATTCAAATTCGAACAATCGGTGCATGCGAAGGTGCACAAGAATGGTCTGGAAAACCATCCTCACGCCATTTAGTAAATTCTCCTGCCTTTTACAAGGAATGGACAGATATTTCGAGGAAATATGTGGCAATAGTCAACCATAAACGCGTTGTTTACTGGGTAACTACTATACAAAATATGGAATAAATGCTTGAAAACAATGACGCCTGGCGTGGTGCCATGGTATGGCCTCAGCATGCCCTGGTAAAAATTTGAGAATATTATCCTTTTGTTGTCATGCATGACTTTCATAAATCGAACCATCTCCGAGGAAGTTCCATGGTTTCGAGGGGGAAATCACCAAGATTAAAGGGGGATCCAAATTTCCTTTGTCCTTTTTCCATGAGTTTTTTTGTACGATGAACATACACCCTGGAAATCACCACGTTCAAAATTGATACTTTTTCATGTTCATTTACCATATTTAGAGGATTATTTGCATTCTCTAGGTATTAATGCACATAATTCAAATTTGAACAATGGTGCATGAAAAGGTGCACAAAAATGGTCTATAAAACCATCCTTGTGCCATTTAGTAAATTCTCTTGCCTTTTACAAGGAATGGACAGATATTTCGAGGAATTGTGTGGCAATAGTCAACCATAAACGCGTCATTTACTGTGTAACAACTATACAAAATATGAAATAAATGCTTGACAAACATGATGCCTGGCGTGGTGCCATGGTATGGCCTCACCATGCCCTTCTAAAATTTTTAGAATGTTATCCTTATGTCATCATGCACGCCTTTCATAAATCTAACCATCACCGAGGAAGTTCCATGGTTTCGACGGGGAAATCACCAAGATTTAAGGGGGATCCAAATTTCCTTTTTCCTTTGTCCATGAGTTTTTTCTACGATGAACATACACCCTGCAAATCACCACGTTCAAATTTGACACTTTTCCGTGTTCATTTACCATATTTAGGGGATTATTTGCATTCTTTAGGCATTAATGCACATAATTCAAATTCAAAAAATTGGTGCATGAAAAGGTGCACCAGAACGGTCTGGAAATCCATCCTCGTGCCATTTAGTAAATTCTGATGCCTTTTACAAAGAATGGACAGATATTTCGAGGAAATGTGTGGCAATAGTCAACCATAAGCGCATTGTTTACTCGGTAAAAACTATACAAAAAATGAAATAAATGCTTGAAAAACATGGCACCTAGCGTGGTGCCATGGTATGGCCTCACCATGCCCTGGTAAAAATATGAGAATGTTATCCTTATGTTATCATGCACACCTTTCATAAATCGAACCATCACCGAGGAAGTTTCATGATTTCGAGAGGGAAATCACCAAGATTGAAGGGGGGTCCAAATTTCCTTTGTCCTTTTTCCATGAGTTTTTTTCGACGATGAACATACACCCTGCATATAACCACATTCAAATTTGACACTTTTCCGTGTTCATTTAGGGGATTATTTGCATTCTCTAGGCATTAATGCACATAATTCAAATTCGAACAATCAGTGCATGAAAAGGTGCACAAGAACAGTCTGGAAAACCATCCTCGTGCCATTTAGTAAATTCTCATGCCTTTTACAAGGAATGGACAGATATTTCGAGGAAATGTGTGGCAATAGTCAACCACAGACGTTTGTTTATTGGGTTTTCAACTATAGAAAAAATGAAATAAATGATTGAAAAACATGATGCCTGGCATGGTGTCATGGTATGCCCTCACCATGCCCTGGTGAAAATTTGAGAAGGTTTAGCTTATGTCGTCATGCACGCCATTCATAAATCAAACCATCGTCGGGGAAGTTCCATGCTTTCGAGAGGTAAATCGACAAGATTGAAGTGGAATCCAAATTTTCTTTGTTTTTCGCCCTGGAGTTTTTTTCTATGAAGAACATACACCTTGCAAATCACCGTGTTCAAATTTGGCATTTTTTCAGGATCATTTACCATATTTAAGGGATTATGTGCATTTTCTAGGCATTTGGCGCATATAAATCCAATCCAGCTACAGCTGCATGGATGTGATGTGAGGGACGTGGATTGTCGTTCTATCGCGGCGCATCCTATGGTGCACACGCGCGATCCGCATGGCTGAGGTTCTCGCCAATCATAACGCAATATACAATAGCCTCAGCGCACACTATTTCCGGAAGTGACCGAGATGGACCGTGTGCGATAATGAATGAGCAAAATTGTAAGGGAAGCCAAATATCCTTTGTCATTTGTCGTTGAGCTCTTAAAAACCACCGCACTATACGGCTACCCGGCCCCTACGTCCTAGAGCTCTCTCCAAGCGTCGCTCATGGCACCGTAGCGCATAGTAACTGGTAAGGAAGCGATGGCATCCCGCGGCGCCGCATTACTTGCCACCCGCGACCACACACATGGTAAGGAAGCGACAGCATCTCGTCGCGCCGAGTTCATCACCACCGCCGGCCACACAGTTACGTGGGCGGAATTTGAGGCTGCCATGGCCGAATTGGCGGTGGATCTAGAGGTAGCCAAAGGTGCACAGGAGGATCGGAAAAGGCAGAAAGTAGTCAAGAAAAGAGAGTCCCACCACCGTCGTGATGAGGAGAGCTTGGCGGAGATCAAAGCACGGTTGGCTACCGCCTACAAGGTCGGGAAGGAGAATGCCGGCATCTAGCCAGCATGCCTCGATGGCAGCATGTGAGAAGTAGTTTAAGTTTGTAGTATTAGAGCAAATTACCAGTAGTACTTTAAGTTTGGAGTATTAACGTACAATGAGCATCCTTTGAGGTCTTTGAGCGTTGATTAGCATGGGTGACCATGTGCGCTTT
The DNA here is from genome assembly GCF_018294505.1 of Triticum aestivum. NCBI lineage: Eukaryota > Viridiplantae > Streptophyta > Magnoliopsida > Poales > Poaceae > Triticum > Triticum aestivum. The sequence goes on from NC_057813.1 coordinate 342,064,106, forward strand.
TTTGTGTTAATCATTAGAAGATCACAAAACACACGGTTTCTATGCCGTACCCATGTGCGTTTTTTTGCCTTAATGATCCATAAGTGTGTTACCTGTGCGATAGTTCCTAATAAACCAAGTGTACCATTTACCGAAAAAAGTGACTACACGTGTACATTTTTTGGAGACAGGAACTGCCAATTTTCTATTTTCTCGCACACAAGTATTTTACGCGCTTCATCTGCGTTTTGTGTTTCCCCCGCCCAAGTTTCAAGTTTCGCAGCAAAATTTTCACTAGGCGCATGATTTCAGAATTTATTCCTCCAACCACATCCCCACCCATAAAATTTCCTTAGTATCTCCCCCAACTCCCCCCCCCCCCCCCCCCCCCCCCGCGTGCACCTCCCCCTACCGACAGCTCAAATCGCCGCCGCCGCAACCACATCTACGTTCTGTTCGAATCTAGTCAGGTAACCCACAGATCTCCATCACGGCCCCGGCCTGATTGCTTAAATGGCGCCTGTGAAACATCCTCATGCCTCCAAATGCCTACCGTACCTACCTCTAGAGCATAGCCATGCAAGCCGAACCACATATCACGTGGAGGTAGAGGAGCTGATGGCGGTCCATGGCGCGATGGCCGCTGTGCGTGTTGACCCGGAGAAACACCTCGCCTCTGCTGCCGCCGACATGGTGCAGGCTCTGGCCCAGAAGAAGTGCCCCGGCGACTACCCCCAGGACTTAACAGGTATGATCTGACCAGGGAAATCTTACCAATACCACTTGCAATGGCTAAGTTTTGTACGATTTATGTATTAAGTATGTTCGTGCCTTGTTTATTTCAGTACTGCACACTGTGTGATGTTCAAGTATTAACTGTTCAGTTCAATTTCACCAATACCAGCAAAAAAACTTTGCTACCATGCTACTCTCCTCAATGAAGATATACTAGAGATGCTGCCCATTTGCTATTTTTGGTGGATGCTAACCTTGTTGTACTTAACATGCCTATCCATGTAATTACGCAGGGCCATAACGGGCGATGCTGTTGTTTGCCGTCGAGGTTAGCTGCATCCCATGTCTTACAATATTTTACATCATTTGTGCAATTGCAGTTTGGCTTCTAACATTTACATGCTTCTTTTAGGTACACATGTTGGGGCACTGATCCGTGCTTCGACCCGGAGGAAGAGCATGCCTCCGCCGCCACTGACTTTGGGTTGGCTCTGGCAAAGATGAAGTGCCCCGGCAACTACCTCTTAGGACTTACCAAGTGTGAACTCACCAGTTCAACCTTACCAATACCAGTTGCAACTAATGGCTATGTTTTGTATGGTCGATGTCTTAAGCATCTTGTAGTAAACATGCCTAACATGTTTTAGCTATTTCCCCTACCTTTTTTATAGACAACTGGGCCATTATCTGCTCTGGCAGCACCTGCCTTGTGATGTTTAACTCTGCCAGTTACATTTTTATCAGTACCGGTTTCAATGGCCATTAAGCCTGTTGCAATTAACAGTTGTATCCATTTTTAAACAATTGTATTTCAATGGCTACACACTTACAAAATATGAATTAGGATGCTATTAAGCCTGTGCAATTAACAGTTGTATCCATTTTTTAATCCATCCCTTTGCTACCATGCTACTCTTTTGCAATGAAGATATCACTACATATGTTGCCGTTTTATTACCATTTGCAATTTTTGGTGGATGTTAACCATGTTGTAGTTAACATTGGCTTTCCATGTACTTACACATGGCTACAATGGGGGATGCTGTTGTTTGTCGTCGAGTTTAGCTGCATCCCATGTCTTATACACCATTTATTCCTAAATTTAAGTATTTTTAGAGATTCCAATATAAACTACATAAGGAGCAAAATGAGTGAATCTAGATTCTAATCTAAACTATATCTATAATTCTATATACATTCGTATGTAGTTCATATTGAAATCTCTAAAAATACTTGTACTTAGGAATGTAGGTAGTTGTATTTTACATCATTTGTGCAATCTCATTTAGCTTCTAACATTTATTGGTTGCTTGTAGGTACGTATATGAGCGGTACTGATCCATGCTTCGATCCCTTTTGCATATGGGGCAATGAGTTATTCATGAACAAGCGTCAAGTGAGGAAACTAAAAAAGATTGTTAGGCAAAAGAAACGGGTGATGAGAATTAAGCTCTTTATTTACACTTTGTCCAAGACATCAGTGAACTATAGAATGGTAAGTAATTTGTTGCCTTTTCCCCCTGCCCACAACAAGTTACTCTGTTAGGCCTCATGATCTGATATTTTTATCTTCTTAGTGGTTTATGAAGCTATTTACTGATGATTACCTTGCAAACTACATGACCAGAGTGGAGGCAACTAAGGTTAAAGTATATAATTCTTGCTACCATGATAATGCTCTAGAAGTCTTCCTGAAGACGGTGAAGGATGAGTGGGCGATCGTCACAAGGGGTTGGACAAAAGTTGTTCGTGCCTATGGCATGCAGGAAGGCACATTATGGGCATTCCGCTTCTTCAACAACATCGGCAGTCAAAATGATTTACACTTCTCTCTTCACCTTTACCGCCTGTAAATATTGTGGTTCATCATAGTTAATTGTTGTCTAATCCTGTAATTACTGAACATATTATACTGACAATTTTATTTATGGATTCATTGTTGAACCATCTTGCTGAGAATTTGAATTCCATGTTTCATATTTCAAAAATTCCAATTCGAATAATAAATGACAGCCAAAAAAATTGTACAGGAGCGAATAAAATAATGTGCACACGGTTAGAATGAAAACAACGTGTGCGATGAAAAAAGAAAACAGACGGTTCTTTGACGTGAAACGTTTGCGATGCCCTTCGGACGCACACACGGTTTTGTCTCATATGCGTGTGCGATTCATGGTAATACGACAAACGTTTCAAACCAGTGTGCGTGTGTGATAGAATACCAATCGCACACAGTTACGAAAATGTACACGTTGGCATTAGTAGAGGCACCGCACACATTTTACATTCTTGAACCATGTGTGATAACGTACCTATCACAAACATATCGGTAGATTAAATGTTGATGTCCACCTTTTTCACACGACTATAGCGGCCTAATCGTTTGGGATGTACATAAGAACGTAAACGTACTCCTTGGATTGACTGTGTGTGATATACATACGAACGGAAATGTTTTTCTGGATTCACCATGTGGGATGTACATACGAACGAAAACAATTAGGTTTCCATGCCTCACCCGATCGCACACGAGCCAGCTTGTGTGCCAGGAGGGCCTATCCCCAATGGTTTCTGGATCGTGTGGGAAGGACTCCCCCCTATCGCCCACACTCACTTGGGGACGGTTCCAAATGTCATCGTGGAAAGGGGTTTAAAACCGTTTGTATAGCAATAATGCATACTAGTGAGATGTTTGAATTTCATTCCCATTTCTTGCATGGGAGCTAGAAATTCACCCAAAGACATGCATGTGATTTTTCAACCAACCTTGGCGCACTAGAGCATGTGTTTGCAGTTCAAATTCGAATTATTCACATTAAATGCCTAGGAACTCAATTAATGCATGAAAGGGCCAAACGAACATGGAATAATTCCAAATTTTAACACGACACTCATTTAGTTCTATGTTGAGTAAAATGCACTGGTGGTCATTGAACTTGTCACGTATGCTCACTTTGGACGCAATACTTAAGAATGTCAATATGGTTAGTATATACACACTGAGGTGATTATACAGTCACTATCAGATCATATAGCTACGCATTCCATCTATTTGACCGGTCAAACAATGCACATTATGCCTTGTCAGCTCATTTACTCTCTCTGGCGATGCAGGTCCCACCTGTTAGTGGGTGGACGAAAAATTGAGGGAAAATAAAATCATGTACCCATTCATGTTCGAACCCGAAACCTCGCACTTGCGTGGCAGTAGGCTAACCAGCTGCACTATCTTGCCTAGTGTCTGGTTGAAGTAATCCTTTTATTTTCTACATGCATTAATTCATCGGTTCACGTGATAACCATTGGGATTTTTCCTGTTGCTAGGGAGCCATTGGACTTTACGGCCGGTCGAGGTGGCCCCTGGCACCGTACCATACATGGCTGACCCATCCTTGCCGGGCGTAAGGCGATGATGCGTGTGCGCGGTGGCATCGACCGAGGTGCAAGTTGTCTTGGAGGTGAACATGTTGCGCACAAGGACGCCATGCACGAGGCCATGGGCGTGCATTCGGTAGCCGGCCAGGCTACAACGAACGACATGCACACGGACGCGAAATTGGATGTGTACATGGACGTTGTGGACGCAGAACTAAACACTGCAGCTGGCCATGCTATGGTGAACAACGACATGAAGGTGCACGCAGAGGCAGAAGTGGACACGCAGGCGGCAGACAATGACATGAACATCAACGCCCCACATTGAGGCCGGCATAGAACGAAGTGTGGTTTTCTCATGATGATCATAGACTTTTCATGGTTTTTATCAAGGATGATCTTCAGATTTTATCCATACAATTTAATTGTTTTCGAAAGTTTGCATTATTATGCATGTACAGATCAGGTTAACAAGAGAAAGAGGGGTTGGTAAGGTAGCACGGGTCATCTGAAAAATGGATGTCACACAATTCTTTTACACCCCAATGTTTGGCACATGAATGCTTGAACGATATAAAAAGTTTAATTCCTCCAATTAGACATTAGGTGAGATTCATACACTTGGGTAGCGAGGTCACCCACAAGTGCGAGGTTCACGATTCGAATCTGCATGGGTACAAAAAATTATTTTCCCTCTACTTCTTTTTGTACACCTATTGACAGGTGGGACCCATATAGACAGAGAGAGAAAACGACTGACGAGGCGCTTGGTTGACTAGTAAAATAGATGGAATACAGAGCTATACAATCTGATGGTGACTGTATAATCACCTTAACATGTATATAATGACAGTATTGATTGTATTCTTAGGTACAGTGACCAAAGTGAGTGTACGCGAAAAGTTTAACGATCGTCAGTGTATTTTAACTCTTCTATGTCTACTCTTTAAAAAAAATCAAGAGAGGGGAAACATATGTCGTTTCGCACACAAAGATGACACGCTCCCTCTCGAAACCACATGCCTTCTTGAGAGAAGCTCCAATTTGCAAGAAGCTTATACCAAAACTTGTCCCAATTCGGCCAATTTTTTTACCATGTCATGCTGGTGCCATGAAATGACACCATGATAAGTTTCATGATTTTCACGCGAGTTTGGGATTTATAGGGATTTTAAAACCAAGTTTCTCAATGTTTCCGGCTGAGCCAAGACGCCCAGATGTTTGAATTCCATTCCCATTCTTGCATGGGACCTATAAATTCATCCAAAGACACAGATGTGATTTTTCAACAATCTTTGGTGCACTGGAGGATGTGCTTGTAGTTCAAATTTTAATTATGCACATTAAATGCCTAGAAACTCAATTAATGCACAAAAATGCCAAACGAACCTGGAATAATTCCTAATTTTAACACGAATGCATATAGTGGCACGTTCACTGTAAATAAAGGTTTAGCAATTCAATCACCATCCTTTCCCTCCGTAACACCATTTAGTCTTTCAAAACAGAATGAAGAAAATCAGGTATAACACAAACAGTTTACTAGCAAGAATCGTGTGGGATGCAATATTAAATATCTTGGTGCACTGTCTACTCTGGCTCACGCAAGAAGCTTCGTTGTCTATGCTCCACCACCCGCGCTTCAACCATAATTGTGCGCCAGTTTCTCGCAACACCGAGCGAAATTTTTCTGCCACTGCCGAAATATCTATCTCCCTGCCCCCACCAAAATCCACATTTCCATTGTTCCTCCTTGATTTCCAAGTTCAAAGCTTCACTACTGCTTACTGGCAGTGCCACCTCCTTGCCGGCGACCCTTCTTCTTGCACAACTGCCTCCTCACCAGCAACCCTTCTTCTTGCTTCACAACCTCGTTTGATAGGCTCAGCTAATCCATACCCCACCCACACCATCCTCTTCATTCCCCGTCCCACTTGCCCTGACCGATGGCGCGACACCTTCCGCCCAAATCAATGGCCCCGTCCTCCAAGTTAGTGCCACCCACAGCCATTTTACACGTAGTATAACGTGGAGCTCAATAGCATCCGGCAGCGGAGAAGCAAATCGCGACCGCATGCGCAGATGAGGTCGCTATGGCTGCCATGTGTGCCGGCCGCCAGATCTTGGCAGGGCACCTCGTCTTTGAAGCCACCATCGACACTGCAACGTGGTTGCATACTTCAAAATACAATTCGTGATGTTTTCTCGAGGCCACCGCTAGTGGCTTCTAGTGATTTGTCCTTTGTAATGTTAATATGCAATCTGATATTCTAAAATGTAATGTTCAGTTAACAGTCTAGTCCAACAATTGCTACATCTCATAGTACTGTTCTCAAGCATTCTTGCTTTCGTTAACTGTCTTATCTTCTAGTATATGCTCTATTCTGCAATGTCGTGCTTAGTAAACTATTTTGGTTCATTTGGTCTGATGTCCAGTTAATTTTTTGGTTCAATTTTGCAATTTGATTTCCATTTGTTGTGGGTACAATTTCATATTGTTATGCATGTGAGAAATAAATCGAATTTGGTTGTACTCAATACATATTCTACTGATAGCATGGCAACTCTTAGTTAACCTGATCAAGATCTTCCTCATATGTGTTGCACGGAAACAATGGGAGGCACTACGGTTTTCCATCAAGATTTGCTCATGCATGGTCCTTTTGCTAATAGCACATTATTGTGCAGTTGTAGGAATCATTCTAATATTTAGGTTTCTTACAATTTGGTCTTGCACATGTAGGTCCTACTGTCAAAGGTATTCGCTAATATCATCCACTGTTTGACCCATTTTGCATATGGGGAAATGAGATGTCCATGAATATCAGTCAAGTCAAGAAACTTAGAAAATTGTTAGGATGAATAAACTTGTGACAAATAACAACAAGATATTTGTTTGCACAATGAGGAAGACATCAGTCGACTATAGGATGGTACTAACTCTTTTTCCTTGTTTTTACCCCTTGTGCCATTTCAAAATTTATAACAACAATTTATGCATATCTTTGTTTTCAGTACTTTTCAAAGCAGTTCACTGATGATTACCTCTCAAACCACCTGCATGGTCAAGAGGCGAGGAAGGTATTCATTCAACACCCACGGTACAATATTGAAGTCTTCCTGAAGAGGACGAAGGTTGGTCAGGCAATTGTCCATAGTCACTGTTCTAAAGTTGCAAGGACATTCAACATCACTGAAGGATCAATATTTGCATTCCGCTTCTGTAGTTTCCCAGATGAGATTCATCTGTCTATTGATTGTGTATGATGCTACTTTCCAAAGGTTTTCTATGTTGCATGTGAAACTTGGTGCTATTGTGTAATGGTGTAGCTAGCTATATCCCTCTCTAGTGTAACTGAGTGTTGAAGCTATCTGATATAATTCGATTATGAAATCATGGTTGCCATTATACGAATATGAAATATCTGGTGTGTTTTATAAGAAATGTCAATTTGATTACAACATGGATTATCAATAATAGGATAATTACCCTGCTAATTGAGGTTTTCTATTGCAGACGGTTACTCTGACACCACCGTGGGCGATGAACTCAAACAACCCACACGTTTTCTAGAAAGTAGGCGTGTTGGATCTACTAACAATCACACACGGCTTCTGGTAGAGAAGTATTTGCGTTAGGCCTCCTTACACAAACATTTCCACACACAAAACTGTGTGTGATATACATACGAATGGAAACGTTTTTCTGGGATTCACTGTGTGGGATGTAGATACGAACATAAATGATTGAGCTTCACTGCCTCGCTCGATCGCACACGAGCTCATTTTGCCCCGCTTGTGTGGCCGGAGGGCATATCCCTGACGATTTCTGGGTCATGTGGGAAGGACCTTCCCTATCGCACATACTCACTAGGCGATGGTTTCAAACTCCGCCGCGGAAAGGGGGTAAAACCGTTTGTATAGCATGTCTCTGTACCAGTGATAGGATGAGCATTTGATCTATTTTTTATGAACGCGCCTCTACACTCGTACTGTCGGTCGCGTCCGTGTGATTGTAAAATGTTATCAGTGTATCATCCGGAGTTATTGTCTTTTTTCTGGGGTGGACTTCATACCAGTTCTTAACTGCTCACGTGTGCCCCGTGTACACAGTCTTGCATGACCGGCTTCCCGCTAGCACTATCCAAAATTAGTTGGAACTAGATACGAACGATCCCACGGGCCACTAAATCTCCCGCCTCCTTCTAAAATTTCCGCGACCAAGTCTGTAGCATGTGAAATTACACTTCTATCCTTAGTGCACGTAGAACAATACGTCCATCATTTACATAATAGGTCGGGGTTGCTTTGGTAATTTCAGGTTCCCCCCACCACACAGCACCCCCATTTCCTCTCCTCTTCCGCAAAAAAGACTACTCCACAACACTAGAGCATCTTACATCACGCCGTCCGTATTTCATCGGCCATTTTACCCTTTCCCTCTCAAAACCCTATACATCTCATCCACTGGCATACCAGAGCCCATTCACTGTCGGTGTCATCCACCTCACCGGATCTACTTATGCGGCCGCATATACCCCTCCCACCTCCCCTAGAAATAGTAGACAGCTCATCCATCACTATATCACACCTCATTAAGTGTCGGCCTTGTCCACTGCGCTGGATCTTCTTTGCGGGTGCTCTCGTCAACTGCAACGCATTTACAATAGCTCCTTTATACATCGCACTGGAGCCGCTTTGTCCACACCCCTGGAGCCGCCCCACCGACGCTCCCGTCGATGGCCTCTGATCCGCTTCATCTACATCGTCCTCAACCCTACCGAAGACGCTTCACCGACACCATCCTCAACCCTTCCAGAGCAGCTTCACCGATACCATTCTCAACCCTACCAAAGCCGTTTTGCCAACACCCAAGTCCACGGCCTCAGATCCACTTCGTTGACATCCTCGTCAAGCCTACTAGAGCAGCTTCCAATGCCCTCGTCCACGGCCACAGATCCGCATCATCGATACCATCCTCAACCCAACTACCGGAGCAGCTTCACCAATGCCCTCTTCTACAGCCTCAGATCTGCTTTGTCCACACCATAGTCCACCCTATCGGAGCCGCTTCACAAACATCCTCCTCCACGGTCATAGATCTCTTTACCGGACCTCGATAGCCAGTGACGCATCATCATCGTTGATGTTTCTAACCTAATTCCCACTGTCTGGCATTATGCCAAGCACCCGTCATGGCCTAGGTACTTGTCACCTTTAAACTCGTCCAGCATCACCTACCAGATGTACTTCAAATATACTAACAGGTCGTTATTACATGTTATGGAGCTGGCAAGAGCTAAAAGGACGATGTTTCTTCTGGATCTAGCACCTTGGCCAACCAATATCCTAGACTGTGGCATTGCGATGATCTTGTAAGTGTGTCTCTCTCTTGTATTGTTGTGTGCCTGGCAACGTGCTTTACTAGGATTTTTGACTAGTAATCCCTTTGTGCAGACAATGATTTCCACTATTGGCTGCTAAATTAGAGATGTAGACGTCATACAATACACAAAATCATAGGTGGCATGAAGGAATTCTAGTGCACTAGATTAGGCTACCTTAGAGTGCCTGCAAGTCCAGTACACAGAGTCATCGCTAGTTTATGCAACGCAACAATTGTTAATTGGTGGTTTAAATATGTGCAAGGGATATGCAATGTATTATCATGAAGAGATATCTCGAATTAGCCGTGTCAACTTGCATATGAGGTGCCTCAATGAAAAGGTACAAGGTTTCTTAGTACAAGATGTATGTGGCATTTTCATGGAACATTGCAAAAGAGGAGGGGCAGTAGTGAGCCTAAATAGCGTGGTATGGTAGGTCACTCCATTGCAATCATCGTGACATGTTATTTGTATGTCAGTGTTGTTGGTCCGGGTTCTTAGGGATAGTTATTTCGAGTTATCCTAAGAAAATAAGCTCCTTTGAATATAAGCTCTAGATAATAAGCCAAGCAGTTCTTTTCATTGCCTACTTATTTAGCATATCTCTGGTATAATCAATGAAAAGTCTAGATTGCATTATATTTTGTCATTTTGCTGCCCATATAAAAATTAATTTGACTTGCAAACATCACGAATTGAACCCATTGCAGTAATTAATATGATAGGAAAATAGACCATCATTACTTGTTCAAAATGCAAATACAAAGATACCATCTACTTGGCACAATTTACTTTGGTCAATGTCTTCCAAACTGAGCCCGTTGCCTAAATTTAAATGAAGAACCCATTGCCTAAATTTAAATGAAGAATCATTATTTAACAAAATTACATGGTCCAAGTGGCTGGTTATTATCATATAGCAGCACTACCTAAAAGCATCATATAGCAGCAGCATCTCATAGCAATTCATTATACAGAAGTAGCAACAAATCATAGTAATTTATCATATAGCAGCAGCTCATAGTAATTCATCGTATAACAGCAGCAGTAATAGCTCATAGCAATTCATCATATAGTAGCATCAGCCGCCGCCACATCAGCTCATAGCAATCTATCATAAAGCAGCAACAGCTCATAGCAATTCATCATACTGCTATAGCAGTAGTTCATAACAATTCATCATACTGCAACAACAGTAGCTCGTAGCAATTCATCATATAGCAGCAGGCATAACAACTCATAGCAGTTCATCATATAGCAGATCTAACTGAAAATTTGACAAAAAGTTAGAGGATATCCTCACCTTGTTGGATGAGCTCATCCCGCAATAGCACCTCAAGCCCATAATCTGGGAGGAGGGGAGGGGGAATGAGGTGCCTAATGCCAGAGTGGGGCATCGGCCATAGTTGTGTGGTGACTGCCGAAGTAGAGTGTTGGACAGACCATAGCGGTGCAGTTGCTGGAGACCATGAGAGTGAGGGGTGGCGCCAGAGGGAGGAGCAGCCAGGGAGATGCGGCCCTACCTATCGGGCCTGTGGTGGCGGCTCACTGGAGGAATCCTAGCGCTACAGGTAGGGGATCGAGGTAGAGGGAAAGGGGAAAGGAGATGCAAGTGAGTAGGGTAATGAAAGCTTGTGTGTTTGTTTTTACTTGGGGGTCAAGTGTGACGCGTGCGTGAATAGTGGCATTTTGGGTGAAATATAGGCAGGTACAGAGTCATTTCGCTATTCCTCTTCCCTTGAATTCTAAGTGAGCTTCTATAGGAAGCACCCCACCAAGCTTTTTCTCATTGTGAAGGAATTGGTGGTGGAAATAAGTTAAGCCCAAACCCATAACTATAAAACAAGTTATTAACATCTTTTATGGCTTCTTTTCACAATAAGCTCTCAAAAGGTGGAATAGAACTCTCCCTTAACCTGCAATTCAATTGTGCGTGAAATGATGAGTCAATCCTGCCTACTATAGTGTAGATTTAGGCATCATACATTGTGTCGGTGTGAAAACTGGCAGACCTCGGGTCAGGGGGTCCCCATTCGTGGATCTCAGACAGATGGTAACAGGAATAGGGAGATGATGTTTTACCCAGGTTCGGGCCCTCTTGATGGAGGTAAAACCATGCATCTTACTCTTGTTTATATTGATATAGATGTATCGAGTACAGTATCTACCTCAAGATCATAAGTGGGGTCTAACTCTAGGGCTAGGTGAATGATATTGCGTTGATGTGTGCTCCATGGGAGAAACCCTTAATTTGGCTTATATACATGCCAGGTAGGGTCTCTAGGGTAGAAGGTTGGAATCTTGGCATGGAGGCGGTAGCGAAGTCTTGGAGTATACGACAAGTCTTCGGCATACGTACTGTCGATCATGTCCCATCGTGTAACCTCCGGAGTCCATCTTTGACAATATCCAAGGCCCGCCAGCCCAATCCAAGGCCAATGGGCCGACTAGGTTAGTACCCCCTAGTCCAGGACACCGTCAGTAGTAACCAAACTGGTCTTCTACGTCAAGGACGACACCCTTACCGAGGACAACCTCAGATCCGAAGTTCTTGGCTTGATAGATGATGTCGCTTGAAGCTACGTCGGTATTTCCCCAAAGAGGAAGGGATGATGCAGCACAGTGGTGGTAGGTATTTTCCTCAGATACGAAACCAAGGTTACCGAACCAGTAGGAGAACCAAGGAACACAATGTAAACATCCCCTCCAAACAAGTAACAACACCTTGCAACCCGACGTGTTAAAGGGGTTGTCAATCCCTTTCGGGGTACGGCGCCTCAAGATAGGCAAAGGAAGTGAGGTAAATTTGTAGATGGGATAAATAGATCGCAGAACAAATAAATTGCAGCAAGGTATTTTTGTATTTTTTGGTTTAATAGATCTGAAAATAAACGCAAGGAAAAAGTAGATCGCAAGGCAAATATATGAGAAAGAAGACCCAGGGGCTGTAGGTTTCACTAGTGGCTTCTCTCGAGAAAAATAGCAAACCGTGGGTGAACAAATTACTAGTGGGAAATTGATAGAACTTAAAATAACCATGACGATATCTAGGAAATGATCATTACATAGGCATCATGTCCAAGATTAGTAGACCGACTCCTGCCTGCATCTACTACTATTACTCCACACATCGACCGCTATCCAGCATGCATCTAGTGTATTAAGTTCACGGAAAAACAGAGTAATACAATAAAAATGATGACATGATGTAGACAATATCCGTTTATCTATTGCGGTAGATATGGATCCCGTCTTTTTGTCCTTAGTAGCAATGATACATACATGTCTGTTCCCTTTCTATCACTGGGATCAAGCACCGTAAGATCGAACCCACTACCGGGCACCTCTACCCATTGCAAGACAAATAGATCAAGTTGGCCAAACAAAACCCACATATCGGAGAAGAAATACGAGGCTATAAGAGATCACACATATAAGAGATCAAAGAACTCAAATATCTTTCATGGATATAGAAAGATATAACTGACCATAAACTCGAAGTTCATCAGATCCCAACAAACACACCACCAAAAGATTTACATCATATGGATCACCAAGAGACCATTGTATTGATAATCAAGAGGGAGAGAGAGAGAGAGCGAGGAAGCCACCTAGCTACTAACTATGGACCCGAAGGTCCACAAAGAACAACTCACGCATCATCAAAGAGGGACTAATGGAAGTGGTGAACCCCTCCGTTATGGTGTATAGATTGGATCTCGTGGTTCTGGACTCTACGGCGGCTGGATGAAAATTTCGTCGACTCCCCTAGGGTTTCTGTAATATTGGGGTATTTATAGAGCAAAGAGTCGGTCTAGGGGCCACCCGAGGACAACCCACCAGGGCGCGCCTGGGCCTCCTGGCGCACCCTGGTGGGTTGTCCCCTCCTCGGGACTCCCCCCAGGTACAACCAGGGCCCAGCTTATTCCTTCTGGTCCATAAAAAATCATTGTAAATTGGCGTGGCATTTGGACTCCGTCTGATATTGATTTCCTACAACGTAAAAAACATGCAGAAAACAACAACTGGCACTTGGCACTTTGTCAATAGGTTAGTACCAAAAAGTTATATAAAATGACTATATAATGATTATAAAACATCCAAGATTGATAATAAAATAGCATGGAATAATAAAAAATTATAGATACATTGGAGACGTATGAGCATCCCCAAGCTTAACTCCTGCTCGTCCTCGAGTAGGTAAGTGATATAAACAGAATTTTTGATGTGGAGTGTTGTTTATCAAGTCATATCATATTATTTTCTTAATAGCATGGACATTTGGACTTTTATGTGATTCAAAGCAATAGTCTAGTTTTGACATAATAATTTAGATACTCAAGCATATCAACAAGCAACCATGTATTTCAAAATATTAATGCTAAATCAAGTTATCCCTAGCCCATCATGCTCAAACATTGATCCATTCATGAAACACACTCGAATATTAGCTACACCAAGTACTTAAGTACGATCATATTGTCCCCTAGTTGGTGCTTTTATCGGAGAGGATGGAGACTGAAATTCAAAAATAAAAAGTGCATAAAGTAAAAGAAAGGCCCTTCACCGAGGGAAGTAGTGATTTGTAGAGGTGCCAGAGCTCAAAGCGAAGAATTAGAGATAAAAACATTTTGGGAGGTGTATCCATCCCACCGATGAAAACGACTTGGATCATCCCAACACTTTCCATGCTAGATATATCATGGGTGGTTCCCAAACAGAAAATAAAGTTTATTCCTTTTAACACCATAACTTTCACTTTCCATGGCTAGCCGTATCCACGGGTGCCCTCCATACCAACACTTTCGAAGGAATTTATTACTTGACAACATAAATTAAATTCATTTTTGCATTTCGGGACTGGGCATCCCTAATACCTTTGCCTTACTCTCGTGCAATGACAAGTAAATAAACACTCGTCGTTAGAATAACACATCTAGCATGGAAAAATTGGCTACTCGTTACTGTTCCGCGAGCGAAACAAACACACAAAAGAGAAGTTTATTTTGAAAATTAGAGATGGCACATGCAAATTTGCTTAGAACGGTAAAAGAATACCGCATATAGGTAGATAAAGTGGACTCATGTGGCAAAACTGGTTTAAAGGATTTTGGATGCACAAGTAGAGGTCATACTTGGTGCAAAATGAAGGCTAGCAAAAAGATTGAGAAGCGGTCAACCAAGTAACAAATACTCTCATAAGCAAGCATTAAGCATAATTAACACCGAATAATGCACCACAAGTAGGATATAATTTTCATTGCATGATTATTGACTTTCATGCATGCATAGGGAATCACAAACCTTAACACCAATATTCTTACTAGAGCACAATTACTCATCAACATAACTCACATATCACGTCATCATATCTTGAAAATATTACTAAGAATGAAGTTTATTTTGTCCAATGATTTTCATGACATCTATTTTTTCTTTATTTATCCTTCTTGGATATCTATCACTTTGGGACTAATTTTCATGTGTTGCTTTTCGTAAGCTCAAACAAATATAAGTGAAGATCATGAGCATAACATATTTTCTTTCTCTCAAAATAATTTAAGTGAAGCAAGAGAGAATTTCTTCAGAATTTTACTAACTCTCAAATAAATCTAAGTGAAGCAAGAGACCATTGTATTGATAATCAAGAGAGAGAGAGGAAGCCACCTAGCTACTAACTATGGACCTGAAGGTCTACAAAGAACTACTCACGCATCATCGGAGAGGCACCAATGGAAGTGGTGAGCCCCTCCGTGATGGTGTCTAGATTGGATCTCGTGGTTCTGGACTTTGCGGCGGTTGGATGAAAATTTTGTCGACTCCGCTAGGGTTTCTAGAATATTGGGGTATTTATAGAGCAAAGAGTCGGTCCAGGGGGCACCCGAGGTGGGCATAACCCACCAGGGCGCGCCTGGGCCTCCTGGAACACCATAGTTGTTTGTCCCCTCCTCGGGACTTCCCCAGGTGCAACCAGGGACCAACTTCTTCCTTCTGGTCCATAAAAAATCATTGTAATTTGTCGTGGCATTTGGACTCCGTCTGATATTGATTTCCTGCAATGTAAAAAACATGCAGAAAAGAGCAAATGGCACTTGGCACTATGTCTGGCACTATGTCAATAGGTTAGTACCAAAAAATCATATAAAATGACTATATAATGATTATAAAACATCCAAGATTGATAATAAAACAACATGGAATAATCAAAAATTATAGATACATTGGAGACATATCAACAAACTAGCTCCCCTTTGTGATTTCAAGATCCCAGGACCACGCTTTGAAGGAGTGTTATCAAACAAGATCTAACCGAGCTCATACCATGCCTGAAGAGACAGGGTTACTTAGCCTCGAAGGCCAGCCACCTAGGTATGAATAGTTCCACCTAGTCGGACAACTTTATCGAAGCGGTGCACCCCATGATGGGTCGGACAATTACTGCTCACCCCAAATCGTGGCTCGAGGTGGCCATTTTACTAGCGCGTCCCATCGAGATGGAGATCGTGCCAGTTTTCCCAAGGATATCATCAAGACTTTGTCCCCCCAATATGCATAAAGACATATTTTTACGGGGGAGTGGCATTTTTATCGGTGCGGCGAGGGGGACTCTTGGGTTTCAACAGCATATAAGAGCAAAAACTGGATAGTGCAGGTAACCACACTCTCATTTCCCCGCATGCTGCCTCGTCTAGCTCTAGCGCTTATATCCAATCTCGCACCCAACTTCCTTAGCGAATCCACACTCCGCCTCCAGCCATGGCCAATACCATCAAAGGGCACTGGGGTGGTTCCACTGTGATGGATGATAACCCATAAGTATATGGGTTCACAACAATTTTTGAGGGTAGAGTATTCAACCCAAATTTATAGATTTGACACAAGGGGAGCCAAAGAATATTTGCAAGTATTAGAAGCTGAGCTATCAATTCAACCACACCTGGAGATTAATTATCTGCAGCAAAGTGATCAGTAACAAAGTATTATGATAGTTTTGATAGCTGTGAACAATAGTAACAGTAACAGTGACAGCAGTAGTTTTGTAGCAGTAATGATAGTAACAGAAAAAGTATTAACTTAGCAAGATCAATATGTAGGAAAATTGTAGGCATTGGATCGGTGATTCATTGGATGATATTCATCATGAGATAGTCATAACTGAGGGCAATACTGCACTAGCTCCAGTTCATAAATATAATGTAGGCATGTATTCTGTAAATAGTCATACGTGATTATGGAAAGAACTTGCATGACATCTTTTTTCCAACCCTCCCGTGGCAGCGGGTCCCTATTGGAAACTAAGGGATATTAAGGCCTCCTTTTAATAGAGAACTGGAACAAAGTATTAGCACATGGTGAATACATGAACTCCTCGAACTACGGTCATCACCGGGAATGGTCCCGACTATTGTCACTCTGGGGTTGCCGGATCATAACACGTAGTAGGTCACTATAACTTGCAAGATCGGATCTAGAACATAGATATAATGGTGATAACATAAACAGTTCAGATCTGAAATCATGGCACCCGGTCCCAAAGTGACAAGCATTAAGCATGGCAAAGTCATAGCAACATCAATCTCAGAACATAATGGATACTAGGGATCAAGCCCTAACAAAACTAACTCGATTACATGATGAATCTCATCCAACTCCTAACCGACTAGCGATCCTACAAAGGAATTACTCACTCCCGGTGGGGAGCATCATGGAATTGGCGATGAAGAAGGGTTGGTGATGAAGAAGATCAAATATCTGCCTCTCCGAAGCCCCAAACGGACTCGAAATCTAGCCTCCCGATGAAGAACAGGAGACGGCGGCGGCTCCATCTCGTGAAACGCGATAATTCTTTCTTCCTAGTTTTTTCTAGAAAAATAGGATTTTATAGCATCAGTTTCAGGGTTTGCCGGGCCTCCAGGTGGGGACAACCCACCTGGGTGCGCCAGGAGGGGGTGGCGTGTGCTGGTGGGTTGTGCCCGCCCAAGTGCCCCCCTCCGATGGTTCTTGCTTCCAGAAATTATCTTTTATTGTATAAAAAATCCTCACAAAGTTTCATTCCATTCCAAGAACTTTTATTTCTACACAAAAACAACACCATGGTAGTTCTGGTAAAAACAGCGTCACTCCGGGTTAGTTTCATTAAAATCATGCAAATTAGAGTCCAGAACAAGAGGAAGAGCGTTAGGAAAAGTAGATACGACGGAGATGTATCAACTCCGTCAAGCTTAAACCTTTGCTCGTCCTCAAGCAATTCAGTTGACAAACCAAAAGTGAAAAAGAAAAACTTTTACGAACTCTTTTGCTCTTGTTTCCATAAATAAGCTTAAACAACACCCATGTCTGCAGCAAAGATTATAACTATCCATGTCGACAATAACTCTTAAAAATTATATTAACTCATATCACTGACATAATCAACTAGAAAGCAATAATAAGACATCTCAAGCAGCAACACGTTGTCAAAACAACCATGATACAATATGACAATAGTGGTATCTCGCTAGCCCTTTCTAAGATCGCAAAACATAAATGCAGAGCACCTCCGAAGTTCAAGCAGTGACTAAACATTGTAATTCTGGTAGAAAAGATCCAATCATGATGCACCCAACATTAGCTACACACAATGCATAAGCATGACAGCATTGCTCTTAGGTTTTGGTGCTTATTTTAGAAGGTGATGACACAACATAAAAGTAAATAGGTAGTCCCTTTTGCAGAGAGAAGCAATGATTTGTGAGGTGCCAGGGCTCAAGTTTTAAAAACAGAGGTAGATGAAATTTTGAGACATGCACCCTTCTTGTTTACTTCGCGACCATCAGTTATCAATATGTTCCATGCTAAACACATTAGTAGCGGTTCCCAAGGGATAAAATAAAGGTTATTCCTCCATAGGAGTTTTTGTTTGATTATTTATAAGTTCTCTTTGCAATTGGGACCGGGAATCCCTGTTACCGCCTCTTTCTCGTGCAATGGTGAGTGAATAAACACTAATCCTGAGAATAACCCGCTTAGCATGGAAGATACCGACTACCTCATGTCGCTCTATGAACATTCCAGGCACACAAAAAGGATATTTATTTGAAGTTTTTAGAGGTGGAACATGAAAATTTACTTAGGGCGACAGGGTAATAGCGCATATAGCTAGGTATGGTGGACTCATCTGGAATAACTTGGGTTTCAAGTTTTTTATGCACAAGCAGAATTCCCACTTAGTAAAGGCGAAGGCTAGCAAATAGGTTGAGAAGCGGCCAGCTAGAGAGCAACAACGGTCATGAACATGCATTATGCATAAGTAACATTGGATACTAGAATGGGTAGGATATGAACACCATGAACATAAATATCATAGAGGCTATGTTAATTTTTATTCAACTACATGCATGAACATGTGCCAAGTCAAGCCACTTGAACATTCAGAGGAGGATACCATATCATCATACTACATCACAATCATTTTAAGGCAATGTTGACATCCAAGATAAATCATTATCCACTCCTAGCTACTTATGCATGGCATGAGAAACTATAATCTCTAAATGTCATTGCAAACATGTTTGATCATAATAGGCTGAATTATGGATACTAGGATAAACATATTTACAGAGACAGAACAAGTCGAGTTCATTCCCGTTTCTCTCTGCCACGACCAGTTCATCGAATATCGTCATTATTGCCTTTCACTTGCACGACTGAATGATTTAAAAATAATAATTGTGCAAGAGTGTTGTGGACTAAGCTGGAATTTGCAAACATTTTATTCAAAAAGGAGAAGACAAGGTAATATGGACTCTTTGTCAGATCACCAATAATGCATATATGAGCCACTCAACATTTTCATCGTGGAATTCTCCTCGGTATGACTCAATAAAAAGAAAATAAATTTAGAGAAACACACGGAAATATTTTTGGAGTTTTTGTTTTTTCGTAAATAAGAAAATAAAATGGGCAAAGCAAAAACAAGAAAAACTATTTACAATAGAAAAACTCCCAACAAGTAAAAGAAGGAACAGAGAAATCTTTTTGGGTTTTTAGTGCAACAATTTAAACTAGGAAGAAAAATCAAAAAGAAGCAAGAAATATGTTTTTGGATTTTCTCAAAGTTTTTCAAACACACAAGAAGAAAGTGAGAAAATAAATTTAGCATGGATAATACAATGGAAATGTGTGAACACCGACAATTGGAATGAAATGTGTGAACGTGAATGTAATGTCGGTGGGAATATGTACTCCCCCAAGCTTAGGCTTTTGGCTTAACATGCTAATCATTCAATATCCTACGTAATGGTCGGAGTGGTAGCTCACGGAGGCTCTCGGTGCGGATGCCTCAGCCTGCCGAGCGGCCACAACCACTGCGTTATGGGCTCGGGCCTCGCTCTCAAGAACAAAATATCTTCCCTTGTTGTGAACATTAAAGAGAGAAGGTGCAGGCAAATATGTGTCCACCATAGAGTCCATACTAAACAACAATTTATAAGTGAAATTATGGGGTTTGCCTCTAAGAATCTTATGACGTTTCATAGCATCAAAGTCTAGGTACTACGTGGGTAAAATGGTATCATAGGGCAAAGGTGAAACACCCAGCTCTCTTGCTAAGCGTATGGCATAAATTCGACCATAAAATATCCACTACCAGCGTTATGTTGCAACCCGCATGCAACAATCGCTCCAAGATTATAACTT
The DNA here is from genome assembly GCF_018294505.1 of Triticum aestivum. Lineage (NCBI taxonomy): Eukaryota > Viridiplantae > Streptophyta > Magnoliopsida > Poales > Poaceae > Triticum > Triticum aestivum. The sequence goes on from NC_057813.1 coordinate 342,084,259, forward strand.
CTGTCACCAATGAGAGAGGTGCGTATGAGGCACAAGTCTGGAGCACAAAGTGTACTATAATCTTGTTTGCCTACAATACATTTTCCATTAAATAATGCGAAGTACTAGATTGTGGGAAAATGAATGCTCTTTATCCTACCTTGCATCACTCCCCTAGTCTCACCATAGCAAAGACTATTCAAGAATATCTCAAACTCAGACCTGGGCGGTTCATCGAGCGAACCCCAGAATGGGATTTTGTAGTGATGAGCGAATCTCTCTAAAGATAAGGTAAATGGGTTTTCATCCAATTTAAATGACACCCTAGACTCACGGGGATGGAATTTAAATCCTTTGACAAATGATTTAGTGAGAGTGAGGTGTTGGTTGCACTTATCTGAAATGTAGGGAGCTAGATCGGGATTGTGAACATATTGCTCAAATTCCTTCTTAATGCCCACACTCACCATATAATTGTTGCATGGCCATAAGAATGTTTTGGTGGCGGCATCTCGTATGGAACTTTCACTCGGTTCAACATAAGACCGACGAGTGGAGCTGCTACTAGAAGATGCTTCCAAGGATCTCCTCCTCGAAGAACTCCTTCAAAAGAAGTTCATAATATTCGCGTACATATTTCTGAAAAAATTTGGGTCACAAAAATTTGTAGCAACTAGTTATAGGGATGTATAGAGGCGACAGCAAGCATTCAAACTACTTAGAACTCTAAGAATTCAACATGCAAGCTCATCTACAGCAGCACCAAGAGTAGCCAATTATTCAAAATATAAACCACTAAAGCAAAAACTAATTGGACACGCGGAAGAGTCACATACCAAGCAACAATTCCCCGAAATAGTTTCGGAAACGGAGCTTCAAGCAAAGTCCGCGTTGTTGAGAGCAAGAACACGAAAGAGAGAGCAATGGTGATTTTTTTCTGGAGGTAGGTGATGATGTGGGATGAAGAGATAAGTGAGGGGGCCCACATGGGGACCACAACCCAACAGGGCATGCCTAGGGGTCCTAGCACGCCTAGGTGGGTTGTGCCCACCTGGTGCACCTCCCTCTACTATTATTTGCACCAAAAATTCTTAAATAATCAGAAAAAGTCGTATTAAAATTCTAGAGCATTCTGAGAACTTTTATTTTTGTGTCATTTTTTTGTACGGAAAACTCAGAAAATAGACAAAACATGGCATTTTATTTTATTTAACTAATAAAAACAGAAAACAAAAGGTAGGGACAGAAGGTAGTGCTCACTAAATTCATCAACTTCATACCTCTCAAAAATGATTCGTTAATAAGGTTTATCAAGTCTTATTAACAACCACTTTCGATTAGCTTGAAACCGAAGAATTTTCGTAAATCACTAGGTTACCTCAACGGGGATATGAATGTCCCCAACAATAAGCATTTCATATTTATTTTTAATAGTAGGTAGAGGTAGTTGAAAACTTCCAATAGTGATTGTTGGAGATTTTTCAATAACATTAGTACCATTCACTTGGAATTGTTTCTTCGGTAAGTGCACCGTATGCTCATTACCATTTATATGAAAAGTGATCTTGCTTTTATTCAATCAATAACAGCTCTTGCAGTATTCAAGAAGGGTCTACCAAGGATAATCGCCATGTTGTCGTCCTTGCACATCTCAAGTATAACAAAGTCAGTTAAGATAGTAACATTAGCAACAACAACGGGCACATCCTCACAAATAGTGATAGGTATGACAGTTGATTTGTCATCCATTTGCAAAGATATTTTAGTAGGTGTGAGTTTATTCAAATCAAGTCTTTTAGATAAGGAGAAAGGCATAACACTCACACCATCTCCCAAATCACATAAAGCAGTTTTCACATAATTTCTTTTGATGGAGCAAGGTATAGTTCGTATTACTGGATCTCCATGTTTATTAGGTACTCCATCTTTAAAAGTATAATTAGCAAGCCTGGTGTAGATTTCAGCTTCCGGTATTTTTCTCTTATTGGTGATGATGTCTTTCATGTACTTTGAATAAAGAGGCATTTTTAAGATATCAGTCAAGCGAGTACGCAAAAAGATTGGCCTCAACATTTCAGCAAAGTGTTCAAATTTTTCATCATCTTCCGTTTTAGTTGACTTACGTGGAAAAGGCATAGGTTTTTGAACCCATGATTCTCTTTCCTTACCATGTTTTCTAGCAACAAAGTCTCTTTTATCATATCTTTTATTCTTGGGTTGTGTGTTATCAAGATCAACAGCTGGTTCTATCTCAACATCATTGTCTGGTTCTTTATTATTTGGTTGAGTGTCTTCGTGAACCTCATCATTATCTTCTTCATTATCAGAAGGTGAGTGTTCACTATCAGATTGAGTTTCAGCATCAGAGATAGAAACTTCATTATCATTATCAGGAGGTTTTTCTACTTCAGGTTCTCTCATGGCATGCAAAGTCCTATTATTTTTCTTCTTCTTTTTCTTTTTAGAAGGACTAGGTGCATCAGTGTTAATTATTTGAGAGTCTTGTTCAACTCTTTTTGGGTGTCCCACAGGATAAAGTGGTTCCTGAGTCATTTTATCTCCTCTAGTTGCTGCTCTAACAGCAAAGTCACTTATATTATTGTTCATTTCATCAACAAACTCTCTTTAAGATTTAGCAACTTGTTCTAATTGAGTTTGAACCATAGAGGCATGCTTTCCTACACCTCTAACATCATTTGAGATCCTAAATAGCAAGTCACTTAAGCGAGCAATCATATCAGAGTTGTATTTCAATTGTTTCATAACATTTGCAATGAAGTGATCTTGCTTTCTAATGTAGTTTTCAAACTAATAAAGGCATTGGCTAGGGTGTTTATTATGAGGATTATAACTATCATTGAATTTCAGTAAAGAATTTACCTCTACCACATTAGGGGGAGGTGGTGTGTCAAGCCCATGTGTTTCTTCAATAGTAGGTAAATTTTTGACATCCTCGGCGTTAATACCTTTTTCCTTCATAGATTTCTTTGCCTCTTGCATATCTTCAGGACTGAGATATAAGATACCTCTTCTTCGGAGTAGGTTTAGGCGGTGTTTCAGGAGGAGTCCAATCATCATAATTTTTCATTATGTTATTCAATAATTCTTCAGCTTGCTCAATAGTTCGTCCCGTGAAAACACAACTAGCACAACTATCTAGGAAATCCCTAGGAGCATCAGTTTGTCCATTATAGAAGATATAAAGTATTTCATTTTTCTTAAGAGGATGATCAGGCAAAGCATTAAGCAATTGGAGAAGCCTCTCCCAAGCTTGAGGGAGACTCTCTTCTTCAATTTGCACAAAGTTAAATATTTCCTGCAAGGCAGCTTGTTTCTTATGAATAGGGAAATATTTTCCAGAGAAGTAATAAATCATACCCTAGGGACTACGCACACAACCAGGAGCAAGAGTATTGTACCAAGCTTTAGCATCACCATTTAATGAGAATGGAAATAAATTGAGGATATAATAATAGCAAATCTTCTCATCATGAGCAAAAAGGGTGGCTATGTCATTCAACTTAGTAAGATGTGTCACAATAGTTTCAGTTTCATAACCATGGAATGGATCAGATTCAACCAAAGTAATTAACTCTGAGTCGATAGAGAATTAATAATCCTTATCATCAATAAAGATAGGTGAAGTATAAAACTTAGGATCACATTTCATTCTAGCATTCAAAGAACTTTCTTTATACTTGCATAATAAGTTTTCTAGGTCATCTCTATCCTTACAAGCAAGAATATCTCTAGTTGCCTCCTCACCAATAACATAACCTTCCGCTACCTTTGGCAATTCATATCTTGGAGGGATAGTTTTAATAGGTGTTTCAAGATTTTCAGTTTCAAGCTCATCATTAGTTTCAACAATATCATGCTGTCTAACTCTAGCATTTTGTTCACCAAGAAATTAACCTAGTGGCACATTATCATCAAGCAAGGTACTAGAATCATCATGAGTAGCATTCATAGAAGAAGTAGCATCATCAATAACTTGCGACATATCAGAATTAATAGCATGTGGTGGTATTGCAAGTTTACTTATAACAGAAGGTGAATCTAAAGCGGAGCTGGATGGCAGTTCCTTACCTCCCCTCGTCTTAGAGGGAAAATCATAGTCTTTGCATCCTTAAGATTCTTCATAGAGATAATATGATAATAATCCCAAGTGACTCCACAAATATAGATATGCTCCCCGGCAACAGCGCCAGAAAAAGGTTGTGATAACACACAAGTATATGGGATCGCAATAGTTTTTGAGGGTAGAGTATTCAACCCAAATTTATAGATTCGACACAAGGGGAGCCAAAGAATATTTGCAAGTATTAGCAGCTGAGTTGTCAATTCAACCACGCCTGGAGGTTAATTATCTGCACCAAAGTGATCCGTAGCAAAGTAGTATGATAGTTTTGATAGTAGTAGCAATAACAATAGTAACATCAATAGTAACAGCAACAGTAGTAACTTAGCAAGATCAATATGTAGGAAAATCATAGGCATTTGATCGGTGATTCGTTGGATGATATTCATCATGAGACAGCCATAACGTAGGGCGATACGGCACTAGCTCCAGTTCATAAATATAATGTAGGCATGTATTCTGTAAATAGTCATACGTTCTTATGGAAAGAACTTGCATGACATCTTTGGTCCTACACTCCCGTGGTAGCGGGGTCCTATTGGAAACTAAGGGATATTAAGGCCTCCTTTTAATAGAGAACAAGAACAAAGCATTAGCACACGATGAATACATGAACTCCTCAAACTACGGTCATCACTGAGAATGGTCCTGACTATTGTCACTCGGGGTTGCCGGATCATAACATGTAGTAGGTGACTGTAACTTGCAAGATTGGATCTAGAACATAGATACAATGGTGATAACATAAGCGGTTCACATATTGAATCATGGCACCTGGGCCCAAAGTGACAAGCATTAAGCATGTCAAAGTCATAGCAACATCAATCTCAGAACATAATGGATACTAGGGATCAAGCCCTAACAAAACTAACCCGATTACATGGTGAATATCATCCAACTCCTCACCGACCAGCGAGCCTACGAAGGAATTACTCACTCCCGGTGGGGAGCATCGTGGAATTGGCGATGGAGAAGGGTTGGTGATGATGAAGATCAAAGATCCCCCTCTCTGGAGCCCCAAACGGACTCCGGATCTGGCCTCCCAATGAAGAACAAGAGACGGCGGCGGCTCCGTCTCGTGAAACCAAATAATTCTTTCTCCCTGATTTTTTCTAGAAAAATAGGAATTTATAGCGTTGGTTTCAGGGTCTGCGGCACCACCAGGTGGGGACGACCCTCCAGGCGCCCCCTGGTGGGTTGTGCCCACCCAGGTGCCCCCCTTCGGTGGTTCTTGGCTCCAGAAATTATCTTTTATTGTATAAAAAGTCCTCGCAAAGTTTCGTTCCATTCCAAGAACTTTTATTGTTGCACAAAAAGAACACCATGGTAGTTCTGCTGAAAACAGTGTCAGTCTGGGTTAGTTTCATTCAAATCATGCAAATTAGAGTCCAAAACAAGAGGAAAAGAGTTAGGAAAAGTAGATACGACGGAGACGTATCAACAAACGGCACCATCCTGGAGCTGTACGACGTGGGGTATCTTTCTCCCAATATTGCCGCCCATGCTCCCAGTGTTGATCAGATAGTGCCCGCTCCCAACGCGGGGGAGTGGGTGGTCTTTGTCCCCACCTCATCCAAAGCATGGAGTTATCGCTGCACCTATTCGTGCGTGTGATGATATTCTATTACTGACTCGACTTCCACCACATGGCCCCGAGCTCCATCCTCCACCTCGCCTCCTTAGGCACAGTCTGTGAGGCTTTCCTCCACTATGAGCTGCACTTCGGCCTGTGGCTAAAGATCTTCAGGGTCAAACCAAAGTCCAGCGGCTCAAACCTGGCGGAGTGCGGAGGGGCTATGGTCAACAAAAACCAAAATGTTGACTGGTTCAAGGGCACCTTCATCGAGATTGTCAAGGAGTGGTAGCACGAGTGGTTTTACATCACTGAGACGCTCACCCCTGGCCAGACTGAGGTCCCAACCTTTTCGGTCAAAGCTCCAAAGAAGCTCAAATCCTGGAGGGAGAAGAGTGTCGTCTAGGGAACCTAGACGAGGTGGAGGCCATGATCAAGAAGATCAAATGGTGGTCTACCACGAGGCACCTCCAGCTCATCAATGGCGTCAACGTCATGCTCCACTGCCGCATTCTTCCACTCCAGCTTCGGGCGAACCCAATGTCGGAGCACAAAATCTGGGGATGTGGGCCCTATCCTCAAGCTAGCCAATGAAAAGATCCCCAAAGAGGGTGAGGACCTCGGCTTTGAGGATAGCTACAAAGCCCCCCCCCCCCAGTACGTGTTCCAACACACATGTTCATCTTTCTCCCCTTCTCTGCATGTCAAGACAGGCTTTTAAGAAACTCATCTTGTTCTTTATTTACATAAATGGTTAGCCTGGATACAGCAAGTGAGATGCCTGGCCCCATACCTGAGGAGCCAAGAACTCCCCCGCTCACGGTGCTCCTAGTCGAGGAGCCGCACATGGTGGCCCCTAAGGGGAAGAAATCTTAGAAGGGTAAGGCGAGTGCTCGGACCCGGGAGACCTCGATCACCCAGTCCGAGTAGACCCACGCGTCCTCCATCCACAAAGATGATGAGGGGGAGGACGAAGAGGGGGAGAACCCTACCCTCAAAGGGAAGAGGGCAGCACCGGAGGACGTCGAAGCCGATACGTGGCCCAAAGGTTCGAGGAGGCAAAGGAGGACCTTGGCCGGGGCCGCCAGCAAGTTGCCAGAGAGAGTCGAGCTCTCTAACAAGTCAGTTGATGATCCCCTTGCTACGGGAAGGGAGGAACTAGTACCCCGAGGGTATGTCATTGCGTTTATATTCATGTTTTAATAAGCTCTTATACCAGTAGCAAGCTTATACGGGCGCCTTTTATGTAGTCCATTGAAGGTGCGCCCTAGCGACTACTCGAGTGGGTTGCCATCTGCCAGTGGGACACCGAGTTCTGCTACTCCCCCACCGGCAGTTGATGGACTGGGGGAGGCAACATCCACTTTGATTCCCCAAGTCAACATGGCGGGAGCCGAAGATTCGAATGTCATGCCCGAGGTTGAAGCCTCGGTCCCATAGGGCATGGGGATAAGATCCCCAAGGTCGTCAAGGAGGGGTTGGGCTAGTCATCGGCCCAACTGACGTCTGCTCTAGCTCCATCACCATAGCTGGAGACCACTCCGCCCAGCACCCAGGTGCACAGGTCTAAGGTCTTCATGACACCCGCACCTCCTGCCCAAGGGTGGGCTAGCACGGGGTGGACCGAACAGGTGGAGGAGAACTTGAAGGGCTCCTCCTTCAAAGAAGAGCACCATGCCTTGATAGGCGCAGTGCTGCAGGGCTTCCAGTCCACGGGGCCCGACTACATGAGGTCTTCAAAAGCCTCGTTACGAGCTTCGAGGTACTCCTTTTCTCATTGTACAGGAATAGTTGTCGTGTTTAAGTTTTCTTTGCCAATCCATGTATCCATCCGAGGACAACTCCTTACGTCCTTCTAAACGGCTTGATAAGTGAGTAGCCCCCAATCCCAAGGCTGGTTTCCAGAAACCGATGTTGGGATCGTAGAAAAGTAGGAGCTTGATATGAAGCCCCCAGGACACTGCCTAATGCACAAGGCGTAGTCCTGAAGTTTCAATAAGTTGATCGTGGGGCTAATATAAAAGAGCTATGTTTGCAGGTTTTGACCTCGGCTCCGAACTCTATATTTGGGGATATAACCCCACGATATGACCCGCCATGATGGGTCAGGTCATTCAAATGGCGACTTACGATCAAGACACAAGACGGCCAAGGCACCCAAGATATCAAGACCTGTGGGGCGGCTTATAAAGTGGGCTGGCTTGGGGCCCAACACTGGAAGACGGTGGCTTGGTGCCACATGGAGTTTCCTTACATAGGGAATAAGATAAGTAGGAAGTACATTAGTTCACAGGTTGGAATGCAACCCGGACTCTGTTGTAAGCCCAGGGTCTCAACCTATATAAATGTGACACCCCAAAATTTTAACCTTGTTTTATTAATTAAAATTTTGCCAGGAAACTTAAACTTTTATTTTCTGGATTTCCTTTTGATTTCAGAACCATTCTTTTCTTCATTATTATGGAGTTTTACCCCAAGTGAAAACTTTCCAATTATATTATTGGACTTATTTACCCTCTCAAATAAAACAATTCTTTTATCAGTGGGATTATTTATATAATTTTCCCCTGAGTTTTTTTCTCTAAATTGTTTTTTATAAGCTTTAGAGCCTCTTTTGCACTGCAACCCTTTGATAAATTTATTTAAAAATTCCACCAAAATTTGGAGATGTCATGTGATGTTTTTAAATCACTTTTATGCAAAAATATCTTCTGTTCATTGGAGATTTTGAGCTCTACGCCAAGTTTTCAAATCTGGTCCAGTGGGTCATTTTGCACTACTACCTATTTAAATACTTCTTTAAAACTTCCACCAAAATTAGGGGAGGTCAGCGGGAGAAATTATTCATCTCTGTGCAAAACTCCACTGATGTTCTTTGAAAAAATTGAGCAAAACATGCTCTTTTGCTCTCTGGCCCAGTCTGGCTTTTTCTACAGCAACTCTAATTTTTGTTGCTCTAATGCCCTTGTTCCTTCTCCTGCTTATCAACCACCCTGCAAAACCCTTAAGTCCATGAGAATGGACCCATTGGGATATTTTTGGTTCATGAAATGATAGCCTCTAGATTCTGTCCAGAAATTGTCTTCTCAAAAACTTGCACTAGAAAGTTTCTGGTTTTGCCCAAATGACCTTGCCATCCTCACCTACACCTAATGAGACACTGATCTGGATATTTTGGCCACTCCAAGAACTGCCTAGATGCCTCTAGCATTTTGTCAAACACCTTGTGTGCATGACCAGTGTTGGCATGGTTTTGAGTTTGCATTATAAGCTTGATCCACTGACCGAGCAACCTTGTCCACTAAACTCCTGGATGCCTCTAACCTAGACCTGCTAATTGCCAGCCCCACCCAAGCTCTCTAGCACACGCTGGCATTTCGCCGAGCACCTGGTGTGCATGCTCTGGGCGCGGCCAAAGCACGCGTTTTGCACGTGCGTGCGCCCGAGCCGCCGTGTCCCACTGTCGCCTCCCCGCGCCTGTTCTGGTCCCCTCCCGCTTCCAGCCGATGCACCCGACACCTCCCTCACCGCAGAGCCGCCCCTGGTGCCCTATAGCGCCGCCGTCAGGTCGGTCACGGCGGCTAGCGGCCGGCCACAGTGGGCTGCTTCCCCGGACGGCGCCGCCCGAGCCACCCCAGTGTGCCAGCTGCCCCTGGAGCAGTGCGATCCCATCCATAGGCTTGTCCGCAAGCGCCCGTCGTCGCCACGATGCCCTGCAAGCTACAGAAAGGCGGTCGCCGACGATCCTATCCACGGCCGCCATGAACCGACCTAGCCGCACTATAAGTAGGGGGCCCCGGGCTCGTCCAGCCACTCAGGCAGCCTCAGGCCACCCCCATACCACCCCCACAGCCAGTAATCTTCGGGGGAAAGCCGTCTTCCCCGACTCCAGCCGGTTCGGCTGCCGCCACGTCCCAGTCCAGTTCGTCGCAACCAGGGCCTCCCCTGCCCGTCTGACGCCACCACCCGACTCCCCTAGATCGTGCGGAGCCGCCCAGACCCTCAGCCATGATCGGAAGCCACCATAGCCCAAATCTCCAATCGTGCCCGAAGCCGCCTCCGCCGCGGAGCTCACCGCTGGCGACTCCCTTCACCCCCACCACCCTATCTACCAACGGGAGGACCGCCCCGAACTGGTGGATCCATCCCTGCCCTCTGGAGCCCGCGAGGAGCCGCCAATCGCCGGTGACGATCGCCGAAGCCCCCACCCCTGTTCGGCCAGAGGAGGAAGGAGGCGGGGGAGACCGGTCAAACCTGACCAGTGGGCCCCCTGGACCAACTGTCAGCGACCCCGAGCCGGTCCATGCTAGCTAAGTGGAGACGTAAACGCGAAGTACGTGTTCGACGTGTACATAAATTCGAAACGTTTTTCTTTTTTTGTATTACTTTTAAAAACAGGATTTGACCAAAACTTTGACTGACCATATCTTTTAAAATATAACTCCAAATGAGTTCATTCTTTTTCCTACCTCCCTCATATTTCACCTAGGTTATTTTAAGATTTATTTAAAAAATAATTAAGAAAACTTTTTGTACTGTTTTTAAAGTTGGTGTTAATTTGAATATTTTCAAAAATAGGATTTTGAAGAGGAAGGCCACTTTCAAAAATGCACCCCCACTTGCATACTCTTGAAGGCAAGCATTCTGAACCCTGGCATAATATTTTTGTGTTTTGCTTGACACGATTATAACACCACCTTAATGCGGAGAACTCGTTATTTTATGTGGCGATACGATCATTTGCATGAATGCATATTGGAGATTTCCTTGCTGTTGGAAATGGTCATGCTGGTGATAGTATTCATCCTCTTATGCTTTTCGTGCCTGCCGAAAGGAAGCTGGGAGAGTCTCTGTCTTGGGTAGACCTGAGCTTGTCCCTAGTCCCTCGTCGAGATGAGTGTGTCCGATTTTGCATGATGGGGTATGATGAGTGGTGATTCTGTCTATTGGATGAAATATATTCGTTGTGCTAATCATGCAGGGAATACTTAAACCTCCTGAGTCGACCATAGATCGAGTCTTGTTCCAGTAACCCCCATACTTGTTTCGTGCTACCACTTGTCCCTACAGCAAGTAGGGTACGGTTCAGTAAGTTGTCAACCCCTTTCTAGCACACACCGTACAGAGAGGCCATGGTGGAAGATACCGATTGTAGTCGGTAGGCAGGCCACCTGGTCTGGGGGCATGGGTGTTTCCGGTTGGGACCGAGAGGGGGGAACCCCTTAGAGCGCGCGGTATAAATTTGATCCCATGCTAATCGAGGTTGTAGCCTCCCCACTTAGAGTTTTGCTTGACAGGTGTCATGGGTGATTCTAGACACCGGTAGGTTAAGCTATTGTGTGCAAGTCAGGTGTGTTTTCAATTAAAAGACCATAGACGGAATTAGTCCCGATGGACTAAAGGAATCCGTTACTCGTGGGTAAAGAGTACGCCCTCTGCAGAGATTTAATCTATTCGAATAGCCGTGTCCATGGGTAAGGACTACAGTCTGGGGTGGGTCAAGTGTCGGTCTTAGTGTCGGTCTTCGGAGGAGAAACTACTAAACCAAAACATGGATCATGACGTGTGACTTATGATGATTATGATTATTATTATTATGGACTAACCCTTTATATTATTTGAAGTACTGAGTATCCCTGGGACGGTTCTACCTCCTGGATATTCACTATGATTGTTTTCTTATAAGCCCTTTATGTGGTGTCGCTGAGACGCCCGACTGTGGCATGCTTGTTAATTATTTACTCTATAAGCCCTTTATGTGGTGTCGCTGAGATGCCCGACTGTGGCATGCTTGTTAATTATTTACTCTATAAGCCCTTTATGTGGTGTCGCTGAGATGCCCGACTGTGGCATGCTTGTTAATTATTTACTCTATAAGCCCTTTATGTGGTGTCGCTTCAGACACCCGATTGGTGCATTTTATTACTACACTGTTACTACACATTCATGTTGCATATAAATAACCTGCTTGCATGCATCAGGGAATTTATTTTATGACTGACGTTGTGACCATAGAATATTTCAAAGCAGGATTATCGTTTGTTATATTATACTTGTGTTCATAATGTTTGCGAGTACATTCAAAGTACTCACTGGCTTGTCCCTGGCTATTGTCTTGGCCAGATTTCTTGCATGGAAAGGAGCGTTGTGATGACAGCCTCGGAATCTAAGCAACGGTGATAGTAGCCTCGCGAAGATAGGAGTTAACCTGGTCAGCTGTTCCTGTGGGAAATGGAGTCCCATAGACGCTGATGTACCACAAACCGCTTCCGCCATCAACCACTAGCAACCTTATGTTGTACTCATAGGCCAGAATGGTCTTGTACTACATATTATGTATTTTTGCTTGGAGTTTCTGTATCAAATTGGTGCCTCATCAGCTAATACTAATCATGGGGCTGGTGAGCACAAAGGCCATTTTCTGGGAAATTAATACCCGGAAAACCAGTCATGACAATAAAGGGGAGTCCTTGAGGTGGAGAGGACCAAGTCACAAGCTCTCGAGTACTAGGTTAACCAAGTTACACCCTTGTAATCGACATCACCATCATCAATATCAATCAAGCAGGAGTAGGCTTTTACCTCCACCGTGAGGGGGCGAACCTTGGTAGACCCATCTCTCTCTATCCTAATCAACCCCGTTCAAGCAATCACCTAGCGGCGATGGCCGCATGACAAAGTCCTTTCATGAGGACATCTACCATGACAAAACCACAATAGTTGGCGGTCACCATGGGGCTATCGCTCGGTGGTGTTGAGTTCCTTGATGGAGCCCTCCCTAGGATCGAGGGATACGCGATCAGCCGCATGACCAAGAGTTGCCATGGCAAGCTCTACAACGACGACTTAGGATGGGGCCCTGAGGCCGACTCAAACGAGTACGGGTACCGGGTCCCCTTTGGCAAGATCCACGTCTTCATCGGCAAGATCGGCGAATTAGGACCCCGAGCCGGATATCTGCACCGACATCATTGAGCTGGCTCGGCACACACAACCCTCCCAGATTCAAGCTAGCCAGAACCACGTCTTCCTTGGCTTCACATAGGGCTTGACCTCGTAGACAACTCAGCATCGGGCGGCGTCACCCTTGTCTAGTCTAATGGCGAGCCATCGGTCGGGGAGATGGAGTCGATTAGCGATATGATGGCCGGCCTAGTGGCTACTCCGACAATGAGTCAGCCCCGGTTGACCATGAGTCGCCTCACTAGACCACCATCTATATGGCCGACACTGCTCCGGCTCTTGAATCCACCTCCGCGGGCACTGTGAACGGGACTGACCTTTCGGGAACTGATGCAAATCCATCTGCCCCAGTCAAACACAGGTTCAGGTCCTCTCCGAGTTGATCGCTACTTTAACGATGCTCCTCTAACTGCCATTAACCCTGGAGAACCAGGTTGAACGCAACGCTGAAGTGACCAAGATCCGCGAGTAGATGCCAAGGCCCAAGAAAACATCAATGTCGAGAACGCTCAACTGATGTAGTTACAAACCCATATCCAGCAGGAGACAAAGGGGTTGAGGGCAGAGGCTTGGCGTTTAGAGCTTCGTCAGCACGCTACTGAGTTGGTTCATGATGTCGCTTGAAGGTACGTGTTATTTCCCCAAAGAGGAAGGGATGACGCAGCACAACGGTGGTAGGTATTTCCCTAAGATATGAAACCAAGGTTATTGAACCAGTAGGAGAACCAAGCAACACAACATAAACAGCCCCTGCACACAAGTAACAACACCTCGCAACCCGACGTGTTAAAGGGGTTGTCAATACCTCTCGGGGTACGGCTAAGGGAGTCCTGGATAAGGGGGTATCCGGACAGCCGGACTATATGCATCGTCCAGACTATTGAAGCGACAAGATACAAGACTCAAGACTTCGGCCCATGTCCGGATGGGACTCTCCTTTGCATGGAAGACAAGTTTGGCGATCTGGATATTATATTTCCTTCCTTGTAACCGACTCCATGTAAACCCAAGCTCTCCGGTGTCTATATAAATCGGAGAGGATGGTCCTTAGAAGGCCGATCACAATTACAATCATACCATCATAGGCTAGCTCTTAGGGTTTAGCCTTTACGATCTCGTGGTAGATCTACTCTTGTACTACTCATATCTTCAATATTAATCAAGCAGGAAGTAGGGTTTTACCTCCATCGAGAGGGCTCGAACCTGGGTAAACATTGTGTCCCTTGCTTCCTGTTACCATCAGGCTAAGGCGTATAGATCGGGACCCCCTACCCGAGATCCGCCAGTTTTGTCACCGACATTGGTGCTTTCATTGAGAGTTCCTCTGTGTCGTCGCTTCAAGGCTTGATGGTGTCTTCAATCGTCAACAACACAGTCCAGGGTGAGACTTTTCTCCCTGGATAGATCTTTGTGTTCGGCGGCTTCGCACTGCGGGCCAATTCGCTTGGTCATTTGGAGCAGATCGACAACTACGCCCCTGTCCACCAGATCAGGTTCGGAAACTTGAACTACATGGCGGATATTCGCGGAGACTTGATCTTCGACGGATTCGGCCTTGTGCCAGGAGCGCCGGACAATCACGACGAGGACGGCCTAAACCTACTGTCGGACAATGCTCGAAACATCATCCCTGCAATAGCCCCGGATCTAAATCCGGAACAGGTTGCGTTGCCCGAGGACGGAGGGATGGACCCCGCCCGCAGGCCGCACGCTCATCAGCGATGGAGCTGAACACAGGTCACATCTCCGTGGAGGCCTGTAACCCTGGGCCCCCGGACTCATATCCGGTTGTTGACTCACATCCGCACACTCTCGAGCCAGCCGAGCCAGGTTGGGCTCCGGCAATGGAGTTTACCGCTGCGGACATCTTTTAGCACTCGCCTTTTGGCAACATGCTAAACTCATTAAAGTCTCTCTCTTTGTCAGGAGGCTCTGGGCCGAACTATGTCCAGCTTGAGTGGGAAGCAGGCGACGAAGGAATTCGCTGCCCACCCACCACCCACTTTGTCGCCACGATCGATGATTTAACCGACGTGCTCGACTTCAACTTCGAAGACATCGACGGTATGGACGATGATGTAGGAGTCGTACAGGAGCCACCTCTCACAGGACGGTGGACAGCCACCTCTTCATATGATATATACATGGTGGACACTCCGAAAGAAACCAATGGCGATGAGGCAATGGAGGATAACCCCTCCAAGAAGAAAGCCAAGCATGGGTGTCGCCCACGCCACTCCAAGCCTCACCAAGGCAATACCAGCACCGAAGATGAAGACAATTCGGATGGTGCCGACAATGAATACAACCCCGAACAGCCCGCCCTCGAGCATGCCAAACAGGAAGATGGGCATGACAGCCCAGATGAACAGGCGACGGACGGGTATCCGGAGGAGGACAACTACATGCCCCTCTCCTAAGACGAGATTAGCCTCGGCCACGACGAGTTTGGCATACCCTAAGACCCCGCAGAGCAGGAGCGCTTCAAGCACCGGCTTATTGCCATTGCGAGAAGCCTGAAGAAGAATCAGCAGCAGCTTCAAGCTGGTCAAGATCTTCTCACAGATAGATGGACAGAAGTCCTGGCAGCCGAGGAATATGGACTCGAGCGCCACACAGCTTACCGGCCGCCTTGAGGTCGGGATAAATCGGCATATCAGCCCGAATACCATCCCCCACCCCCGCTCCGGTTTACCACGGCCCGGGACAATATTCAGGACCTGCGCGATAAACTGGATAACGCTGCAGGACAACCAAGATCGATCAACGGATCACGGGGGCGCACCGCAGCACATGACGATGACCGTCATACCGGATACACTACCAGCAAATCCGGCCGGGTCGAATATAACCAGTCGAACGCAGCCGGACTGCGTCGCGACATAGCCCGGCACAGAGGCGCCGCACACCCACTCTGCTTCACTGAAGAAGTGATGGATCATGAATTCCCAGAAGGGTTCAAACTCGTAAACGTCGAATCATACGATGGCACAACAGACCCCGCGGTATGGATCGAAGATTTCCTTCTCCACATTCACATGGCCCGCGGAGACGATCTACATGCCATCAAGTATCTTCCCCTTAAGCTCAAAGGACCGGCCCGACACTGGCTAAACAGCCTGCCCGCAAATTCCATTGGCAGTTGGGAAAACCTGGAAGACGCATTTCTGGACAACTTCCAAGGCACATATGTGCGACCTCCGGATGCCGATGACTTGAGCCACATTACTCAACAGCCCGGAGAATCAGCCAGGAAATTCTGGACTTGGTTCCTAACTAAAAAGAACCAAATAGTCGACTGTCCGGACACCGAAGCCCTGGCAGCCTTCAAGCATAATATCCGTGACGAGTGGCTCGCCCGACACCTCGGCCAGGAGAAACCCAAGTCTATGGCAGCTCTCACGACACAAATGACCCACTTTTGCGCGGGCGAGGACAGTTGGTTGGCTCGCAGCAGCACTACGCCACATTGTGGCACCTCAGACATCCGTGACAACAATGGCAAGCTACGGCACAACAGACACAAGCGACGGAACAATGGCGACAACACCGAAGACACGACGGTCAATGCCGGAATCAGCGGATCCAAATCCGGTCAGCGGAAGAAGCCATTCAAACGCAACAATCAGGGACCGTCCAGTCTAGGTCGTATACTGGAGCGCTCGTGCCAAATTCATGGCACCCTGGACAAGCCAGCCAACCACACCAATAGAGACTGCTGGGTATTTAAACAGGCCGACAAAATAAACACCGAAAACAAGGACAAGGGGCTGCACAGCGACGATGACGAGGAGCCCCGACGTCCGAACATGGGGGGATAGAAGAAATTTCCCCCCCAGGTGAAAACGGTCAACATGATCTACGCCACCCACATCCCAAAGCGGGAACGGAAGCGAGCACTACGGGACGTCTACGCGATGGAGCCAGTCGTCCCCAAATTCAACCCATGGTCAGCTTGTCCAATCACCTTTGATCGTAGGGATCATCCTACTAGCATCCATCACGGCGGCTCAGCCGCATTGGTTCTAGACCCAATCATAGACGGATTTCACCTCACAAGAGTCCTTATGGACGGAGGCAGCAGCCTGAACCTGCTTTATCAGGACACAGTGTGCAAAATGGGCATGGATCCTTCAAGGGTTAAGCCCACCAAAACCACTTTTAAAGGTGTCATTCCTGGAGTAGAGGCCCGTTGTACGGGCTCTATAACATTGGAAGTGGTCTTCGGATCTCCGGATAAGTTCCGAAGCGAAGAGCTAATCTTCGATATCGTCCCTTTCCGCAGTGGCTACCACACACTGCTCAGACGAACCGCATTCGCTAGATTCAATGCGGTACCACACTATGCATACCTCAATCTCAAGATGCCAGGCCCACGCGGGGTCATAACAGTCAACGGAAATATGGAACGCTCTCTCCGTACAGAAGAGCACACTGCAGCCCTTGCGGCAGAAGTACAATGCGGCCTCCTCCGGCAAACCACCAATCCAGCGACGACAACCTCAAGCTCCGTCAAGCGAGGATGGAACACCCCGCAACAGGATCAGCAGGCACGCCAAGAGCACGACTAGCAGTCCGGCCTCCGCTCAAATCCCACCAAAGTTGCATCTGTGCCACACGTACACAATTACGCACTCAAAATACCATGGGCACAGGCGGAGGCATAGAAGTGGCTCAGTCAACAGTATGGTATCATTTCGTAACCTTTCCATTTACCCTTAAGGACATTGCTTTAGTGCAGCTTCTCCAGAAGAGCCGAATTGTCGGACTTACATAGGAGAGGAAACCCAGGAGGCAATAGGCTTTGGCCACAACAGGAAACACCCAGGTGGAATCTATTTACGATCGTTGTCTCTGCTTTATCTATCTGTACGTAGCCTGCCCCTGGATAGGATATGTCAAATAATCCTATTTATCGCCGCTTAATGCATTCATTGTAAACATACGCTTAAACATATTATTCCTCAATGGGAGACCATATATAGTGTCAGCTTATTATTCTTATTTGAGCATTTTTTACAAATGTCTATTTGATTTTGCATCCGTACACTTTGGTACGCTTAGTTTGCTAGGGGCTTCTTATGACGCCCCATAATACGGCAAGACAAGTCCGCACTTTCATTAGTGCGGCACCCCGAACTTATTGTATTATATGCATCAGCTCTGAATCATGTCTTGGGTCTACAGTTGGGATAGCCCGGCTCCCTTGTTTTGGTGCCTTACATTCCGTTAATTCGGCTAAGGTAGCGCAGGGAGAACTACTGCGATTGTGCCCTGGTTCTTCTGGACGAGCACCTCAGTAGAGAAAGCACAAAACTGACCGGCATGATGTGGCGAGAGCTGGTCGCTGTTCGCGAGGTCCTAAAATCCTTAAAGATTTTTCCGCTTTAGGCGATAATTTGGCTTTGTCCGATATAGGCGTGTATAGCGCCCCAATTCGGCCTTCCAGATTCTAGGGGCTTCGCCGAAATTTAAGATTGTAGACTTCTATGGCTAAGTGAAGGTTATAAAGCCATATAGTCCGATTGCCTTGTTTGTTGCGCAGGACATCTCCTTAAGGGACCAAACATTTGGATAAAGAGTGTCCGGGTTTTCCACGAACACCCCAGTACTAGTTACACGGGGGCAGAAGCCGACGACTGGCCTACTTTCAGAATTTGATAAACAGCCGCACAGAAGGTAATATTTTAAATAACAAAAGCGCTACATAGCGCAAGTAACTTCGTCTTTAAATTACAAACATGACAGAGGTGAATTCATTCAAAAATTATGTCCTTGGTACATTCATCGGCCACGAGGCAAGCACCCTTCATAACGCCATCATAATACTTCTCGGGGACGTGATGCGGCTTGCCCTCTGGCGGCCCGTCCTTCACCAGCTTCTCCGCATCCAACTTGCCCCAATGCACCTTTGCACGGGCAAGGGCCTGGCGGGCACCCTCAATGCAAACGGATCGCTTGATGACTTCCAGTCGCGGACAGGCATCCACCATCCGCTTGATCAGGCCAAAGTAGCTGGTGGGCAGAAGCTCACCAGGCCATATCCGGACTATGAGATCCTTCATAGCCACTTCGGCCACCTTGTGGAGTTCGACCAACTGCTTCAGTTGGTCACTCAGAGGCGTTGAATGTTCGGCCCCAGCATACTGAGACCAGAACAGCTTCTCCGTTGAGCTCCCCTCCTGGGCACGATAGAACTCCGCGGCATCTGATACGCTGCGTGGCAGATCTGCGAATGCCCCTATAGAGCTCCGGACTCGGGTATGTAAAAGAAACGCCTCCTCCACATGTTTGCTTTGCAAAAAGAATTTCTTACCCGCCGTTATCTTTTTGGCCTCCTGGATCTCCTGCTGTGCCCTATCGGCCTTGGCCTTGGCATCTTTTATATTTGTAAGGGCCTTCGCAAGCTCGGCCTCCTGTGCTTTAAGCTCATGCTCCGCGGTCTCGAGCTTCCTGCCGAGCTCCTGGAGCTCTGCTTGTACTTCGCCCACTCGATCTTCTTGCTTTTTGCGCTCCTTGCGCTCCAAGGCCGCTTTGTGTTCGGCCTCGGACAACGCCTTCTTAAGAGACGCCACTTCGGTGGTGGCCTCTGTTACCAAATCACGACGGTTCGTTGTTAGCATAATCAAATTTTATTTACCATCTATTATATGAGAGAGGGGAATCATTCACCTTTGCTCTCCTCGAGATGCCTCCTTGTGAGGCCGAGCTCTCCCTGTGCCCGCTCCAAGTCCTGCGTTAGGCCGGCGATTTCGGCCGTGCGAGCAGCAGCGGCCAGCAGCACAGCCTGTTTATTTACATTCAAACTTATTTTTAGACTCCTGTAGATTATAATTGACCCTCCGTTTGGTTTTTCCTTCCGAACACCAAATAGAGTATCAGGGGCTACCACCTATCGGGTGGTAATTTTACACATTTTTACTTACCTCAAAGCCTGTCAGGAGGCTGGTGCAGGCTTCGGTTAGTCCGCTCTTGGCGGACGAAACCTTCTGAATCACCGCACTCAGAAGAGTACGGTGCTCTTCATCTAGGGAAGCGCCACGAAGCGCTTCCAGTAGACAATCTGGCGCCTCGGGCGCAACGGAAGTCCTTGATAGATACGACCCTCCCTCCCTAATGAGGGGCTGCCCGCCTAAGTCTGGAACCAGTGAAGGCTCCAGAACAGTGTTCGGCTGAGAGCCTGGCTTACCGTGGCTCTCATCAACATGATCTGCGGGGATCTTGAATCCCACGAGTACGACGTCTGGGACGCCGCTGTGAGGCACCTCCAGGGCCACCTCCCCCATCTCTGGGAGCCTTTGGGACAACACCTCCGTGTCGTCCGCAGGCTGAGGAGAAGTGGCCGTCGGGAGTGAGTTCATTGCTGACTCACTCAAGGACCCGTCCAAAGACGACACCTTGGGATGGGCCCTGGCTGAACTGCATACAAGTTCGGCGTTATAACAAAACTATGAAGCAATATTACGATTGAGTGCGGATACTTACGATCGCACTAAGGGCTTCTTCCTGGGCAGCCACCCTTCCTTGCTATCGTTGGCGGTGGCGGAGTAGTCTGGAAGGGACACCTTTCCCTTCTTGGACGTCCCAGTCTCTCCCACCGGGGTGACCTTCCTCTTCCCCCCCCCCCCCAGTACGGGGAGGTGGAGTTTCTTCCTGTTCCTCCCCGCCTTCGCGGGAGGAATCTGTCTCGTCCTCATCGGACGAGAAGGGTATGTCGGCCTTGCACCGGGGGCCTCTCCTGGCCCCCTGGTCCACCGTCTTAGGCCCCCCATCCTTTCCGGATAGGGAGGCCTCCTCTTCTTCTCCTTCTTCCCCTTCGGGGGAGGAGTCTTCCTCGTCCTCTTCAGACGAGGCTTTTGGCGCAGCCTTACACCGAAGATCATTAGTTGGGCTTTCTGGCAGCAGAGCCGAACAATCAATTCGCTCCACTGTCTCCACATACTCCCGAACAAATATACACAATCACTTAAGGATTCCCCATGAATACATTGGGAAGAACCGAACCCGGTGGCAGCCTGAGAACTCACCTGGGTAGGGTGCCGTGCGGCGTGGAGCCCATGGTCCTCGGATATGAGAGGAGGTACTTCGGTGGCCTTGAACAACGCCTTCCACGTGTTCTTGTGCTTCCTGCCGTAGAGCCTCTGGAGCATCTAGTGTTCGGCCGGGATGAACTCCCACAGATTGAATGCCCGCCTTTGGCAAAGCAGAATCCGGCGAACGAGCACGACTTGGATCACGTTGACAAGCTTGATGTTCTTGTCCTTCATGCCCTTGATGCAGTTTATGAGTCCGGTCAGCTCTGTAGATTTGCCCCATAGCAGGCCCTTCTGTTCCCAGGAGGTGAGCCGCATAGGGGTTCCAGATTGGAACTCGGGGGCCGCCACCTAGTTGGCGTCGCGCAGCTCGGTGATGTAGAATCACCCCGACTGCCACCCCTTCACGGATTTCGCAAAGGAGTCGTCAAGCCAGGTGATGTTAGGCATTTTGCCCACCATGGATCCTCCGCACTCCGCTTGCTGGCCGCTCACGATCTTCGGCTTCACGCAGAAGGTTTGCAGCCATAATCCGAAATGAGGCTTGATGCGGAGGAAAGCCTCGCATACAACGATGAACGCTGAGATGTTCAGGACGAAGTTCGAGGCTAGATCATGGAAGTCTAGCCCGTAGTAGAACATGAGCCCGCGGACGAAGGGGTGGAGTGGAAACCCCAGTCCACAGACGAAGTGGGCAAGGAACACGACCCTCTCATGGGGTCCTGGAGTTGGAATGACCTGCCCGCCGTCTGGTAGCCGGTGCGCTATGTTTGCGGCCAAGTATCCGGCCACCCGAAGACTTGCGATGTTCTTCTCCTTCACTGTGGAAGCCACCCATTTGCCTCCTCCTCCGGACATGTTTAGCTGTGCGGAGGAGACTTGGACTAGGGCGTTGGAGCTCGAGGAGGCAAGAGTGGGCAGAGGAGGAAGAAGGCGTGGGTAAGAATGGGGAACTCTTATCCCTTTATAGAGGCGACGAAAGCGGTGCGCCTCCCCACTAGCCTGTTGAGAATCGCTTACTTCCCAAGCGCCAGGATTGATGGCACGGGGGGATTACCCATACCCGTATTGATGAGAATCCCGTGATAAGGGGACATGATCTCTTCTTTGACAGGACATGTCGAGGAAACCGCCTCGCAATACGTGCTCTGGATGGTTGTGAAAAGAAAAACGGTTTGAATAATAACCTGACCGTAATGACATATCACGTTGTCTGAAAGGTTGTCAGCTGAAGTATCATTCTCTCTACAGTGGTATGTGAAGATCATTTTGCAGATCCGGACACGGCCTACGTGTTCAATAATAACCTTGGAGTATTCGGAAGGAGGAACCCGCCTTGCAATGCCGAAGACAAGACTGCGCGTCGGACTCATCGTCATTGAAGCCTGGTCCAGGGGCTACTGAGGGAGTCCTGGATAAGGGGGTATCCGGACATCCGGACTATATGCATCGTCTGGACTATTGAAGCGTCAAGATACAAGACTCAAGACTTCAGCCCGTGTCCGGAAGGGACTCTCCTTTGCGTGGAAGACAAGCTTGGCAATCCGGATATTATATTTCCTTCCTTGTAACTGACGCCATGTAAACCCTAGCTCTCTGGTGTCTATATAAACCGGAGAGGATGGTCCCTAGAAGGCCGATCACAATTACAATCATACCATCATAGGCTAGCTCTTAGGGTTTAGCCTTTATGATCTCGTGGTAGATCTACTCTTGTACTACTCATATCTTCAATATTAATCAAGCAGGAAGTAGGGTTTTACCTCCATCGAGAGGGCCCGAACCTGGGTAAACGTTGTGTCCCTTTCTTCCTGTTACCATCAGGCTAAGACGCACAGATCGGGACGCCCTACCCGAGATCCACCAGTTTTGACACCGACAACGGCGCCTCAAGATAAGCAAAGGACGTGAGGTAAATTTGTAGATGGGATAAATAGATAGCGGAACAAATAAATTGCAGTAAGGTATTTTTTGTATTTTTTGGTTTAATGGATCTGAAAATAAATGCAAGAAAAAGTAGATCGCAAGGCAAATATATGAGAAAGAAGACCTGGGGGCCGTAGGTTTCACTAGTGGCTTCCCTCGAGAAAAATAGCAAATGGCGGGTGAACAAATTACTGTTGGGCAATTGATAGAACTTTAAATAATCATGATGATATCCAGGAAATCATCATTACATAGGCATCACGTCCAAGATTGGTAGACCGACTCCTACCTGCATCTACTACTATTACTCCACACATCGACCGCTATCTAGCATGCATCTATTAAGTTCATGTTAAAACGGAGTAATATAAAAAGAACGATCACATGATGTTGACAAGATCCGTTTATCTATTGCGGCAGATATGGATCCCGTCTTTTTATCCTTAGTAGCAACGATATATATGTGTCAGTTCCCTTTCTGTCACTGGGATCAAGCATCGTAAGATCGAACCCACTACCCTGCACCTCTTCCCATTGCAAGATAAATAGATTAAGTTGGCCAAACAAAACCAAAATATTGGAGAAGAAACATGAGGCTATAAGAGATCACGCATATAATAGATCAAAGAACTCAAATAACTTTCGTGGATATAAAAAGATATAACAGATCATAAACTCGAAGTTCATCAGATCCCAACAAACACGCCGCCAAAAGACTTACATCATATGGATCTCCAAGAGACCATTGTATTAATAATCAATAGAGAGAGAGAGAGATAGAGAGAGAGGAAGCCATCTAGCTACTAACTACGGACCCGAAGGTCTACAAAGAACTACTCACGCATCATCGGAGAGGCACCAATGGAAGTGGTGAACCCCTCTGTGATGGCGTCTAGATTGGATCTCGTGGTTCTGGACTTTGCGGCAGCTGGATGAAAATTTTATCGACTCCCCTGGGGTTTTTGGAATATTGGGGTATTTATAGAGCAAAGAGTCTATCCAGGCGCACCCGAGGTGGGCACAACCCACCAGGTCGCGTCTGGGCCTCCTGGCGCGCCCTGGTGGGTTGTCCCCTCCTCGGGACTCCCCCAGGTGCAACCAGGGCCCAACTTCTTCCTTCTAGTCCATAAAAAATCATCGTAAATTGTCGTGGCATTTGGACTTCGTGTGATATTGATTTCCTATGATGTAAAGAACATGCAGAAAACAGCAACTGGCACTTGGCACTATATCAATAGGTTAGTACCAAAAAATGATATAAAATGACTATATAATGATTATAAAATATCCAAGATTGATAATAAAATAGCATGGAATAATAAAAATATATAGATACGGTGGAGACGTACCAGCATCCCCAAGCTTAACTCCGGCTCGTCCTTGAGTAGGTAAGTGATAAAAATAGAATTTTTGATGTGGAATGCTGTTTATCATGTCATATCATATTCTTTTCTTCATAGCATGGACATTTGGACTTTTATGTGATTCAAAGCAATAGTCTAGTTTTGACATAATAATTTAGATACTCAAGCATATCAACAAGAAACCATTTCTTTCAAAATATCAATGCTAAAACAAGTTATCCCTGGCCCATCATGCTCAAACATTGATCCATTCATGAAACACACTCGAATATTAGCTACACCCAATACTTAAGTACGATCATATTGTCCCCTAGTTGGTGCTTTCATAAGAGAGGATGGAGACTGAAATTCAAAAATAAAAATTGTATAAAGTAAAAGAAAGGCCCTTCCCAGAGGGAAGTAGTGATTTTTAGAGGTGCAAGAGCTCAAAGCAAAAAATTAGAGATAAAAATATTTTGGGAGGTGTATCCATCCCACCAACGAAAATGACTTGGAGAATCCCAACACTTTCCATGCTAGATATATCATGGGCGGTTCCCAAACAGAAAATAATGTTTATTCCTCTTTCCGCCATAACTTTCACTTTCCGTGGCTAGCTGTATTGTAACGCCCGGATAATCTTGCTACAGTAATCCCCACTAATGTTGCCACGTCACCTCGGATACTGTGGATAAACTCGCGTTAGTTCGGAACCTAGTTCGAATTTCAAATTTAAAACGAAAACAAACAATAAAAGTTTTCAGAAACGAAAACTAAATTGTTCGGGGGTTGTCTAAAATAGCAAACCTAATTATGGTGGGGTGCACAAATTTCTGTAAAATGTTTTGGCATTTTAATTAAACTAAAACAGAAAGCAGAAAAAGAAAAATAATAAAAGAAAAGAAAGGAAGAAGAAAAGGGGAGGGAACCTCCCCTGGCCCATCTGGGCCAGCCCTTCCCCCGGCCCAGCCAGCCCCCCCGAAGCCCCACCCCACCTGGCCCCTGGCCTGGCCCAACTCCCCCCCCTGGGCCGGCCCAACCGGCGCCCCCACTAAACCCCCCCCCCCCGGCCGAACCCTAGCTGCCCCCCCACTCACCCCCCCACGCGCCCCCTCCCCCGATCCCCTTTTCACTCTCCCTCGCCCGATCCAGATCGGGGGCGAGGACCCCCGCCGCGCCCCACCTCGCCGGCGGCCCCCCGCCGCCCCACCCGCCGCCCGGACCCCCCCTCCTCATACTCTCCACCGCCCGGGGTCCCCTCCTCCCCTCCTCGCCCCACGCGCGGGCGCTCGACGCCGCGGATCCACCCCGGCCTCCCCGACGCCGGCGACCGCTCCCCCGCCCGCCTCCTCGCCGGTCACCGTCGCGCTCCACCGAGCCCGCTCCCCTAGACCCGGCGCCCCCCCGCTGTGAGCTCGCCTCACTTCCCCCCCCCCCTCGCTCCCCTCTCCCCCGCCCTCCCGAACCGCGCCGTCGCCCGGCGCCCCGTCGCCCGGAGCTCCGTCTCCGGCCCCGACCCGCCCCGGCCGCCGCCTTGGCCCTTCCCCCCTCTCTCCCCCCCGTCGACGACGCCTCCGGCCGACCCAAACACCATCGTCGCCGGCGCCCTCGCACCCCCGACCGAACCCCCGCACGGCGCTCGGCCATTCCCCCCCCCCCCCCCCGTTTACGCCGCTGCCGGCCCCGCCCCGTCGCCCCGAATCGCCTCGCCGGCGCCGCTTGCCGGCCGGCCAACCTCGCCGTGGCTGCGGCCCCTCCGGCCACCGTCGTGGCCTCGGCCGCCCCGACCCACGTTGGCTTCGGGCGCGGGCGCCCGCGCCGCGTCCTTCGGGGCTGCGCCCGAAACGGGCACCGCCCCGCAAACCCACCGCGCCCGCATGCCCGTTTGGCCCCCGGGCCACTGACTAGGGGGCCCCACCCCCAGAACGCAAAAAAAATAAAAATAAAAATAAAAATAAAAAATAAATAAAAATAAAAAAATAATAATAATAAAAAAAATAATAAATTAAATAAAAACAATAAATATAATTAATAAAAATAAAATGAAAATGAATTAAAACTAATTAACTAATTAATTAATTAATTAAATAAGTAAGTAATTAATTAGTCTAACTAATTCTGATTAATTAACCCTAATCACTAATTAACCTAATTAACTAATGTTAATTAACTCTGATTAGGTTAATTAGATATTAGAGAATGACATGCGGGACCCACTTGCCAGGGTTGACTCGGTCAACCCTGTTGACTGATGAGGTCAGCATTACATCATGCTGATGTCATAAAAGCATTTTCGAAATTAATTAAATAATTAATTTAATTCCTGAAATTAAAAAAAAATCTTTTAAAAATCATATCTTTTAATCCGTAATCCGGATTAAAATATTTTCAACATGAAAGTTGCTCAGAACGACGAGACGATTCCGGATACGCAGTCCGTTCGTCCACCACACCCCCCTAACCTATCGAACCCGCAACTTTCCCCCTCCGGCTCCTCTGCCCGAAAACGCGAAACACCGGGAATACTTCCCGGATGTTTCCCCCCTTAACCGGTACCACCTCATACCACGTTAGGGCACGCCTAGCATCGCTTCTTGACATGTCATGCATCGATATGCCTCTGTTTACTTGGTATTCATTGTTTCTTCCCCCTCTTCTCTCCGGTAGACTACGAGACCGACGCTGCTGCTGCCCAGTTCGACTACGGAGTTGACGACCCCTCTCTCTTGCCAGAGCAACCAGGCAAGCCCCCCCCCTTGATCACCAGATATCGCCTATTCTACTCTATACTGCTTGCATTAGAGTAGTGTAGCATGTTACTGCTTTCATTAATCCTATTCTGATGCATAGCCTGACATTGATGCTACACCTGTTGATACCTTACCTGCAATCCTAAATGCTTAGTATAGGATGCTAGTTTATCATCATTGGCCCTACATTCTTGTCAGTCTGCCTTGCTATACTATCGGGCCGTGATCACCTGGGAGGTGATCACGGGTATATACTATACATACATACATACTATACAGATGGTGACTAAAGTCGGGTCAGCTCGAAGAGTACCCGCGAGTGATTCACGGATTGGGGGCTGAAAGGACCTTTGTCCCGACGGCCCTCTGTGTGGATCTTTGTGGCGGAGCGACAGGGCAGGTTGAGACCGCCTAGGAGAGAGGTGGGCCTGGCCCTGTTCGGCGTTCGCGGACACTTAACACGCTTAACGAGATCTTGGTATTTGATCTGAGTCTGGCTACGAGCCTATACGCACTAACCATCTACGTGGGAGTAGTTATGGGTATCCCGACGTCGTGGTATCAGCCGAAGCACTTCAGACGTCAGCGACGGAGCGGCGCGCGCCGGATTGGACTGGTAACGCACTCCTTGTATGAGGTGCTAGGTCTGCTTCCGGCCGCCGTACGCAACGTGCAGGTGTGCTATGGGCGATGGGCCCAGACCCCTGTGCGCTTAGGTTTAGACCGGCGTGCTGGCCTCTCTGTTTTGCCTAGGTGGGGCTGCGACGTGTTGATCTTCCGAGGCCGGGCATGACCCAGGAAAGTGTGTCCGGCCAAATGGGATCGAGCGTGTTGGGCTATGTGGTGCACCCCTGCAGGGAAGTTTAATCTATTCGAATAGCCGTGATCTTCGGTAACAGGACGACTTGGAGTTGTACCTTGACCTTATGACAACTAGAACCGGACACTTAATAAAACACACCCTTCCAAGTGCCAGATACAACCGGTGGTCGCTCTACCTCAGGGATATGAGGAGGGGATCGCCGGGTAGGATTATGCTATGAGATGTTACTTGGAGATGCTACTTGGAGGACGTCGACCTACCCTCTTCTGCCTGTTGCAAGACAAAGGTGACCAGAAGCGTAGTCTTCGACAGGATTAGTTATCCCCCTCTTATTCTGGCATTCTGCAGTTCAGTCCACTGATATGGCCTCCTTACACATATACCCATGCATATGTAGTGTAGTTCCTTGCTTGCGAGTACTTTGGATGAGTACTCACGGTTGCTTTCTCCCCCCTTTTTCCCCTTTCCTTTCTTCCTGGTTGCCGCAACCAGATGCTGGAGTCCAGGAGCCAGACGCCACCGTCGACGACGACCCCTACTACACTGGAGGTGCCTACTACTACGTGCTGCCCGCTGACGACGACCAGGAGTAGTTTAGGAGGATCCCAGGCAGGAGGCCTGCGCCTCTTTCGATCTGTATCCCAGTTTGTGCTAGCCTTCTTAAGGCAACTTGTTTAACTTATGTCTGTACTCAGATATTGTTGCTTCCGCTGACTCGTCTATGATCGAGCACTTGTATTCGAGCCCTCGAGGCCCCTGGCTTGTATTATGATGCTTGTATGACTTATTTTATTTGTAGAGTTGTGTTGTGATATCTTCCCGTGAGTCCCTGATCTTGATCGTACACATTTGCGTGCATGATTAGTGTACGATTGAATCGGGGGCGTCACAAGTTGGTATCAGAGCCGACTGCCTGTAGGAATCCCCCCTTCCACACTCCTTGGCCGAAGTCGAGTCTAGACATTACAAAAACTTTTACTAACTTGGCTGTGTGCCTTACGGGCCCACGTCGCCATCGGGTGGTACTAGGATCTTTTACTCCTCGACCTTTGCTCTGGGACTCTGAACTCTTTTCTACTCGGGTTAAACGAATTTACTAACTCTAACATTAGGATCCCGTTACCACGTTCACCCCGAAGTTGGATAAGACATAGTTATTCTGTAGGATAGCATTTTGAATAGTGCCCGTGTTGTCATTTGACTCCATTGAAACATCTTTGTTTTCAGATGGAACCCGCGAGGCAGGTCGTGCGCCACACTGCGGCCATTGGTGCCTCAGGATCACCTGCTGTGCTAGCTGATATGATGACCTATCTGGGTTATCGCTGGCACCCTGAGTACACCGTCTACGAGGAGTACCAGGACTTTAACCAGGAGCAGTACCGTGCCATCGTCCACCTCTACTCTCGGGAGTATGAGTCCACTACCGTGCTGCACACCGCTCATGGTGTTGGAGTGACCATCGAGATGGCAGTTCACGATGCGGCTCATGCTGCTCTGACACGTCTTCGTGGAGAGTATCAGGCATTGGACACTTCCCCTTTCAGGCACATTCCTATCGCATCTGACGTTGGTGCGGAGGGATACTACACTGCCGCCTACTCCACCGTCACCCGAGAGCCGTTCCACCATCAGCGCCTGGTTCTGCATGCTGATGGGCTGGACCGAGCTAACAGAGCTCTTCGCCACGAGTTGTACACCACTCGTCAGCACCTTTACAGGGCTCTGACGCGGTTGCACCCCTTTGTCCGGTCTGGACAGCTGCCGCGTTCTGCGATCTACCCAGCCAGGACCGTGATGCCCCACGGTGTCGGATGGCCAGAGGTGGGAGGCTACTCTCCCGCACTTGGTCCTCTTCTGCCACCTGAGCGTCGGGTTCTACACCAGAGTATCCGCGGCCCCCAGGCCACTGACGTGGAGGACTATCCGTTGCCTCACTACCAGCTGTCAGGTTACAGCTACCTTCACAGTACCTCCTGGGACTGATGTAGTCTTGTTCATTAGTCTTAGATGCACTCGCGAGCCTGCGTGCCGCCTATGATGACTTAATCTATGTACTGAACTCTGTGTACTGAACTCTATGTCCGACCCCTTTTGTAAGTTATGCCGACTATCTATGTGATATCTGTCGTGCTCCTTTCATTATGCATGTTTCATCATGAATGACTCTTGTCTATGCAAATTTCTCAATACTGAACTACCCCTGTTATATATTAGCAGGATGGTTAGACCAGCTGGTCGTGGTCGTGGTGGCAACTTCCCACCACCGCCTGAGTACATGGCTGGTATGATCCAACAGCTTGAGATGAATCGCCAGTTCATGGAAAACGTGATGGCTCAGTTTCCTCGCCCCAATATGAACCAGCATCCAAACACAACAACTCTGCAGGATTTCATACGCCTCAACCCAAGTGTGTACCGCAGCTCAACCCAGCCGCTGGATGCTGATGACTGGCTCCGTGACATCACCTATGAGATGGAGTCTGCTGATGTAGCCCCTGCCAGCTATGTCACTTTTGCTTCCTTCTTCCTGAAGGGACCCGCAGCTCAATGGTGGGACAGCCACAGGCGTACTCTGCCAGCTGGGACAATCATCTCCTGGCCAGACTTTCAGGCTGCCTTCCGTGCCCGCTTCATTCCTCAGGGAATCATGGACAGGAAGAAGCGTGAGTTTCGCAACCTCACCCAAGGCAACAAGACTGTTGAAGCTTATCAGCGGAGTTTCTGGACTTATCCCGCTATGCTGAAGAAGACATTGCAACTGATGCTCGCAGACAGGAGAAGTTCCGTGAAGGCCTGCAAGCTGACATCAAGCTCGCACTTCTAGTGCACGACTTTGCTGATTTCGCCACCTTGGTGAACAAGGCCATCAATGTCGAGACTGGTCTGCAAGAACACCAGAGCTCTCAAAGGCGCAACCGTGACACGGGCTCATCTTCGGGCCCGCCCTCGCAGAAGCGTAAGATATGGATCCCGAACAGCATGTACCGTCCAAATGCACCAGCCCTAAGGCAGTCTTACGCTGCACCTCGTCTGCCTACTGCTCCAACTAGGCTGCCAAGGCTACCAGCTCCGCCACCCCAAGCTCCTGTTCCCACTCCCAATAATGGCCTGTGCTACAAGTGTGGTCAACCAGGTCACCTTGCCAGGAACTGCTATCAGAATCAAAAACAGGATCAACTGGCCCTTCCAGCTACTGGCCGTGGAAACAACCAGGCCCGCAACAACATTGCCAAGTCTTATGGCCGTGTTCATGCCAACCACATTGATCTGAATGAAGCTCAAGACCAGCCTGCTACTGTGATGGGTACACTCCTCATAAATTCAGTACCAGCATCCGTTTTATTTGATACAGGTGCATCGCATTCATTCATGTCAGAAGAATTTGCATACAAGCACGATGTTAAATTTGAGCAGATGAACACTTCGGTAGTGGTAAAAACCCCCGCGGGACAATGTCAGACCTCCATGGTTGGCATTGACGTCCCTGTGGAAATCGAAGGGTTGGAGTTTCGTGCCTCGCCCATTATACTGAAGTCGTCTAACATTGACCTCATTCTGGGAATGGATTGGTTAAAGGCGCATACTGCTTCTATCGTTTGCGCCACCAAGACCGTCCATCTGCTACACCCTTCTGATGAAATAATTAGCTACGATGCTCATCTGGTTCGGAATGCCGAGGCCAGGCTTTATGCCTTAAACGCATTGAACGCTGCACCACTGAGGGCATTGAAAACATTCCCGTCGTGCGTGAATTCCTAGACGTCTTTCCTGAAGAACTCCCAGGGATTCCCCCTGCTAGAGCTGTCGAATTCGTCATCGACTTGAAACCAGGCACCACTCCTATAGCCAAGCGACCCTACAAGATGCCGCCGCATGAACTCCTTGAGCTTAAGGAGGAAATCGATAAATCTCTTCAAAGTGGTTTCATTCGCCCAAGTTGCTCTCCTTGGGGAGCACCTTCTCTCTTTGTCAAGAAGAAAGATGGGACAAACCGATTGGTCCAAGACTACCGTCCTATAAATCAAGCTACCATTCAGAATAAGTATCCTCTTCCTCGGATCAATGATCTGTATGATCAATTGGCTGGATCATCAGTGTTCTCTAAACTCGACTTGAGGTTGGGTTACCACCAGATCCGTGTTCGTGAGGAAGATATCCCCAAGACCGCATTTGTGACTCGTTATGGTTCATACGAGTACACCGTCATGTCTTTCGGCTTAACCAATGCTCCAGCCACCTTCTCTCGCCTGATGAACTATATATTCATGGATTACCTCGACAAGTTCGTCGTGGTTTATCTGGATGATATTCTGGTATTTTCCAAGAACGAAGAGGAACATGCTGAACATCTTCGCCTCGTGCTGGAAAAGCTACGAGAGCATCAACTTTATGCCAAGTTCTCCAAATGTGAATTCTGGCTTCCCGAAGTAACCTATCTTGGGCATGTCATCTCTAAGGATGGTATTGCCGTCAACCCTGAACGAGTTCAGGCTATTCTCGATTGGACTCCTCCGAAGAACGTTAAGCAAGTCAGAAGTTTTCTCGGTCTCGCCAGCTACTGCCGTCGATTCGTCGAGAACTTCTCCAAGATTGCCAGGCCTCTGACTAACCTATTGCATAAGGGCGTCAAGTTCCAATGGACAGATAAATGTCAGGAAAGTTTCCAGGCACTCAAGGACAAGTTGACTTCTGCCCCAGTACTAGCTCCTCCTGATACTAAGAAGGACTTCGTCATTTACTGCGACGCTTCCCGTCAAGGACTAGGCTGTGTCCTAATGCAAGAGCGCAAAGTGGTTGCTTATGCCTCTCGGCAATTGCGCCCTCACGAGGAGAACTACCCAGTTCACGACCTCGAACTTGCTGCTGTCATTCATGCGCTAAAACAGTGGCGACATTACCTGCTCGGTAATCGCTGCGAGATCTTCACTGACCACCAAAGTCTGAAGTATCTGTTTACTCAGCCAGACCTGAACCTCCGTCAGCAGAGATGGATGGAGACTGTTGCAGATTTTGATTTAGGTATTTCCTATACCCCAGGCAAGGCTAATGTAATGGCTGATGCCTTGAGCCGCAAGTCTTACTGCAACCACCTCCAGGTTCACAAAGTCCAGCCCTCACTTGTTGAAGAATTCAGAAAGCTAAACCTCCATATTGTTCCTCCGGGTGCACTCGCTCCCCCTCCTCCGGAGTTCCGCAAGATGAATCTCCGTGTTGTTTCCCAGGGCTCCCTCTATACCCTGGCTGTTGAACCCGATCTCGTGGGCACCATAAAGACAATGCAGGGATTTGACTCTGAAATCTACAAGATTAAGCAAGACCTTAAAGAAGGAAGTTCCTCATCCTTCACTATTGCTGATGATGGCGCCTTGTACTTCAAAGGCCGCCTAGTGGTGCCGTGTAAGAAGGAAAACCTGAATATGACCCAGGAGGTTATGAAAGAAGCTCATGATACGCCTCTATGTATTCATCCTGGTAGTACAAAGATGTACCAAGACATCCGCCAGAGATTCTGGTGGTCTAATATGAAGCAAGACATTGCTCGTTATGTTGCTGAATGTGACGTTTGCCGTCGTATCAAAGCAGAACATCAAAGGCCTGCTGGAACTCTACAACCTATATCTATTCCTGAATGGAAATGGGACCATGTTGAAATGGACTTCGTCACTGGATTCCCCAAATCGCAGAAAGGCAATGATGCTATTCTTGTCGTCATTGACCGACTTTCTAAGGTTGCACATTTTCTGGCGGTCAAAGAAACGATCACTGCTAGTCAGCTTGCAACTCTCTACATGACCAGAATTGTTTCGCTTCACGGTATTCCACTGGTTATCAGTTCAGACCGTGGCAGTTTATTCACTTCAAGATTCTGGGCAAGTTTCCAAGAAGCTATGGGCACTCATCTGTCTTTCAGCACTGCTTTTCATCCTCAGTCACAAGGGCAAGTTGAACGTGTCAACCAAGTTCTCGAAGACATGCTTCGAGCTTGTGTTATTTCCTTCGGCAAGAAATGGGAGGAATCTCTTCCGTATGCTGAGTTCTCTTATAATAATAGCTACCAAGCTAGTCTGAAGATGGCCCCCTTCGAAGTGTTATATGGACGAAAGTGCCGAACCCCTCTGAACTGGTCAGAAACTGGGGAACGTCCACTCTTCGGTCCGGATATTATCCAACATGCCGAAGAACAAGTCCGCATTATTCGCGAGAATCTCAAGACTGCTCAGTCACGTCAGAAGAGTAATTATGACCGTCATCATAAAGACATGGTCTATCAACCTGGCGAAAAGGCCTATCTTCGCGTTACACCAATGAAGGGTGCTCACCGCTTCGGGATCAAGGGCAAGCTAGCTCCTCGCTATATTGGCCCATTCACTATTCTGGAAAGGCGTGGAAAAGTGGCATATCAACTGGAGCTTCCGTCGAACCTTTCTCAGGTTCACGATGTGTTCCATGTGTCACAACTCCGCCGTTGCTTCAAGGACCCAATCCGAGCTGTGGATCATGAAGTGCTCGAATTGCAACAGGACCTCTCCTATAAAGAGCATCCGGTCCGCATTCTCGACCAAGCTGAACGCCGCACACGCCAGAAGGCGATCAAGTTCCTCAAGGTCCAGTGGTCGAATCACTCTGAAGACGAAGCCACCTGGGAACGCGAGGATCGCCTGCGTGATGAATACCCCGCACTGTTTCCTTCTACCTCCTAAAATCTCGGGACGAGATTTCTTGTAGTGGAGGAGATTTGTAACGCCCGGATAATCTTGCTACAGTAATCCCCACTAATGTTGCCACGTCACCTCGGATACTGTGGATAAACTCGCGTTAGTTCGGAACCTAGTTCGAATTTCAAATTTAAAACGAAAACAAACAATAAAAGTTTTCAGAAA
The DNA here is from genome assembly GCF_018294505.1 of Triticum aestivum. NCBI lineage: Eukaryota > Viridiplantae > Streptophyta > Magnoliopsida > Poales > Poaceae > Triticum > Triticum aestivum. The sequence continues at coordinate 342,118,674 of NC_057813.1, forward strand.
CGAAAACTAAATTGTTCGGGGGTTGTCTAAAATAGCAAACCTAATTATGGTGGGGTGCACAAATTTCTGTAAAATGTTTTGGCATTTTAATTAAACTAAAACAGAAAGCAGAAAAAGAAAAATAATAAAAGAAAAGAAAGGAAGAAGAAAAGGGGAGGGAACCTCCCCTGGCCCATCTGGGCCAGCCCTTCCCCCGGCCCAGCCAGCCCCCCCCGAAGCCCCACCCCACCTGGCCCCTGGCCTGGCCCAACTCCCCCCCCTGGGCCGGCCCAACCGGCGCCCCCACTAAACCCCCCCCCCGGCCGAACCCTAGCTGCCCCCCCACTCACCCCCCACGCGCCCCCTCCCCCGATCCCCTTTTCACTCTCCCTCGCCCGATCCAGATCGGGGCGAGGACCCCCGCCGCGCCCCACCTCGCCGGCGGCCCCCCGCCGCCCCACCCGCCGCCCGGACCCCCCCCTCCTCATACTCTCCACCGCCCGGGGTCCCCTCCTCCCCTCCTCGCCCCACGCGCGGGCGCTCGACGCCGCGGATCCACCCCGGCCTCCCCGACGCCGGCGACCGCTCCCCCGCCCGCCTCCTCGCCGGTCACCGTCGCGCTCCACCGAGCCCGCTCCCCTAGACCCGGCGCCCCCCCGCTGTGAGCTCGCCTCACTTCCCCCCCCCCTCGCTCCCCTCTCCCCCGCCCTCCCGAACCGCGCCGTCGCCCGGCGCCCCGTCGCCCGGAGCTCCGTCTCCGGCCCCGACCCGCCCCGGCCGCCGCCTTGGCCCTTCCCCCCTCTCTCCCCCCCGTCGACGACGCCTCCGGCCGACCCAAACACCATCGTCGCCGGCGCCCTCGCACCCCCGACCGAACCCCCGCACGGCGCTCGGCCATTTCCCCCCCCCCCCCGTTTACGCCGCTGCCGGCCCCGCCCCGTCGCCCCGAATCGCCTCGCCGGCGCCGCTTGCCGGCCGGCCAACCTCGCCGTGGCTGCGGCCCCTCCGGCCACCGTCGTGGCCTCGGCCGCCCCGACCCACGTTGGCTTCGGGCGCGGGCGCCCGCGCCGCGTCCTTCGGGGCTGCGCCCGAAACGGGCACCGCCCCGCAAACCCACCGCGCCCGCATGCCCGTTTGGCCCCCGGGCCACTGACTAGGGGGCCCCACCCCCAGAACGCAAAAAAAAATAAAAATAAAAATAAAAATAAAAAATAAATAAAAATAAAAAAATAATAATAATAAAAAAATAATAAATTAAATAAAAACAATAAATATAATTAATAAAAATAAAATGAAAATGAATTAAAACTAATTAACTAATTAATTAATTAATTAAATAAGTAAGTAATTAATTAGTCTAACTAATTCTGATTAATTAACCCTAATCACTAATTAACCTAATTAACTAATGTTAATTAACTCTGATTAGGTTAATTAGATATTAGAGAATGACATGCGGGACCCACTTGCCAGGGTTGACTCGGTCAACCCTGTTGACTGATGAGGTCAGCATGACATCATGCTGATGTCATAAAAGCATTTTCGAAATTAATTAAATAATTAATTAATTCCTGAAATTAATAAAAATCTTTTAAAAATCATATCTTTTAATCCGTAATCCGGATTAAAATATTTTCAACATGAAAGTTGCTCAGAACGACGAGACGATTCCGGATACGCAGTCCGTTCGTCCACCACACCCCCCTAACCTATCGAACCCGCAACTTTCCCCCTCCGGCTCCTCTGCCCGAAAACGCGAAACACCGGGAATACTTCCCGGATGTTTCCCCCTTAACCGGTACCACCTCATACCACGTTAGGGCACGCCTAGCATCGCTTCTTGACATGTCATGCATCGATATGCCTCTGTTTACTTGGTATTCATTGTTTCTTCCCCCTCTTCTCTCCGGTAGACTACGAGACCGACGCTGCTGCTGCCCAGTTCGACTACGGAGTTGACGACCCCTCTCTCTTGCCAGAGCAACCAGGCAAGCCCCCCCCTTGATCACCAGATATCGCCTATTCTACTCTATACTGCTTGCATTAGAGTAGTGTAGCATGTTACTGCTTTCATTAATCCTATTCTGATGCATAGCCTGACATTGATGCTACACCTGTTGATACCTTACCTGCAATCCTAAATGCTTAGTATAGGATGCTAGTTTATCATCATTGGCCCTACATTCTTGTCAGTCTGCCTTGCTATACTATCGGGCCGTGATCACCTGGGAGGTGATCACGGGTATATATTATACATACATACATACTATACAGATGGTGACTAAAGTCGGGTCAGCTCGAAGAGTACCCGCGAGTGATTCACGGATTGGGGGCTGAAAGGACCTTTGTCCCGACGGCCCTCTGTGTGGATCTTTGTGGCGGAGCGACAGGGCAGGTTGAGACCGCCTAGGAGAGAGGTGGGCCTGGCCCTGTTCGGCGTTCGCGGACACTTAACACGCTTAACGAGATCTTGGTATTTGATCTGAGTCTGGCTACGAGCCTATACGCACTAACCATCTACGTGGGAGTAGTTATGGGTATCCCGACGTCGTGGTATCAGCCGAAGCACTTCAGACGTCAGCGACGGAGCGGCGCGCGCCGGGTTGGACTGCGTTAACGCAACTTCCTTTGTAATGGAGGTTGCTAGGTCTGCTCACCGGCCGCGTACGCAACGTGCAGGTGTGCTATGGGCGATGGGCCCAGACCCCTGTGCGCTTAGGTTTAGACCGGCGTGCTGGCCTCTCTGTTTTGCCTAGGTGGGGCTGCGACGTGTTGATCTTCCGAGGCCGGGCATGACCCAGGAAAGTGTGTCCGGCCAAATGGGATCGAGCGTGTTGGGCTATGTGGTGCACCCCTGCAGGGAAGTTTAATCTATTCGAATAGCCGTGATCTTCGGTAACAGGACGACTTGGAGTTGTACCTTGACCTTATGACAACTAGAACCGGACACTTAATAAAACACACCCTTCCAAGTGCCAGATACAACCGGTGGTCGCTCTACCTCAGGGATATGAGGAGGGGATCGCCGGGTAGGATTATGCTATGAGATGTTACTTGGAGATGCTACTTGGAGGACGTCGACCTACCCTCTTCTGCCTGTTGCAAGACGAAGGTGACCAGAAGCGTAGTCTTCGACAGGATTAGTTATCCCCCTCTTATTCTGGCATTCTGCAGTTCAGTCCACTGATATGGCCTCCTTACACATATACCCATGCATATGTAGTGTAGTTCCTTGCTTGCGAGTACTTTGGATGAGTACTCACGGTTGCTTTCTCCCCCCTTTTTTTCCCCTTTCCTTTCTTCCTGGTTGCCGCAACCAGATACTGGAGCCCAGGAGCCAGACGCCACCGTCGACGACGACCCCTACTACACTGGAGGTGCCTACTACTACGTGCTGCCCGCTGACGACGACCAGGAGTAGTTTAGGAGGATCCCAGGCAGGAGGCATGCGCCTCTTTCGATCTGTATCCCAGTTTGTACTAGCCTTCTTAAGGCAACTTGTTTAACTTATGTCTGTACTCAGATATTGTTGCTTCCGCTGACTCGTCTATGATCGAGCACTTGTATTCGAGCCCTCGAGGCCCCTGGCTTGTATTATGATGCTTGTATGACTTATTTTATTTGTAGAGTTGTGTTGTGATATCTTCCCGTGAGTCCCTGATCTTGATCGTACACATTTGCGTGCATGATTAGTGTACGATTGAATCGGGGGCGTCACATGTATCCACGGGTGCCCTCCATACCAACACTTTCCAAGGAATTTATTATTTGACAACATAAAGTAAATTCATTTTTGCATTTCAGGACTTGGCATCCCTAATACCTTTGCCTTACTCTCGTGCAATGACTACTGAATAAACACTCATCGTGAGAATAACACATCTAGAATGGAAAATATTAGCTACCCGTCACCGTTCCACGAGCGAAACAAACACATAAAAGAGAAGTTTATTTTGAAAATTAGAGATGGCACATGCAAATTTTCTTAGAATGGCAAAATAATACCGCATATAGCTAGATATAGCAGACTCATGTGGCAAAACTGGTTTAAAGGATTTTGGATGCACAAGTAGAGGTCATACTTGGTGCAAAATGAAGGCTAGAAAAAAGATTGAGAAGCTACCAACCAAGAAACGGATATAATCATAAGCAATCATTAAGCATAATCTACACCTAATAATGCACCACAAGTAGGACATAATTTTCATTGCATGATTATTGGCTTTCGTGCATGCATAGGGAATCACAAACCTTAACACCAATATTCTTACTAGAGCACAATTACTCATCAACATAACTCACATATCACATCATCATATCTCAAAACTATTACTAAGAATAAAGTTTATTTTGTGCAATGATCTTCATGACATCTATTTTTTTTCTTTATCCTTCTTGGATGTCTATCACTTTGGGACTAATTTTCATGTGTTGCTTTTCATAAGCTCAAAGAAATATAAGTGAAGATCATGAGCATAACATATTTTCTTTCTCCCAAAATAATTTAAGTAAAGCAAGAGAGAATTTCTTCAAAATTTTCCTAACTCTCGAATAAATCTAAGTGGGGCAAGAGAGAATCTTCAAAAATACTAAGCGCACCGTGCTCAAAAAGATATAAGTGAAGCACTAGAGCAAGTCAATTGCTCATAAAAATTGAAGTGAAGCATAGTGAGCAATTCTAACAAGTAATGACATACTTTTGTCTCTCTCAAATAGGTGTGTCCAGCAAGGATTGATGACTTAAAACAAAAAATAAAACAAGCAAATACACATATCATACAAGATACTCCAAGCAAAACACATATCATGTGACGAATAAAAATATAGTCTCGAGTAAAATACCGATGGTCGTTAGAAGAAAGAGGGGATGCCACTTGGGGGAATCCCCTAGCTTAGTTGGTTGCTAATTCTTGTATAATAGCATGGGATGCCGGGTCATCTCCAAGCTTAGGCTCTTCTATCCTTTTTTCATCCATCGTAAGATAACCCAAAACTTGAAAACTTCAATCACACAAAACTCAAAAAAAACCTTGTGAGACCCATTAGTAAAACAAAGAAAACCACTACTATAAGTGTTGTTTCAAACCAATTCTTATTTATTTTTATTATATCTACTGTATTCCAACTTTTCTATGGCAAAAAATCATGAAAGAAAACCATAGAGCCATCAAAATAAGCACACAACACAAAGAAAACAGAATCTGTCAAAACAGAACAGTCTGTAGTAATCTGGAACTTTGGAATACTTATGTAACTCCAAAACTGCTACCAAATTACGACGACCAGAATAATTTGTATATTAATATTCTGCAAAAATAATCAGGGCAAAATCTCTTTTCTGTAATTTATGATAATTATTTTCGTGAGCACCAAGTTTCTGTCTTTTTCAGCAAGATCAAACAACTATCACCCCAGAATATCCTAAAGGGTTTACTTGGAACAAACACTAATTAAAACACAAAATACACAATCATAACAGTACTATAATTGTGCTAACACTCAAGAACAGAAAGAAAAAATCAAAAATAAATTTTATTCATTGGGTTGCCTCCAAACAAGCGCTATAGTTTTATGCCCTTAGCTAGGCATAAAGCAAGGATCTAAGTTTTGTCATCTTTGGTTCTAGATCCATAAAATGCCCTCATGATTGATTCATATGGTGGCCTAATTCTTGTTGTATGAAAGTGTTCCATACCCTTCCTCAAAGTAAATTGGAACTTAATATTTCCTTCTTTCATATCAATCACTGCTACGGTAGTGTGTAAAAATAGTCTACGAAGAATAATTGGACAAGACGGATTGCAATCAATATCAAGAACAATAAAATCTATGGGCACATAATTTCAAATTTGCAAGAATAAAAAAATCATCATTTCTTCCCATAGGCTTTTTAATAGTAGAATCTGCTGAGTGCAAATTTAAAGAGCATTCTTCAATATTGGTAAGACCAAGCACATCACATAAAGATTTCAGAATTGTAGAAACACTAGCACCCAAGTCACGTAAAGCAAAACACTAATAATTTTTAATCTTGACTTTGATAGTAGGTTCCCATTCATCATGCAACTTTCTAGGAATTGAAACTTCTAATTCTAATTTTTCTTCAAAAGCTTTCATCATGGCATCAACTATATGTTTAGTAAAAGCTTTATTTTACTCATAAGGATGGGGTGAATTTATCATGGATTGCAACAAATAAATACAATCAATCAAAGAGAAACTATCATAATTAAAGTCTTTCTAATCCAAAAGAGTGGGCACATCACTAGTTAAAGTTTTGACCTCTTCAAACCCACTTCTATCAATTTTCTCAATAAGATTTTCACCCTCCGAAATATTGGGACGCCTTCTACCTAAAGTTGAATCTTGTCCAGTCCCTTTTCCATCAATCTTAATTTTACTAAACAAGGAATCAATAGAAGAAACACCAATCATTTTAAGATCTTCATCACTTTTGCGAAAGAAATCACCAGGAAATGCTTTTTCTAAAATTTCTCTTTTAGCTCTAAGCATAGCGGTTCTTTTCTTACTTTCATCCATAGAAACATAAAGAGATTTAATTGATTCATCTACTTTAGGCACAAAAATTTTCATCTTGAGATTTTTCACATTATGAGCAATGCTATCAGCACTTCTAGACAAATCATCAATCTTACTCAACTTTTCTACTATGGAAGTGTTGAAAACCTTTTGTGTGTTGATAAATTCTTTAATATTGCTATCAAGATCAGAGGCATTCCTATTATTATTGTAAGATTGATTTCCATAGGAATTACCATAATTATTGGAGGAATTACTAGGAAAACGCCTAGGATTAAAATTACCTCCATAAGCATTGTTGTTGAAATTATTGCAAGAAATAAAATTCACATCTATTGCATCACTATTTTCCTCAATCAAAGTAGACAAAGGCATATAATTAAAATCAATAGGAGCACTTTTACTAGCAACCAATTTCATAAGAGCATCAACTTTTTCACTCAAAGAAGAAATTTCTTCAACTGAATTAACTTTTTTACTAGTAGGAACCCTTTCGGTGTGCCATTGTGAATAATTTGCCATGATATTATCAAGCAATTTGGTGGCTTCACCCTAGGTAATTTCCATAAAAGTACCACCCGCTGTGGAATCTAAAATATTACAAGAAATAATATTCAACCCCGCATAATTTTTTTGTATGATCATCCAAAGATTTAACCCATGAGTTGGGCCATTCCTTAGCATCATTTTCATCCTTTCCCAAGATTTTGCAAAATGCTCATGTTCAAGTTGCTTGAAATTCATGATCTTGGTTCTAAAGGAAATAGTTTTGCGGGAGGAAAATACTTAGTGATAAAATCATCTTTGCACTTATTCCAAGAATCGATAGTATTACCAGGCAAAGAAGAGAACCAAATTTTTGCAGAATCACGCAAAGAAAACGGAAATAATTTCATCTTGACCACATCATTATCCACATCTTTTTTCTTTTGCATATCTCATAATTCCACGCAGGTATTAAGATGGGACGCGGCATCCTCATTAGGAGTACCGGAAAATTGGTCTTTCATAACAAGATTCAGCAAAGCAGTATTAATATCACAAGTCTCAACACTAGTGGCAGGAGGAGCAAGAAGAGTGCCAGTAAAATCATTGTTGTTGGTATTTGACAAGTCACATAGTTTGGAGTTCTCTTGATTCATGATGACCACAAAACAAGATTGCACTCAAAAACAGATCCAGCAAGAGAACAGCGAACGAAAAAAGAGAGGCGAATAAAACGGTAAATTTTTGTGAAGTGGGGGATAGGAAAACGAGAGGAAAATAATGTAAATTGCAAGGGGATGAGATTTGTGATTAGGAACCTGGTTATGTTGAAGATCCTCCCCGGAAATGGAGCCAAAGATTCCTTTTGATGTTGCTTAAAGCTACGTCAGTATTTCCCCAAACGGGAAGTGATGATGCAGCATAGCGGTGGTAGGTATTTCCCTCATATATGAAACCATGGTTATCGAACCAGTAGGAGAACCAAGCAACAAAACATAAACACCCCTGCACACAAGTAACAACACCTCGCAACCCGACGTGTTAAAGGGGTTGTCAATCCCTTTCGGGGTACGGCGCCTCAAGATAGGCAAAGGATGTGAGGTAAACTTGTAGATGTGATAAATAGATCGCGGAACAAATAAATTGCAGCAAGGTATTTTTGTATTTTTTGGTTTAATAGATCTGAAAATAAACGCAAGGAAAAAGTAGATCGCAAGGCAAATATATGAGAAAGAATACCCGGGGGCCGTAGGTTTCACTAGTGGCTTCTCTCGAGAAAATAGCAAACGGTGGGCGAACAAAGTACTGTTGGGCGATTGATAGAACTTCAAATAATCATGACGATGTCCAGGAAATGAACATTACATAAGCATCACGTCCAAGATTAGTAGACCGACTCCTACCTGCATCTACTACTATTACTCCACACATCTACCGCTATCCAGCATGAATCTAGTGTATTAAGTTCATGGAAAAATGGAGTAATGCAATAAGAACAATGACATGATGTAGAAAAGATCCGTTTATCTATTGCGGTATATATGGATCCCGTCTTTTTATCCTTAGTAGCAACGATACATACGTGTCAGTTCCCTTTTTGTCACTGGGATCAAGCACCGTAAGATCGAACCCACTACCAGGCACCTCTTCCCATTGCAAGATAAATAGATCAAGTTGGCCAAACAAAACCCAAATACCATAGAAGAAATACGAGGCTATAAGAGATCATGCACATAAGAGATCAAAGAACTCAAGTAACTTTCGTGGATATAAAAATATATAACTGATCATAAACTCAAAGTTCAACAGATCCCAACAAACACACCGCCAAAAGACTTACATCATATGGTTCTCCAAGAGACCATTGTATTTATAATCAAGAGAGAGAGAGGAAGCCATCTAGCTACTAACTACGGACCCGAAGGTCTACAAAGAACTACTCACGCATCATCAGGGAGGCACCAATGGAAGTGGTGAACCCTCCGTGATGGTGTCTAGATTGGATCTCGTGGTTTTGGACTCTGCGGCGGCTGGACGAAAATTTCATCGACTCCCCTAGGGTTTCTGGAATATTGGGGTATTTATAGAGCAAAGAGTCGGTCCAGGGGGCACCCGAGGTGGTTACAACCCACCAGGGCGCGCCTGGGCCTCCTTGTGGGTTATCCCCTCCTCGGGACTCCCCCCTGGTGGCCCAGGCGCGCCCTGGTGGGTTGTTCCCTTGAAAGTGCAACTATCCCTGGGTGGTTTTGGTAATTCCTAACAACATATAGCTCATTGAGCTAATGCTATTTCAAGATAAGTATTTCATGAAAGCTCAATGATTGGCATGGCACGAATGAGAAAAGTGGATCCCTCAAAATGCTAAGGACAAAAGGATTGGCTCAAGTTCAAAGCTCAAGACTCTACATTTTCTATTTTAGTGATCCAAGATCACATTGAGTCTGTAGGAAAAGCCAAAATCAAGGAGGGATGAGGTGTTGCTGAATGGCTTTCTTTCTCAAAATGCTTAGTGATATTCTCCAAAGCCCTCAACTACTTTCTCACATCCACATATGACCCAAACCAAAAGTCAAACTCGGGCCCACCGATTCTTTCTATCCAGCGCCCCCGAGTTTAGATCTCATAGCCACTGCCACAAACCCTAGTCTTTTCGGTCTCACTGAGATGGGATTATAATCTCTTGGTTTCCCTTCATAACGTTTTGGTCCAACCGAGATGAGCGATCGGTCCCACCAAGATTGCAATGCAAACTCTCTGTTTCCCTTTTGTAACGTTTCGGTCTCACTGAGATGAGCGAATCGGTCCCACCGAGTTTGCCTGACCAACTCTCTGGTTAGCTTATTACCAAAATCGGTCCCACCGAGTTTGTATAATCGGTCTCACCGATATTATGTTATTCCCTAACCCTAACCATATTGGTCCCACCGAGTTGACATGTCGGTCCCACCGAAAATCCTAACGGTCACATTATTTGCTAAATCGGTCCGACCGAGTTTCACGTTTCGGTACCACCGAGATTGGCAAGTTGTGTGTAACCGTTACAGTTTGTGTTGAGGCTATATATACCCTTCACCCACTCTTCATTCGTGGAGAGAGCCATCAGAACATGCCTACACTTCCAACATACATTTTCTGAGAGAGAACCACCTACACTTGTGTTGAGGTCAAGATATTCCATTCCTGCCATATGAATCTTGATCTCTAGCCTTCCCCAAGTTTCTTTCCACTCAAATTTTCTTTCCACCAAATCCAAATCCTGTGAGAGAGAGTTGAGTGTTGGGGAGACTATCATTTGAAGAACTAGAGCAAGGAGTTCATCATAAACACACCATTTGTTACTTCTTGTAGAGTGGTGTCTCCTAGATTGGCTAGGTGTCACTTGGGAGTTTCCGACAAGATTTTGGAGTTGAACCAAGAAGTTTGTAAGGGCGAGGAGATCGCCTACTTCGTGAAGATCTACCCTAGTGAGGCAAGTCCTTCGTGGGCGACAGCCATGGTGGGATAGACAAGGTTGCTTCTTCGTGGACCCTTCGTGGGTGGAGCCCTCCATGGACTCGCGTAACCATTACCCTTCGTGGGTTGAAGTCTCCATCAACGTGGACGTACGATAGCCACCTATCGGAACCACGACAAAAGTATCCGTGTCTCCAATTGCGTTTGCCTTCTCAAACTCCTCCCCTTTACCTTCATATGCAATTGTTTTACATTCCGCTGCTATACTCTGAGAATTGCATGTGTAGGTTGATTGCTTGACTTGTGCTAAGTTGCGAAAATCTGCCAAGAACTAAAATTGGGAAAAGGCTAGATTTTTATTTGGTCAAGTAGTCTAATCACCCCCCCCCACTGTAGACATACTTTCGATCCTATAAGTGGTGTCAGAGCTTTGGTCTCCATTTGCTTTGATTTCCATAGCTTTTGGTAGTCATAGCCTTGGTTTCACAACCTAGGAGAGTATGGCGTCTAGCAAGGGAAATTACCACCGTAGAGTTCCTTACTTTGATGGTACTAACTTTGCTAGTTGGAAGCATAAGATGAAAATGCATATTCTTGGACATAACCCCTCCGTTTGGGCTATTGTGTGTATTGTCTTGCAAGGTGAATTCCTTGATGGGAGAGAACCGAACTGTGAAGCTACCGTGAAAGAGTTGAAGATGATGCAATACAATGCTCAAGCTTGTGATATCCTCTTGAACAAATTGTGCCCCAAAGAATTCAACAAAATCAGCCGTCTTGAGAATGCAAAGGAAATTTGGGATACTTTGATTGACATGCATGAAGGTACCGACTCCGTCAAGGAATCCAAATTGGATGTGCTTCAAATTCAACTTGACAAGTTCAAAATGAAGGATGGTGAAGGTGTCGCTGAAATGTACTCTAGGCTTGATCTTATCACAAATGAGATTGCCGGCCTAGGAAGTGAAGAGATGACTGACAAATTCATCATCAAGAAGATCCTAAGAGACTTGGACGGAAAATATGATACCATGTGCACATTGATCCAAATGATGCCCAATTACAAAGATCTCAAGCCAACAGAAGTCATTGGAAGAATTGTTGCTCATGAGATGTCACTCAAGGATAAGGAGGAGCTCCACAACAAGTCAAGCGGTGCTTACAAAGCCTCATGTGAAGATCCCACATCATCAAGTGAGAAACAAACCTTCAATGAAGAATTGAGCCTAATGGTGAAGAACTTCAACAAGTTCTACAAGAGTACAAGCAAGGAAAGAAGTTCCAAGACAAGGTCCTACAATGACAAAAGATCTTCTAGTCGTGAGCGTAATTGCTACAATTGTGGAAGACCCGGACACTATTCCAATGAGTGTACGGAACCCTACAAAAGAAGAGAAGATTATCCAAAAAGAAGAAGTAGAAGAGAAGAATCACCATCAAGAGAAAGAATGAGTAGAGATGATCGTTATGAACGAAGAACACCCCGGAGAAGCAAGGATTCGAAAAGGAAGGACAAGTCATAAAGGAGCTACACAAAACGAAGACATCAAGATCATGTTGGTGAATGGGTATCCGGCTTCGACTCCGACAATCACTCCGAGAGAATCTATCACTCCGACTCCGAATATACTCAAGATGAAGGTGTTGCCGGTCTAGCACTTGTGTCAACCAACTCCTACGACATATTTGACTCACCAAATGAAGGACTTGGAAGATGCTTCATGGCTAAAGGCACAAAGGTAACACACCCCGAGTATGTTGATTTCAATAGTGATGAAGATGACTTGTTAGGTGATGATGATTTACTTGTTGACAACTCTAGTGATGAATACTATGATGAAACGTCAAATAATTATGCTAATCAAGATAAAACGAATGACAATGATAAGGAGAAGATTGAGCCCCTAACTAAATAACTAAACACTCTTAAGTTAGCTCATGAAACTATCTTAGGAGATCATCGAGAACTTTTAAGGACTCATGAGAAGTTACGCTTTGAAAAGCTCAACCTTGAGCAAGAACATGAGTTTTTAAAGGCAATCAATGATGATCTTCACAAGAAAAGTTCTTCTTACATTCCCAAGCGTTTACTCTTATCTACTTACATGCCTCAAGTCAAGTCTAGTAACAAGAACAAGAAAGATTCTTCCTCTAGTATTAACAATAATCATGCTAAATCCAATGTTGATGCTTCTAGTAGTTCTCTTGATTCCACTAATGATTCTCTTAGCCAAGTTACACTTGAGCAAGAAAATAGCTTATTGAAGGGAATTATAGAGAAAGGTGTTTACAAGAGCCTTGCTGGGAGTAAGAAATTCGAGGAAATTGTACGCAAGCAAGGAAGGCACCGGAAGAACCAAGGTGTTGGTTTTGAACGAAAGTTCAATGCCAATGGAGTTGAGTGGGAAGAAGATCAATACCCCAAGACGAAGTTTGTTCCTCAACAAGAGAAGTATGATCCTACTTCTTTCAAAGGGACACAAGCTCAAGATGATCTTCCACCACAAGACCACAAGCAAAAAGGCAAGGACAAGCTTCAAGAGGAGATTGATGCATTCGAAGAAGCTCCTAAGGCCTTGGTCAAGTGTGTTCCCAAGACTACATCAAGTTCTACTTCATCAAGTACGACTACAACCCCAAGGATTCCCATCAAGATGATGTGGATCTCAAAGAAGAAGAACTAGAGATTTCTTGAGGGTGACTCCGCCAACATACTTCACTCTTATCATTTTGGCGAGAACAAGTTCAATCAACTTCCACATATTGCACTAGTTCATGGAGTCACATACCCTCTTGTTGGTAAGACAAGGGACAAGGTAACCTAATGCTTTCATAGACATCATGTTATGTGTGTGTGTGCATGACTCTATGTCTATGGATATCCTTGTTTGTTCCTTGTGGGACTAACCCATGTAGGTATTGAAAGTGCAACTCACTCCAATGGATTGCTCCAAATGATCTACATCAACTTTGAGCATCCACATCTTCAACACCTACATGAAGTCATCATCGACAAAACCCGAGGTTAGTTCATCCCTCTTAGGGGGGATCTCACATCTAGGGGGAACTTTACTCAAAGAACTGAGCCAAAGCAACTCTAATGGTGTGAACACAACAATGCTTTATGTAAAAGTGGTAACCCCACTTGTGCTTAAACGATGAGTATGACCTATGTTCAAATGTTCTCATTTGACTCCTAAGTCAATATACTCATATATAGATGACCTAGTCATTGCCAATTGCTTGATAGATGCTAGAATTGTGTGTGCATGCTTTATCACATATTTCATTTGCATTTTATTGTGTGAGCATGTTGGTTGCATTTTTTACTCATTCGAGGACATCCACTAGTAGCTTTGATTGTTTGGTTTCTTTTCTTTTGCCAAGTGGATGGACAAGAATGCCTAAGAACATTCTCTAGCTATCTATGCTTTTCTTGTCTCAAACTCTATTCATGCTATATCACAAAGTTTGATCTACTCAGATTCGAACCACTCTATGTGAGGAGCATTCAGAGTCCCTGATTCGTCATAGACTTAAACTTCCAAAACCTCTTTGTGCGTTTCGGTCTGACCGATTCATCCATTTCGGTCATACCGAGATCACTAAGTTGATATAGGTTTTCAATCTCGGTGCAACCAATTTGAACTTTTCGGTCACACCGAGTTGCAGTAATGCATCTCGGTGCCACCGAGTTGTTCCACTCGGTCACACCAATAGGATCAGGCTATATATTCTCACGGGTCAAATTTTGGAAAATCTTCCAAAACCCTTCGCCCGCGCTCAGCCTGCCCTGCCTCATAAGGTCTCCAGATCGTCCTCCTCATCGCCAACGACCTGCCGCCACTGGTCTCCACCGCCGTCAACGGGATTTTGTTCCGCCGTTGTCGCCGTAGCAAATCCATCGCCGCATTAGGGTATGGATTTGAATCTTTGTGCTATTCTTAACTCCGACTCCTAGCACATTGCATTGCCATGAATCTTGCCACGTTTGAAATCTTCCTATCCAGCAAAACTACTCCGTAGATTAGTATTGGATTGAAATTTAGGGTTAGGTTTCCGCCAAAGTCATCTCGGACCGACCGAGTTGTAGAAATCGGTCTCACCGATTTGGCTCAGGCCATTGCACATGTGATTCTTGGTCTGACCAAGAATTGCAAATCAGTGTGACCGAGATCGATTCTTTGTGAAACCCTAGTAGTCTCGGTGCCACCAAAATGTGACTCGGTCTGACCGATTTCACTAGTTTAGGTTCCAAAAGTTGCTTTGGTATCACCGAGTTTACAAATCGGTAGCTCCAAAATTCTTTCTGTGGAAAACTAAAACTAAGTTTTTGACTCTCTTTTTTGCAAAAACCTCTGTGCTTTGTGACGCTCATCTACTCTACCTCATCTACACCTATTCACAGGGTCTGCTGACAGAGTTTGCATCATGTCAGATCAAAGTGACAGTCAGAACAAGTCTGAGGAGCAAGTTCATATGAGTGAGTGCAGTAGTCCCTCCAGTACCTCAGATGATGGCAGCAGGAGAACACCCAACAATTTGCCAAAGGCAGCCACCATGACAAGGAAGAAGAGAACCTCAGATTCTGAAGATGAGGACTATGTGGCTGTTGAGGATGAGGCCACTTCTAAGAAGAAGGTGCTGAAAAAGGAGTATGGCACAACTGCTACCAGAAAGCCAGGAATGAAGACAAAGGCTCCTGCAAGAAGAGTTCCCATGTCTAAGGCCAGAGCCTCTACTCAACTACCTTTGGAATCTGAACCCAAAGAGGCTAGTGCAGAAGGGAAGAAAAGGAATGAAAGGGTCAAGAAGACAATGGCCAGAGTTGTTGGAAAGCCCTCAATGATGGAAGAAGAAGAGGAAGAGGTTGATGCACCAGCACCTAAAGCTCAGAAGCTGATGGGAGATGCTATAAGATCAGGGGCTGATCCATCTAAGCCCAAAGATGCTCCCAAGGCTGCTGCTCCTAAGCCCAAGTCTGCACCTAAGAGGAACACCGGGAGTATTCCAGCTGAAGAGAAGAACAAGGCCCCAATGCCTGAAGCTGCTGAACAAGATGAAGATTCTCTTATTCTTGAGAAAGTTGAAGCCCAAGATTCCTGATCATAATGATGCTCATCCAGTTGCAGAGGATATGAAGCTCAAGAAGGATGCAAGACTAAGACTCTGGAGACAGAGTGATCCCTATGCTATCAGAAGAAGAACTGCCATGGACTACAGGGTCCACACTAAGGAACAACAAGATTTCTATGAGACAGTTTTGCTTGACAAGAAGCCCATAGTATGTGACATGAGATGGGTTGATTGGGAGTACATCAGGAAGAATGAAGAGCACTATCCAGGAATGTATGACAACTTCAATGCTTGTGGAGTAGATGACTTTGTTGGCCAGAAGCTCACCAAGTGGAATGATGAGCTCATCATGCAGTTTTACTCCACAGCTCACATCTACCCAGATGGGAAAATTGTCTAGATGTCTGAAGGTAGGAGGTACCAATCCATAGTTGAAGAATGGGTTGAGTTGATAAATGCTCCAAAAGAGAATGAGGATGACTTGGATGTCTATGCCAAGAAGAAGAAAGACCACAACTCTATGGTTCACATGTACAGAGAGATCCCAGATGCTGCACTAGAGACACATAAGTTTGAATCTGTACATTACCTGTTGTCAGGATTGCCTACTATCAACTAGATCTTAAGGCACACTTTCCTGCCCAAGTCAGGTGATCACAAGATGATCAGAGGCCATGCAATCAACTTGCTGCATATATTTGATGTGCCTCAGAAATTCAAAGTCATGAGTCTGATTGTGGAAACAATCAAAAGGACTGCTGCTGATCAGAAGAGATCTTGTGGATATGCCCCACACGTTCAGAAGCTCATAAACTCCAAGATGGGCACAGGCACATATCTTTTGGACAAGGAGCACCTGCCCATCTACCCTGATTTTGAGGACAACACCATTGTGCTGGATGAAAATGAACCATCATCTGTGCAAGCAGAAGAGAAGAAAGAGAAAGCAAGGGTTGAGAAAGCTGCTAACATGCCAACTGCTGAAGAGGCATCTCAAATTTTCCTGAAGAGCAAGCAAGATCAGCTTGGCTACTTGATTGCCTCCACCTTGAGGATTGAGAAGGGCTTGGCCACCCTGACTCAAAACTAGGAGAGTTTGGAGAGAATCATAGAGCAGAAGTTTTATGCTCTTGATGTCAAAGTTACTGAGATCCAAACTGCAGTTGAGAAGCTTTAGGAGGATGTGGAGGAGAAGAAGGGCAAGTCTACTACAGATGCTTTTGCTAGAGTGCCCAGAGGACAGAGATCTGCTGTAGTGCCTGTTCCAGACACTAGAGCTACATCATTTGCACCAGCTATAGCTTCAGTGCCACCAGCTCCAGCAGCCACTCCGCCAGCTCCAGCTACATCAATAGAAGCTTTCGTCCTTGGAGACATCTCTACACCATCTCATGAAGACCAAGCCTGAGAGACATTTAGCACTATGCTTTTTTTGTGAACTTTTTGGTAACTTGTTGCCAAAGGGGGAGAAAAATGTATAGATCATAGGCTTTGAGAGAGTGTGTTGCTTTTGTTCTCTTTTGTCTTTTTGGTAGTTGAACTTCGTTATTCATGTGTTTGCTTGTTTGCTTGATACATTATGCCTTTTGTGAGATTCTTGGATGATCATGTGTTTGATCATATGCTATGCTACATTAATGCTTGTTGGATGATATTATCTATTATATTCTCATATGATCATTCACTTTGATTGGTGATGAGTGCATGTGTTTAATTATTATCATTTTGAGCGCTCCACAAGGATGTATGTGACATGGAAGAGTAACCCATGATCCTAACTCATTGTGCATTTGCAGCCGAAAGCAAATTCTAAATAATGCACAAATTTAGGGGGAGCTCTTGCTTTTCACATACTTCTCAAAGCGACAATGTTTTTCAATCTTATTATCATTTGTCGAAGCTTTGATCTATATGTTGTCATCAATTACCAAAAAGGGGGAGATTGAAAGTGCAACTATCCCTAGGTGGTTTTGGTAATTCCTAACAACATATAGCTCATTGAGCTAATGCTATTTCAAGATAAGTATTTCAGGAAAGCTCAATGATTGGCATGGCATTGATGAGAAAAGTGGATCCCTCAAAATTCGAAGGACAAAAGGATTGGCTCAAGCTCAAAGCTCAAGACTCTATATTTTCTATTTTAGTGATCCAAGATCACATTGAGTCTATAGGAAAAGCCAATGCTATCAAGGAGGGATGAGGTGTTGCTTAATGGCTTTCTTGCTCAAAATGCTTAGTGATATGCTCCAAATCCCTCAACTACTTTCTCACATCCACATATGACCCAAACCAAAAGTCAAACTCGGCCCCACCGATTCTTTCTATTCGGCGCCACCGAGTTCAGATGTCATAGCCACTGCCACAAACCCTAGTCTTTTCGGACTAACCGAGATGGGATTGTAATCTCTCTGTTTTCCTTCGTAATGTTTCGGTCCAACCAAGATGAGCGATTGGTCCCACCGAGATTGCAATGCAAACTCTCTGTTTCCCTTTCGTAACGTTTCGGTCTCACTGAGATGAGAGAATCGGTCCCACCGAGTTTGCCTCACCAACTCTCTGGTTAGTTATTACCAAAATTGGTCCCACCGAGTTTGTGTAATCGGTCTCACCGAGATTACGTTATGCCCTAACCTAACCATATCGGTCCCACCGAGTTGACATGTCGGTCCCACCGAAAATCCTAACGGTCACATTATTTGGTAAATCGGTCCGACCGAGTTTCACATTTCGGTACCACCGAGATTGGCAAGTTGTGTGTAATAGTTACATTTTGTGTGGAGGCTATATATACCCCTCCACCCACTCTTCATTCGAAGAGAGAGCCATCAAAATGAACCTACACTTCCAACTTGCCTTTTCTAAGAGAGAACCACCTACACTTGTGTTGAGGCCAAGATATTCCATTCCTACCATATGAATCTTGATCTCTATCCTTCCCCAAGTTGCTTTCCACTCAAATCTTCTTTCCACCAAGTCCAAATCCTGTGAGAGAGAGTTGAGTGTTGGGGAGACTATCATTTGAAGCAGAAGAGCAAGGATTTCATCATCAGCACACCATTTGTTACTTCTTGGAGAGTGGTGTCTCCTAGATTGGCTAGGTGTCACTTGGGAGCCTCCGACAAGATTGTGGAGTTGAACCAAGGAGTTTGTAAGGGCAAGGAGATTGCCTACTTCGTGAAGATCTACCACTAGTGAGGAAAGTCCTTCATGGGCGACGGCCATGGTGGGATAGACAAGGTTGCTTCTTCGTGGACCCTTCATGGGTGGAGCCCTATGTGGACTCGCACAACCATTACCCTTCGTCGGTTGAAGTATCCATCAACGTGGATGTACGATAGCACCACCTATTGGAACCACGACAAAAACATCCATGTCTCCAATTGCGTTTGAATCCTACAATCCCATCCCTTTACATTCTTGCAAGTTGCATGCTTTACTTTCCGCTACACATATACTCTTTGCATGCTTGCTTGTTATGTATTGTGAGTGTTAAACTTGTGCCTAAACTCCACTTGAACTTAAAGTAGTCAAAAACTGCAACTTTTGGTACTTAGTGTCTAATCACCCCCCTCTAGACACCTCTTCTCGATCCTTTCAATTGGTATCAGAGTGTTGGTCTCCATTGCTTTGCTTTAAACACCATTGGAGGAAGATGGATGAGTCTACAATTGGGAGTCTTAGACATAGAGTGCCTATACTTGATGGAGAGTACTTTCATGAATGGAAAAATGAGATGCTTGTGATTTTCAATCAATATCATTTGAACAAGTACATTGCTAGCCCTTGTGCACCTCATGTTGATCCTATGCATCCTACCCTTGTGAGTCAATTGACATGATTCGCAATCTTAGAACTGTTGAACTTATCACTAGAGGCTTGCCTAGAAACTTGATTGGATGTTTGCCTACTCTTAAGTGTGCCTACACCATATGGAAATTTATTGAGGAAGGTTTTCCAAATTATTCCTTGAAAAATCTATATGAAATTATCCATAAGTCTATTGCCTTGAGTAAGATGAATTCCAGTGATCCTATGTTTGGTGATTGTCTATTTGAGCTTACAAACCTTATGCGTGCCATAGGAGATGTTGGAATTATTAGTGATATTATTTCCGAAGCTATAAAAATTCATAAACAAGATCATTGTCAAACTCACTCTAATGAATCACCCTCTCTAGGATTTGATCCACCACATGACGATGTTGAACATGGATACTATGATGAGGATGATGATAGTGACTTTGATCTTGATGATGCAATGAGACACTTTGGTCTTATGGCAAATCTTCGGGGATATATGGCAGGAGGAAAGGAATGGGTTCTTGATAGTGGATGTACCAATCACATGACCGAAGATAAAGATATGTTTCGTGAGCCAGCTGAAAATGATGGTCCTCGAAAGTATGTCACCTTCGGTGATAACTCAAAGGGTAAGGTGGTTGACCTCGGTAAGGTGGCCATATCACATGATAGCTCCATACAAAATGTCGTCCTCGTGGAATCTCTTGGCTACAACTTACTTTCAGTATCTAGACTTGCTGATTTCGGTTTCAATGTCCTATTTACTGAAGTATATTGCCAAGTGTTTCGTAGAGATAATCATAAAATGGTCTTTACCGGTGTACGTAGAGGTGATCTATACATTGTTGATTTCACTAAAATGGCTCAACCTAGAACTTGCTTTATTGCTAAATCCTGTAAAGGTTGGTTATGGCATAGACGATTAGGTCATGTTGGTATGCGAAACCTTGACAAGTGTATTAAAGGAAATCATATCCTTGGCGTTAACAATGTCATATTTGATAAGGATAGACTTTGCAGCGCTTGTCAGGCAGATAAACAGGTCGGAGGGAGGCATCCCGTGAAAAACATCATGACCACAAGGAGGCCACTCGAGCTACTTCACATGGATCTTTTTGGTCCCAACGCCTACAAAAGTCTCGGTGGAAATTCTTTTGGTCTAGTTATAGTTGATGATTTTTCAAGATTTATGTGGGTGTTATTTCTCAATGATAAATCGCAAGTTCAAAAGATGTTCAAAAACTTCGCTAGGAAGGTCCAAAATCAATTTGAAGTGAAGATCAAGAAGGTTCATAGTGACAATGGAACGGAGTTCAAGAACGCAAATGTGGATTCCTTTCTTGACGAAGAAGGTATTTCACACGAGTTCTCGGCTACGTACACACCTCAACAAAATGGAGTTGTTGAGAGGAAGAACGGGACGCTCATCGAAATGGCAAGAACGATGCTTGATGAGTACAAGACACCGAAGAACTTTTGGGCGGAAGCGGTTGAGACAACTTGTCATGCAACAAATCGCTTGTATCTTCACAAGCTACTCGGCAAGACGGCATACGAGCTTCTCACCGTTAACAAACCCCAAGTTGGATACTTTCGAGTATTCGGCTCAAAGTGCTACATTCTTGATAAGCATCGTCGTTCTAAATTTGCTCCTAAGTCTCATGAAGGTTTCCTACTTGGTTATGGCTGAAACTCTCACACATACCGTGTCTACAACAATTTCACCCGGAAGGTTGAAGAAACAGTAGATGTGAAGTTTGATGAATCTAACGGCTCGCAAGTAGAGCAATTGCCAATTGATGTAGGAGACAAAGACCCCTCGGAAGCAATTCAAGACTTGTCTATTGGCAAGATTCGTCCAACGGAGGTGAAGGAGAGTACCTCGTCCATCCAAGTGGAAGCTTCTACCTCACGACAAGGTGAACCATGAGTTGATATGGAAGCATCCACAAGTGGGACACACCAAGATGAAGAAAACGAGGAAGTTCACCAAGACGAACGTCAACAACCTCCTTATCCACCATGACAAGAGAACGACAACGCCAACAATGAAGAAGGCCAAGAAGAAGAACAAGATGAAGAAGATGTTCAACCAAGACCCAAGCAAAAGCTTTAACGAGTTCGAGCAAGAATTGCTAAAGATCAACCCGTCGAGCAAATCTACAATGATATCCAAACCGGGAGAATCACTCGCTCTAAAACTCGTTTAGCTAACTTTTGTGAACACTATTAATTCATCTCTAGCATTGAACCTATGAAGGTTGAAGAAGCATTGGAAGATCCGGATTGGATAAATGCCATGCATGAAGAGCTACACAACTTTGAGAGAAATCAAGTTTGGACATTGGTTGAGAAGCCCGACAACAACCACAACATCATCGGTACCAAATGGGTCTCACCAATTTTGAGTAACCGGTACTACCGAGATTACAATGCAAACTCTCTTGTTAGCTTATTACCAAAGTCGGTCCCACCGATTTTGTGTTATCGGTTTCACCGAGTTTGCCTGACCAACTCTCTGGTTAGCTTATTACCAAAATCGGTCCTACCGAGTTTGTGTAATCGATCTCACCGAGATTACGTTATGCCCTAACCCTAACCATATCGGTCCTACCGAGTTGTATGTCAGTCCCACCGAAAATCCTAACGGTCACTAGATTTGCTGAATAGGTCCGACTGAGTTTCTCAATTCGGTCCCATCGTGATTGGCAGGTTGTGTGTAACGGTTAGATTTTGTGTGGAGGCTATATATTCCCCTCCACCCACTCTTCATTCGAAGAGAGAGCCATCAGAATGAACCTACACTTCCAACTTGCATTTTCTTAGAGAGAAGCACTTGCACTTGTGTTGAGGCCAAGATATTCCATTCCTACCATATGAATCTTGATCTCTAGCCTTCCCCAAGTTGCTTTCCACTCAAATCTTCTTTCCACCAAATCCAAATCCTGTGAGAGAGAGTTAAGTGTTGGGGAGACTATCATTTGAAGCACAAGAGCAAGGAGTTCATCATCAACACACCATTTGTTACTTCTTGGAGAGTGGTGTCTCCTAGATTGGCTAGGTGTCACTTGGGAGCCTCCGACAAGATTGTGGAGTTGAACCAAGGAGTTTGTAAGGGCAAGGAGATCGCCTACGTCGTGAAGATCTACCCTAGTGAGGCAAGTCCTTCGTGGGAGACGGCCATGGTGGGATAGACAAGGTTGCTTCTTCATGGACCCTTCGTGGGTGGAGCCCTCCATGGACTCGTGCAGCTGTTACCCTTCGTGGGTTGAAGTCTCTATCAACGTGGATGTAAGATAGCACCACCTATCAGAACCACGACAAAAACATCCGTGTCTCCAATTGCGTTTGCCTTCTCAAACTCCTCGCCTTTACCTTCATATGCAATTGTTTTACATTCCGCTGCTATACTCTTAGAATTGCATGTGTAGGTTGATTGCTTGACTTGTGCTAAGTTGCTAAAATCTTCCAAGAACTAAAACTGGGAAAAGGCTAGATTTTTATTTGGTCAAGTAGTCTAATCACCCCCCCCCCTCTAGACACACTTTTGATCCTACACCCCTCCTCGGGACTCCCCCCAGGTGCAACCGAGGCCCAACATCTTCCTTCTGGTCCATAAAAATCATCATAAATTGGCTTGGCATTTGGACTTCGTCTGATATTGATTTCCTGCGATGTAAAAAACATGTAGAAAACATCAACTGGCACTTGGCACTATGTCAATAGGTTAGTACCAAAAATGATATAAAATTACTATATAATGATTATAAAACATCCAAGATTGATAATAAAACAGCATGGAATAATAAAAAATTATCGATACATTGGAGACTTATCAGTTCACAAGAGACATCATGAGTCTCACCTCCCCCTGACTTTGAGGGAAGACGTTTATTCAACATGCCAGGCGTAGGGCAGAGCATTTCTGAGACACCGGTTATACCCCATATGAAACGGTTCGTCCCACAAAACGGCGATGGCAAGCCATCCCCGAACCAGCCACTCCTAAACCCGTCGCCCGTCCGGATGACTCCTAGTCGCTCCGTGACACAGGAGGGTCACTTTTCTAATCCTCTTGATAACTTGGTGGTGGCGGCTGCCAATCTTACTAGGCTTCTGATCATGGGTGCTACCCCTATGGAAAGAGAGGCTTTGCATGCCATTGATTTGTTAAAAACAATAGTCCCTCAATAGGCGAATTATTCCTAGAGTCAGCACCGGCTCAACTCTATCCCGCACCCAAGTCACAGCTGGAGTCACCATGCTGAGTCGCCAGCCATTCCAGCACTGCCCAGCGGGTCTGTGAGTAACAGCGTCACCCGCCCAGCCAGGGGGCTTTGCACACAGAGGAGATCGTCGACTCAGCTCGGGCATAACTGGAAGTAGAGGCTGCTAATGCACTGGCTTATCAGTCGCCTCCTGTAACCCCCTTGGCTTCACAAGGTGTCGAGTCGAGCACCCGAACCATCAGGATTCCACGCCCGGTGCCAAATTTACGTAACGAGTGTATGCCTAAGCATTTTAAGGGCCCTCAGAAGGTTTCCCACTACACGCCTGACCTTGAGCCGGCGGCTTGAATTGAGAGTTATGAGATTGCCATGGACATGCTGGATGTCAGCGACGCACTCTACGCAAAGTATTTGACGATGATGTTGGAAGGACCGGCTCATACCTGACTGAAGAACCTACCTCCAAACTCCATCAACACTTTGGGAAAGTTGAAAGTGCGTTTCATTAAACACTTCTAGGGGACATGGAAGTGTCCTATGATGATTGTTCTGTAGCATTGTGTTCAGCGCAAAGGAGAATCAGCTCATCATTGGTCCCGTCAAGTTGCAGATATCATCCACTCCTCGGATGGCACTGGCAGCTCAAGCCGTTTTGATCCTAGAGAAGAACTGCCACTTTCACCGCCTCATTCAAAAGCTTGGTCGTCTCAAGAGAACGTTTATGGACATGGGTGAGCTCATGGATGTCTTGACCCGGTATGTAGAGTCAGACACCATTAAAGATCCTAACCAGGACGACGATCATACCAACAAGGGGAAGATGAATGGTTGGCAAAGGTCAGCAGAAGAATAACCCGGGGCACAATGGCAACCATGGTGGTCAAAATAATGGTGGCAAGCGCAAGCACCCGGAGGGCGGCTCATATCTTGTCGCTAAAACCAACACCGGTTTCAGGGGCCAAAGGAGAAATAATTCTGGGAGGTCGTTCAATGCTAATAAAGATCGTAATTTTGAGGAAGCCCTCAAAGGTCTCTGTCCAAAGCATAGTACCCCTAATAGGCCGGCAAGTCACTCTCTGGAAAACTATGATATAATGCAGGCTTATTGCAACCAACTTCTCCAAAATCACCCCTGGCGGTGGTGGTGGCAATCTTGGACAACCAGGAGCTGGCGGCTCAAATTTCTAGGAGGCGGCTCATCGGGTAATTATCATATCTCGGGTTATCAAGGCTCAGGAGGCTCAGGATCTGGATACCGGGGGTCGCGTAACCATGGCGGAAACTAGCTTTTCGGCCAAGGTGGCAATCAACATCAGAACAACCAGACATGTTTTTAGAGCAATCCTAAGTAGTTAAGCAGTGGGCAATATCATGTCTTCACCACCATTACCTGCAAGCAGGACAACAAGGTTCAAAAATGTGTTGTTAATCTGGTTGAGCCGGCGGTTCCTCGGTATTTGAATTGGTCAGAGCAAGTGGTCACTTGGAGTAGAGCTGATCACCCACCATGGGTCGATAACCCTGGAGGCTTGGCCTTGGTGGTGGCGCCTCAAGTTGGTGGGTATAATCTCATGAAGGTACTCATGGACGGAGGAAGCAGGATCAACACCTTGAATTATGACACCTTCAGGCGTATGAACTTGTTAGAGAAGCATCACTCATCATCATCCACCATTTTTTATGGGATTGTTCCCAGAAAATCTGCGTACCCCATTGGGCGGATCAAGCTTGAGGTTGCATTTGGCGATGAGTACAAGTACAAAACATAGTTTCTGATGTTTGAGGTAGTCAATATCAAGAGTCCTTATCAGGCCTTGTTTGGGCGGCCAGCTTATGCTCGTTTCATGGCTCAGCCTTGTTATGTTTATCTTAAGCTCAAGATCCCTGGGCCGAAGGGTACTATCATAGTCAACAGGGACATGAAGATCGCTCATGAGTGTGAAGAAGGGGACGTGGCCTATGTTGAGTCGGCCTATGCGGGATAGGAGTTGAAATTCTACAAATCCAACGTTGATCTGGTTGACATGACGTCTCTCAAAAAGCCCACAAAAGTGTCTGAACCGCCCCTCAAGTTCAAGTCGGTCGAAGACAAAAAGCAGGTTATTTTGTCACTGGCGACTCATCTCAGCAATTCATTATTAGGACTGGCATGGATCCCAAATAGGAAAGTGCGCTCATCAAGTTCATGCGTGAGAATCGGGACATCTTTGCATGGAAACCTTCTGACATGTCTCGTGTACCAAGAGAATTTGTTGAGCACCACCTTAATGTTGATCCTAAGATGAAATTATTCCGGCAATACCTCTGTCATTTTCACAAGGAGAGATGCAAGGCTAATAGGGAAGAAGTGGCCCGGCTCCTAGCTATCAGGTTCATCCTAAAAGTATTTCAATCGGTGCCACCGAGATGGCTTGCCAACCTTCTGTTACTTATTGCACTTATTCCGGTCTCACCGAGATGATACAACCGGTACCACTGGTTTTGCCCTACCATTGTACCTCGGTCACTCAGAGTTGTTTCCAGTCGGTCCCACCAAGACCTCCAACATTCATATCTTTTACACATATTGGTGCCATCGAGATTTCTGATCTGTGCCACCGAGTTAGATCGAAAATGTGTAATGGTTGGATTATGTGTGGAGGCTATATATACCCCTCCACCCCCTCTTACTCACTAAGATAGCCATCAGAATGTGCCGACACTTCCACTACTCATATTTTGAGAGAGAACCATCTAGTCATGTGTTGAGATCAAGAGTTTCGATTCCTACCATTTGAACCTTGATTTCTAGCCTTCCCCAAGTTGCTATCCACTCAAATCCTTATTCCACCATAGCAAAATCTGTGAGAGAGAGTTGAGTGTTGGGGAGACTATCATTTGAAGCACAAGAGCAAGGAGTTCATCATCAACACACCATCTATTACCTTTTGGAGAGTGGTGTCTCCTAGATTGGTTAGGTGTCGCTTGGGAGCCTCTGACATAATGTGGAGTTGAACCAAGAAGTTTGTAAGGGAAAGTAGATTGCCTACTTCATGAAGATCTGCCCCCGTGAGGCAAGTCTCCTTTCTGGAAGATGGCCATGGTGGGATAGACAAGGTTGCTTCTTCATGGACCCTTCGTGGGTGGAGCCCTCCATGGACTCGTGTAGCTGTTACCCTTCGTGGGTTGAGGTCTCCATCAAAATGGACATGCGATAGCACCACATATCAGAACCATGCCAAAAAACTCAGCATCTACATTGCGTTTGCACTTTCCATTCCCACCCTTTATATTTTTGCACTTGCATGATTTACTCTTTTTGCTGCACATACTCTTGCTATGCATGTGTAAAATGTATTGTGTGCCTATTAACATGTGCTAAACTCAACCTTAACTTGAGGAATCGTAAAAACTGCCAGTTACTTGTGAAGAGTCTAATCACCCCGCGGACCCCTCTTCTTGATCTTTCACTTCAGCGTAGGATCAGTCTATGATCTGATTCTATTTAGCAAGGAACCTGACCTAGAAATTCTGAGCTTATCTGCCTGGCTGTTGGGTGACGCGGCTGATGTCGTCGGTGTTCGGAGGTCAGACGTAAGTGCCTTGGAAACTTTCTCGAAAAGCATCTTCAAGGGCTTCCCAGCTACCAATGGAAGGAGGAGGCATGTTGTTAAGCCAATGCCAATCTAGCCCCTTTAGCTTGAGCGGCAAGTATTTGATGGCATGGAGGTCTGATACGTCTCCAACGTATGTATAATTTTTTATTGTTCCATGCTATTATATTACCCGTTTTTGGATGTTTATGGGCTTTACTTTACACTTTTATATCATTTTTGGGACTAACCTACTAAGGAGGCCCAACCCGAATTGCTGTTTTTTTTGCCTATTTCAGTGTCGAATGTTGGGTTCCAGCAGACCCTTAAGGTTTGAACTCCGGGATGCGCATGAAGATCTTCCCCCTACCAATCCACATCCAATCGCCTCGCGAGAATCTAAGCTAAACGATGAACAACACGAGAGACACAAGATTTATACTGGTCCGGGCCACCGTTGTGGTGTAATACCCTACTTCAGTGTGTGGTGTGGTGGATTGCCTCAGGGGCTGATGATGAACAGTACAAGGGGAAGAACAGCCTCACGAGAGGTGTTCTTGAGCTAGTGTGAAGCTCTTCGTAGGGAAGGATCCGGTCCCCATTGGCTTGGTGAGAACTCAATGATCCTCTCTCTCTACTGTGGTGGCTATCCCTATATATAGAGGCCCTGGTCTTCTTCCCAAATGTTGAGCGGGAAGGGCGCTAACAACGGCCATTTCAAAGGGGAACATCTAGTACAAGTTATCCTGACTAAAGTTGGTCTTCGGCTGCCTAGCAATGACGCCGTCTTGGGATCCACGGTGACCTCCATACTGCCGCTCTGCTGGCCTTGGTCTCGTTGCACCAATATGGAAACCTTTGCCTGATGCCTCGGTACTCCACGCCTGTGCTTGCCCCCTTTGCACCAAAGAGGAAACAAGGGCACTACCCAGGCCGGCGCCCGCCTGGCGCCCTCCTGGTCTTGATTGGCGCGGCGGCCGAGAGGTCATTGTTGGCGTGGTGGCCGGACTGGCGGCCATCAAAAACCTGCCTAGCCGGAGAGTTTGGCCGACAGCCAAAGCTCCTTTAGCAACGACGCCTTCTTTAAAGACGGGGTGCGGCATCCTTCCTGATGGTGATGACACAGCGGAACTCTCAATGAAAGCACCAATGTCGGTGTCAAAACCGGCGGATCTCGGGTAGGGGGTCCCGAACTCTGCGTCTAGGCGGATGGTAATAGGAGACAAGGGACACAATGTTTTTACAATGGTTCGGGCCCTCTCGATGGAGGTAAAACCCTACTCCTGCTTGATTAATATTGATGATATGGGTAGTACAAGAGTAGATCTACCACGAGATCGGAGTGGCTAAACCCTAGAATCTAGCCTATGGTATGATTGTTGTTCGTCCTACGGACTAAAACTCTCCGGTTTATATAGACACCGGAGAGGGCTAGGGTTACACAGAGTCGATTACAATGGGAGGAGATCTTCGTATCGTATCGCTAAGCTTGCCTTCCATGCCAAGGAAAGTCCCATCCGAACACGGGGCCGGGTCTTCAATCTTGTTTCTTCGTAGTCCAGGAGTTCGGCCGAAGGTCATAGTCCGGCCATCCGGACACCCCTAATCCAGGACTCCCTCAGGAAGCGTGCTAAGAAGCACGCCTCCAAGTGGTACCCGAGCGCCTCCCTCGTGATCTTAGCAAAGTCAGTGACCCTCTAGGAGAGAGCACCCAAGCCATGCCCAAGGAGGGTGCCTGGCGCGCCTTCCTATGCGACGGAGGGCGGCGCCCCTTGGATGGGCGCAGATCCTGGCGTGGTGCCACTGGAGGTGCCTGCCTCCTGAGGCCTTGAGTTGGGTGATGTCTTCTTCTTCTTGGGAGCTGCTTCAGGGAGGTTTCCACTCTTGCTGTCTGGGTCCTTGATCGACGCAGCTTGGAAGGCGCGCTCAAGAGAGCACACCGCATCCTTCTCTTCACAGTGGACCATGATGACTCCGCCACATCCTGGCATCTTGAGGATGTTGTAGCCATGGTGAGTCACTGCCATGAACTTGGCCAGGGGTGGATATTCGAGGATGGCATTGTATGGCAGGCGAATGTGGGCAACGTCGAAGTCAATGAGCTCGGTACGGTGGTTCTTATGCTGCCCAAAGGTGACATGGAGGCGGACCTTCCCTATCGGGACAGTGGAACCATCAGTGACTCCTGAGAAAGGCTTGGTCGACTTAAGCTAATCGTATGGCACTTGGAGATTGTTGAACGTTTTGACGGACAGGACGTTGAGTCCTGCTCCGCCATCGATGAGGTCCTGGTAACTTGCACATTGCCTATGACTGGGGAACAAAGCATTGCGAGGACGCTGGCTATTGCCGCGCACTTGAGATGATCCGCTGAGCTGAATGTGATGGCGCACGTGGACCACCTAAGAGGGCACATGGCCTCGAGCTTGGGGAGGACTGCATTCACCTCGCGATCAAACTGCTTGAAGATGCGTTGAGAGGCTGGGGCCTGGGTGCCTCCCAAGATGCAAGTGATAGCACGTGGCTCCTGGAAGCCCCCAGCCCCCTCGTCCCGATGATTGTCGTCATTCCTTCTTGGCGGTGGTGGCAGAGGAGGAAGGCATGCGTTGCCTTGTGTGCGATCCTCACAAGGCTGATCCCTCCAAGCCCCCTCGCGAGGCTGATCCTGCCAGCGGTCCTCGCGAGGCTGGTCACGCCACCCTTGGCGAGGGCCATGGTCGTCCCATCGTCCTCCACCTCTTCCTCCGCCTCAGCCGTAGCCCCGATCGTTGTGCTTGGGGCGTCGATCGACACGGCCCTCTCTCACGGCTTTGAGGTCTTGGCATTCGTTGGTGTTGTGGGTATGGAGATCGTGGTACACGCAGTACCGGCTGCCATTGGATGATTCCGGTTGGTCCGTGCCGTGCTTCGTGTCCGGCTGCTGCGAGCACAACTGCTCCTTTGTGCTTCACATCCTTGGCCTAGGCTTTCTTCTCTTCTGGATGTGCAGCTGGGAGCTCAAGAGGGAGAGGCGTCCCTCCTCAATCCTTGCGCACTTGGTCGCCAGGTTGAACAGCTCCAGAGACATGCACAGAAATTCGTGGATCGCCAGTTCCACCTTCTCTTGACGTAGCGGACGCCGTCAGAGAATGCTGAGATGATGGCCTCCTCGGTCACCTTGGGAATCTTGAGGCGAGCGCTATTGAAGCACTGGATGTACTTCTGCAAGGTCTCTCTGGGTTGCTACTTGATGCGGCGCAGGTCACCCATGGCCGGTGGACGGTCGCGAGTGCCTTGAAAGTTGGTGATGAAGCGGGTGCGCATCTCGTCCCAGGAGGAGATCGTGCCGGGAGGCAGGTTCAGGAGCCAGGTGCGGGCACCATCCTTGAGCGCCATGGGAAACCAGTTCGCCATGACCTTTTCGTCCCAGTTGGCCGCTTCGATGCCCAGCTCGTAGAGCTGCAGGAACTCCGTGGGGTCGGCAGTACCGTCGTAGCAAGGAGGCAGGTCCGGCTTGAACTTGCCCGGCCAGGCGACACTGCATAGCTCGGTGGTGAAAGCACGACAGCCTGCGGTGGCCACCGAAGCTCTTTGCTGACGCAGGGCTTGCTCCTGGGGATTCCCGCGTGTCACTGCCAGGAGCAGTGCGGGGTCTTGACGTGCTGGCGCAGGGATGCGGTCATGGTGTGCCGGTGCAGGAAGCACGCGAGCACCTTCTTGGGGACGAGGGATTTCTTGGCAGCTCCTTTCTTGTCGTGCGGGCGCTGGATGCGGTGGATCTCGTCCAGGGGCCGCGCATCTTGGAGCCAGGGCGCCTTCTTGGGGAGGAGGTGGCGGAGGCACCTCCTAAGCTGCATCACCCACGCAGGACGGAGGGCGAGGCAGCAAGAGGGACGGCGCTGGGGAGCCCCCTGCGGCACTAACGAGCTCAGTGATGCGAGCGAGCCACTCCTCGTAGAGGTCGTCAACTGGACGGTAGTGCAGGAGCTCACGCGCTAGGAGCAACGCGGCGTGTGTATCCGTGGGAGCGCGACGGGCGTGCGATGACGAACCAGCTGTAGTCAGCGACGGGTTCACAGTGCGGCCTTCCCACCGCACCGAGGAATGCAGCGACGAGGCCTGCTGCTCGTTCCCCGTCGGGCCGGTGGTGGCAGGCGACGTAGAATGATGGGAACACCCGCCGACGGGAGTCGTCTGGGTGACGCGGGCAGCGAGAGCAGCCCGACGCTCAGCGCGAGCCCGGCGAGCGTCAGCCATGGACACGACGGACGATTTTTCGCGGAACGGCGGAAGAAAGATTCTGGTGCACACCTACCTGGCGCGCAAAATGTTAGATGTTGGGTTTCGGAAGACCCTTAAGGTTCAAACTCTGGGGTGCTCGTGAAGATCTTCCCCCTACCAATGCATGTCCAATCACCTCGCGAGAATCTAAGATAAACGATGAACAACACGAGAGACACAAGATTTATACTGGTTCGGGCCACCGTTGTGGTGTAATACCCTACTCCAGTGTGTGGTGTGGTGGATTGCCTCAGGGGCTGATGATGAACAGTACAAGGGCAAGAACAACCTCGCTAGAGGTGTTCTTGTGCTAGTGTGGTGCTCTTCGTAGGGAAGGATTCGGTCCCCGTTGGCTTGGTGAGAACTCGATGATCCTCTCTCTCTACTGTGTTGTCTATCCCTATATATTGATGCCCTGGTCCTCTTCCCAAATATTGAGCGGGAAGGGCGCCAACAACGGCCATTTCAAAGGGAAACATCTAGTACAAGTTATCCTGACTAAAGTTGGTCTTCCGCTGCCAAAAGCACTGGCGATGACGCCATCGTGGGCTCCACGGTGACCTCCATCCTACCGCTCTGCTGGCCTTGGTATCGTTGCACCAATATGGAAACCTTTGCTTGATGCCTCGGTACTCCACGCTTGTGCTTGCCCCCTTTGCGCCAAAGAGGAAACAAGGTCATTGCGCAGGTCGGTGCCCGCCAGGTCTCGATCGTCATGACTTGCGTCACGTGCACCTCGCGAGGTACCCTTGCCTTGATCTCTCCGCCTCCTCATGAGCCTGCCTGGCGAGGCCGCTCCCGAGGAAGCCTTGCATTGTCCGCCCCGCGAGGCTTGGCCCCCCGCGAGGGTCTTGAGTTTGCGTTGATGAAGATGGGCTGTACTGGGCCACCACTTGAGCCACGCCGTTGGCTGTAGGCAGGCAAGTCTGGGGACCCCCGTTCCTAGAACGCCGACACCAGTCCAAATGGAATGAAACCTTCGGGAGCGATCTTTTTGGAACAAACACAATCCAGGAGACTTGGATTGGACGTCAAGAAGCAGTCGAGGCGGCCACGAGGCAGGAGGGCGCGCCCTAGGGGGGTGGGTGCGCCCCCCACCCTCGTGGGCCCCTCGTGGCTCCCCTGACCTACCTCCTTCGCCTATATATACCTCCATACCCTGAAAACATCCAGGAGCACCACCAAAAACTTTTTCCACCGCCGCAACCTTCTGTATCCATGAGATCCCATCTTGGAGCCTTCGCCGGTGCTCCGTCGGAGGGGGAATCGACCATGGAGGGCCTCTACATCATCTCCAAGGCCTCTTCCGATGAGTTGTGAGTAGTTTACCATAGACCTTTGGGTCCATAGTTATTAGCTAGATGGCTTCTTCTCTCTCTTTGAATCTCAATACAAAGTTCTCCTCAGTCTTCTTGGAGATCTATTCGATGTAACTCTTTTTGCGGTGTGTTTGTCGAGATCCGATGAATTGTGGGTTTATGATCAAGTTTAACTATGAGAAATATTTTAATCTCCTCTGAATTCTTTTATGTATGATTGGTTATCTTTGCAAGTCTCTTCGAATTATCAGTTTGGCTTGGCCTACTAGATTGATCTTTCTTGCAATGGGAGAAGTGCTTAGCTTTGGGTTCAATCTTGCGGTGTCCTTTTCCAGTGACAGCAGGGGCAGCAAGGCACGTATTGTATTGTTGCCATCGAGGATAAAAAGATGGGGTTTATATCATATTGCTTGAGTTTATCCCTCTACATCATGCCATCTTTCTTAATGCATTACTCTATTCTTCATGAACTTAATACTCTAGATGCAGGCAGGAGTCAGTCGACGTGTGGAGTAATAGTAATAGATGCAGAATCGTTTCGATCTACTTGTTGCAGACGTGATGCCAATATACATGATCATGCCTAGATATTCTCATAACTTTGTGTCGGCATTCTAGGAACGGGGGTCCCCAGACTTGCCTGCCTGCAGCCTGTGGCGTGGCTCAAGTGGTGGCCCTGTACGGCCCATCTTCACCAATTCAAGCTCAAGACCCTTGCAAGGGGCCAAGCCTCGCGGGGCGGACGACGAAAGGCTTCCTCAGGAACGGCCTCACCAGGCAGGCTCGCGAGGAGGTAGAGAGATCAAGGCAACGGTACCTCGCGAGGTGCTAGTGACGCAAGCCATGACGATCGAGACCAGGCGGGCGCCAGGCGGGCGCTGGCCTATGCGATTTCCTTGTTTCCTCTTTGGTGCAAAGAGGGCAAGCACAAGCATGGAGTACCAAGGCATCAAGCAAAGGTTACCATTTCGGTGCAACGAGACCAAGACCAGCAGAAGCGGCAGGACGGAGGTCACCGTGGAGCCCAAGACGGCGTCATCGCCAGTGCCTTGGGCAGCCAAAGACCAACTTTAGTCAGGATAACTTGTACTAGATGTTCCCCTTCAAAATGGCCGTTGTTGGCACCCTTCCTGCTCAATATTTGGGAAGAGGACCAGGGCCTCTATATATAGAGATAGCCACCATAGTAGGCGGGGGATCGAATCCTTCTCAAGCAAACCACCACCACAAGAACACCTCTTGCGAGGTTGTTCTTCCCCTGTAATGTCCATCATCAGCCCTTGAGGCAATCCACCACACCACACACTGGAATAGGGTATTACACCACAACGGTGGCCCGAACCAGTATAAACCTTGTGTCCCTTGTGTTGTTCATCGTTTAGCTTAGATTCTCAGCGAGGCGTTGGGACGTGGATAGGTAGGGGGAACATCTTCGCACGCACCCCAGAGTTCGAACCTTAAGGGTTTTGCCGGAACCCGATATCCGACATTTGGTGCGCCAGGTAGGGGTGTGCCGGCATCTTTCTTCTGTTGTCCTGTGTTCCACCACTTTGTCACCTCCATGTCCGGCGACCCAACGGCCAACGCCGACCGCTGGGCGGCATGGCCTGCCCATGACGCACCGCCTTCCCAAGGTGACCTCAACCCCGCGCCTCAAGCAGCCCGCGCTCCGCAGAGTGCTGCAGGGCATGGGCGACGTGGTCAAGCGCCGCCTGCCCTCACCCTGCGGCAGGTACGATCAGCAACAAGGGCCTCAAACCACGCCGTAGCCATAGCACCGCACACTCGACGGGAGCAGGCGAACATGAAGGCCGCGCTCACGGTGGCTCGAGAACTGCTACGGTGTAGGCTGTAGGAAAGCGGCCATGACGTGCTGCTGGAGTGCGTCGCTGAGCTCCTAGATGTCGCTGCTTCAGGGGCACCTCCATTCTGCGTCCAGCTTCCACCCCAGGCCCCGGGAGGATCACACGGCGGGCCCGTCCATGCACGCGTGCCCCCAGGCGTACCTCAAGGCTTCATCAACACCAGCTTGGCCGTCAGCGTCGGCGGCAAGCTGCACCAGCACCACCCCTGGTAAGCAAATGCGTGTGCATCACTGCCTATGGCCTGGGAGGGCCGCCACCCTACCACCCCCAAAATGGTGCTTCGAGCCAAACCACGTGGAGCGTGGGGCACTACGGCGAGGCCTTTAGGGCGGCGACCCCGGAGGCCTATGTGCCCCACATGGTGGATCGGGAGTACGCATTGGAAGAAAACCACGACTCGTTCCTCGGGCCATGCTAGGAAGAAGAGACGCCAGAGGCTGAGCCCTTTCAGGAGCCTCAAGGAAGCCTCACCAACCACACCGGTGGAAGCAGTTATCGGGTACCGCTTATTCCTCAAGAGCAAGATTATGCTAACAATGGGTCATAGGAAGCCCAGGTCACCACAGCAGAAGGCTGCCCCAGTGCAGCAGGTCCCCTCCCCTCAGGAGGAGGGCACTGGGGGCTGCAGGAGAGGGGCCGGGAGCCAGGACCCTCCCCTCGGCGCACAGAGCAAGGTGTTCCTCGAAGGTAGGCCCTCTGCCAGGGAGGTGCCGCGAGGCCTGCCCTCGGCAGAGGACCCGTGGTCGTCGGGGGAACCACCGGCGTCCCCTTTTCCCCATTGGCGTCGTCCTAGTTTTTGGTCACCGTTAATGGTGGTTAAGGGTGGCTAAAGGCGGGGCCCTCATCTGTCGATATGAAGCAAGGCCGGTTCCTGTGAAGAAGGCCAGTGACTGTGAAGCTCGCCGCCCGTGACACTCTCACGTAAGAATGAGTTGGGGCTGTACACGCCCTAGAGCCTCGGGCCTCGGGGGCTCCCTCCCACGCCCAGTGGCAGCACTTAGCTCCGCGCTGGTGAGAAGACGTCGAAGACTAGACTAGGTGCCGGACGCGGCCTTTTGCTTTTTCTTCCTTTTATTTGGACAAGCTTTCTCGTTTCGAATCTATGTTGAAGTTGAATTTGTGTTTGCGTATGCGGGGATGGGCGTCTTGTCTTGTTCGCGTGGTTTCTCGTATTCTGGTTTCTTCTCAAGTTGAAATTCGCACCAGCTGCCTCCCCCTCGCGAGGCTCTCGTGGGTGGGGTTGGGCCCATCACTCACGCGCATGCCCTCTTGTGGCCAGCACTCGCTCTCGCAAGGCTCTTGCCGCAGGGTCAACAGGCCTCCCGAGGGACCCTCGAAGAGTCACCACAAGCCTACTTGAAACTTGCCTAAGGTAAAGGTAAAATCACAGCAACCAACTCATCGCAAGGCCCATAACATCATACGGGCCCCCATCCGGGCCGTCCTTAATGACGTGTGGAAAACAATCCTTTGTGCATGAGCGGCTTCTGAAAGGATCGAGAAGAGGTGTCTAGTGGGGAGTGATTAGATACTAAGTACCAAAAGTTGCAGTTTTTTACTACTTTAAGTTCAAGTGGAGTTTAGGCACAAGTTTAACACTCACAGTACATAACAAGCAAGCATGCAAAGAGTATATGAGCAGCGGAAAGTAAAGCATGCAACTTGCAAGAATGTAAAGGGATGGGATTGGAGGATTCAAACGCAATTGGAGACGCGGATGTTTTTGTCGTGGTTCCGATAGGTGGTGCTATCGTACATCCAGGTTGATGGAGACTTCAACCCACGAAGGGTAACGGTTGCGCGAGTCCACAGATGGCTCCACCCATGAAGGGTCCACGAAGAAGCAACCTTATCTATCCCACCATGGCCGTCGCCCACGAAGGACTTGCCTCACTAGTGGTAGATCTTCACGAAGTAGGCGATCTCCTTGCCCTTACAAACTCCTTGGTTCAACTCCACAATCTTGTCGGAGGCTCCCAAGTGACACCTAGCCAATCTAGGAGACACCACTCTCCAAGAAGTAACAAATGGTGTGTTGATGATGAACTCCTTGCTCTTGTGCTTCAAATGATAGTCTCCCCAACACTCAACTCTCTCTCATAGGATTTGGATTTGGTGGAAAGAAGATTTGAGTGGAAAGAAACTTGCGGAAGGCTAGAGATCATGATTCATATGGTAAGAATGGAATATCTTGGCCTCAACACAAGTGTAGGTGGTTCTCTCTCAGAAAAGGCAAGTTGGAAGTGTAGGTTCATTCTGATGGCTCTCTCTTCGAATGAAGATTGGGTGGAGGGGTATATATAGCCTCCACACAAAATCTAACCGTTACACACAACTTGCCAATCTCGGTGGGACCGAATTGAGAAACTCGGTCGGACCGATTCAACAAATCCAGTGACCGTTAGGATTTTCGGTGGGACTGACATGCAACTTGGTAGGACCGATATGGTTAGGGTTAGGGCATAACGTAATCTCGGTGAGACCGATTACACAAACTCGGTAGGACCGATTTTGGTAATATGCTAACTAGAGAGTTGGTCAGGCAAACTCGGTGAGACCGATTACACAAACTCGGTGGGACTGATTTTGGTAATAAGCTAACAAGAGAGTTTGCATTGTAATCTCGGTAGTACCGGTTACTCAAAATCGGTGAGACCGATTTTGGTAATAGACATACAAAGAGAGATTACAATCCCATCTCGGTGAGACCGAGATCCCTATCGATTAGACCGACTTGCCTAGGGTTTGTGGCAGTGGCTATGACATTTGAACTCTGTGGCGCCAGATAGAAGGAATCGGTGAGGCCGAGTTTGACATTTGGTTTAGGTCATATGTGGATGTGAGAAAGTAGTTGAGGGCTTTGGAGCATATCACTAAGCACTTTGAGCAAGTAAGCCATTAAGCAACACGTCATCCCCTCTTGATAGTATTGGCTTTTCCTATAGACTCAATGTGATCTTGGATCACTAAAATAGAAAATGTAGAGTCCTGTGCTTGAAGCTTGAGCCAATCCTTTGTCCTTAGCATCTTGAAGGGGTTCCACATCCTCTAGTCCATGCCACTCCATTGTTGAACTTGTCTGAAACATACTAGGTAAAAGTGTTAGTCCAACAAGAAATATGTAGACATTAATTATCAAAATCACCCAGGGAGCACTTGTGCTTTCAATCTCCCCCTTTTTGGTATTTGATGACAACATACATCAAAGC
This sequence comes from Triticum aestivum, assembly GCF_018294505.1. Lineage (NCBI taxonomy): Eukaryota > Viridiplantae > Streptophyta > Magnoliopsida > Poales > Poaceae > Triticum > Triticum aestivum. Next base: position 342,156,462 of record NC_057813.1, read on the forward strand.
TTTAGATAAAGATATAGAGAATAGCAAGTAAAGCTTTGGAAAGACATGTAACAAGCATAGGCTCCCCCTACATGTATGCAATCATGTGAATATGGAATATAGGAGCAAGTGAATGCAGAAGCATGACAGAGTAGGAAATGTGTTACATGTATCTTGGCTATATGCATCAGAGCAAAAGATGTGAACATGGGAAATGTACCTTCATGCTCATGAGTCGTTCTTGCAAACAGTATGTACATCAGCAAGAATTTATCATACACATGATTGTGATGCATATACTTACCTTGTGGTCTTGAGTTTGCTTAGGATGGAATGAACCTGTGAAAATAAGGTTAGATAACACATATGCACTTACTAGCTAGAGCAAACAGAAAGAAACCACAAGAGTACCAAGACTGGGATAAGATGTAGAGAGTGAGTACTAAGTACCACATTTGATATAGACATGTCCCCAAAGGTAAATATGTGCAATGAATTTAAAGAATTTCTTTCCCTTAGATGTCTTGCTCCCCCTGAATCTAGCATGGGATACTGGGGGAAGATAGGGAACAAAAAATCAGAGCTCAAAGAAGCAAATGAACAGAGCTAATGCAAATAAGCACATATGAACATGTCTTTCCCCCAAGAAGACATGTGGCATCTTTCCTCTTGAACACAAGGCATCTGGGATCCTTGAATATTACTCTCTTCTTGAATATTCTCTCCCCCTAGAGATGTGATTAAGCTTTGATGTGATCTCTTTCTCCCCCTTTGACATCAATTTCCAAGAAGGGCCTTCTGGAATTTGTCGTGAACGGGTTTGGTCCTTGAGTCACAACACAAAGCACTAAGGTAAATGTGATGCTTGTAGAGGACAAGATTCATTGAGTGGAGCTGGATCGAGAGTAATGCAGGAATAAATGACAAACTGTCTTTCCTGTAGTGAAATCGGTGGCACCGAGTGGTATGCTTAGATTGCACCAAAAGAATTCGGTTAGACTGAAAACAAGAAACCGGTGTGACCGAGTTCATCACAGAGAAAACACTTGTCACTTCAGCTCACTAGACAAGTAAGATCAAACAAGGATTTGCAAGGAATTGGATGCAGGGAATGCAGAACAAACAGAAAAGAATAGAAATCTAGATGAAGTTTTTTTGAAAGGGGAAACAAATATGCATGAGACAAATGCAAGAGCACAGAAAAGAACACAAGACAACTTCATCGAGAATTGGTCGGCGACAAAGTCACCTATGTTAGAGTATATTGACTTAGGAGTCAAGTGAGATCACTTGATCATAGGTCATACTCATTGTTTAAGCTCAAAATGGGTTTACCATTTTTCGTTTAAGCATCTTGATGTATTCACATCTTGTCGAGTTGCTTTGACTCATGACTTGGAGTAAAGCTTCTCTAAGATGGAATAACATACCTTGGGTGGTGGTGATGATCGTGATCATGTAGTTGAACTTGTGTGGGTTGCTCAAGGTTGATGTAGTTGGGAGTACCACTTGGAATTTGAGTTCATATACCTACATGGGTTAGTTTTTGCAAGGAAGAGCACTTGTGTATCCAAAATGACAATCATTAAGCTCGACATAGAATTTGTCAAAGGATATGTTTGAGCGGTTTCGTGCTTCCTTGTCTTCAACCACTGTTGTGTAGGGACTTGGTGATCTAGAGATTGCTCAAGATATGAGTGAGTTGCAATCTCATAGATTTAGATTCATCCAAATACCTACATAGGTTAGATAACATGCAAGGTGCAAATATATCCAAGACATAAGATTATCATCATAAGAGAAATATCAAGGATTAGTCATAGGCTCATGCCTTGCATGCATCCAATGGAGTTCCTACTCCCAAGTTTGAAGCATCAATGATGTTAAATTCACCTCTTAACCTGCAAAACACTTTCTCATCAAGTGGTTTAGTGAAAATATCCGCTAGTTGCTTTTCGGTGCGAACATTCTTAAGATTAATGTCCCCTTTTGCAACATGATCTCGAATGAAATGATGACGAACTTCAATATGCTTAGTTTGAGAGTGTTGCACGGGATTGTGAGCAATCTTGATAACACTTTCATTGTTACAAAGTAATGGAACATGTTTCACATATATACCATAATCCTTAAGAGTTTGGGTCATCCAAAGTAATTGAGCACAACATGAACCAACGGTAATGTATTCCGCTTCGGCGGTGGATAAGGATACCGAGTTTTGTTTCTTGGAATACCAAGATACAAGAGATCTGCCAAGAAATTGATAAGTACCCGAAGTGGACTTTCTATCAACCTTGACACCGGCATAGTCCGAGTCGGAGTAGCCAACAAGATCGAAAGAGGCCCTCTTTGGATACCAAATGCCAAAATTTGGTGTATGGATTAAGTATCTCACTATCCTTTTCACGGCCTTAAGATGACATTCTTTAGGAGTAGCTTGATATTGTGCACACATGCACACACTTAGCATGATATCGGGACGTGAAGCACATAGATATAACAATGAGCCAATCATAGAGCGATAAACTTTTTGATCAATCGGTTCACCATCTTTGGTCAAATCAAGATGTCCACTAGTAGGCATGGGTGTAGTCATACCTTTGCATTCTTGCATATTGAACTTCTTGAATAAGTCCTTGGTGTACTTTGTTTGAGAGACAAAGGTACCTTCCTTAGTTTGCTTGATTTGCAAACCAAGAAAGAATTTGAGTTCACGCATCATAGACATCTCAAACTTCTCCGACATTAGCTTTCCAAAGTTCTCACTAAAATGTGGGTTAGTAGAACCAAATATAATATCATCAACATAGATTTGGCATACAAATAGTTCTCCATTAACCCTCTTGGTAAAAAGAGTAGAATATATTTTTCCAATTTCAAAGCCTTTTTCAATAAGGAACCTGGTCAAGCATTTATACCATGCTCTAGGAGCTTGTTTAAGACCATAAAGAGCTTTGTGCAGTTTGTAAACATGATCCGGTTTCTCAGGATTAACAAAGCCGGGAGGTTGCTTAACATAAAATTTCTCCTCTATTTCACCATTTAGAAAAGCACTTTTAATGTCCATTTGGTACAAGGTGATATCATGGTGATTAGCATAGGCAAGTAAGATGCGAATGGACTCAAGTCTAGCAACGGGAGCATAAGTCTCACCATAGTCCATACCTTCGACTTGTGTGTAGGCTTGGGCGACGAGACGTGCTTTGTTGCGAACTACTTGTCCATCTTCATCTTCCTTGTTGCGAAACACCCATTTGGTACCGATGATGTTGTGGTTGTTGTCGGGCTTCTCAACCAATGTCCAAACTTGATTTCTCTCAAAGTTGTGTAGCTCTTCATGCATGGCGTTTATCCAATCCGGATCTTCCAATGCTTCTTCAACCTTCATAGGTTCAATGCTAGAGATGAATTAATAGTGTTCACAAAAGTTAGCTAAACGAGTTTTAGAGCGAGTGATTCTCCCGGTTTGGATATCATTGTAGATTTGCTCGACGGGTTGATCTTTAGCAATTCTTGCTCGAACTCGTTAAAGCTTTTGCTTGGGTCTTGGTTGAACATCTTCTTTATCTTGTTCTTCTTATTGGCCTTCTTCATTGTTGGCGTTGTCGTTCTCTTGTCATGGTGGATAAGGAGGTTGTTGACGTTCGTCTTGGTGCACTTCCTCGTTTTCTTCATCTTGGTGTGTCCCACTTGTGGATGCTTCCATATCAACTCATGGTTCACCTTGTCGTGAGGTAGAAGCTTCCACTTGGATGGACGAGGTACTCTCCTTCACCTCCGTTGGACGAATCTTGCCAATAGACAAGTCTTGAATTGCTTCCGAGGGGTCTTTGTCTCCTACATCAATTGGCAATTGCTCTACTTGCGAGCCGTTAGATTCATCAAACTTCACATCTACCGTTTCTTCAACCTTCCGGGTGAAATTGTTGTCGACACGGTATGTGTGAGAGTTTCAGCCATAACCAAGTAGGAAACCTTCATGAGACTTAGGAGCAAATTTAGAACGACGATGCTTATCAAGAATGTAGCACTTTGAGCCGAATACTCGAAAGTATCCAACTTGGGGTTTGTTACCGGTGAGAAGCTCGTATGCCGTCTTGCCGAGTAGCTTGTGAAGATACAAGCGATTTGTTGCATGACAAGCTGTCTCAACCGCTTCCGCCCAAAAGTTCTTCGGTGTCTTGTACTCATCAAGCATCGTTCTTGCCATTTCGATGAGCGTCCGGTTCTTCCTCTCAACAACTCCATTTTGTTGAGGTGTGTACGTAGCCGAGAACTCGTGTGAAATACCTTCTTCGTCAAGAAAGGTATCCACATTTGCGTTCTTGAACTCCGTTCCATTGACGCTGCGAACCTTCTTGATCTTCACTTGAAATTGATTTTGGGCCTTCCTAGCGAAGTTTTTGAAGATCTTTTGAACCTGCGATTTATCATCGAGAAAGAACACCCATGTAAATCTTGAAAAATCATCAACTATAACTAGACCAAAAGAATTTCCACCGAGACTTTTGTAGGCGTTGGGACCAAAAAGATCCATGTGAAGTAGCTCGCGTGGCCTCCTTGTGGCCATGATGTTTTTCACGGGATGCCTCCCTCCGACCTATTTACCTGCCTGACAAGCGTTGCAAAGTCTATCCTTATCAAATATGACATCGTTAACGCCAAGGATATGATTTCCTTTAATAAGCTTGTCAACGTTTCGCATACCAACATGACCTAATCGTCTATGCCATAACCAACCTTTAGAGGATTTAGCAATAAAGCAAGTTCTAGGTTGAGCCTTTTTAGTGAAATCAACAATGTATAGATCACCTCTACGTACACTGGTAAAGACCATTTTATGATTATCTCTACGAAACACTTGGCAATCTACTTCAGTAAATAGGACATTGAAACCGAAATCAGCAAGTCTAGATACTGAAAGTAAGTTGTAGCCAAGAGATTCAACGAGCATGACATTTTGTATGGAGCTATCATGTGATATGGCCACCTTACCGAGGCCAACCACCTTACCCTTTGAGTTATCACCAAAGTGACATACTTTCGAGGACCATCATTTTCAGCAAGGCTCACGAAACATATCTTTATCTCCGGTCATGTGATTGGTACATCCACTATCAAGAACCCATTCCTTTCCTCCTGCCATATATCCCCGAAGATTTGCCATAAGACCAAAGTGTCTCATTGCATCATCAAGATCAAAGTCACTATCATCATCCTCGTCATAGTATCCATGTTCAACATCGTCATGTGGTGGATCAAATCCTAGAGAGGGTGATTCATTAGAGTGAGTTTGACAATGATCTTGTTTATGAATTTTTATAGCTTCGGAAATAATATCACTAATAATTCCAACATCTCCTTTGGCACGCATAAGGTTTGTAAGCTCAAATAGACAATCACCAAACATAGGATCACTGGAATTCATCTTACTCAAGGCAATAGACTTATGGAGAATTTCATCTAGATTTTTCAAGGAATAATTTGGAAAACCTTCCTCAAGAAATTTCCATATGGTGTAGGCACACTTAAGAGTAGGCAAACATCCAATCAAGTTTCTAGGCAAGCCTCTAGTGATAAGTTCAACAGTTCTAAGATTGCGAATCATGTCAATTGACTCATCAAGGGTAGGATGCATAGGATCAACATGAGGTGCACAAGGGCTAGCAATGTACTTGTTCAAATGATATTGATTGAAAATCACAAGCATCTCATTTTTCCACTCATGAAAGTACTCTCCATCAAGTATAGGCACTCTATGTCTAAGACTCCCAATTGTAGACTCATCCATCTTCCTCCAATGGTGTTTAAACCAAAGCAATGGAGACCAAAGCTCTGATACCAATTGAAAGGATCGAGAAGAGGTGTCTAGAGGGGGGTGATTAGACACTAAGTACCAAAAGTTGCAGTTTTTAACTTCTTTAAGTTCAAGTGGAGTTTAGGCACAAGTTTAACACTCACAATACATAACAAGCAAGCATGCAAAGAGTATCTGAGCAGCGGAAAGTAAAGCATGCAACTTGCAAGAATGTAAAGGGATGGGATTGTAGGATTCAAATGCAATTGGAGACACGGATGTTTTTGTCGTGGTTCCGATAGGTGGTGCTATCGTACATCCACGTTGATGGATACTTCAACCGACGAAGGGTAATGGTTGTGCGAGTCCACGGAGGGCTCCACCCATGAAGGGTCCACGAAGAAGCAACCTTGTCTATCCCACCATGGCCATCGCCCATGAAGGACTTTCCTCACTAGTGGTAGATCTTCACGAAGTAGGCGATCTCCTTGCCCTTACAAACTCCTTGGTTCAACTCCACAATCTTGTCGGAGGCTCCCAAGTGACACCTAGCCAATCTAGGAGACACCACTCTCCAAGAAGTAACAAATGGTGTGTTGATGATGAACTCCTTGCTCTTGTGCTTTAAATGATAGTCTCCCCAACACTCAACTCTCTCTCACAGGATTTGGATTTGGTGGAAAGAAGATTTGAGTGGAAAGCAACTTGGGGAAGGCTAGAGATCAAGATTCATATGGTAGGAATGGAATATCTTGGCCTCAACACAAGTGCAAGTGCTTCTCTCTAAGAAAATGCAAGTTGGAAGTGTAGGTTCATTCTGATGGCTCTCTCTTCGAATGAAGAGTTGGTGGAGGGGAATATATAGCCTCCACACAAAATCTAACCGTTACACACAACCTGCCAATCACGATGGGACCGAATTGAGAAACTCAGTCGGACCTATTCAGCAAATCTAGTGACCGTTAGGATTTTCGGTGGGACTGACATACAACTCGGTAGGACCGATATGGTTAGGGTTAGGGCATAACGTAATCTCGGTGAGATCGATTACACAAACTCGGTAGGACCGATTTTGGTAATAAGCTAACCAGAGAGTTGGTCAGGCAAACTCGGTGAAACCGAAAACACAAAATCGGTGGGACCGACTTTGGTAATAAGCTAACAAGAGAGTTTGCATTGTAATCTCGGTAGTACCGGTTACTCAAAATTGGTGAGACCGATTTTGGTAATAGACATACACAGAGAGATTACAATCCCATCTCGGGGAGACCGAGATCCCTATCGATGAGACCGACTTGCCTAGGGTTTGTGGCAGTGGCTATGACCTTTGAACTCTGTGGCGCCGGATAGAAGGAATCGGTGAGGCCGAGTTTGACATTTGGTTTAGGTCATATGTGGATGTGAGAAAGTAGTTGAGGGCTTTGGAGCATATCACTAAGCACTTTGAGCAAGTAAGCCATTAAGCAACACGTCATCCCCTCTTGATAGTATTGGCTTTTCCTATAGACTCAATGTGATCTTGCATCACTAAAATAGAAAATGTAGAGTCCTGTTCTTGAAGCTTGAGCCAATCCTTTGTCCTTGGCATCTTGAAGGGGTTCCACATCCTCTAGTCCATGCCACTCCATTGTTGAACTTGTTTGAAACATACTAGGTAAAAGTGTTAGTCCAACAAGAGATATGTTGACATTAATTACCAAAATCACCCAAGGAGCACTTGTGCTTTCAGCTTCCCCTCCCAAAATGCTCTTACAACCTTTAGGGGCACGCCCGAGCTTTTTCTGTGCAGGACAAACAGCCAGGGGGCGTAGGATCAATCGGACATGTCGCTCACCGTGTCCTCTTGGTCGCCTCCAAAGGCGTCGCTGGCGCCACTATCGCTGCCGCTGGCCTCACCCTCGCCGTCGTTGGCGCCGTCTTTGCCGCCATCCACCACGTCGCTTTCATAAGCAGCAGCAATTACCCCATCATCATCAGAGATGAAGGCCCGGACTAGCTGTAACGCCCCGGATGCAACTTTCCATATTCGTAACTCCAACTCTTGCCTTTTCCGGAGATGCGATATGTTATTTCCTCCGTGGTTGGGTTTTTGTCTGTTGTTTTGCATTTTGTTCTTGTTATGCATCTCGTCTCATGTCATCATCTGCATTTCATCCGCATGTTTTTCAAAACTTGCATCCGTTCTGGTTCCGCCAGTTCTCTCCGTTGGCTGTTCTGAGCCAGTCACACTCGCACGCGCCCGCGGCACCTCCGAAATATTATTTTATAAGTGGCATAAAAATGTTCTAGGAATGGGTTGCAACTTGTCGTGCGGTCTTTTTATAGTGTAGACAGGCCGCCTGCCAAGTTTCGTCGCATTCGGAGTCCATTTGACTGCCCAACCGTTAAACCTACAACCGCAATATAGTCGGTCTATCGTCGGACGTTTTCGGTTTCCGAAAATCATGCCGGGCCTCTCTTCTCTTCTCTCCTCTCAGCCCGAGGCCTCTCATCACAGCCCGTCTAGCCCACCTATCTAACCCCCTCCGCTCTGGACCGTTGGATCGAGATCCATGTCCGAAAACGGAGCAGAAACCCCCTAACCCTAGCCCCTACCCTATATAAACACCCCCTCCTTCCATTTTGGGTAGCCTAGCCCCCCACCTACCTCTAGCCCTCTCCCTCCTCCATTTCTGCGCCCCCCAGCCTCCTCCCGCCACTTGGCGCCGCCGCCACCGTGCCCGGGCCAACCGGAGCGCGCCACATCAGCCCCCAGCGCCCCTGCAGCCAATGCCCCGCTGCCACCTGTCCTCCCCATGTCGCCCGGCCTCCGCCCTCCGCGCCAAGCCCGCCCGAAGCCCAACGGAGGCCCGCAGCGGACCGATCTGGGCCCGGCTCCCGCTCCCGCCGCCGCCAGGCCTGACCGCGCCTCCCGCTCCCTGCCCGAGCGCCCCGCGCCCGAGCCCCGTCCTCGTCGCCGGCGACCAGTGCCTCGCCGGAGCTGACTCCGCCGCTCTCCTCTCTTAACCGCAGGAAACCGCCGCCACCGCAGTTTGCTGCCGTCGGCGTCCCGCCTCGCCACCGGCCGGATCCGGTGCCCGGAGGCCCGATCCGCCCGTTCCCAGCGTCCCCGCCTATCCCTGGCCTCGTTAGACCTCGCCAGCGCCACGCCATGGCCTCGCTCGACTTCCTGTCGGGGAGGACGAGGAGCGCCCGAGGCCTTCGTTGACCGCGAGGGACGCCCTTGTGGGCCTTACCTCCCCAAGGCCCAGCCCAGCCGCGCCACCGTCCTGTGCTGAAGCCCAATGTGAGAAGCTCCCACCTCCACCGATCTGGGCCTAGCCCAGCTAGGTGAGCAGCCCAGCGCCCAACAGTTTCAGCCCAGTAGTTTTTTTTCGTTCTGCGATTTTAACATTATTCGTAGAATTAACAGATTTCCAGAAAAACCCCTAAAGTTCATGCATTAATAACTCATTAACTGTGCATCGGATTAAAATAATTTATATATGCAAATGCTCAGAAAATTGTGTAGATTAACAATATGCCACTTTCATCTATGTTAAAAATGTTTAACATGTTGTTTGTGTCTATTTTGCATAATGCCATGCTAAAATGATTTATTTCATAACTAAATAACCGTAGCTCCATTTTAAATAAACTTTATGTGTAAATGGGGTGGAAAATGCCTAGTTTAACATGGTCCACTTTTTTTCCTGTTTAACAACATCAAAATTGTGTTTAGGGCAGAACAGTACCGAATCTAAAATTTGCATATGGGGATTTTCCGGAATTGTTGTTTGTTGTTTCCAGCCTCATTTAAACTTGCCTAGATATGTACTTTTCATATGTTTCACCTCTTGCCATGTTTAACAACATTTAATATTGTTGGGTACATAACCGAGATCAAACTAAATAATTGCATGTGGTGTTTTATAAATATGCAACTCGTTGCATATTGAGCTCCACTTAATTTGTAGTATTGTGTGTTGCAGTTTGCCATGCCATGCCTCATTAAACCGGACATGCATCATACTTGATTGTGCATCATGCCATGATTATGCTTGTGTGTTTACCATGTTGTTTGTTTCTTTCCGGTGTTGCTTCTTAGTTTCGGTAATGTTGCGATTGTGAGGATTCGGTCCGTGTGTCTTCTTCATGGACTCGTTCTTCTTCCTTGCGGGATTTCAGGCAAGATGACCGCTACCCTGGATCTCACTACTATCATTGCTATGCTAGTTGCTTTGTTCTATCGCTTTGCTGCGCTACCTATCATCTGTTTGTCGAGCCATCCCATGTTGCCATGAACCTCTAACCTTTGACACCTTTCCTAGCAAACCGTTGCTTGGCTATGTTACCGCTTTGCTCAGCCCCTCTTATAGCGTTGTTAGTTGCAGGTGAAGTTGAAGATTGCTCCATGGTGGACAGGATTTTGGTTGGGATATCACAATATCTCTTATATTATTAATGCATCTATATATTTGGTAAAGGGTGGAAGGCTCGACCTTATGCCTGGTGTTTTGTTCCACTCTTGCCGCCCTAGTTTCCGTCATACCGGTGTTATGTTCCCGGATTTTGCGTTCCTTACGCGGTCGGGTGATTTATGGGACCCCCTTGACAGTTCGCTTTGAATAAAACTCCTCCAGCAAGGCCCAACATTGGTTTTACCATTTGCCTCACCACCACCTATATTTCCCTTGGGAGTAATTAACCCAAGGGTCATCTTTATTACAGCCCCCCCGGGCCAATGCTTGTCTAAGTGTTGGTCCAAACTAGAGCACCATGCGGGACCATCCCTTGGCAACTTGGGTTACGTCGGTACCTGTACGCTTAGCTTATCTGGTGTTGCCCTGAGAACGAGATATGTGCAGCTCCTATCGGGATTGTCGGCGCATCGGGCGGTCTTGCTGGTCTTGTTTTACCATTGTCGAAATGTCTTGTAAACCGGGATTCCGAGTCTGATCGGGTTTTCCTGGGAGAAGGTCTATTTCTTCGTTGATCGCGAGAGCTTGTCATGGGCTAAGTTGGGACACCCCTGCAGGGTATAATCTTTCGAAAGCCGTGCCTGCCGTTATTGGCAGATGGGAATTTGTTAATGTCCGATTGTAGATAACTTGACACCAGATCCGATTTAAAACGCATCAACCGCGTGTGTAGCCATGATGGTCTCTTTTCGGCGGAGTCCGGGAAGTGAACACGGTTTCTGGGTTATGTTTGACGTAAGTAGGAGTTCAGGATCACTTCTTGATCATTGCTAGCTTCATGTCCGTTCCGCTTGCTCTATTCTCGCTCTTATTTGCGTATGTTAGCCACCATATATGCTTAGTCGCTGCTGCAGCCTCACCATTTTACCCTTTCCTTTCCCATTAAGCTTTTCTAGTCTTGATACCCATGGCAATGGGATTGCTGAGTCCTCGTTGCTCACAGATTACTACAACAACAGTTGCAGGTACAGGTTCATGCGATGATCATGGCGCGAGAGCGATGCTTGCTTGCGTTGAGTTCTTCTTCTGCTTCTTCGATCAGGGGATAGGTTTCAGGTCGGCAGCCTGGGCTAGCAGGGTGGATGTCGTTTGAGCTTCTGTTTGTGTTTCATCCGTAGTCGAATGTTGATCTTATGTATTGTGATGTTGTATTCGAGTGGCATTGTATGCCTTATGTATGTATCCCCATCTATTATGTAATGTTGATGTAATGGCATCCACCTTGCAAAAGCGTTTCAATATGCGGGTCTATCCTTGGTGGGACCTTCGAGTTCCTTTTGGATAGGGTCGCATATTGGGCGTGACACTAGCACATCCATGTTGTCCTCCACCCACCGCTCTAGGTCGCCCCGGATGGCCTCGGGTACCGGGGCGATGGCGGCGTCGAAGTCAAAGAGAGGGTCGATGTTCTGAAGATGGCTGAAGACACGGGAGAAGGCCCATGCGAGCCGGCCGCGTCTCCTCTCCTCGACAAGCTGGCGGGCCCTCTCAGAGCGACTCTCCAGATGCGTCAACACGCCAGTGAAGAACTGGAGATTGTCGGCGTAGTTGGTCACATGAGGCTCCTCGACAGCTGCTTCGCAGATGTTGCCCAAGGCCGCGTTGGCCTTTTCCCTGAGTGTTCGGAGCATGGGGCCATGCATGTGCTCCAGCGTCTGCCACTGGCGAATCTCATCTTCATTCCGCCATGCAACGGATTCGGCGTCATCAACCTTCCGTTGGAGAAGAAGCAGCTCGACGCGGGAGGAGGCCAGCTCAGCCTGCGCCGTGCTTAAGGAGGTTGCGGTGGCCTCAGCATGTTGTGTTGCTTCAGTCAGCTTGGTCCTGAGAGCAGCAGTCCTTCCCGCGGCCTCGGCCTCGATCATCTCCAACCTCTCTTCATACTCGCGCTCAAGACCCACGCGAGCTTCCACCACGCGGCGGTCGATCTCTTCTTGGATTCGAACCTCCCGCGCGCCAATGTCGTCCTCCGCCTGGGTCACCAGGTGCTCCCTCATCTCCAGCCATTCAAGATCGAGGTTGCGCTCGGTAGCCTCCAGCGTCAGCGATTCCTCGCGCCTCTGGAGCTCCTCCTCTTCGACGGGCGCCCCTTTCAGCGATGCAAGGGCAGCCTGGCGCAGCTCCACTTGCTGCTCCAGGGAATTGCACCGGGCTTGGAGCTCCCACGCGCGATCCTCCGCGGCTTCGTGTCGTCGGTCTGCCTCCTGAGCCTCCTCGATGGCTCGGGAGCAGGCCTTCCGCAAGGCCACCAGAGGTGCTTCGGCCTTGCGTTATCAAGATCACGCTGGTGGTGCGCGAGACCGATGGCCACCTTCAGCTTGCGCCGTTCCTCGATCGGCCGCAGGCCTTCAGCTTCAAGATGCGCATCCTCGCCCGTGAGCTCTGCACCAAGATGGCTCACCGCGTCTGTCGCCTTGTGAAGAAACTCTCGGCGGACAGTGCTGCGCTCCCGCGCATGCCTGAGCACATCGTCAACATCGTCATCTGCCATCGACATTGGCGAAGGACCCTGAAGTGGCTCGCCCCCTCTCGGCAGGGGCTGGGGGTCGGCGCCCCCACAATCGTCGGACGGGCCCCGCAAGGGACCCAGCCTGGCGCTGATCCATCCCCTGAGGAAGAGCCGAATATCGACTTCAACCATGCGCCATCGATTATCAGGGGAGGAGCACGGGGCAAGCTGGTTGTGCCCCGGGAGAACCCGTGAAGGAAGAACGGCGTGCGCGCGGGCTCAAGGCACACCGCGGGTCGGCCTACCTCTCTAGCCGGACTCGCGTCAGGGGTGGCGCACAAGCTCGGGACGCTCAAGGTCAGTGGTGGAGATGAAGCCTAAGGAGGAGGCTCCTTGGCCGGCTCCGCAGGCTCGGCAGGAGGGATCCTGAAAGGACACAATCAGGAAAGGGAACGGAAAACAAGGGGTTACAAGGAGAAGGGACTTACTCATCCATGGCGAAGTACTTCATGTGCTTCAGCGGGCGGCACGGGCGATCACTGCCACCCGAAGCCTCCTTCCTCTTGCGGAGGGCATCGTAGTCTATGCGGAACCAGCCCAAGCTCTCGACGTGAGGGCCGGCGCGTGGCATGGATGGCGAAGCATCAAGGCGGCCTGCCTTAGGAGTGTCAGGCTAGAAGGAGCGATCAGGTGCCACCCTTTGGCGGCCTGACGAGGCCTTGGGAGCTTTGGTCTCGGGAGCCACAGGTTGCGTCTCCTCATCAGGTACCACCTCAGGGCAATCTCCAGCTCCGGAGGATGACGCCTCGGGAGCCCTGCGTGACATCGGCGTCTCGACACCAGACCTCGCAGCTCTTAGTGATGCTTGCCTCCCAGCGCCACCTCCTGAGGCAGGATCGACGTGGGCAACGAGGGGAGGAACCACAGCAACTGGATTCTCGTGGGGCCCCACGAGGTCAGCTCGGCGCAACCCACATTCATCGAAGCGGGGCATCTGCCTCACGAACTCAGCCCTGCCTGAGCAAAGATACAAGAGGGCGCCCCCGTGCCAGACACTGCCTGGAGATGGGTCGCCCGTCAAGACTCTCAGCACCTTCCTCAGCATTTCAGGCGCGAGATCCCCTTCCTGGAGCCTCATGCGGTCTTGATGCCAAGTGAAAGCCCACATCAGATGGGAGTGGTGCTGGAGAGGAGCGATGCGGCACAGAAGGAACTCCTTCACCACCTGAGGTGCCGTCACGCCAAGCGTCCTCAACCTCTCGAAGCGGCACCAGATAAAAGCGAGCTGGGGGCTCGTGAGCTTCTCGTGGCCACATCCTGGATTGGGGACAGCAGGCAATGTCGGGTGCACAAGCAGGGGGCTGGGCACCCTGTCATCCACCATTCTCGGAACCCGCTCATGGAAGGTGGGATGCCGAAGTCGATCCCCGAGGCAGCCGTCTATGGCACGGCCTGGAAGCTCACGCACCCCGAGCATTGAGATGGATTAGTCAGGCACAGGGAGAAGAAGTGGCGCAGGAGAGCAATGGAAGGAGGAATGCCCACCATGGCCTCACAGACAAAGGCGAAGATAGCAAGAAGAGTAATGGATTGGGGACCAAGATGCGTCATATGGATCTGGTAATGGGAAAGCACCGCATTGAAGAAAGCAGAGAAGGGGGGAACCAGGCCCGCCCACATGGCGTCGGGGAAGAATCGGACCTCCATGACGATCCTGTCAAAGGAGGCGTGGGACACGGGCTAGGACGTCATCCTCCCGCACTCGTTGAAGCTGGAGGCAAGGGCGGAGCGGACCTTGTCCAAGGCTTCCAGATTGAGTATGAGCGACTGGTCGACGGCGGGTGCAGCTGCTGGAGGCGAGCGGGATGAAGGCGCAGGCTTCTTCCCCTTTTCCTTTTTTGTTGGCGCCATGGCGATAGGAAGGGGGAGAACTCAAGATGGATTGGAGGCAGAAGCAAAGGCTCAAAGAAAAAGGGGAACAGGAAGCACGCGGGTAGCAAGGAGAGAATAACTGTGTATAGTCTCGTGGCCGCTTAGCCAGGCGCATAATAGGGAGCGTGGGGAAGCGGAGGCGCCCACGTCCAATAAACCACCACGCGGTGACCAAAGCCGCATGCTGTTGGGGCCCACGGCGCTCCGCACTTGCCCCTTCGCTTCTCTGCTAAGCCAAGTCCGAGCGCGCCTTGGGCCCGGGTGCTACTGTCGGTGTTCTGGGAACGGAGGTCCCCAGACTTGCCTACCTGCGGCCTGCGGCGTGGCTCAAGTGGTGGCCCAGTACGTCCCATCTTCACCAACTCAAGCTCAAGACCCTCGTGAGGGTCCAAGACTCACGGGTCGGACGACGGAAAGCTTCCTCAGGAACGGACTCACCAGGCAGGCTAGCGAGGAGGCGGAGAGATCAAGGCAAGGGTACCTCGCGAGGTGCTCGTGACGCAAGCCATGACGATCGATACCAGGCGGGCGCCAGGCGGGCGCTGGCCTATGCAGTGTCCTTGTTTCCTCTTTGGTGCAAAGGGGGCAAGCACAGGCGCGGAGTACCGAGGCATCAAGAAAAGGTTACCATTTGGGTGCAACAAGACCAAGACCAGTAGAAGCATCATGACGGAGGTCACCGTGGAGCCCAAGACGGCGTCATCGCCAGTGCCTTTGGTAGGCAAAGACCAACTTTAGTCAGGATAACTTGTACTAGATGTTCCCCTTCAAAATGGCCGTTGTTGGCGCCCTTCCCGCTCAATATTTGGGAAGAGGACCAGGGCCTCTATATATAGAGATAGCCACCACAGTAGGCGGGGGACCGAATCCTTCTCAAGCAAACCACCACCACAAGAACACCTCTCGCGAGGTTGTTCTTCTACTGTCCGTCATCAGCCCCTGAGGCAATCCACCACAGCATACACTGGAGTATGGTACTACACCACAACGGTGGCCTGAACCAGTATAAACCTTGTGTCCGTTGTGTTGTTCATCGTTTAGCTTGGATTCTCAATGAGGCGTTGTGTCGGGGGGTGCTGATTCCACCAACACCTATGGGGACAGGGCCCCTTTCGGTTCGGTGGGAGGCGGAGAGCGCACAAAGAGAGGATCGAGGCGGTGCTCGCGGAGGGGATTTTACCCAGCTTCGGGCCGCACGGATGCGTAAAACCCTACTGCTGCTTATTTGTGTGTATTGAATCTTTGCTCAGGAGCGATCGACGCTACCAGACTGAGCGTGGGAGTGTTTCTGGTATCTCCAATGAGCCGAACTGGCCGAACCCCCTCTACGTTGCGCTTGGGCCTCCTTTTATACTTTCAAGGGGTTACCCACAGGTGGCAACGTAGACTAGAAGGGTAAAAATGGAAAAGGATGCGGTAGGTGCAGCTACCGCTACTGTGGATACAGTGCACCCTACCTAACTCTGACGGCAGGGGACAAGGGCATTAAATGTCTGTCTGAGTCTCCTAAACAGTGCAAAAGGTGACCGTTAGGAGCGCCACCGTTTGCCACGATGGGCTTCTCTTCATCTCCGCTTGCCACCACGTACCCCTAGCTGCACGGCCTCCTGCCACGTGTGCTTGGGAGAGTCCCAGAGCGACACGTTAGCAGGTGGGCTGGAGCGCGGGCATGAACTGGGGGTTTCCGGCGGCAAGCTCCTTGCCGCGGCCGTCGTCTTGTCGCGTCCGGAAGCTTGTCGCTCGCCGGATCTTGCCGGGACGCAGGGCGCGTCGCGACAAGCTTTCTTAGTCAGCCTTGAGTAGCCTTCCCGGCAAGCTCCTCTTGCCGGGGTCTTGTCTCTTCCCAGCAAGATCCTCTTGCCGGGGCCTTGTTTGGCCTTCCCGGCAAGCTCCTCTTGCCGGGGCCTTGATTTGAGTACTTTGTTCTTGAATGGTCTTCAAGGGATCCATGGAGGGTCTTGGCGGTCACCCGGCAAGCCTTGCCGCGGGGTGCTGCAACTGCCTGTGCACGAGTTTGGGATACTAGGGTACCCCTACTCTAGTACACCGACAGGAGCCCCCGGGCCTGGGCCATACACGGTGTCGAGCGCTGTTGGGCCAGGCCCCAAAACAGTGCACGGGCACGCGCGGCCTAGGTCACGTCGGATCTAACTCCGCTCCCACCGCGCATGCCCAGAACGGCATGCGTCAAACGCGGCGTCGTGGGTGAGATCGTGGGTGGCGTGCGTGGGGCTAAGCCCCCCGAGCATGCGTCAGGCCACGATGATGGGGACGGTTCACGCCCTCCTCCTTAAACGGAGGTAGGTGTAGGCGCGTGGTGCATTTACTGGACGGGGCCGGTGCGCTGTTTCCGGGACATCCACTCCCCGCGTTCACGGGGCGGAGCGAGGCCGCCTCGTCTGTCACCTTGGTTCTGCATCCCCGCCATGCGGCTCCCATGCGCTTGGGGTCACGGATGGTGGAGTGGGAAACTGGGCCGTCGCGAGCGGGTTGGCCTCGACTCCCTGCCCTTCCCGTGCCTTGATTCGCTAAGCAGGGCGGCCGAGCCCCCACCTCGCTCCTTTATAAAGAGCGGGATGGGAGCACAGAAATCCGCACTCTCTCATCTTCTCCTTTCTCCAGCTTCTTCTCCCCTTTCTCTCATCTGCCATGGAGAAAGGGAACCCAGGCCCTTCATCGGTGGCGGCGAGGGTCGCCGCCAGACAGCGCATCTCTCCCTCTTCCACGCCCGAGGTGGCAGAGCCAGCCTTAAGGGGGAGAGGGAGGGGGCGAGGTCGCGGACGAGGTCGAGGACGACGTCGAGGCGCTCGGGGAAGAGGCGGACGGGGCGGTGCGTCAGCTTCACCTCCGCCGGCGGCTCCTCCCCCCGCGGCGGTCCATATAGGGGACGACCCTTGCGAGTTCTTCGTCAGGCTGTGCCGAGCGCCTCGTCGCCGCCTCCGGCTTCCAGCTCCGTTTGCGCGCGCGATGGAGTTGGACCCGCCCGAGACACTGAGGCTGCACATGAGGGGCTGTGGGATCAACGGCACGCGAGTCCGCGTTGCATTCCCAGCCCCTAATGTGATGTATCTTGATCGAGGGTGGAAGACGTTCGCCCGCATCCACAGCTTGACGGAGGGGTTTACCCTCCATTTTAAGTTGATGGAGGGCGATCTCCTCTCCGTCAAGGCCTTCGGGTGCTTCGACACTCGGGCGAAGTGCTGCGTGGACAGCTCCTCCGACAGCGAAGGCTCCTCCTCGAGCGAGAGCGACGAGGAGGGGAGCGACAGCGATGACGAGGGTAGCGGGCGGCGGGGTAGCGGGTCCGACTAGGCGTCGGGCGCCGCTTTGCGCGGCACCGGCGACCCCATCATCCGCGTCGCCGGCTTCTTGAACTCCTCGGGGTCGTCTCCTTGGGCGGCTGGCGTAGGGAGGCTGCGGAAGGGGAAGAGGGCAGGCGACAAGGCCGTCAAGCCGGAGTACGAGGGCGTGGTGCCCTCGACAGCGTGCTGACGTCCTGTCGCCCCGTCTTCGAGCCCCGCTTCCAGCACCACCATCGCCGTCCAGCCTTCGGACGACCCCCGGGATGTTCCCTTGGTGTCTTCTAGCACCCGTAACTCGCCTAGGCACTCCTCTTGCCCTTTTCGCCTCCTTGACCTGCCTCCTGAAAAGAGGGGCAGGAAAGGGATTACGGGCATCTTATCTTTTTAATTTGTAAGCCTTCGGGCCTTAGCTGTATCTAGAACTTGTAATCCTCTCTTTCATGTTTTTCATCCTCTATGGACTGTACCTGAGTGGGATGTTTTTTAATGAAAAGAGGATGCTTGCCGGGTTATTTGTCTCATGAGCTAAACCCACGCCAAGGAGCGAATCCTTGGTATCCCTCGGACAGACATTTCATCTCCCGGCAACAGGCCCTGCCGCCTTCCCACGTCGCTCAACCCTTCTCACGTTTTAGATGGAGGCAGGAACGAGGTGGGTGCGGTCTCCTCATTTCATCCTTTTGCTGCTGCGACTACGACCAAACTTGGCCCCGAGAACGAGCCCCAGGGCCTAGAGTCGAGGGAGCACGGCAGTTTTCGGGAAGAAATGTGGTTTCGCATTCCCCAGTCCATAAGAGGATGCATGATAAGGGATGAAAGACTTATCTGATATTGCAGCCCCCGGCAACTCTGGTTTGCCGCGGACGATTCTTGGCACTCGCAGCCCCCAGCGATACTGGCTTGCCGGGGAGGCTTTTATCCTCAGCAGAGAACTTTGTCGTTCTCGATGCCGGCTTCCGGCAAACTGGTCACCAGGAAGGCTTTTTTTCTTCGGCAGAGAACTTTGACGTTCTCGATGTCGGCTTCCGGCAAGCTTGTTGCCAGGAAGGCTTTTATCTTCGGCAGAGAATTTTGACGTTCTCGATGCCGGCTTCCGGCAAGCTTGTTGCCAGGAAGGCTTTTATCTTCGGCAGAGAATTTTGACGTTCTCGATGCCGGCTTCCGGCAAGCTTGTTTGCTAGGAAGGCTTTTATCTTCGGCAGAGAACTTTGACGTTCTCTATGCCGGCTTCCGGCAAGCTTGTTTGCCAGGAAGGCTTTTATCTTCGGCAGAGAACTTTGACGTTCTCGATGCCGGCTTCCGGCAAGATCGTTGCCGGGAAGGCTTATGGCGAAGAACTTCGTCGTTCTTGACGCCGGCTCCCGGCGAGATCGTTGCCGGAAAGGCTTACGGCGAAGAACTTCGTCATTCTCGACACCGGCTCCCGGCAAGATCATCGCCGGAAAGGCTTATGGCG
Organism: Triticum aestivum; assembly: GCF_018294505.1. Taxonomy (NCBI): domain Eukaryota; kingdom Viridiplantae; phylum Streptophyta; class Magnoliopsida; order Poales; family Poaceae; genus Triticum; species Triticum aestivum. Next base: position 342,175,837 of record NC_057813.1, read on the forward strand.
AAGAACTTAGTTGTTCTTGACGCCGGCTTCCGGCAAGATCGTTGCCGGAAAGGCTTATGGAGAAGAACTTCGTCGTTCTTGACGCCGGCTCCCGGCGAGATCGTTGCCGGAAAGGCTTACGGCAAAGAACTTCGTTGTTCTTGATGCCGGCTTCCGGCAAGATCGTTGCCGGAAAGGCTTATGGCGAAGAACTTCGTCGTTCCTGACGCCAAAAAGATTGGCCCTAAGGGCGTTGCCAGCCCCCGGGCCATAACTGCGTTCAAACATAGCAAGTGATTAGTATCCGAAGTGCACTTAACTCGTTTGCGAATTTTGACTTCTGCTACATATTCCCTATGCCTGCTCGAATGCTTTCCGGTGCGTGTGATCCAGCTAGCAGCGCTTGAGGGAACGGGCCCTTAGCGGCTATTCGGGAACATCGCTTCCCGGAAAGGTTTACCTTCTTGGTTCTAGCGCAACCGCACAAGTTGCCGAGCGGACTCGAGGCAACATGGAGCGCAACTAGCCCCGAGAAGGCTCCTCGGCATACAGGTCTATGCAGAAATCTCAAATAAATAGCGCATGCTATCTTCCTATTCAACCCCTCTTTGTACGTCCACCCTACGCTTTCTAGGGAAACTTGCCGATGCAGGCACCCTTGCCGCGATCGCCGAGTGCGGAACTTTAGCAGCCTGCTGGCGGGGTCGCTACCGACAAGCAATCTTGTCGCAACTAGTTGCAGCTCGCTTAAGTTGTTGAGCGGACTCGAAACAAAGTAAGGGCGCTAGCGGCTCACTTAATTTGCTGAGCGGACTCGAAGCAAAGTAAGGGCGCTAGCAGCTCACTTAAGTTGTTGAGCGGACTTGAAACAGAGTAAGGGCGCAACTAGCTACAAGTTGATTCCTCCGCGCATAGGTTTTCCGTACAAAGAGCAAGATCTCCGAGGCGGATAAGCTTATACAGAAAGGAAATATCTAAAGTCTCGCACGACTTAGCTTTTTCTGTTGCCGCACCGGCGTTGTTCTTTCGCTCGCCCGCTCCTTAGGAGCCATGACGATGAAGAACAGCCGCCGCCGAAGCCCCCTACCTGGCGCGCCAGAGAGATGTCGGGGGGGCTCGCCGGATCTTGCCGGGACACAGGGCGCGTCGTGGCAAGCTTTCTTGGTCAGCCTTCAGTAGAGTTCCCGGCAAGCTCCTCTTGTCGGGGTCTTGTCTCTTCCCGGCAAGATCCTCTTGCCGGGGCCTTGTTTGGCCTTCCCGGCAAGCTCCTCTTGCCGGGGCCTTGATTTGAGTACTTTGTTCTGGAATGGTCTTCAAGGGATCCACGGAGGGTCTTGGCGGTCACCCGGCAAGCCTTGCCGCGGGGTGCTGCAACTGCCCGTGCACGAGTTCGGGATACTAGGGTACCCCTACTCTAGTACACCGACACGTTGGGACGTGGATCGGTAGGGGGAAGATCTTCGCGCACACCCTCGAGTTGGAACCTTAAGGGTTTTGCCAGAACCCGATATCCGACACTATGCACTTTTCTATCAATTGTTCAACAGTAATTTGTTCACCCACCGTAATACTTATGCTATCTTGAGAGAAGCCACTAGTGAAACCTATGGCCCCCAGGTCTATATTTTATCATATAAGTTTCCCATCTACTTTTATTTGCATCTTTACTTTCCAATCTATATCATAAAAATACCAAAAATATTTATCTTATCTTATTATCTCTATCAGATCTCACTTTTGCAAGTTACCGTGAAGGGATTGACAACCCCTTTATCGCGTTGGTTGTGAGGTTCTTGTTTGTTTGTGTAGGTACGAGGGACCTCTATGGAGCCTCCTACTGGATTGATAACTGAGGGAAATACTTACGCTATTTTGCTGCATCACCCTTTCCTCTTCAAGGGAAAACCAACGCAGTGCTCAAGAGGTAGCAAGAAGGATTTCTGGCGCCGTTGCCGGGGAGGTCTTCGCTCAAGTCAAGACATACCAAGTACCCATCACAAACTCATCTCCCTCACATTACATTATTTGCCATTTGCCTCTCGTTTTCCTCTCCCCCACTTCACCCTTGCCGTTTTATTTGCCCTCTCTTTTCCGTTCGCCTCTCTTTTTCACTTGCCTCTTGTGTGCTTGTGTGTTGGATTGCTTGTCACGATGGCTCAAGATAATACCAAATTGTGTGACTTTTCCAATACCAACAATAATGATTTACTTAGCACTTCGATTGCTCCTCTTAATGATGCTGAATCTTGTGAAATCAATTGTGCTTTGTTGAATCTTGTTATGAAAGATCAATTCTCCGGCCTTCCTAGTGAAGAAGCCGCTACTCATCTAAACAACTTTGTTGCTTTGTGTGATATGCAAAAGAAGAAAGACATGGATAATGATATTGTTAAACTGAAGTTATTTCTGTTTTCACTTAGAGATCGTGCTAAAACTTGGTTTTCGTCTTTGCCTAAAAATAGTATTGATTCATGGAATAAGTGCAAAGATGCTTTTATCTCTAAGTATTTTCCTCCCGCTAAGATCATCTCTCTTAGAAATGATATTATGAATTTTAAGCAACTAGGTCATGAGCATGTTTCCCAATCTTGGGAAAGAATGAAATTAATGATTCGCAATTGCCCTACACATGGTTTGAATTTATGGATGATCATACAAAAAATTTATGCCGGATTGAATTTTGCTTCTAGAAATCTTTTAGATTCGGCCGTCGGAGGCACTTTTATGGAAATCACCGTAGGAGAAGCTACTAAACTCCGAGACGATATTATGGTTAATTATTCTCAATGGCACACCGAAAGATCTACTAGTAAAAAAGTTCATGCGATAGAAGAGATTAATGTTTTGAGTGGAAAAATGGATGAACTTATGAAATTGTTTGCTACTAAGAGTGCTGATAACCCACAAGTATAGGGGATCGCAACAATTTTCGAGGGTAGAGTATTCAACCCAAATTTATTGATTCGACACAAGGGGAGCCAAAGAATATTCTCAAGTATTAGCAGCTGAGTTGTCAATTCAACCACACCTGGAAACCTAGTATCTGCAGCAAAGTGTTTAGTAGCAAAGTAATATGATAGTGGTGGTAACGGTAACAAAAGTAAAAACAACAAAAGTAATGTTTTTGGTATTTTGTAGTGATTGTAACAGTAGGAACGGAAAAGTAAATAAGCGAGAACCAGTATATGGAAAACTCGTAGGCACCAGATCAATGATGGATAATTATGTCGGACGTGGTTCATCATGTAACAGTCATAACATAGGGTGACACAGAACTACCTCAAGTTCATCAATGTAATGTAGGCATGTATTCCGAATATAGTCATACGTGCTTATGGAAAAGAACTTGCATGACATCTTTTGTCCTACCCTCCCGTGGCAGCGGGGTCCTATTGGAAACTAAGGGATATTGAGGCCTCCTTTTAATAGAGAACCGGAACAAAGCATTAGCACATAGTGAATACATGAACTCCTCAAACTAAGGTCATCACCGGGAGTGGTTCCGATTATTGTCACCTCGGGGTTGCCGGATCATAACACATAGTAGGTGACTATAGACTTGCAAGATAGGATCAAGAACTCACATATATTCATGAAAACATAATAGGTTCAGATCTGAAATCATGGCACTCGGGCCCTAGTGACAAGCATTAACCATAGCAAAGTCATAGAAACATCAATCTTAGACATAATGGATACTAGGGATCAAACCCTAACAAGACCAACTCGATTACATGATAAATCTCATCCAACCCATCACCGTCCAGCAAGCCTACAATGGAATTACTCACGCACGGTGGTGAGCATCATCAAATTGGTGATGGAGGATGGCTGATGATGACGACAGCGACAAACCCCCCTCTTCGGAGCCACGAACGGACTCCAGATCAGCCCTCCCGAGAGAGATTAGGGCTTGGCGGCGGCTCCGTATCATAAAACGCAATGATTTCTTCTCCCTGATTTTTTTCTCCCCGAAGGCCAATATATGGAGTTGGAGTTGGCGTCGGAGGGCCACCAGGGGGCCCACGAGGTAGGGGGGCATGCCATGGGGGTGCCCCCACCCTCGTGGACAGGCTGTGGGCCCCCTGGTCTTCATCTTTTGCAAGGATTTTTTATTAATTATCCTAAGATATTCCATGGAGTTTCAGGACGTTCCGAGAACTTTTGTTTTCTGCACATAAAACAACACCATGGCAATTCTACTGAAAACAGCATTAGTTCGGGTTAGTTCCATTCAAATCATACAACTTAGAGTCCAAAACAAGGGCAAAAGTGTTTGGAAAAGTAGATACGACGGAGACGTATCAACTCCCCCAAGCTTAAACCCTTGCTTGTCCTCAAGCAATTCAGTTGACAAACTGAAAGAGAAAAAGAAAAACTTCTGCAAACTCTATTTGCTCTTGTTGTTGTAAACATGAAAAGCCATGATTCAAGTTTCAGCAAATATTATGAACTAACCATACTAACAATAACACAAAGGTCTCACAATTACTCATATCAATAGCATAATCAGCTAGCGAGCTATAATAACAAAACTCAGATGACAACACTTTCTCAAAATAATCATAACATGATATAACGAAATGGTATCTCGCTAGCCGTTTCTGAGACCACAAAACATAAATGCAGAGCACCTTCAAAGATCAAGGACTGACTAAACATTGTAATTCATGGTTAAAGAGATCCAGTCAAGTCATACCCGATATAAACCAATAATAATGAATGCAAACGACAGTGTGCTCTCCAGCGGGTGCTTTTTAATAAGAAGGGTGATGACTCAACAAAAAATTAAATAGATAGGCCCTTCGCAGAAGGAAGCAGGGATTTGTAGAGGTGCTAGAGCTCATTTTTAAAATAGAGATTGAATAACATTTTGAGCGGCATACTTTTGCTGTCAATGCAACAACTATGCGATGACGATATCTTCCATGCTAAACAAATTATAGGCGGTTCCCAAACAGAATGGTAAAGTTTATACTCCCCCTCCTCCACAAGCATCAATCCATGGCTTGCCCGAAACAACGAGTGCCTCCAACATTCAACGGGTCCCAGGGGGAGTTTTGTTTGCAATTATTTTGATTTAGTTTGCATAAAGCACGGGACTGGGCATCCCGGTGACCAGCCATTTTCTCGTGAATGAGGAGCAGAGTCCACTCCTCTTGAGAATAACCGCCTAACATGGAAGATAAGGGTAGCCCTAGTTGAAACATGAGCTGCTCGAGTATACAAAACAGAATTTCATTTGAAGGTTTGGAGTTTGGCACATACAAATTTACTTGGAACGGCAGGTAAATACCGCATATAGGAAGGTATAGTGGACTCATATGGAACAACTTTGGGGTTCAAGGAGTTTGGATGCACAAGCAGTATTCCCACTTAGTACAGGTGAAGGCTAGCAATAGACTGGGAAGCGACCAACTGAGAGAGCGACAACAGTCGTAAACATGCATCAAAATTAATTTACACCGAATACAAGCATGAGTAGGATATAATCCACCATGAACATAAATATCATGAAGGCTATGTTGATTTGATTCAACTACATGCGTGAACTTGTGCCAAGTCTAGTCACTCAATTTATTTAAAGTAGGATACCATCCCATCATACCACATCATGATCATTCTAATAGCATGTTGGCACGCAAGGTAAACCATTATTACTCATAGCTAATCTAGCATGGCACAAGCAACTATAATCTCTAAATGTCATTGCTAATATGCTTACTTCATAATAGCTAACTCAGGAATGATGAATCATCATATTTACAAAAACAAGAGAGGTCGAGTTCATACTAGCTTTTCTCATCCCAATAAGTCCATCATATATCATCATTATTGCCTTTCACTTGCACGACCGAACGAAGTGTATAACAATAAGAGTGCACGTGTATTGGACTAAGCTGGAATCTGCAAGCATTCAACTCAAGAGAGAAGACAAGTAATATGGGCTCTAAGTTAAATAAACAATCATGCATGTAAGAGCCACTAAGCATTTTCAATATGATCTTCTCGACCCCCAAAGAAAGGAAAAGAAAAACTATTTACACGGGAAAGCTCCCAACAAGCAAAAGAAGAACGGAAAATATTTTTGGGTTTTCCTTTTTAATTACTACAACAAAGAAATAAACTACTACTATTTTTTTTTGTTTTCTTAAGGATTATTAAACACACAAGAAGAAAGCAGGAAAAAGAAAATAAACTAGCATGGATATTACAGTGAAAGAGTATGAACACCGACATCTAGCAATGAGTGTGTGTGAACATGAATGTAATGTCAGTGGGAAATACGTACTCCCCCAAGCTTAGGCTTTTGGCCTAAGTTGGTCTATTTCCAGGGATGGCCCGGCGGATACCCGTAAGCGAAGCTGGGGTCATACTGTGATGAAGAAGGCTCCGGCTGCCACTGGTGGCAGCCTCCTCTGGATCCCAAGAATAAACAGATAGTCGTGGAGGCTCATCTTGTGGCTCCGGTTCCGGGACGGGTGCAGGATTTCGATAGGCTTGAATGGCCGCCCACGGAACGATGTGAGGACCTGCAGACAAGTTAAACAAAGAAGGAGCAGGCAAAGTAATAGTCTCAGGGTGATGTTTATCAAAGTACAATTTATATTTGAGCTCCCCTTCGCGGCTTTTAACAAGAAAATCATGTGCTATCATACTCCTATAATCTAAATAAGCACGAGGCAGCGATGTTTCCTCTTTCTTCTCATGCCTAATAGGTATTTCAAAATGTTCAGCTAGGCGTGAGGCATAAATGCCTCCAAAGATGGGGCCTTTAGTACGGTTCAGACTTAACCGCCTAGCAACAATTCCACCCATACTAACAGAGTTATTTCGATATAAACCATGGAACAAAATGATAACATCGGGAATACTAAGGTTTCCACAGTTTCCGCGACCTATCAGGCAATGACTAGCAAATAAGGCAAAGTAGCGTAAAACAGGAAAATGTATGCTAGTGATTCTTGCGTCAGAAACCTTCCTGGTTTCTCCCACCGTGATAGTGTTAATAAAAGCTTCTACTTCATTACGGTGTGGTTCATCCAAGGTGCCCTCAAAAGGCATTTTGCAAACCTTGCAAAATTCAGCTAATGGCATCCGCTTAACAACGTCATATAAATGAAATTCTACTCATGGAGGTGAACTCTTAGGGAAAAAGTAGAAATTTTGCACAAAAGTATTTGGGAGTAAGAGATACTGATGACGTTGGTCGCGGAGGAAGTCGATGAGGCCAGCATTCTCAATTAATAAATAGAAATCCTCATAAATCCCAGCTCCCCTCAAGAAGTTATCGGAAGGCCATTCACACGGACGGACCTCCACGGTGCGAGGAAAATTAAATTTGGGCTTCTGTTCTTCTTCCTTCTGTTTTTTCTTCAAGCTTCGGCTCGATGAGCCCCCCAAAATCTCTTCATTATTTCTGAAACAATCTGAAAATTTTAGTAACTTCAAATAAAAGTGAACCAACTTCAATAAAATTGATAGCAACAACTCCTACAAGTGCCTAGAGCCTATATAAAGCAATGGAACTACTTGGAACCATATAAATTTGCAAAGAATAAAGCTCTAGAACAAAAACTAATTGGACCAATGGAGGAGTCACATACCAAGGAACAATCTCCCCATGCAGTTTTGCGAGAGGTGCTTTGAGCAAAGAGATCGAAAATCACAGCAACGGGGGCTGGAACTCGTGCTTGAGTTGGTTTTTCGTGTTTGTGTGAGACACAGGAAGAAGATGGGTGCAGGAATAAGTGGAGGAGGGCCACCATGGGCCCACGAGGCAGGGGGCGCGCCCAGGGGGGTAGAGCGCGCCCTCCACCCTCATGACCAGGTGGCAGCTCCCCCCGCGGTCATTTTTGCACAGTAAATTCTCAAATATTCCCGAAAAAATCATATTCAATTGGCATGGCATTCTGAGGACTTTTATTTTCGGGATATTTTTATATTGCACGGATAAGTCAGGAGACAGACAGAAAAATACTATTTTAATTTATTTCTACTAAATAACAGAAAATATAAAGAGGATACAGAAGGTTGTGCTTCTAGTTTCATCCATCTCATGTTCATCAAAAAGAATCCACTAACAAGGTTGATCAAGTCTGGTTAACGAGCTCATTCCGATTAACACGGAACCGGAGAAATTTCGAATAGCACTAAGTTACCTCAACGGGGATATGAAAATCCCCAACAATAAGTATATCATACTTTTTCTTGACAGTAGGGAGAGGAAATTCAAAACCTCCGAATATAACCGATGGGATTTTTCCAATAGAGTTAATACTGTGAACCTAAGGTTGTTTCCTCGAAAAGTGTACCGTGTGCTCATTGCCATTAACATGAAAAGTGACATTGCCTTTGTTGCAATCAATAACAGCCCCTGCAGTATTAAGGAATGGTCTTCCAAGAATAATATACATACTATCATCCTCAGGAATATCAAGAATAACAAAGTCCGTTAAAATAGTAACGTTTGCAACCACAACAGGCACATCCTCACAAATACCGAGAGGTATAGCAGTTGATTTATCAGCCATTTTCAAAGATATTTTAGTAGGTGTCAACTTATTCAAGTCAAGTCTACGATATAAAGAGAGAGGCATAACACTAACACCAACTCCAAGATCACATAAAGCAGTTTTAACATAATTTCTCTTAATGGAGCATGGTATAGTAGGTCATCTGGGATCTTCAAGTTTCTTTGGTATTCCACCCTTAAAAGTATAATTAGCAAGCATGGTGGAAATTTCAGCTTCAGGTATCTTTCTTTTATTAGTAATAATATCCTTCATATACTTAGAATAAGGATTTGTTTTGAGCACATCAGTTAATCGGATACGCAAAAAGATAGGTCTAATAATTTCAGCAAAGCGCTCAAAATCCTCATCATCCTTTTTCTTGGATGGTTTCGGAGGAAAAGGCATGGGTTTCTAAACCCATGGTTCCCTTTCTTTACGATGTTGCCTAGCAACGAAGTCTCTTTTATCATAACGTTGATTCCTTGATTGTGGGTTATCAAGATCAACAGCAGGTTCAGCTTCTACATCATTATCATTACTAGGTTGAGCATTAACATGATCATTATCATTAACATTATCACTAGGTTCATGTTCATCACCTGAGTGTGTTTCAGCATCAGAAATAAAAGTATCATTTGGATTCTCAGGTGGCTCAGCAATAGGTTCGCTAGAGGTTTGCAAAGTCCTATCATTTTTCTTTTTCTTCCTTTTAGAATAACTAGGTACATGAATATCATTTCTCTGAGAATCTTGCTCGATTCTCTTAGGATGGCCTTCAGGATACAAAGGTTCCTGAGTCATTCTACCAGTTCTAGTAGCCACTCTAACAGCATAATCATTTTTCTTACTATTCATTCCATCAAGCGCTTCTTTTTGAGCTTTAAGTACTTGTTCTACTTGAGTGGTAACCATAGAAGCATGTTTGCTAACAAGTTTAAGTTCACCTCTAATATCAGCCATATAATCACCCAAGCGTTTAATCATATAGGCATCTTGTTTTAATTGTCTACCAAAATAAGCATTAAAGTCATCTTGCTTAAACATAAAGTTATCAAACTCATCCAAGCACTGACTAGCAATTTTAGTAGGAGGGACTTCAGCTTTATCATATCTATAGAGAGAATTTACCTTTACTACCTATGTAGGGATATCGGGAGGTTCTTCAGTAAATAAGTAATTGAGATCATATACTTCTTCAACAGGCGGTAAATTAAGACCGTGTATTTCTTCAATAGGAGGTAAATTCTTAACATCTTCAGCTTTAATACCTTTTTCTTTCATAGATTTCTTTGCCTCTTGCATATCTTCAGGACTAAGAAATAGAACACCTCTCTTCTTCGGAGTTGGTTTAGAAATAGGCTCAATAATTGGATCAGGAATTGGCTCAGGAGCTGGCTCGGGAGGTGCCCAATTATTTTCATTTGTCAACATATTGTTGAATAGAATTTCAGCTTCATCCGGTGTTCTTTCCCTGAAAAGAGAACCAACACAACTATCCAGGTAATCTCTGGAAGCATCGGTTAGTCCATTATAAAAGATATCAAGTATTTCAGGTTTCTTAAGAGGATGATCAGGCAAAGCATTTAGTAACTTGAGAAGCCTCCCCCAAGCTTGTGGGAAACTCTCTTCTTCAATTTGCACAAAGTTATATATTTCCCTCAAGGCTGCTTGTTTCTTATGAGCAGGGAAATATTTAGCAGAGAAGTAATAAATCATATCCTGGGGACTTTGCACACAACCAGGATCAAGAGAATTGAACCATATCTTAGCATCACCTTTTAATGAGAACGGAAATATTTTGAGTAAATAAAGGTAGCGTGATCTCTCATTATTAGTAAACAGGGCAGCTATATCATTCAAGTTAAGATGTGCCACAACAGTTTCAGATTCATAGACATAGAAAACATCAGATTCAACCAAAGTAATTATATCTGGATCAATATAAAAATCATAATAATCCTTATCGGGAACACAAATAGGTGAAGTAGCAAAGGCAGGGCCGGGTCTCATTCTATCTCTAAGAGATTCTTTACTCCATTTAACGGCAAGAAAAAATAGCGGCAGAAGATTCTGCATCAAAAAGATAACCTTCAGGAATAGGAGGCATATTTTCATCATCACTCTCATCATTGTATTCAGGTGTAATAATTTCTCTTTCTCTAGACCTAGCAATCTGCTCATCAAGAAATTCACCAAGGGGCAGAGTAGTATCAAGCATAGAAGTGGTTTCATCACAGGTATCATGCATAGCAGAAGTGGCATCATCAATAACATGCGACATATCAGAATTCATAGCAGTAGCAGGTTTAGGTGTCGCAAGCTTACTTATAACAGAAGGAGAATCTAGTGCAAGGGTAGATGGCAGTTCCTTACCTCCCCTCGTAGTTGAGGGTAAAATCTTGGTCTTAGCGTCTTTCAAGTTCTTCATAGTGTCCAGCAGATATAAATCCCAAGTGACTCAAAGAATAGAGCTATGCTCCCCGGCAACGGCGCCAGAAAAAGGTCTTGATAACCCACAAGTATAGGGGATCGCAACAGTTTTCGAGGGTAGAGTATTCAACCCAAATTTATTGATTCGACACAAGGGGAGCCAAAGAATATTCTCAAGTATTAGCAGCTGAGTTGTTAATTCAACCACACCTGGAAACTTAGTATCTGCAGCAAAGTGTTTAGTAGCAAAGTAATATGATAGTGGTGGTAACGGTAACAAAAGTAAAGACAACAAAAGTAATGTTTTTGGTATTTTGTAGTGATTGTAATAGTAGCAACAGAAAAGTAAATAAACGAGAACCAGTATATGGAAAACTCATAGGCACCAGATCAATGATGGATAATTATGCCGGATGTGGTTCATCATGTAATAGTCATAACATAGGGTGACACAGAACTAGCTCCAGTTCATCAATGTAATGTAGACATGTATTCCGAATATAGTCATATGTGCTTATGGAAAAGAACTTGCATGACATCTTTTGTCCTACCCTCCCATGGCAGCGGGGTCCTATTGGAAACTAAGGGATATTAAGGCCTCCTTTTAATAGAGAACTGGAACAAAGCATTAGCACATAGTGAATACATGAACTCCTCAAACTAAGGTCATCATCGGGAGTGGTTCCGATTATTTTCACTTCGGGGTTGCCGGATCATAACACATAGTAGGTGACTATAGACTTGCAAGATAGGATCAAGAACTCACATATATTCATGAAAACATAATAGGTTCAGATCTGAAATCATGGCACTTGGGCCCTAGTGACAAGCATTAAGCATAGCAAAGTCATAGCAACATCAATCTGAGAACATAATGGATACTAGGGATCAAACCCTAACAAAACTAACTCGATTACATGATAAATCTCATCCAACCCATCACCGTCCAGCAAGCCTACGATGGAATTACTCACGCATGACGGTGAGCATCATGAAATTGGTGATGGAGGATGGTTGATGATGATGACGACGATGAATCCCCCTCTCAGGAGCCCCGAACGGACTCCAGATCAGCCCTCCCGAGAGAGATTAGGGCTTGGCGGCGGCTCTGTATCGTAAAATGCGATGATTTCTTCTCCCTGATTTTTTTCTCCCTGAAGGCCAATATATGGAGTTGGAGTTGGCGTTGGAGGGCCACCAGGGGGCCCACGAGGTAGGGGGGCACGCCCAGGGGGGCGCCCCCCACCCTCGTGGACAGGGTGTGGGCCCCCTGGTCTTCATCTTTTGCGAGGATTTTTTATTAATTATCCTAAGATATTCCATTGAGTTTCAGGACGTTCCGAGAACTTTTGTTTTCTGCACATAAAACAACACCATGGCAATTCTGCTGAAAACAGCGTAAGTCCGGGTTAGTTCCATTCAAATCATACAAGTTAGAGTCCAAAACAAGGGCAAAAGTGTTTGGAAAAGTAGATACGATGGAGACGTATCAAGTGCTTCTATTGATCCTAATGATATGCCTTTGTCTACTTTGATTGAGAATAATAATGAATCTATGGATGTGAATTTTGTTGGTAGGAATAATTTTGATAACAACGCGCATAGAGGAAACTTTAATCCTAGGACATTTCCTAGTAATTCTTCCAATAATTATGGTAATTCCTACAACAACTCTTATGGAAATTTTAATAAGATGCCCTCTGATTTTGAGAATAGTGTTAAAGAATATATGATCTCTCAAAAGAATTTCAATGCTTTGCTAGAAGAAAAAATGCTTAAAGTTGATGAATTGGCTAGGAACATGGATAGAATTTCTCTTGATGTTGATTCTTTGAAACTTAGATCTATTCCACCTAAGCATGATATCAATGAGTCTCTCAAAGCCATGAGAATTTCCATTGATGAGTGCAAACCGCTAGGACGCATGCTAAGAAAGATTGCTTTGTAAGAGCGTGTTCTTCTAGTTTTCATGATAATTATGATGAAGATCTAAAAGTGATTGATGTGTCCCCTATTAAATCTTTGTTTTGCAATATGAATCTTGATAATGATGGGACTGGAGATGAGTCAACTTTAGTTAAAAGGCGTCCCAATAATTCGGAGTTTTTAGATCTTGATGCTAAATTTGGTAAAAGTGGGATTGGAGAGGTCAAACTTTACATAGCAATGAACTGACTATTTTGGATTTCAAGGAATTTAATTATGAATTGTTCTTTAATAGATTGTATTTCCTTGTTGCAATCCGTGTTGAATTCTCCTCATGCTTGTAGTCAAAATAAAGCTTTCACCAAACATATCGTTGATGCTTTGATACAATCTTATGAGGAAAAACTTGAATTGGAAGTTTCTATCCCTAGAAAACTTTATGATGTGTGGGAACCTACTATTAAAATTAAAATTAAAGATCATGAATGCTATGCTTTGTGTGATTTGGGTGCTAGTGTTTCCACAATTCCAAAAACTTTATGTGATGTGCTAGGTTTCATGATTTTGATGATTGCTCTTTAAACTTGCACCTTGTGGATTCCACTATTAAGAAACCTATGGGATGGATTAATGGTTTTCTTATTGTTGCAAATAGGAATTATGTGCCCGTAGATTTCATTGTTCTTGATATAGATTACAATCTTTCATGTCCTATTATTCTTGGTAGACCTTTTCTTAGAACGATTGGTGCACTTATTGATATGAAGGAAGGAAATATTAGAGTCCAATTTCCATTAAGGAAAGGCATGGAACAATTTCCTAGGAATAAAATCAAATTGCCTTATGAATCCATTATGAGAGCCACTTATGAGTTGAATACCAAAGATGGCAATACTTAGATCTATGCTTGCTTTTATGCCTAGCTAGGGGCATTAAACGATAGCGCTTGTTGGGAGGCAACCCAAAATTTATTTTTGTTCTTTGAGTTTTGCTTCCGTTTAGTAATAAATATTTCATAGAGCTTCTGTTTAGATGTGGTTTTATGTTTTAATTAGTGTTTGTGCCAAGTAGAACCTATAGGATCATCTTAGGCGATAGTTAATTTGATTCTGCTAAAAAACAGAAACTTTTGCACGCACGAAAATAATTTTAATAAATCACCGAAACGTGATTTTGAGTTGATTCTTTTTGAAGTTGATGAATAGACAAATTTACCAGGACTTACTATTTTTGTAGGATTTTTAGAGTTCCATAAGTATTCGAAAGTTACATATTGCTACAGACTATTCTGTTTTTGATAGATTCTGTTCTGCGTGTGTTGTTTGCTTATTTTGATGCATCTATGGCTAGTATCAGGGGATATGAACCATATAGAAGTTGGAATACAGTAGGTTTAGCACCAATATAAATAAATAATGAGGTCATTACAGTACCTTATGTGGTGGTTTTTCTTTCTTGCACTAACGGAGCTCATGAGATTTCCTATTGAGTTTTGTGTTGGGAAGTTTTCAAGTTTTCGGTAAAGATTTGATGGACTATGGAATAAGGAGTGCCAAGAGACTAAGCTTGGGTATGCCCATGGCACCCCAATATAATCCAAGGACAACCAAAAGCTTAAGCTTGGGGATGTCCCGAAAGGCATCCCCTCTTTTGTCTTCGTCTATCGGTAACTTTACTTCGAGCTATATTTTTATTCATCACATGATATGTGTTTTGCTTGGAGCGTCTTATATGATATGAGTCTTTGCTTTTTAGTTTACCACAATCATCCTTGATGTACACACCTTTTGGGAGAGACGCACATGATTTGGAATTTATTAGAATACTCTATGTGCTTCACTTATATCCTTTGAGCTAGATAATTTTGCTCTAGTGCTTCACTTATATCTTTTTAGAGCATGGCGGTGGTTTGATTTTTTAGAAATTGTTGATTTCTCATTCTTCACTTATATTATTTTGAGAGTATTTTAGAACAGCATGGTATTTTCTATGGTTATAATAATTGGTCCTAGAATGATGGGCATCCAAGTTGGGTATAATAAAAACTATCATAAGAAGTGAATTAGATGCTATGATCAATTTGATGCTTGATAATTGTTTTGAGATATAAAGGTGGTAATATTAGAGTCATGCTAGTTGGGTAATTATGAAATTGAGGCATACTTGTGTTGAAGTTGGCAAGTCCCGTAGCATGCACGTATGGTAAAAGTTGTGTAACAAATTTATTGCATGGAGTGCTCTTTTGAGTGCCTTCCTTATGTGTGGAGGTCGGGGGTGCGAGATGGTTAACTCCTACCAACCTCCCCCCTAGGAGCATGCGTAGTAGTACTTTGCTTCGAGGGCTAATAAAACTTTTGCAATAAGTATATGAGTTCTTTATGACTAATGTGAGTCCATGGATTATATGCACTCTTACCCTTCCATCATTGCTAGCCTCTTCGGTACCATGCATTGCCCTTTCTCATCTTGAGAGTTGGTGCAAACTTTGCCGGTGCATCCAAACCCCGTGATACAATACGCTTTATCACACATAAACCTCCTTATATCTTCCTCAAAACAGCCACCATACCTACCTATTATGGCATTTCCATAGCCATTCCGAGATATATTGCCATGCAACTTTCCACCACTCCGTTTATCATGACACGGATCATCATTGTCATATTGTCTTGCATGATCATGTAGTTGACATCGTATTTGTGGCAAAGCCACCATGCATAATTTTTCATACATGTGACTCTTGATTCATTACCCATCCCGGTACACCGCCGGAGGCATTCATATAGAGTCATATCTTGTTCTAGTGTCGAGTTGTAATTCATGAGTTGTAAATAAATAGAAGTGTGATGATCATCATTATTAGAGCATTGTCCCTTATAAATGAAAAGGCCAAATAAAAAAGGCCAAATACAAAAAGAAAAAAAAGAAAGGCCAAATAAAAAAATAAAAAAAAGAAAGGCCCAAAAATTAAAAGGGGGGCAATGTTACTATCCTTTTCCACACTTGTGCTTCAAAGTAGCACCATGTTCTTCATATAGAGAGTCTCTTATGTTGTCACTTTCATATACTAGTGGGAATTTTTCATTATAGAACTTGGCTTGTATATTCCAACGATGGGCTTCTGCAAAATGCCCTAGGTCTTTGTGAGCAAGCAAGTTGGATGCACACCCACTTAGTTTGTTTTGTTGAGCTTTCATACATTTATAGTTGTAGTGCATCCGTTGCATGGAAATCCCTACTACTCATGTTGATGTCAATTGATGGGCATCTCCATAGCCCGTTGATTAGCCTCGTCTATGTGAGACTTTCTCCTTTTTTGTCTTCTCCACACAATCCATATCATCATATTCTATTCCAGCCATACTGCTATATCCATGGCTCACACTCATGTATTGCGTGAGAGTTGAAAAAAGATGAAGCGCGTTAAAAAGTATGAATCAATTGCTTGGCTGAAACCGGGGTTGTGCATGATGGGAGTATTTTGTGTGATGAAAATGAAACATAGCCTAACTATATGATTTTGTAGGGATGAACTTTCTTTAGCCATGTTATTTTGAGAAGACATGATTGCTTTGTTAGTATGCTTGAAGTATTACTATTTCTTATGTCAATATCAACTTTTATCTTGAATCATTTGGATTTGAACATTCATGCCACAATGAAGAAAATTACATTGAGAATTATGCTAGGTAGCATTCATCAAAAATTTTGTTTTTATCATTTACCTACTCGAGGACCAGCATGAATTAAGCTTGGGGATGCTTGATACGTCTCCAACGTATCTATAATTTTTCATTGTTCCATGCTATTATATTACCCGTTTTGGATGTTTATGGGCTTTACTTTACACTTTTATATAATTTTTGGGACTAACCTACTAACTGGAGGCCCAGCACGAATTGCTATTTTTTTTGCCTATTTCAGTGTTTCGAAGAAAAGGAATATCAAACGGAGTC
Source organism: Triticum aestivum (assembly GCF_018294505.1). Lineage (NCBI taxonomy): Eukaryota > Viridiplantae > Streptophyta > Magnoliopsida > Poales > Poaceae > Triticum > Triticum aestivum. The sequence goes on from NC_057813.1 coordinate 342,192,644, forward strand.
CAAACGGAATGAAACCTTCGGGAGCGATCTTTTTGGAACAAACGCAATCTAGGAGACTTGAAGTGGACGTCAAGAAGCAGCCGAGGCGGCCACGAGGTAGGAGGGCGCGCCCTAGGGGGGTGAGCGCGCCCCCACCCTCGTGGGCCCCTTGTGGCTCCCCTGACCTACCTCCTTCGCCTATATATACCTCCATACCCTGAAAACATCCAGGAGCACCACGAAAAACTATTTCCACCACTGCAACCTTCTGTATCCACGAGATCCCATCTTGGAGCCTTCGTCGGTACTCCGCCGGAGGGGGAATCGACCACGGAGGGCCTCTACATCATCTCCAAGGCCTCTCCGATGAGTTGTGAGTAGTTTACCATAGACCTTTGGGTCCATAGTTATTAGCTAGATGGCTTCTTCTCTCTCTTTGAATCTCAATACAAAGTTCTCCTCAATCTTCTTGGAGATCTATTCGATGTAACTCTTTTTGCGGTGTGTTTGTCGGGATCCGATGAATTTTGGGTTTATGATCAAGTTTATCTATGAGAAATATTTGAATCTCCTCTGAATTCTCTTATGTATAATTGGTTATCTTTGCAAGTCTCTTCGAATTATCAGTTTGGTTTGGCCTACTAGATTGATCTTTCTTGCAATGGGAGAAGTGCTTAGCATTGGGTTCAATCTTGCGGTGTCCTTTCCCAGTGACTACAGGGGAAGCAAGGCACGTATTGTATTGTTGCCATCGAGGATAAAAAGATGGGGTTTATATCATATTACTTGATTTTATCCCTCTACATCATGTCATCTTTCTTAATGCGTTACTCTGTTCTTCATGAACTTAATACTCTAGATGCTGGCAGGAGTCGCTCGATGTGTGGAGTAATAGTAGTAGATACAGAATCATTTCGATATACTTGTTGCGGATGTGATGCCTATATACATGATCATGCCTATATATTCTCATAACTATGCACTTTTCTGTCAATTTCTCGACAGTAATTTGTTCACCCACCGTAATACTTATGCTAGTGAATCCTATGCCCCCGGGTCTATATTTTATCATATAAGTTTCCCATCTACTTTTATTTGCATCTTTACTTCCAACCTATATCATAAAAATACCAAAAATATTTATCTTATCTTATTATCTCTATCAGATCTCACTTTTGCAAGTTACCGTGAAGGGATTGACAACCCCTTTAGGTTCTTGTTTGTTTGTGTAGGTACGAGGGACTTCTGTGGAGCCTCCTACTAGATTGATACCTTGGTTCTCAAAAACTGAGGGAAATACTTACACTACTTTGCTGCATCACCCTTTCCTCTTCAAGGGAAAACCAACGCAGTGCTCAAGAGGTAGCAAGGTCATCTCCATTGGCCATGTGTATGTGGAGAAGGAAATATTCAATCCACACTGCTGGGTCTGTGGTGCCATCGTATGATTCTATATTGATGGGTTCAAACCCTTCTTGAAACTGGTGTTCCATGACCCAATTTATCAAATAGATGGGCTGAGCTGGACATCGGAATCGGGTGGTATACTGTCGGAGGTCAAGGGAGAGCCATGTGTATGCTTGATCTCGAGCGCGGTCATTCCTGTCCAACCAGGTGTCGTAGCCGTCCGACCTGACGGTCACATATCCTCCTCCTCCTCCTCCTCCTCCCCCTCCTCCCCCTCCTCCTCCTCCTGCTCCTCCCCCTCCCCCTCCCCCTCCCCCTCCCCCTCCTCCTCCCCCTCCCCTCCCCCTCCTCCTCCCCCTCCCCCTCCTCCTCCTCCTCCTCCTCCTCCTCCTCTGCTTCTTCTTCTTCTTCTACTCCCGATGGCACTCCGGTGCCACCAAGAGAGAGGAGGAGAGGTTCTCCCCCTTGTGCTTCCTCCTCCATGGCTTTCCCCCTCTGGTCCTTGGCCTTCATGGCAATGATGGCCCCTCCAAGATCCTCCTCCATGGCCTCTGGTGATGATGGCCCCCTCCGGCAGGGTGCCGGAGAGAGCCTAGATTGATTTCTTGTGGCTATAGAGGCTTGCGGCGGCGGAACTTCTGATCTAGGTTAATTCCCGAAGGCTTCTGTATTTATAGGAATTTTTGGCGTTGGTTTCACGTCAGGGGGGTGTCCGGGTTGTCCACGAGATAGGGGGCGCGCCCTAGGGGGAGGGCGCCCCCCACTCTCGTGGGCAGCCCGGTACTCTTCTGGCACAACTCCGATGCTCCGTGGTCTTCTTTTGGTCCATAAAAAATCCTCAAAAATTGGCAGGTCAATTGGACTCCGTTTGGTATCCCTTTTCTGTAGAACACAAAAACAAGGAGAAAACAGAAACTGGCACTGTGCTCTAGGTTAATACGTTAGTCCCAAAAATCATATAAAATGACATATAAATGCATATAAAACATCATAGATGGATAATATAATAGCATGAATACTTCATAAATTATAGATACGTTGGAGACGTATCAGCATCCCCAAGCTTAATTCCTGCTTGTCCTCGAGTAGGTAAATGATAAAATAAATAATTTATGAAGTGTGAATGCTAGTAGGTGCACAAGTTTGATCAATGATAATTTCAATTACCTTTTCTAGCATCAATGTGTGTCATAATAGTAGCTTATCTCATAAAACTTTTCATGATCAAGTAACAATCTATTCACAATTTCAAGTATGGTTCAAAAACTTCATTGAGAATTAACAAACTATAATCTTAGTCATTGAAGCAATTGTAATTTATCATAACATCAGAAAGAGTCAAGAATAGAGCTTTTCAGCAAGTCCACATACTCAACTATCATATAGTCTTCTACAATTTCTAACACTCACGCAATACTTGTGGTTATGGAGTTTCAGCCGGACACTGAGAAAGATAGGGGCTTATTGTGTTGCCTCCCGACATATTCACCTTTAGGTGATGTCAACAATAATAGCCCATGCTAACTTAGATCCAATTGTATATATATATATATATCATGATCTTTCAAACCCGAGGAGCTTGCCAAAGGATAAAATGAAAAAGGGAAAGGTGAGGATCACCTTGACTCAAGCATAAAGTAAAAACATAAAGTAAAAGATAGGCCCTTCGCAGAGGGAAGCAAAGGTTGTCATGCGCGTTTAGGGTTGATGCACAAAATCTTAATGCAAAAGAACGTCAGTTTATATTGCCCCTTGTATGTGGACCTTTATTATGCAGTCCGTCGCTTTTATTACTTCCACAACAAGATCGTACAAAGCTTATTTTCTCTGCACTAATAAGTCATACATATTTAGAGAGCAATTTTTATTGCTTGCACCGATGACAACTTACTTGAAGGATCTTACTCAATCCATAGGTAGGTATGGTGGATTCTCATGGCAAAACTGGGTTTACGGGTATTTGGAAGCACAAGTAGTATCTCTACTTAGTGCAAGGAATTTGGCTAGCATGAGGGAGAGAGGCAAGCTCAACATGTTTGGAAGGTCAATGACAATATACTTCAACTGAGATGTCGGAAAACATAAACCATTACATTGTCTTCCTTGTCCAACGTCAACTCTTTTAGCATGTCATACTTAATGAGTGCTTCACAATCATAAAAGATGTCCAAGATAATATATTTGTATGTGAACCTCTCTTTCCTTATTACTTCCTATTAATTGCAACGATGACCAAAACTACGTTTGCCAACTCTCAACAACTTTTATGCCTCATACTTTCTATGTGTTAAGTCATCACTAACCATGTTATAATCATATGAAACATATAAAAATTCAGATTTATGACATTCAATTCATTCCCCCATTTACTCGTAGGATATACATGAAGCACATGAGTAAATGACATACTATTCCAAAAGATACGAGTGAAGGACACTGAGTAGTCAAATAATTAACTAGCCATGGGAGGGTTCCCTTTTTTATTCAATAATTCAGATCCAATGATTTTATTCAAACAGCAAGTAAAATTGAAAATACGCTCCAAGCAAAACACATATCATGTGACGAATAAAAATATAGCTCCGAGTAAGGTATACCGATAGTTTTGAAGACGAAAGAGGGGATGCCTTCCGGGGCATCCCCAAGCTTAGGCGCTTGAGTATTCCTTGAATATTACTTTGGGATGACTTGGGCACCCCCAATTTTAGGGTCTTTCCACTCCTTATTCTCCTCATATCGATATCTCACCCAAAACTTGAAAACTTCAATCATACAAAACTTAATGGAACTTCGTGAGATAGGTTAGTATGATAAAGAGCAAACCATGCACTTTGATACTGTAAAAGACAAGGTTCATAATTGTTTTCACACAATGCCAACTGTAACATATCATTTCTACAAATTATATTGAGAAATATAAGCCATAGAAACTAGAAAACAAGCAAACTATGCAGTGAAAACAGAATCTATCAGAAACAGAACAGTCTGTAATGATATGAACAATGACCATACTTATGCTACTCCAACAATTATAAAATAAATTGCTGGACGTGAGGAATTTGTCTATTAATCTTCTGCAAAAAGAATCAACTCAAAATCACACTTCTATAAAAAAAATGACAGCTAATCTCGTGAGCGCACAGTTTCTGTTTTTTATAGCAAGATCACATTAACTCTCACCCAAGTCTTCCCAAAGGTCTTACTTGGCACTTTATTGAAACAAAAGCTATAAAACATGATTAATACAGTAGCTTAATCATGTAGAAACACAAAAACAGTAAGGATAAATATTGGGTTGTCTCGCAACAAGCACTTTTCTTTAATGCCTTTTAGCTAGGCATGATCATTTCAATGATGCTCGCATAAAAGAAAAGAGTTGAAACACAAAGAGAACATCATGAAGAATATGACTATCAAATTTAAATCTAACTCACTTCCTATGCCTAGGGATTTTGTGAGCACACAATTTACAGGAACAAAAGTCAACTAGAATAGGAAGGCGAAACAAGTATAACTTCAAAACGTTAAGCACATAGAGAGGAAACTCGATATTATTGCAACTCCTACAAGCACATATTCCTTCATCATAATAATTTTCAGTAGCATCATGGATAGAAACTTTGTTCTCATACTCAATTGGAACCTCTTCCAAAATAGTGGAATACTAGCTAAAGTTGACACTCTTCCAAATCCACTTTCTTAAATATCACACTAAGATTCAACACCCTCCAAGATAGTGGGATCACTAATTCCTGAAGTTGTCACTCTTCCAAACCCACTTTAAATTATAGTATTATTCATACTCCAAAAGATATAAGTGAAGTTCCTGGAGCATTCTACAATTAATATAGACTAGCCAACATCCAAGCTCAAAATATATAAGTCAAGCGCAAGAAGCATTCTATAAAACCATACTCAAACGATTTAAGTGAAGCACAAAGAGCAATTCTATAAGATCATACTTAAAAGATATAAGTGAAGCACATTAAGTATTCTATAAATCAATGAAGAGATATCTCATACTAGCATGATTCTTAAAGAAAAATAAAAACACAAAGGACACAAATCATGTGAACAAAACAAAAACCGAGGTATACCGATATTTGTTGAAGAAGAAAGATGGGATGCCAACCGGGGCATCCCCAAGCTTAGATGCTTGAGTATCCTTTGAAATATTTACTTGGGGTTCCTTGGGCATCCCCAAGCTTGAAATCTTGTCTCTCTTTATTCTTCTCACATCGGTAACTCCTCGTTCCTTCAAACACTCCATTCATAAAAACTTAAACAAAAACTTGTGAGATCTGTTAGTGTAATAAAGCAAACTACCACTTTAAGGTACTGCAATTAAATCATTCTTTGTTTATATTGGTGTTTACCCTACTGTATTCCAACTTCTATATGGTTCATACCCTTACATACTAGCCATAGATGCATCAAAGTAAGCAAACAACACACGAAAAACAGAATCTGTCAAGAACAGGACAGTCTGTAGTAATCTGAAAGTTTAGTAAACTTCTGTAACTCCAAACATTATGAAATAAATTTGACAATTTGAACAATTTGTACATAAGTAATGTTCAAAAAGTTTCAGACCCATTTGATGTTCCATTAAGAAATGTAAATTCAGGCACTACAACCAAAGTTTCTGTTTTTGTTCTGCACATAGTAAGCAAGCAAACTTATCATACTAAAACCAAAGCTTGGCACATCATTTTTATAATACAATGGATATATACAAGGGGATAATTATTTACAGATAAACTTCCATGAAAAATTCTACATTGTTTCCATGAGCATGAACACAAGTGCTCAAGGTCGACCCTCACTTCTTCAATGCATAACTTTCCAATCACTTCTCTTTTTGAAAAACTTTTTTAGGCAAGAGAGGCAAGTAATTCTTTTTTGGTATTTTCATTCTTTTTAAAAAAATTGTATGTTTCACCCACAACTAAACAGAAAAAAAAGGAAAAACAAAATCTACTTAGTGAAGAAATCAAACAAGCACAAACGAGAATATCAACCCCACACTATTGCTCCCCGGCAACGGCGCCAGAAAAGAGCTTGATAATCCCCCAAGTGCAGGGAATCATCGTAGCAATTCCCAAAGGTGGAAGTGATAAGCATGGAGTGTCGAACCCACAAGGAGCTAAAGGTAAGATCAATATTCTCTCAAGCCCTATCTACCACTGATACGACTCTACGTGCACCGAACGTTTGCTTCCAACTAGAAACAAGAAATAAAATTGTGTTGTGGGTAAAAAGAAGATAACTTTGCATGATATCGGACAGCTAAAATATAAAAGTAGGTGATGTTATCATGAAGTTAGAATATATTACTAAATAATATAAATAGCGAGTCTGGAATAATGATGGATCGGTGTGCGGAATTGTCCTAGGCAATTGTTAACAAGATCGATAGTCGTCATTGCAATTTTATATGAGGGAGAGGCATAAACTAACATACTTTCCCTACTTGGATCATATGCACTTATGATTGGAACTCTGGCAGCCATCCGCAACTACTAAAGATCATTAAGGTAAAAACCAACCATAGCATTAAAGCAGCAAGTCCTCTTTATCCCATACGCAACAACCCCCTTACTCGGGTTTGTGTTTCAGCCACTCACGCAACCCACTATAGGCGAATCATGCACGTATTGCAACACCCTACAGCGGGAATCCCTCACGCTTGCACGACACGGAGGGCACCACAGGACAACACCAAAATAAGACATACAACTCGTACCAATCTAGACCATCAATCAACCTAAGGACAAAAGATATCTACTCAAAACATCATAGGATGGCCACACATCATTGGATCATAATATGTAGCATAAAGCACCATGTTCAAGTAGGGATTAAAGCGGGGTGCGGGAGAGTGGACCGCGTAAAAGAGATGAGGATGGTGATGATGAAGGTGATGTTGATGAAGACGATTACCGTGGTGATGATTCCCCTCCCGATGGCACTCCGGTGCCACCAAGAGAGATGAGGAGAGGTTCTCCCCCTTGTGCTTCCTCCTCCATGGCTTTCCCCCTCTGGTCCTTGGCCTTCATGGCGATGATGGCCCCTCCGAGATCCTCCTCCATGGCCTCTGGTGATGATGGCCCCCTCCGGCAGGGTGCCGGAGAGGGCCTAGATTGATTTCTCGTGGCTACAGAGGCTTGCAGCAGCGGAACATCCGATCTAGGTTAATTCCCGAAGGTTTCTATATTTAAAGGAATTTTTGGTGTTGGTTTCACGCCAGGGGGGTCTCCGGGCTGTCCACGAGATAGGGGGGCATGCCCTAGGGGGGCGCCCCCCACTCTCGTGGGCAGCCCGGGACTCTTCTGGCCCAACTCTGATGCTCCGTGGTCTTCTTTTGGTCCATAAAAAATCCTCAAAAATTGGCACGTCAATTGGACTCCGTTTGGTATCTCTTTTCTGTAAAACACAAAAACAAGGAGAATACAGAAACTAGCACTGGGCTCTAGGTTAATAGGTTAGTCCCAAAAATCATATAAAATGACATATAAATGCATATAAAACATCATAGATGGATAATATAATAGCATGAATACTTCATAAATTATAGATACGTTGGAGTCGTATCATGCTCTGATACCATCTTGTAGCGACCACGATCCCAATGGACCGAAGTCTCGTGTTTCAGTGTCATCCCTGGATCGGTAATGCTGACACATACAGTACTCAAGGTATTACAATAGAGTTTAATCACACACTTATTACATCGAGTCCTCATAAGGAGTATGATTACACAAAAAATATATGGCTGAAGGCCATCTAAACTGAATAACTGTGGAAGCTTCAAAGGTAAATGAGTCCATCAACTCCAACGGCATAGCTGAGTGCAAGACAATGACCTATCGCACCTTATTCATCGTCTGAGTAGTCTGTAACATGAGATGTTGCAGCCGGGTAGGTCAGCACATTGAATATGCTGGCAGAGTTACAATGTAAAGCAATGAAATGCAAGAACTATATCTACATGCAATATTTGGCTGGTGGAGGCTCTAAGTTTATGATTTTGCATAAAGCTAGTTTTTCCCTACAACAAAGTAATAAATTTCTTTAACTACTCCCAAGTTGTTCCAATAATTGAGAAGGTTCCCCCAACTCAAATCCCAATTAAACAATATCATCATTAAACCCAATTCAAATTAATTAAAGAGTGATGAGATCAACAATAATATCCAATTCCTGATACTCAAGATGTCCATAACCAGGGACAAGGCTAACCATGATTAGTTTATACACTCTACAGAGGTGGCGCACTTTCCCCCACAATACTCGACCGCATCCATGATCGGAAGGTAGAGACATAGTCTTTCTGAAGCATTAACTCTCTACTCCGGGCAGACCGGTACACCTAATTTCCCTCTACATCTGCTAGTCCACCCCTTCGAGAGCTCATACAACTTACTAAACTATGCCAGAGCCCATAAAGGCTTGTGGCTGCACACGGAAGTTTCTAGTCATGAAATATCATATGATCCCTTTGAGCCTGGGTGGCGAAACGAGGAAAAATCACACGGATACCCCGGGATTTCCCTTAATGGAAAACACTGGGTTACCCAAGTGCCTCAACCAATCCACCCAGATGTGTATCAAAGTTGCCACCTAAATGTTATCCAAGATTAATAACTCTCATAACTTCCATGTGAATCATGATCCAATCCCCATCTACGAGCATGGCTAAGCAATAGTAAAGCATAACGTACATTCCCGGGGTGAGCAAAAGGTATTAGGTTCCTACCTCAAGTACTACAACCAAACCACATGTTTCCAAACCTACTCATGCAAATATTTGAGGAGCAATACTAATGCATAGTAAAAACTGGGTATAGAAGAGTATGATCAAAGTGTAACTTGCCTTCCTGACGATTTGCAAACTCTAGAGATTTGTAGTAACAAGTTGTGTAGAAAAATAATAGCGTACATAAGCAATCACTCAAAGAAACATCGAGAAAACGAGAAAAGATCCAAATCAAACACGAAACAAGCAAACGACTAAACTAAACAGAAATTAAAACCTAACAACATTATCATCATGTGTATTAGATCTTATCAGTAGGTACAAGTGATTGGCTATGATTTGCAAAAAGAAACATCTCAAACGGAGAAACGAAACTCGAGATACGAACGAAACAAGATCGTTTACTACTCTGAACTAAAGTCAAATTTCAAAGTGTGAAAACCTTGTTCAAGTTGGTTAACTGGAAAGAACAGACCGTTACGAAGATTTAGGCGTTGGTTTCATCTAATTTGGACTAACGAGCAAAAAGTTACGCTAGTTTTAAGATCAGAGGCTAAATCGCGATAAAACTTATTCGTGGATAGGTCCCTGGCCGAAAATAAAACTAAAAAGAAAAATCTACTGTGCGAATGTTCGTTAACAGAAACTAACGAACAAAAACGATCACTAATAGATCTAAACGAACAAATGTTCATTTTATAAGTAAATCGGCCTAAAAAATAAACCGAGGAAAACCTAATAAACAACGGCGGGTTTCAGTGGTTTTTACCGGTTCTTGAAAAAAAAGGCGGCGGCGGCGGCGGATCTGACGGCGACGGGGCCGGCGCCGGCGTCGGGCGAGGCGGGGCGAGGCGAGGCGCGTGCGACGCGGGGCAGTTGCAGCGGCATGGCGCGACAAGCGGCGGCGGCTCGGGCGGCGGGGCACGATGGCGGCGGCGGAGCTCAGCGACGGCAGTTTCGAGTGGGGAGGAGAGGGCGGCGGGGTGTCTGGTTATAACGGGGCTGGCGGTGCCCTGGGGCAGGGGGTGACGGGGCGAGGCCGACCTAGAGTCCTCCTCGTCGGACTCCAGCGCCCGCACGAGAGAAGAAGGCGACGCGGGGCGGATGGGTCGGCCGGGTTTCGGCCCAATCGGTCCGATCTCTTTTTTGAATAATTTTGCCGCATAAGAAATCCTAATAAAATATAAAAAATCCTAATACTAAAAATTCCAGAAACAATTTTCATCGTCCAAACCAAATATTTAGGACAAAATATACATTTTTCTAGACTAAAATGTGATTTTCAAAAATGCAAGTTTTCTAATTCAAATAAAAAAGCAAACACAAATACAAATAAAATACTAATTTGATTTTAAAATTTCTTCTCCAATATTTCTCTTAGCTTGAGGAAGTCACATTATCTTCTCTCTTTTATTTTTTTTATTGGAAATAATTGGAGAGGAAAATATTAAAATCAAATTGATCCTCTTTTCAATTTGAAAGTAAATTCAAATATGAAAATTTGTGAAACCTCCAACTCTCTCCTTGGGTCCTTGATTTGCTTAAGATTTCTTGGATCACAACCAAATGCAAAATATAAATATGATATGCATATGAAGATCTATGTATAACATCCAAATTGAAAAATGGGATGTTACACGAGGTTTGATTTCCACCAGAAGGAACCCACTTTCCGATCTCTAGGGAGCTGTCCATTGCTGTAATAAGTTTCCCAAATGAGATTCACCCAAGGAACATCATGTCTATTATAGAATTTGTGTAAGTTTTTCATGAGGAAAGTCTTGTTTTGTGTAAATATATCCATGACTCCCAAACCACCCTGATTTTTTGGTCTAGACACCATAGTCCATGCCACTAGTGCAGGTCTTCGATCTCCCATGTCAGGACTTCTCCAAACACAATGCCTCAAATATTGAATGATTTGTTGTTTAATAGTGATAGGGATATCCAAACAGCACATGAAGTAAACTGCTAGGGATGCCAGGACAGATTTCACTAACAACACTTTTCCTGCTTGAGTCATAAAAGTAGAGATCCCAGTTATTCTCTTAGCAATTTTGTTGACTAGAGGCAAACACTGCTCCACAGTTGGTTTATAAATTCCCAATGGAAGTCCCAGATAAGTAATAGGAAACTGTCCCCTGGCACATTGCAGAGTGTTTGTGAAAATGCTAACCCTGTCTTCTGCAATATTTATGGGCACCATGATTGATTTCCCATAATTTACCTTTAGACCAGTAGCTGATGCAAAGGTATTTAAAAGAGCTTTGAGGTAGATGAGCTGCCTAGCATTAGCTTGCATCAAAGCCAAAGTATCACCTGTATATTGAACTATTGGGAAGTTGGGCAAGAATTAACCTGAATTGGTGGAGTAATAAGGTTTCTTCTCATAACTTTGTTCAGATTTGACTAAAGCAGGACAGCTGCCAACACAAAAATTAAAGGTGACAGGGGATCCCCTTGCCTAACTCCTCTTCTGTAGTAGAATCTCTTCCCTGGGACACCATTTAACATCATAGCTGAAGAGGCAGATGTGAAAAGTAATTGCATCCAAGATATCCACTTCTCCCCAAATCCCTTTGCTCTTAGAATGTCAAATATAGCCTGATGTTCAATAGTGTCAAAGGCCTTTTCAAAATCCAGCTTGATAAATAGCATTTCTTCTTTTGATTTATGACACTGATGAAAATATTCCGAAGCCCAACCAAGACAATCTTGAATCACTCTGTTCTTTAGAAATCCATACTGATTGATGTGCACCATTTTGAGGATCACTTTTTGAAGCCTATTTGCCAGTAGTTTTGTAATAATTTTGAGCACTCCATTAAGCAATGAAATAGGCCTGAAATCATTAGGAGAAACAGTTGGGGAATGCAGAAAATCCTACGATCACGCAAGATCTATCTAGGAGATGCATAGCAACGATACGGGAGAGTTTGTCCATGTACCCTTGTAGACCAAAAGAGGAAGCGTTATGACAATGCGGTTGATGTAGTCATACGTCTTCATGATCCAGCCGATCCTAGCACCGAAGATACGGCACCTCCGCGATCTGGACACGTTCGGCTCGGTGACGTCCCACAAACTCTAGATCCAGCTGAGGTCGAGGGACAGTTTCGTCAGCACGACGGCGTGGTGACAGTGATGATGAAGTTACCGGCGCAAGGCTTCACCTAAGCACTACGACGATATGACCGAGGTGGAAATCTATGGAGGGGGGCACCGCACACGGCTAAAATATTAACTTGATCAACTTGTGTGTCTATGGGGTGACCCCCTCCCCCATATATAAAGGAGGGAGGGAGGAGGAGGCCGTCCAGGGGAGGAGGCGTGCCAAGGGGGGGCAATCCTACTCCAAGTAGGTTTCGCACCCCCCCCCCTTTCCTATTCCAACAAGGAGAAGGGGGGGAAGGAGCAGCAGGAGAGAAGGAAGGAGGGGGCGCCGCCCCCTCCCTTGTCCAATTCGTACTAGGGTAAGGGGGGTGCGCGCCACCTCCTGGCCGTCCCTCTCTCTTCTCCACTAAGGCCCATGAGGCCAAATAGCTTCCCCCCGGGGGGGGTCCGGTAACCCCCGGTACTCCGGTTTTATCTGAAACTTCTCCAGAACACTTCCGATGTTCGAACATAGCCGTCCAATATATCAATCGTTATGTCTCGACCATTCGAGACTCCTCGTCATGTCCGTGATCACATCCGGGACTCTGAACAACCTTCGGTACATCATATCACTTAAACTCATAATACCAATCGTCATCGAACGTTAAGCGTGGGGACCCTACGGGTTCGAGAACTATGTAGACATGACCGAGACACGTCTCTGGTCAATAACCAATAGCGGAACCTGGATGCTCATATTGCTTCCTACATATTCTACGAAGATGTTTATCGGTCAAACTGCATAACAACACACGTTCTTCCCTTTGTCATCGGTATGTTACTTGCCCAAGATTCAATCGTCGGTATCATCATACCTAGTTCAATCTCGTTACCATCAAGTCTCTTTACTCATTCTGTAATACTTCATCCTGCAACTAACTCATTAGTTACAATGCTAGCAAGGCTTATAGTGATCATTATTACCGAGAGGGCCCAGACATACCTCTCCTAAACACGGAGTGACAAATCCTAATCTCGATCTATGCCAACCCAACAAACACCTTTGGAGACACCTATAGAGCACCTTTACAATCACCCATTTACGTTGTGACGTTTGGTAGCACACAAAGTGTTCCTCTGGTATTTGGGAGTTGCATAATCTCATAGTCTAAGGAACTTGTATGTCATGAAGATATCCGTAGCAAAGAAACTGACACGACCATAATGCTAAGCTAACAGATGGGTCATGTCCATCACATCATTCTCCTAATGATGTGATTTTGTTCATCAAATGACAACACATGTCTATGGTGAGGAAACATAACCATCTTTGATTAATGAGCTAGTCAAGTAGAGACATACTAGGGACTATATGTTTTTGTCCATGTACTAAGTTTCCGGTTAATACAATTCTAGCATGAATAATAAACATTTATAATGAATTAAGGAAATAAATAATAACTTTATTATTGCCTCTAGGGCATATTTCCTTCAGTCTCCCACTTGAACTAGAGTCAATAATCTAGATTACATAGTAATGATTCTAACACCCATGGAGCTTTGGTGTTGATCATGTTTTGCTCGTGGAAGAGGCTTAGTCAATGGGTTTGCAACATTCAGATCTGTGTGTATCTTGCAAATCTCTATGACCCCCTCCGGCACTTGATGATGGATAGAATTGAAGCGTCTCTTGGTGTGCTTGGTTCTCTTGTGAAATCTGGATTCCTTTGCCAAGGCAATTGCACTAATATTGTCACAAAATATTCTCATTGGACCCGATGCACTAGGTATGACACCTAGATCGGATATGAACTCCTTCATCCAAACTCCTTCATTTGCTGCTTCTGAAGCAGCAATGTACTCCGCTTCACACGTAGATCCCGCCACGATGCTTTGCTTGGAACTGCACCAACTGACAGCTCCTCCATTAAGTAAAAATATGTATCCGGTTTGTGATTTAGAGTCATCCGGATCAGTGTCAAAGCTTGCATCGACGTAACCGTTTACAACGAGCTCTTTTTCACCTCATAAACGAGAAACATATCCTTAGTCCTTTTCAGGTATTTCAGGATGTTCTTGACCGTTGTCCAGTGCTCCACTCTGGGATTACTTTGGTACCTCCCTGTTATGCTTATAGCAAGGCACACATCAGGTCTGGTACATAGCATTGCATACATGATAGAACCTATGGCTGAAGCATAGGGAATGACTTTCATTTTCTCTCTATCTTCTGCAGTGGTTGGGCATTGAGTCTGACTCAACTTTACACCTTGTAACACAGCCAAGAACCCTTTCTTTGACTGGTCCATTTTGAACTTCTTCAAAACTTTATCAAGGTATGTGCTTTGTGAAAGTCCAATTAAGCGTCTTGATCTATCTCTATAGATCTTGATGCCCAATATGTAAGTAGCTTCTTCGAGGTCTTTCATAGAAAAACTCTTATTCAGGTATCCCTTTATGCTATCCAGAAATTCTATATCGTTTCCAATCAACAATATGTCATCCACATACAATATCAGAAATGCTATGGAGCTCCCACTCACTTTCTTGTAAATATAGGCTTCTCCAAAAGTCTTTATAAAACCATATGCTTTGATCACACTATCAAAGCGTTTATTCCAACTCTGAGAAGCTTGCACTAGTCCATAAATGGATCGCTGGAGCTTGCACACTTTGTTAGCACCCTTTGGATCGACAAAACCTTCTGGTTGCATCATATACAACTCTTCTTCCAGAAATCCATTCAGGAATGCAGTTTTGACATCCATTTACCAAATTTCATAATCGTAAAATTCAGCAATTGCTAACATGATTCGGACAGAGTTAAGCATAGCTATGGGTGAGAAACTCTCATCGTAGTCAACGCCTTGAACTTGTCGAAAACCTTTCGCAACAAGTCGAGCTTTGTAAATTGTAACATTACCGTCTATGTCGGTCTTCTTCTTAAAAATCCATTTATTTTCTATGGCTTGCCGATCATTTGGCAAGTCCACCAAAGTCCACACTTTGTTCTCATACATGGATCCCATCTCAGATTTCATGGCTTCAAGCCATTTCATGGAATCTAAGCTCATCATCGCTTCCTCATAGTTCATAGGATTATCGTACCACTCTGGTGTGGATCTTACTCTGGAAGACCTATGAGGTTCGGTAGTAACTTGATCTGAAGTTTCATGATCATCATCATTAACTTCCTCACTAATTGGTGTAGGAATCACTGGAACTGATTTCTGTGATTAACTACTTTCCAATAAGGGAGAAGGTACAATTACCTCATCAAGTTCTACTTTCCTCCCACTCACTTCTTTCGAGAGAAACTCCTTCTCTAGAAAGGATCCATTCTTAGCAACAAAGATTTTGCCTTCGGATTTGTGATATAAGGTGTATCCCACAGTTTCCTTTGGGTATCCTATGAAGACGCACTTCTCCGATTTGCGTTCGAGCTTATCAGGTTGAAGCTTTTTCACATAAGCATCGCATCCCCAAACTTTAAGAAATGACAACTTCAGTTCCTTGCCAAACCACAGTTCATAAGGCGTCGTCTCAATGGATTTTGATGGTGCCCTATTTAAAGTGAATGCAGCCGTCTCTAAAGCATAACCCCAAAACGATAGCAGTAAATCAGTAAGAGACATCATAGATCGCACCATATATCTAATAAAGTATGATTACGATGTTCGGACACACCATTTCGCTGTGGTGTTCCAGGTGGCATCAGTTGTGAAACTATCCCATGTTGTTTCAAATGAAGACCAAACTCGTAACTCAAATATTCTCCTCCATGATCAGATCGTAGAAACTTTATTTTCTTGTTACGATGATTTTCCACTTCACTTGAAATTCTTTGAACTTTTCAAATGTTTCAGACTTATGTTTCATCAAGTAGATATAACCATATCTGCTCAAACTATCTGTGAAGGTAAGAAAATAATGATACCCACCACGAGCCTCAACAGTCATTGTACCGCATACATCAGTATGAATTATTTCCAATAAGTCAGTAGCCCGTTCCATTGTCCCAAAGAACACAATTTTAGTCATCTTACCCATAAGGCACGGTTCGCAAGCACCAAGTGATTCATAATCAAGTGATTCCAAAAGTCCATCAGCATGGAGTTTCTTCTTGTGCTTTACACTGATATGACCCAAACGACAGTGCCACAAATAAGTTGCACTATCATTATTGAACTTTTATCTTTTGGCTTCAATAATATGAATATGTGTATCACTACTATCGAGATTCAACAAAAATAGACCACTCATCAAAGGTACATGACCATAAAAGATATTACACATATAAATAGAACAACCATTATTCTCCGATTTAAATGAATAACCGTCTCGCATCAAACAAGATCCAGATATAATGTTCATGCTCAACGCTGGCACCAAATAACAATTATTCAGGTCTAAAACTAATCCTGAAGGTAGATGTAGAGGTAGTGTGCCGACTGCGATCACATCGACTTTGGAACCATTTCCCACGCGCATCGTCACCTCGTCCTTAGCCAATCTTCTCTTAATCCGTAGCCCCTGTTTTGAGTTGCAAATATATGAGCAACAGAACCAGTATCAAATACCCAGGCACTACTATGAGCATTAGTTAAGTACACACCAATAACATGTATATAAAATATACCTTTCACTTTGCCATCCTTCTTATCTGCCAAATACTTGGGGCAGTTCCGCTTCAAGTGACCAGTCCCTTGCAGTAGAAGCACTCACTTTTAGGCTTAGGTCCAGAGTTGGGTTTCTTCTCTTGAGCAGCAACCTTTTTGCCGTTCTTCTTGAAGTCCCCCTTCTTCCCTTTTCCCTCTTTCTTCAAACTAGTGGTCTTGTTGACCATCAACACTTGATGCTCCTTTTTGATTTCTACCTCTGCAGCCTTTAGCATTGCGAAGAGCTCGGGAATAGACTTGTTCATCCCTTGCATATTATAGTTCATCACGAAGCCTTTATAACTTGGTGGCAGTGATTGAACAACTATGTCAATGACACTATCATCTGGAAGATTAAATCCCAGTTGAGTCAAGTTGTTATGGTACCCAGACATTCTGAGTATGTGTTCACTGTCAGAACTATTCTCCTCCATTTTGCAGCTGTAGAACTTGTTGGAAACTTCATATCTCTCAACTCGGGCATCTGATTGAAATATTAACTTCAACTCTTCGAACATTTCATATGCTCCATGACGTTCAAAACGTCTTTGAAGTCCCAATTCTAAGCCGTAAAGCATGGCACACTGAACTATCGGGTAGTCATAAACACGTGTCTGCTAGGCATTCACAATGTCTGCAGTTGCGGGCGCGGGTGGTACACCTAACGGCGCTTCTAGGATGCAATTCTTCTGTGAAGCAATGAGGATAATCCTCAAGTTACGGACCCAGTCCATGTAGTTGCTGCCATCATCTTTCAACTTAGCTTTCTCTAGGAACGCATGAAAATTCAAAGGAACGATAGCACGGGCCATTGATCTATAACAACATAGACATGCAAAATACTATCAGGTACTAAGTTCATGATAAATTAAAGTTCAATTAATCATATTACTTAAGAACTCCCACTAAGATAGACATCACTCTAATCGTCTAAGTGATCACGTGATCTAAATCAACTAAACCATGTCCGATCATCACGTGAGATGGAGTAGTTTTCAATGGTGAACATCACTATGTTGATCATATCTACTATATGATTCACATTCGACCTTTCAGTCTTAGTGTTCCGTGGCCATATCTGCATATGCTAGGCTCGTCAAGTTTAACCCGAGTATTCTGCGTGTACAAAACTGGCTTGCACCCATTGTATGTGAACATAGAGCTTATCACACCTGATCATCACGTGGTGTCTCGTCACAACGAACTGTAGCAACGGTGCATACTTAGGGAGAACACTTGTACCTTGATATTTAAAAAGGGACCATCTTACAATGATATTGTCGTGCTAAGAAAAATAAGATGCATAAAAGATAAACATCACATGCAATCAAAATATGTGACATGATATGGCCATCATCATCTTGTGCTCATGATCTCCATCACAGAAGCATCGTCATGATCTCCATCGTCACCGGCGTGACACCTTGATCTCCATCGTAGCATCGTTGTTATCTCGCCAACTATTGTTACTACGACTATCGCTACCACTTAGTGATAAAGGAAAACAATTACATGGCAATTGCATTGCATACAACAAAGCGACAACCATATGGCTCCTGCCAGTTGCCGATAACTTTGTTACAAAACATGATCATCTCATACAACAATTTATATCACATCATGCCTTGACCATATCACATCACAGCAAGCCCTGCAAAAACAAGTTAGACGGCCTCTACTTTGTTGTTGAAAGTTTTACGTGGCTGCTACGGGCTTCTAACAAGAACCGTTCTTACCTACGCATTAAAACCACAACGATTTTTCGCCAAGTGTGCTGTTTTAACATTCAACAAGGACCGGGTGTAGCCACACTCCATTCAACTAAAGTTGGAGAAACATACACTCACTAGCCACCTATGTGCGAAGCACGTCGGTAGAACCACTCTCGCATAACCGTATGCGTAATGTCGGTCTGAGACGCTTCATCCAACAATACCGCTGAATCAAAGTATGACATGCTGGTAAGCAGTATGACTATTATCGCCCACAGCTCTTTGTGTTCTACTCGTGCATATAACATATATGCATAGACCTGGCTCTGATGCCACTGTTGGGGAACGCAGTAATTTCAAAATAATTCCTACGATCACGCAAGATCTATCTAGGAGATGCATAGCAACGAAACGGGAGAGTGTGTCCACGTACCCTCTTAGACCGAAAGCGGAAGCGTTATGACAACGCGGTTGATGTAGTTGTACGTCTTCACAATCCGACCGATCCTAGCACCAAAGATACGGCACCTCCGTGATCTGCACACGTTCAGCTCGGTGACGTCCCATGAACTCTAGATCCAGCTGAGGTCGAGGGAGAGTTTCGTCAGCACGATGGCATGGTGAAGGTGATGATGAATTCACCGGCGCAGGGCTTCGCCTAAGCACTACGACGATGTGACCGAGGTGGAAATATGTGGAGGGGGGCACCGCACACGGCTAAAAGATCAACTTGATCAACTTGTGTGTCTATGGGACGTCCAATATATCAATCTTTATGTCTCGACCATTTTGAGACTACTCGTCATGTCTGTGATCACATCCAGGACTCCAACCAACCTTGAGTACATCATATCACATAAACTCATAATACCAATCGTCATCGAACGTTAAGCGTGCGGACCCTACGGGTTCAAGAACTATGTAGACATGACCGAGACACGTCTCCGATGAATAACCAATAGCGGAACCTGGATGCTAATATTGGTTCCTACATATTCTACGAAGATCTTTATCGGTCAAACCGCATAACAACATACGTTGTTCCCTTTGTCATCGGTACGTTACTTGCCCGAGATTCAATCCTCGGTATCATAATACCTAGTTCAATCTCATTACCGGCAAGTCTCTTTACTCGTTCCGTAATACTTCATCCCGCAACTAACTTATTAGTTACAATGCTGGCAAGGCTTATAGTGATGAGTATTACCGAGAGGGCCCAGAGATACCTTTCCGAAACACGGAGTGACAAATCCTAATCTCGATCTATGCCAACCCAACAAACACCTTCGGAGACACCTGTAGAGCACCTTTATAATCACCCATTTACATTGTTTTTTTCTTTGAGGGTACGCAAATTGTGTACCTTAGCTTTATAGAAGGAGAGAAATACAGCCATACAACCACATCTACCTCTCGCTGCGAACAACAAGCGTAGCACAACTCCACACCCGACACAAACAAGGACAACCACACACGGCTACACACTACGACATACAAGAGACTACCCAAAACCGAAAGCCTCGCCGCATCTCACCCGACGTCGGTGATCACCGAAGAACAGCAACTCCAACTTCCTTGGTAGAGCCAGCAATGACCGTACATAGCGCCAGAGAAGAACGGTCCGGACAGTGGTGCACGCCGGAGGAGCGCAACATATGGCCTCTTATCTCTCAGCACGAAGCTCCCAACAGAGAAACAGCGCCAGAAGACCCCGCCATCGTGCCGATCCTACGAATCAAGGCTTTCGCCCTGGAGATGGTTGCCGATAAAAGGCAACGAGGAAAATGGCGCTACACTCGGCGACGCCTCCAGGAAGGGGAATGACACCCACGGGTGCCATCGACGCCGGGCCGACCAAGGGCGAACAAAATTTTCATCTGTAGGATTGCACATTTCCACGCCTCCCAGATTCCGGCCAGCCCCGAAACATGTCTCTCACCGCCAACACCGCAGCCACTTGCATTCGGAGCCACACATCACTGCCGAGGAAGTACGCCTCAAGCCACCACCTTCAGCACACTAGGAATCGCAGCAACCACCAATCGATGCAGGGACCATATCCGTCGCAATGGCCTTCACCCACACCTAGGGACTGACCACACAGATGGATCTGACCCGCACCATCAACCACACTTCGACGCCAACTTCACCGAGGCATCACCGCCGGCCCCTCACACGTAGGTGGTCGGGCGCCCACTGCTCGCCAGGGCCCTACCAAGCCGAGCCTCGCGCCGCCGCCGCCTCCATGGCTGCACATGCACTGCCACCTCCAATGAAATCAGCGCACCACCCACATCCACTCTCCCGCTGCACCCCTCGTGCAGATCCAGGGGAGCACCGTCGAGCATCCCGCCGTGAACCAGCCTCCCGCAGCACCTGACCGGGAGCCATCCGACGCGGCAGATCTGACCTGACCTGGCCGAGGAACAGCAGCCACTCCGCACCTCCGGCAAGGGCCAGGACCATCCGTGACGGTCGTCACCTACTCCAAGGGACGACCTTGCAAGGCCCCAGCACCAAGGGCCCAGATCGGACCCGAAACACCCAGATCTGACCAACCCCACTGTGGACAGCATCATGCTGGCCCCACTAGGAGAGCTCCACCGCTCACCACACGGCCCACAGGTGGCCGGCCGCTTGCTGCTTGCCAGGAGCACCCGCCTAGCCGAGCCATCGACACGCCGCCACCAACCTGGCATGTAGCTCGCACGCGCCGCCTCTAGCATGCCGCCGAGCCCGTCCGCCACCAGGACATGGCTGCCCTTCTCCGCCAGGTCCGCCGCTCCTCCACGCCTCCTGCCGTGCACCGGCGATGCCGCGCCACAGCCCACACCGGCACCCGTGCCGCCCATGGGACAACCCGCCTCCGCGCGAAGGAGAACCGTCGAGGCGCGCCGTCCTCGCCCGCCGCCTTTGGCAGCTGGGCGTGGCTGCCACCGCCGGCGCCGGCGGCGGCAGCGGCCGAGGGAGGGAGGGGGAAAATGCTGCTCGCTTGATCTAGGGTTGGGGCCTCCGGAGTCGCTCGCGCGAGCACCCCATTTACATTGTGACGTTTGGTAGAACACAAAGTCTTCCTCTAGTATTTAGAAGTTGCATAATCTCATAGTCTGAGGAACTTGTATAAGTCATGAAGAAAGCGGTAGCAAAGAAACTGACACGATCATAATGCTAAGCTAACAGATGGGTCATGTCCATCACATCATTCTCCTAATGATGTGATCCCGTTCATCAAATGACAACACATGTCTATGGTTAGGAAACATAATCATTTTTGATTAACGAGCTAGTCAAGTAGAGACATACTAGGGACTATATGTTTTTGTCTATGTATTCACACATGTACTAAGTTTCCAGTTAATACAATTCTAGCATGAATAATAAACATTTATCATCAATTAAGGAAATAAATAATAACTTTATTATTTCCTCTTGGGCATATTTCCTTTAGAAAATGGCACTTCCTCTTTTGGGATGGGTGTGATGAATGAGGTGTTTATGCTCTCAAGGTTAACATTACTAGCATGGAAGGCCATAATAAGTGCAATGACATCCTCTTTGATTATATCCGAACAAGCTTTAAGAAACTCATTATTAAATCTATCAGGACCAGGTGATTTATCAGTGGGTAAGTTCTTCACAACCTCATCAATTTCCTCCTGAGTAAAAGGGTTTTTAAGATCTTTAAAGAGTTGAGGATGCACTCTGTTGTCATATAAATCTTTTAAATCAAAGTGCCTGGGAATGACCTAATATCTTTTTGAAAGCCTCCCAAAGAATTGCAGCTTTTCCTTCATGGTCAGTGATTTCCAGTTGGTCCTCATTCAGTAGCATGGCAATTTTGTTATGTCTATGATTAATTGAAGCCTTTGTATAGAAGAATTTGGTGTTCTCATCTCCAAATTTCACACCCTTGATTTTGCCTCTCTGCTTCCAATAGATCTTCTGATTGTTGAGAACTGTCAATAAGAATTCTTTCAATAAAGTTCTGCAATTTCTCAAACAAGGTGAGGTCTCTGTATTCCTCCAAGAAGCCCCACATGTAGATACATTCAACTAGTTCCTCAATCTGCTTTCTAAGACAAGACAAACTTTTTGCCCAAAGCTTTAGTGCTCTTCTCAAAATTTTGAACTTGGCATTAATTTTATTGGTTGGGTCTGTAAAACCAATAGGGATATTCCAGGCTGCTAGAATAATATCTTTAAAGGAGATGCGTTTTAACCAATAATTCTCAAATCTGACAACCTTTGACTTAGGAATACTTGTACCGACTTTAATGACATAGGGTAGGTGATCTGAAACTGGTTTTGCTAATGGAAGAGCAGTGGTCTCAGGATAGCTTGTCATCCAGGCAGCAGAAGTAAAAAACCAGTCCAATTTTTCAAGCGGTGGGTTGTCTTGCATATTGCTCCAGCTGAATTGTCTACCATTAAGAGGGAGTTCAATTAACCCCAGTTGCTAATAGCTTCGTTGAATAGTAACATCTGATTGACATCCCGCCAGGTCTGTCCTCAAGTGATCTAATGAAATTAAAATTCCCCATGACTATCCAGTCCACATCATCAGGCATTTGAATATTACTGAACCAATCAATGAATTCCATTTTTTCTTCAGAATTGTTGGGCCCATTGATGTTGGTGAGAATCCAAGATTTTAAGGTGGTGTTACAAGTGAACTACAAGGTTATAGAGAATTTATTCTAGAAGATCAATTCACCAGAAAATAGTGAGCCATTCCAAGCAGTAAGAATACCTCCAGAAGCCCCAATTGATGGCAAGTACTCAAATTTGTTGAATCATTGTGGACAAAAGTTGTTAACATATGGAAGGTCAAAGATTTCTCTTTTTGTTTCTTGAATGCATAGGATACTAGCAGCACTTTCCTCAATGTTTTGTTTAATAGCTAGCCATTTCTCTAGTGCGTTCAAATGCCTTACATTCCAATTCAAAATATTTCAGGATCTGTTTCTACTCATTATAAACTAGTTGGAGTTTTATCTGGTATACCAGGAACCATCTCCTGATATAAAAACCAAGGTGAGTTGTATACACACCACTAGCAATTGCATATCTGAGGAGCATAGTATGTTCATGCAAGCATGTACAAGTAGAGAAGTGAATGCTCAGCCATAGAGAGAGAAGATGAGACATAGTAATACCAAAGTAACTCAGATAAATTCCAACATCCTCAAACAAGCAACAGACCCAAGTTTCAAACTTTATCAACAAAATACCGTGATTCAAAATGGTCCACCAAGTCTCATAATCACACATGCAACAAGTTCTGAAGACATTAACCACAACATACATGTTGGTACCACCAAACATACTAGGCATTATCATAATTGCTACCCTTTGACTACTACAAATAGGAGAGCACATCATTGCACAATCTTGGAGGGGTTTATAGCTCCAGTGGCCTTGGAAACCTGGGCCACATCCTCCTGACCTTTCTTCTTGGGCCTTTTATAAATCTTCTCCTGTATCTCTTCCTCAGATAACTTGCAAAAAACTTTTGTTTGATTTTTGACCACTTTATTTTGCGCAATTGGAGGTATAGCATTGCAAGGTAAGCAAGTTTTAGAATCACATGATTTCCTTCTATAACCATTATTATCCTTCTTAATTCTATCACTTCTTCTTACCTCAGTTTCCACAAGAGGTTCTTTGTCCCTCCTTTTCTTTGTACAGCTTCCCTGGAGGCAGGATTATCACCTTGTTAGGAGACACTTGCTTTAAAGGGCTTCCAGCTCCACTAGAAGAGTAAGCAGCAGGGCTAATGCCCTCATTTTCCTTGCCCAAGCCCATCATAATCTCTTTGCAACTTGGTGCCTGAGTAGTACCACGTCCATCAGGTATATGAAACAAAATAGTTTCTTTAGATTCACAATTAGCAATAAGCATTTCCACAGTTCAGATTTTAGCAGATGCATTGTCCAGCCAAATTTGTCAGGAGTCAGAAGCAAGTGAATTATCAAGTTGAACCAACTTACTAGAATGTCAATTTTGAAAATGTTGGCTTCTCCCTGAGTAGCTGGAGCAGAGTGCTGAATCCATAAGTCCAGACCTTCTTCAGAAATCAAATAGGCCCCATCAATAATGTCCAAAGTATGAGATTCAACAAGTTTCTGAATGTCAAACAAGTTGGGAGAGTTTGGAATATAAATACCCTCCATACCTTGCTTATTTACACCAGAAGATGTGCCAACCTGTGGAATATGAACATCTTCTTTTCCTTTAATAAAAGCCATGTTTGCTAAGTCCTGACTTTGCTATGTCTCGTGGGCAGCAACCACAGAATCAGCCACCAAAGGAATGTCATTGATGTTATTAACAACACTATCATTACCATTACTAAACTCTACTTGTGGCACAGCAGCTTCAGCTAAGCCCTCCTCACCAAGGCTACCACAAAGGGCTCCACAAGGGCATGTTGATGAGCAGCAACCACAGGCACTTGAATATTCAGTTCCCCTTGCTGTTGATAAGCACCTTGGTTATGATCTACTAACTGAGCATCATCCTCTTCCTCCTCAGCATTACAAGCAAGTAGGATATTTTGCAGTCCCATGCCCAAAGGATTTGCAGGTGCTCCCTAATTAACCTCCTCACTAGTAGTGTGAGTATTAGACCATATCCCATCAGACAGAGACACAGTGGTTGTAATGCTGCTATTGGGAGCACCATCCTCCTGCAGAATTGGCAGTTCTGCTGGCTGCTATGGTGGCACCTGATTGTTGGCTTGAGGAAAAGCCCAGTGTCCTTGCTCTTCCTAGTCCTCCCAAGCATCCCAATCATCATTCTGAGCTATTTCATTGTTAAGAGGCACTGCATGTGAAGTCATTGGAATGTTGAGGCACTGGGTGTGGGTCCACTCCAGGAGGTGGAATAGGATCCTCATCAGTAGGGCCCCCTCCCAGCATTTCTTCTAAAAGGACCTCTAGTAAACATGTCCAAGATTCCTCTTCAAAACACTCACCTTCAGACCATCTAATGCTTTTTGGTATATCAATGAGATCAGTCACTCTTGCCTTCACTAAAATCTTTCCTCTCAAAGCATCCTCCCTTTCACAACTTATAATTCTACCCCACTTAGCAATGGCGTCAGCAATATCTTTAGTGTTACAGTAATCAAAAGGAACTCCAACAAAAAGTAACCAGCAGGTTCTATTGAAATAATTCCGACGCCAGTTCCTGCCCTCATTGTACTTAGTGAATGAGATAAAAACTTCTCCAAATGGGTGTGGGCTCTGTCTGATAAGCCTGTCTCTATCTCTAACATGCATGAAGTCGACATAAGCTTCACAAAAAGGACATGGCTGGATTTCCCTGAACCCTACTTGCTCCACACCTTGAAAAAACTCCTCAAGAACCTCTCTGACATTAAGGAAAAATACCTCATTCAGATGTGGTTGAATAGTTGCAATCCCCCAATCCTTGTGCCTTCTTGGTTTGTGCGGCAAGATTGCCCTGAAAACCCCGTACGCCCTTCGACTTCAAGAATCTGAAAACCATGGGGGACAAAGGGAATGGGGTCGATGGGAATGTTGTCCATTGGTGTCACTTTCGGGGAGCGTACCACCAACGCCTGTGCCGGCGACGACGAAGAAGACAGCAAGCTCATCGAGGTGGAAGCAGAGTTGGTAAGAGCAGAGGAATGCGAGGAGGGAGGCAGTGGTCTCGGCTGGAAATTTGGAAATAGGTCCACAACCCAGGAAGATTAGGAACCATGCAGTTATGTGCGACGTGCGACATGCATATGAGTCCCAACATGTAGTTAACACATTGAGACTGGAGGTGCAGATATTAGATGCATGAGTCAAAAAAATGAAACAAGACACTGAGGTAATCACAAAGGAATTGGAGATTTTGTAGAATCAAATTTTTGCTATCTTAATCCAGCCAATCCTATTTTCCAAAGAGATTATAGTTCAAATGGTAAGTACTATGGATGCATGTCCATGATGTATGAGCTTTATTTGTCCAATGTATGTAATTTGCTATTTGTGTACGCTTTATTATCACCGGTGGCGAACTATGATGCCCAGTGGATGTAATATGTCGTAATTTATTTATTGTACAATGCAGGATTATTCTTTGTTTCTATGCTTTATTCTCTTTATTGTATAGTGTAGGTTTTTTATAGTATAGATGCCACCGTCAGAGCCGGCGATCTATGGGGCGGTGCTGCCCCTTTGCTGCTGCTGCACGGGGGTGCACGCGGCGGGAAGGGCAAGATGACAAGGGACATGATGGTTTTCACCCAGTTTCGAGCCGCTAAGAAGCGTAAAACCCTACTCTTTCCTTGGTTTATTGATGGGTGTGTCCAAACATACGTGGATCCCTGGCAAGTCACTAGGGAAGCCAGTTGCTCGAGTACGTACGCCTGAGGTTGTGATGGGTTCGAACCCTTGTATAAGTTGCCCTGGCCCTCCTTTTATAGCTAAAGGGTTTACCACAGTGGCAAAAGGGTCTTTACAGGGTGATTAGATAGAAATAGAACCAGCATACCTAACTTTGCTAGTTAGGACAAAATGCATTAAATGCATCGCTAGGTGTCACGAGGAGGAGGAGGAGCCTCGGCAAGGTTGCCGCATCGCTTGCTCATCTGCCTCCTATTAGGCTGGCATGCCATTAGGACGGGTGTCAATAAAGGTAATCCTCCTTCCAGCGGGCTGCCACATGCCTGACAAGCTTCACCTAACCACCTACGAGCTCGACAACTCACGATGGGTGACTACCTGCTGGGTGAGGTGGAGCATTGGTGGCTGGTGAAGGCCTACCGAGTTCAACGCCTATCGGGCCATTGTCTTGCCAGGCCTGCCTCGTTGGCAAGTGGTCAGCTTCATCTTTGTGGGCTGTCTTGGTGTTCTTGATGCACTCCTTGATCTCACGAAGAGCTGCTCCTTCTGGCTTCAGAAATCTTTGTTTGGAATTTTACTCTTGTCTGGGGAGCTGCTACTCATCTGTGCATAGGTTGGGGTGTTACACCCCTTGTTCAATACACCGACAATATAGTAGGATAATTCTTTGTATATGCTATCATTTAAACAAGGGACAACATGCCCAAACATTACCTAGATGCCATCTGAACGAACAAACATGGGTAGTTAAAGTGGGTCTTAATTGGGCTAGTGAACTAATAGTTAGTGGATCCTAATCTATGTGGGCTCATAATGGACCATATGGCCCAATCAACTAGGCCTGTTACAATTAGTGAATTTCGGCCTCGAATGTGGGCCCATCATAACAAGGGATCTTACCAGGCCATTAACAGGCCGAAAGCGCAACATGGTCACAGTAATGGAAACGGCCCGTGGGCCTCTAGTAGGCCGAAATAAACGTCAATTTTGTCTCGACCCATTTCCATGTCGGACAATTAAGAGGTCGAAGCGTTTTGGGCCCAAAGAGGCCTAATGTACAGCATAGGCTTTTAACAGGTCAAAAATCTGGTCGAGCTGGAATTGTGCCATGGAGAATGTGGGCCGCTAATGGACCCAAAGTCGGGTGGGACTTGTGAAGGCCGTTAACAGGCCAAAAGACACAGCGGGCTAGAAATTAACCCAACTACAGAATGGGTCGAGAAAATTCCACAAGACGTACAGGCGGGATATTTGCCCATCTCCATAATGGGCTTCTAATAGGCCGAAAGAAGCTCGGGCCGCGATTGATCCCACTGACATAGCAGGCTGTTAATAGGTTGGAACTAACGACGGGCCAGAATGGTGTCAGTTCTATAATGGGCCTTTGACGAGCTGATTCTGCTTAACTTGTATGGGTCGTGGTTGTGAATGGGCTAGACGCAAGTAGGCTGCTAATGGGCTGGCCCGTTTATTTTGACAGGTCAGACCTTTTAACCTAAATGGGCCACTATCGGGTTGTGCCACGTGTCGGCGTATCATAGGAGCCTCCTGTCCATTGGACGTCTGACATCTATCATGGCGTGGAGCTGATGCGTGGTTCCTTCGGCCAATGAGAATTTTACACGTGGAACATTGCCATTGGTCCGGGCTGTTAACAGGTTATCGGTTCCAAAACCAAATCCGATAGATGAAAGGCGACCTATTACGATGGATGCCACATGTCAGTCACCCTTGATGAAACCACCGCCATGACGCGCCATTTATCATCATGGAAGTGGACACTTCCCCGATGATAATTTGAGTATTGTCATGAAACACTTTTATGATAGCAAAAGTATGACTATCTTGATTCTGTCGTAAAATCGTCATGGATGTACATGCATGACAGAAAACGTGACCTACTGTGACAAACACGTAGCATCATGGAACTCTTTTTGTAATGTTCTGAGATTCCTTCGAGTATGATAGAGAAACTGCTAGCTAGTCCTTATGCAGGAGATGGAACAATACATCCTGATATGCAATTAATCTATGTGGATGAAGTTTCTGGATTATTTAAGCTTGTAGGTTTATCCGACGATGGAGTTAATAAGAAGGTTTTCCCTTCATATTTGGAGGGAAAGGCATTGACATGGTATAGGCTATGTGATGATATTGGAACATGGGATTGGAACCGATTGAAATTGGAATTTCATCAGAAGTTTTATCCTATGCATCTGGTTCATCGTGGTCCGAATTATATATAAATTTTTTGGCCTCGTGAAGGAGAAAGTATCACTCAAGGTTGGGGAGGCTTAACTACATGATGTACACATGCCCCAATCATGAGCTCTCAAGAGAAATTATCTTACAGAATTTTTATGCTCGGCTTTCTCATAATGATTAGTCCATGCTCGATTCTTCTTCTATCGGTTCCTTTATGAAGAAAACTATTGAATTTAGATGGAGTCTTCTGGAAAGAATTAAACGCAACTCTGAAGATTGGGAACTCGACAAAGGTAAAGAGTCAAGTATAAAATTTGAGTTCGATTGTGCTAAATCCTTTTTGGACACCGATGCTTTTCATAATATTTGTACTAAATATGGACTTGACTCTGAGATAGTAGCCTCTTTTGTGAATCATTTGCTACTCATGTTGATCTCCCTAAGGATAAGTGGTTTAAATATCATCCCTCTATTAAAGAAAATATTGAGGAACCTGTTATATTTAAAGATGACACTATCATTTACGATGTCGATCCAGTTGTGCCTATTGCTTATATTGAGAAACCTCCTTTCCCTGTTAGGATTAAGGAACATCCTAAAGTCTCAACTATGGTTAACAAAAGTAATACTAGAACACTTACACCCTCTGAACACATTAAAGTTGAACCTAATAGTTCTACGGTGAAAGATCTCTTTGTCGATAATATTGATGAGCATGTTATTTACTTCTATGATTAAGCTACTAGAATCGCTAAGGCCGATACTAAAGATAAGAATAAACATGTAGTTGGCATGTTTATTGTCTCTATTAAAATAGGAGATCATTTTTATCATGTTTTATGTGATTTGGGTGCTAGTATGAGTGATATTACGTTTACCTTATATCAAGAGATTATGAATGATATTGCACCTATTGTGATAGAGGAAACTGATGTTACTGAATAGAGATACTATTTTACCGCTTGGGATTGTTAGAGATGTTGAAGTCTTGTGTGGAAAGATAAAATACCCTACTAATTTTCTAGTTCTTGGTTCTCCACAAGATGATTTTTGTCCCATTATATTTGGTAGACTTTTCCTGAATACAGTTAATACTAAAATTGATTGCAATAAGGAAAATGTCAGTGTTAACTGTGGTGATGTATCTCGTGAGTTTAATTTCTCTAAATTCCGTAGACAATCTCATGATAAAGAATTTCCTAGTAAGGATGAAATTATTGGTCTTGCTTCTATTATTGTACCTCCTACTAATCCGTTATAATAATATTTGCTAGACCTTGAAAATGATATGCATATGAATGAAAGAAATGAAATAGATAAGATATTCTTTGATCAAGCACCAATCCTTAAACATAATTTTCCCGTTGAAACTCTTGGAGGTGTTCTCTGTTTGAACTTAACCAATAACCTGATACGTCGAAATATGATTATCTTGATGAAAAGAAGATATATCCTGTTATTATCAATGCTAACCTTTCAAAGCAGGAAGAAAAGAGACTACTTAAAACTCTAAGGAAGCACTGTGGTGCTATTCGATACACTCTTGATGAAATTAAGGGCATTAGTCCCACTCTATGTTAGCAAAAAAATAATATGGAGCCTAATGCTAAGCCATTTGTTGATCACCAATGACGGTTGAATCCTAAGATGAAGGATGCAGCAAGAACTGAAATATTAAAGCTTCTGGAAGCAGGTATAATTTATCCCATAGTTGATAGTAGATGGGTATGTCTTGTTCATTGTGCTGCTAAGAAAGGAGGTATAATTGTTGGTCCTAATAATAAAAATGAACTCATCCCACAAAGAATTGTAACTGGTTATATGATGGTAATTGATTTCAGAAAATTAAACAAATCTACTAGAAAAGATTAGTACCCCTTGCCTTTTATTAATAAAATGTTATTGTTGATGGATATTCTTGTTTCTCTCAAATAACTGTGTCAAGAAAAGATCAAGAGAAAACTACTTTTACTTGCCATTTTGGAACTTATGTTTATAGACATATGCCTTTTGGTTTAAGCAATGCACCTACTACCTTTCAAACATGTATGACTGCTATTTTCTCTGAATTTTGTGAAAAGATTGTTGAGGTTTTCATGGATGATTTTTTGGTTTATGGGACTTCTTTTAATGATTGCTTAAGAAATCTTGATCGAGTTTTGCAGAGATGTGAAGAAGGTAATCTTGTCTTGAATTGGGAAAAGTGTCACATTATGGGAAATGAAGTTATAGTACTTGGGCATAAAATCTCCGAACGAGGTATTGAATTAGATAAAGCTAAAGTTGATGCAATTGAGAAAATGCCATGTCCTAAAGATATTAAAGGTATAAGAAGTTTCCTTGGTCATGCTGGTGTTTGTAGGAGATTTATTAAAGCATTCTCTAAAATTTCTAGGCCTCTTACTAATCTCTTGCAAAAAGATGTTCCATTTGTTTTTGATGATGGTTGTGTAGAAGCCTTTGAAATACTCAAGAAAACCTTAATCTCTGCACCCATTGTTCAACCACCTGAGAACCTATCATTTAAAATTATGTGTGATGCTAGTGACTTTGTTTTTGGTGTTGTGCTAGGATAAACAGTTGATAAGAAATTAAATGTTGTCCATTATGCTAGTAAAACTCTAGATAGTGCCAAATAAATTATTCTATTAATGAGAAAGAATTTCTAGCAGTTGTGTTTACATGTGATAAATTCAAATCTTATATTGTTCATTCTAAAGTAAATGTTCACACTGATCATGCTGCTATCAAATATCTTATGGAAAAGAAAGATGCGAAACCTAGGTTGATTAGGTGGGTTCTGTTGCTACAAGAGTTTGACTTGCATATTATTGATTGAGAACCCTACAGCTAATAATTTGTCTTGAATGGAAAATGTTCTTGATGACCCACTACCTATTGATATAGTTTTCCTGATGAACAATTAGCCGTTATAAATGCTTCTCGTAATACTCCTTGGTATGCAGACTATGCTAACTACATTATTGCTAAATATATACCACCTAGTTTCACATACCAACAAAAGAAAAAGTTCTTCTTTGATTTAATACATTACTTTTGGGATGACCCACATCTTTATAAAGGAGTGGATGGTATTATTAGACGTTGTGTACCTGAGCATGAATAGGAATATCCTACGGAAGTGTCACCCCGAGGCATACAGAGGATACCATGCTAGAGATAGAACTGCATATAAGGCATTACAATCTGGATTTTATTGGCCTGCTCTCTTCAAGGATGCATGTAAGTTTGTCTTATCTTGTGATGAATTTTAGAATTTGTAACATTGGTAGACGTCAGGAAATGCCTATTAATTATCCACTTGTTGTTGAACCATTTGATGTTTGTGGATTTGATTATATGAGACCTTTTCCTTCCTCTAATGGGTATACAGATATTCTAGATGCTATTGATTATGTTACTAAGTGGGTATAAGCTATTCCAACAAGTACTGCTGATCATAACAGTTCTATTAAAATGTTTAAAGAAGTTATTTTCCCAAGGTCTAGAGTACCTAGATATTTAATGACTAATGGTGTTTCACATTTTATTCATGGTGCTTTCCATAAACTTCTTGCTAAATATGATGTTAACCAAAGAATTGCATCTCCTTATCACACTTTGTCTAGTGGTCAAGTTGAATTAAGCAATAGGGAAATCAAACTAATCTTGCAAAAGACCAGTAATAGATCTGGAAAGAATAGTTCTAAGAAACTTGACAATGCATTATGGGCTCATAGAACTACTTATGACAATCTTCTAGGTATGTCTTTGTATAAAATGATTTATGGAAAACAATGTCATTTACCTCTTTAGTTAGAACATAAATCATATTAGGCAATTAAAGAACTTAATATGATTTCAAACTTGCCGGTGAAAAGAGGTTATTTGATATGAGCAGTTTTTACCTAGGTTCGGGCCACCGCGAGACGTAAAACCCCACTCCTGCTTTGGTGGATTGATGAAAGAACCGTGGTGGAGACGCAGCGCTCTAGCCCGGCAAGGTCGCCTTGGGACAAGAGTAGCTATGCGCGTATGACTATACATGAGTCTAAATCCTTTCTAAGGTTGCCACGGCCCTCCTTTTATAGGTCAAGGGTTCACCACAATGAAAAATTAGTCATTATGTACTGATTAGATAGCAATCAGTGCTATCATACCTAACTCTGCAGATAGGACAAGGTGCATTAAATGCACTACTTAGTGTCCAATCATTGGTGTAGCCCTGCAAGCCTTGTCGTGCCATTCAGCCACTTCTCGCCTGCCTGCATGAGACGTCCCTGGACGGGTGTCATTTGGATGTGATTTCCTTCAGAAATGGCTGCCATGTGCCAAATAACAACCACTTAATCACTTGGGGGCTCGACACCGCACCGATAGGTGACTTGCGTTGCTGTGAGGTGGAGCGGTGGAGCCTTGACGAGGTAATCTGCCCTCGGCATCCCTGGCAAGCTTGCCGGGGTGGTCTTGAGACTTGTCTTTGGGGCAACCTCGACCTCACAAGGCTCGCCTGCCTGGCAAGGGAAGTTTTTCCTTAGTGATATCTTGTTCATTTGGCTTGACTTGGTCTTCTTGATTCGCCATTTGATTTCTCAAAGAGCTCTCTCTTTTGCTTGGTGTTGCCACGGATGCTGCAACTTTTCTCTTGAGCCTGTGTACAGTCCAGGAAACACACGCCTGGGGTTTGTTGCACCGACAGGAGCCCTCGGGCCTGGCCTGAATGCGCTGCTGAGCATCGTTAGGGTAGGCCCTGTCTAGTACATAGGCGATGAAGTTGCGGTAGCTCACCCTTTTAGATCTTGTTTGCTTCTTCATTAACCTGTTCTTGAGTCAGTTTCCGGTTTTGTTTGCCCTGCCGCGTCCTGCTGGCCCTAGTGACGGTGCTCAGAGGGTTGTCTCCAGCACTCTCTTCACCATCACCTTCGCTCGCATCCTCCCGATATTGTCAGCCTCCTCACCATTGGGCCTAAAGGGGTCAGGCTGGGCTTCTGCCTAGGCATTGCTTTTTCCCTCTTCACCTCCCACCACAGTGCCTAGGAGGAGGGGGACAAGAAAGGGATTAGAGGGCACTTATCTTTTTTTTTCAGTCTAAAATGTGTAGGCATTTGGCAAAGTTTAGTCTAAATTATGTAATCTTGTTTATACATGTTTGTGTTTTGTAAGATTAGTACTTTCTTATCAGCATATTAATGAAAAAAACAAGCCTTGTTGGGTACTTGTGCATGTATCATGTCCATGCAGAGGTGAGGTGCCTCTATACGTATAAATAAACAAGTTTTCCCCGGCAAGCTATCCTGCGGGTGCCCTTAGTTTGTTGCCGCGAGGCTGGACCTGCCGGACACAAAACTACAAAAAAAGGTCTAGCCCCCCGCCGGACCTTCTCCATCAAAGGCCACTGTGACCACCTTGACCGAAGCAGCGTTCGGGTCAAAGGATGGGAGCACCTATGTTTCGAAGGTGGCGAGGTCTTCACATGCACAAGTTTCCACTTTACAGAACAAGTATGGATAAGAAGAAATTTATCTGTTTGGCTCGCCGGGGACTGCTATATAGTCTCATATTCATTTCTTCTCTTCGGGACCAAGTCCGTGGCAAGAACCCTGCAGCTTAGTGCAGATGAAAATAGAGCTACATGAGATCTAATCGACATGATCATGTTATGCTCGTGATATGCTTATGCATACATGCAAGTTTCTTTGGGGCCCCCAACGCTTTGTTTATTCATCTATTGCTCAAGGTCTGTGCCTGGCTTTGTACAAAGGGTTACATGAAACATCGGCAAGGCTTGTACAAAAGGGTGGCTGTCGGGCAGGGCCCGACAGCCGCGCCTTACGGGTAGAACTTACGGAGATGCTCAATGTTTCATGAGTTTTGCAACTGAATGCCATATCCGGTCTCTGGGTCTAGTGACTCATACTATCTAGTAAGGGCCTTCCCACTTTGGTGTCAACTTATTTGCACCATTGGCGGACTGAACACGCCCAAGGACAAGGTCGCCTTCCTCAAAGCTCCGGGCATGAACCCTGCGGCTGTGATAGCGACGCAGGGCTTGCTGGTAGCGTGCAGCACGTGTACCAGCCCGGAGACGATTCTCCTCAAGTAGCACAGTGTCGTCATGCCGGTGTTGTTCTTACACTACTTCATCGTAGGCAAGTACTCTAGGTGATCCATACATGAATTCCGTGGGAGTCACTGCTTCTGCCCCATAGACTAGGGAGAAGGCAGTCTGGCAGGTAGCTCAATTTGGTGTCGGAGGGACCAAAGAACTACTGGCAGCTCGTCGATCCATCGCCTGCCACACTTCTACAGCCTATCAAATGTTCTTGTTTTGAGTCCTCGCAACACTTCAGTGTTTGCCCTCTCAGCTTGTCTGTTGCTTCTGGGATGGGAAACAGAGGCAAATGAGATCTTGCTTCCGAGGGCATGAACATATTGCATGAAGGTGCGGCTTGTGAATTGGGTGCCATTATCAGTGATGATTCTGGCGGTTACCTCGAAACGGCACACCAATCCTTTCAAGAACTTGATAGTTGACTGTGCGGTCACCTTCCTCATGGGCTCCACTTCCGGCCACTTTGTAAACTTGTCGACTGCAACGTACAAGAATTCCAAGCCCCCGGTAACACGGGGGAAGGGGCCCAAGATGTCGAGCCCCCAGACCGAAAATGGCCATGACAAAGGGATTATTTGAAGAGCTTGAGGAGGCTGATGGATATTCTTGGAGTGGAACTGGCAGGCTACACACTTGGTGACTAGCTCAATAGCCTCTTGGAGGGTCGTGGGCTAGTAGAAACCTTGCAGGAAAGCTTTTCCAACCAGGGCCCTTCATCCAATATGGGAGCCACACATACCCTTATGTATCTCTGCCAATAGTTCCTTTCCTTCTTCCTGACAAATGCACTTCAATTTCACACTGTTGGGCCTTCTTATGTATTGCGTATCCTCAATGAATTCATACATAATGGCCCTCCAGGCTACTATTTCAGCTTCTTCTTGCTCTTCAGGAAGTTCTCCTATTTGTAGGAAATGGACTCTGTGTCACGCCCAAGTTGGAACCTAAGGCTTGACATAAGACCAACGACTCCTCCTCGTTCACGGGAGTGCATGCGTCAACTTCAAAGACTGGTAGTTTGGCGGGAGGGTGCAGCTCACTGATCGAACGGGAGTTGTTCCTGCCAAGCTCTCTACTAGGGGCTTCGGGGAGCTCTGCCGGGAGAGGCTTGCCGGAGTCCAGTTTCCTCCTCTTTATGGCCATTTTTGTTGGGGATACGGAGGTCTGTGTCGGATGGAGAACAAAAGTCTCTGGTTCCACAGGGAGTTTTTGCGCAACGTACTTTGACAAATGATCAGCAATGCTGCGTGGCACGTGCTTTGTTTGTAATTTATCAAAGCGCTCCTCCAACTTTCTCACTTCCTTGATGTATGCCTCCATCAATGGGTTTTGCTAATCCTTGTTTACTTGCCTCACCATAAGTTGTGAATCTCCACAAATGAGCAACTTCTTGATTCCCAGTTCTATTGCAATCCTGAGCCCGGTAAGGAGTCCTTCATATCCTATAGTGTTGTTGGTAGCCTTCTCCTGGGGGAAGTGCATTTGAACCATGTGCTTGACGTGCTCCCCAGTAGGAGCAATGAGAAGCACGCTAGCTCCTACACCTTGTAGAGAGAAGGCACCATCAAAGTACATTGTCCATTCTTGGGACGTTTCCGTGTCGGGGATAACTGTCTCCAGCACTTCTTCATCAGGGGTAGGCGTCCACTCTGCAATAAACTCTGCTAGTGCTCTGCTCTGAATGGTTGACATTATCTCAAACTTCAAACCGAAGCTGGATAACTCCAAATCCCATTCCACTATTTTGCCAATGGACTCAGGGTTCCTCGGTATGCGTTGCAAGGGGAAGCGGGTGACAACCGTGATCTCATGGGCTTGGAAGTAGTGGCGCAGTTTCCTTGAGGACATGATGAGGCCAAAGATCAACTTTTGCACGCCAGAGTAGCTCGACCTAGCCCCCTGCAGCAGGGAGCTCACAAAGTACACTGGCCGCTGTGCCACTTTCCTCCTTGCCGTGACCTTGGAACCGTCTCCATTGCCTCACTCCTCCTTGTGTTGATCTGCTTCTGACCTTGCCAGGACTAGTTCGCTTTCCTCTCCATAGGGGACGGTAGTTGCGGCTGCTCCATCATCTACTTCCTGTTGTTCCACCAGCGCTGCACTAACCACTTGACTGGTTGCCGCTAGGTACAACACAGCGGCTCTTGTGTCTTAGAAGAAACTAAGGTGGGAACAGAGGAAAGATAGGTCTTCAAATCTTGTAGCGCACCGTCTGCCTCCGGGGTCCACTCCACGAGTCCTGCCTTCTTCAAGATCTTGCAGAACGAAAGAGCACATTCAGCGGACTTGGAAATGAACCTCCTCAGCATGGCAACACATCCAGTCAAACGCCTCATGTCTTTAGTTGTCTTGGGTGCTTGAATCTGCTCAATCGCCTTGATCTTTTCGGGGTTGTCCTCTATCCCTTGGTGGGACAAAAAGAAGCCAAGTAGCTTGCCGGAAGGAACGCCAAATAGACATTCCTCTTGTTTCAGCTTCAAGTTTATCTTGCACAAATTTGCAAAGGTCTCTTCCATGTCCTGAACGAGAGTCGATTTTTCCTTGGTTTTGACCACTATATCGTCCATGTAGGCTTCAACATACCTATGCAGCTGGGACTCGAAGTCAACCTGTACTGCTCTTGCAAAAGTGGATCCAGCGCTTTTTAACCTAAAGGGCATCTGTACAAAACAGTACGTGCCTTATGGGGTTATGAACGCGGTCTTCTCCTTGTCTTCCTTGGACATGAAAATCTGATGCTACCCGGAGTAGGCATCCAAGAAGGAAAGGAGGTCGCATCCAGAGGTGGTATCCACAATATGATCGATGCGTAACAAGGGGAACGGGTCCTTCGGGCATGCTTTATTGATATGTGAAATCTATGTGAAGCCTCCATTTCCCATTTGCCTTGTGCACCACGACTGGATTCGCCAACCAAGTTGGATGTAATACCCCTCTGACCAATCCAGCAACTTCAAGTTTCTTGATCTCTTTGGCAATGAACTGCTGCTGCTCCAAGCCTTGCTTTTGGACCTTCTGTTTGACGGGTCGGGCATGTGGGAAGACAACAAGGTGGTGCTCGATTACCTCACTGGGAACACCGGGGATGTTAGATGGTTGCTAAGAAAACACATCAACATTCGCCCGCAGGAAGGTAATGAGCGCGCCTTCCTATTTGTCAGCGAGGGTGGCACTGATAGTAAATGTACCATCAGCGCAAACCAGCCCTGCCGGGACCTTCTTCACAGTGGGTGCAGTAGCCTTGGATCTCTTGCTATTAGAACTCTCCGGCAAGTTAGCAACACACGCAGTGCACTCCAAAGAGGCGTGCTTCCCAGATTCCTTGCTGGCATCCTTACTAGCTTTCTTCCCTTTCTTTCTTTCCTTGACGGGAGCGGTAACTTCCGCGGCCTCTGCAGTGACTACTTCTCGGTACATCTTATCCACGCATCTGATTGCGTCCTTCTGGTCTGATGGAATGGAAATGACACCCATTGGCCCTGGCATCTTCAGCTTGTTGTATGCATAACGGGATGCCGCCATGAATTTTGCCAGGGCTGGGCGACCAAGGATTCCATTGTACAACAGGGGAGGTCAACCACATCAAACTCGATATTCTTAGACTGGTAGTTTAACTCCCCTCTGAATGTTACCGACAGTGTGATCTTCCCCTTAGGACGACTCTTGCCGGGGTTGATCCCTTCGAAAATACCAGTAAACTTGAGCTCTTCATCTGCTATCTGGAGTTTGTTGATGACCTTGGGAGAAATCAGATTCAAACTGGCCCCAACGTCAACCAACATCTTTGTGACCTTTAGGTTGCGGATCGTTGGTGAAACCACGACAAACACCCTACCGCGGTGGTGCGGTCAGGGTGATCCTCTTCATCAAAGA
This sequence comes from Triticum aestivum, assembly GCF_018294505.1. NCBI lineage: Eukaryota > Viridiplantae > Streptophyta > Magnoliopsida > Poales > Poaceae > Triticum > Triticum aestivum. The sequence continues at coordinate 342,231,805 of NC_057813.1, forward strand.
TGATGGGCATGGGGGGCCACTTGAGTGACTTCCGAGTTGCAGCTGGCTCCACGGCATTGACCTCATGTGCCCACTATTTAAGCTGACGGTGAGAGGAGTGCAAGGATGCACCTCCGTCAATGCATAGTGTGTCAGCGCCTTTCTGGAACTCCTGCTCGCTAGTTTCCTCTTCATCCCCTTCATCACTCTCGTCATCACATTCCTTCTTCTCATCGCCTCTGGCAGGTTTCCCTTGATACTGAGGGGCCTTGCTGGGGCGACCTCCTCTGCTGCCTCGGCCTTTCCCACGAACGCCATCTTGGTCTCTCTCTTTTCCACGCTTCTCGTACTCAACCTTCTGCTTCTTGACGAGTTGCTCAACCTGATGACACTCTTGAAGATCGTGGTACTTAGTCCGATGGATCTTGCAGTACAGACCATCAGCCTTCCCAACCTTCTCGGCAGCCGCGGCTTCCCAGCAATTAGTATACACGGAAACTTCCTTGCCGGAAGCCTCGGTCTTGGCCTTCTTGCCGGTACTAGGAGTCCTCGACCCTTCAACAGCCACCACTGCTTTGTCCTAGCACTTCTTGTTGCATTTCTTGTTCTTCTTCTAATGATTGGCGGCATTGTGGTCGTCCTCTAAGTCAACATCGATGCCATCTTCTTCATCGGGGAGTCGCCTCCCTCCTCTATCCGGGCACACTTATCCACGAGAGTGTACAACTCATTCACAATCTTGGGCAACCGCCGTTCATCTTGGAACGTATCATGTGGTTGCGCACGTTGGACTAGAATGCAGCTATCACAGCTGTCGAGTGGATGTCTGGAATGTTCCTGTGTACCCGGCTGAACCTCTCCATGTACTTCCACAAACTCTCTCCTTCCTTCTGTGGGAGGAGCTGCAAGTCGCTGGGCCGCTCTGGTTCTTGATGGCCGCCGTGAAGGCGCCAACAAACTTATGGCACAGGTCAGCCCAGGTCGAGATGGAGTTCTCCAGCAAGTGCATCAGCCACGACCTCACATTTGGCTTGAGTGCCAAAGGGTAGTAGTTGGCGAATACCTTCTCGTCTCTTCCTCCGATGGCTTGAATAGCAATGGTGTAGATGCTCAATAACTCTATCGGGTTAAACCTTCCATCATACTTGTCTGGTATCTTTGGCTTGAACGTGCGGGCAGATGGCCAACGGACTTGCCGCAGCTCACGAGTGAAGGCGGGTACCCAACCTCGAAAGTTAGGTATCCGTCTCCACCGGGCATGGGCTCGTCGACATCAGGGCCATTGCGCCTACAGAATGGCGCCGAGTTTCGTGACATCGTTCGATGGTGACGCGCATGTATTCCCCCCGCCTGGCTTTCAGGACTCGTTGCTGGTCTCGACGTGCTCGAGGATCGGATGAAGCCATCGATATGTCGTCGAGTTCTTGGTCGTGTGTCTCTCGCTGCAGCCTCTGTGCTGGCTGCCATGGAGGGGGTTGTACCGTGGGGGTGGCCCCTTCGATACGGCCAGTGGCTCAGGCCATTATCGCCGCCTGTGAAGGCCGTGGCGGGCTTGCTCGCTCTGATCCTTCCGCCTCACCAAAACCAATCAAGCTCTGAATGGTGGCTCTCCACTCATCCATCTAATCGACCGTCGGTGGAAATCTCAATAGGAGTTGGCCCCGCACCATGGCCTCTGAAGTGGTGCTTGGCATGGACGACAACACAGATCGCGACGTCGCTTGGCTTCTGACGGTGCCGGTAGTGACGGTGCCGTGCTCTCGTCGTCATGGGCCGGTCGCTAGGGTGGCGTGGTGACGAGGTGGATGCGCTTGAGGATTGGCGACCCCATTCAGCGCATTGTCTTGGCTAGCTTGTTCTGGGGTGGCGCATGCCCTGTGGCCGCACCCACAGTGGGGGCGGCTAGAGCATCGCGGTTCGCCCCAGAGTGAGCACCATCGCTGCGATTGCGTCCTTCAGCGGGGTGGAGAGGTGGAGATGGAATAATCTCTCCACCCCCATCTTGTGGAACACAGCCACTGGGATGCTGTTGGTGTTGTCCCTCTCCGGGGCGTCCCGCTCTCATTTCGGCCGCAAGGGGAATGGTGACGACGCCGCCTGCGCCGGCCACACCCCCCGTAGCCCCCATGGGATAGGCAGCCACATGTGAAGGGGCCTTCGAGGTGGATGGGTGAGCCCTGGCACCGGGCTTTTTCTTGGGCGCCATGGATGATGAAGCCGTTGTTGAAGAAATTGATCATGAAGATGATGTTGCTTACACTCTCGGGTTCGTGCAAGCACTTCCCTCTACCTGGCGCGCCAAAGATGTCGTGGTATAACACGGCCACCTATGGGCCCATCGGCCCCTTGTGGTTTGGCAGGGCGGGGAGCGCATTGCACAAAGAGCGGAGAGCATAGGGCAGCACGGCAGTGCTACCTCTTGAGCACTGCATTGGTTTTCCCTTAAAGAGGAAAGGGTGATGCAGCAAAGTAGCGTAAGTATTTCCCTCAATTTTGAGAACCAAGGTATCAATCCGGTAGGAGGCTCCTCAAAAGTCCCACGCACCTACACAAACAAACAAGAACCTAGCAACCAACGGGATAAAGGGGTTGTCAATCCCTTCACGCTAACTTGCGAAAGTAAGATCTGATAGAGATAATAAGATAAGATAAATATTTTTGGTATTTTTATGATATAGATTGGAAAGTAAAAGATGCAAATAAAAGTAGATGGAAAACTTATATGATAAAAGATAGACCCGGGGGCCATAGGTTTCACTAGTGGTTTATCTCAAGATAGCATAAGTATTACAGTGGGTGAACAAATTACTTTCGAGCAATTGATAGAAAAGTGCATAGTTATGAGATTATCTAGGCATGATCATGTATATAGGCATCACGTCCGTGACAAGTAGATCGAAATGATTCTGCATCTACTACTATTACCACACATTGACCGACTCCTGCCTACATCTAGAGTATTAAGTTCATGAACAATAGAGTAACGCATTAAGAAAGATGACATGATGTAGAGGGATAAACTCAGGCAATATGATATAAATCCCATCTTTTTATCCTCAATGGCAACAATACAATACGTGCCTTGCTACCCCTGCTGTCACTGGGAAAGGACACCGCAAGATTGAACACAAAGCTAAGCACTTCTCCCATTGCAAGAAAGATCAATCTAGTAGGCCAAACCAAACTGATAATTCGAAGAGACTTGCAAATATAACCAATCACACATAAAAGAATTCAGATAAGATTCAATTATTTCTCATAGATAAACTTGATCATAAACCCACAATTCATCGGATCTCCACAAACACACCACAAAAAGAGTTACATTGAATAGATCTCCAAGAAGATCGAGGAGAACTTTGTATTGAGATTCAAAGAGGGAGAAGAAGCCATCTAGCTTATAACTATGAAACCAAAGGTCTATGGTAAACTACTCACAACTCATCGGAGAGGCCTTGGAGATGATGTAGAGGCCCTTTGTGGTCGATTCCCCCTCAGGCGGAGCGCCGGCGAAGGCTCCAAGATGGGATCTCGTGGATACAGAAGGTTGCGGTGGTGGAAATAATTTTTCGTGGTGCTCTTGGATGTTTTTAGGGTACGTGGATATATATAGGCGAAGGAGGTAGGTCAGGGGAGCCACGTGGGGCCGACGAGGGTGGGGGGTGCGCCTACCCCCTAGGGCGCGCCGGGCACCCTCGTGGCCGCCTCGTTTACTTCTTGACGTCCACTCCAAGTATCCTGGATTGCATTTGCTCCAAAAAGATCGCTCCCGAAGGTTTCATTCTGTTTGGACTCCGTTTGATATTCCTTTCCTTTGAAACACTGAAATAGGCAAAAAAACAGCAATTCGGACTGGGCCTCCGGTTAGGAGGTTAGTCCCAAAAATGATATAAAAGTGTAGAGTAAAGCCCATAAACATCCAAAATGGGTAATATAATAGCATGGAACAATCAAAAATTATAGATACGTTGGAGACATATCAAGCACCCCCAAGCTTAATTCTTGCTCGTCTTCGAGTAGGTAAATTATAAAAATAGAATTTTTGATGTGGAATGCTACCTAGCATAATTCTCAATGTAATTTTCTTTATTGTGGCATGATTGTTCAGATCCAAGTGATTCAAGATAAAAGCTTATAAAACATAAAAATAATAATACTTCAAGCATACTAACAAGTAATCATGTCTTATCAAAATAGCATAGCCAAAGAAAGCTCATCCCTACAAAATCATATAGTTAGGCCATGCTTCATTTTCATTACACAAAATAATCCCATCATGCACAACCCCGGTTTCAGCCAAGCAATTGGTTCATACTTTTTAACGCGCTTCAGCTTTTTCAACTCTTACGCAGTACATGAGCGCAAGCCATGGACATAGCACTATATGTGGCATAGGGTGGTGGTTGTGAAGACAAAAAGGGAGAAGATAATCTCACATCAACTAGGCGTATCAACGGGCTATGGAGATGCCCATTAATAGATATCAATGTGAGTGAGTAGGGATTGCCATGCAACAGATGCACTAGAGCTATAAATATATGAAAGATCAACAAAAGAAACTAAGTGGGTGTGCATCCAACTTGCTTGTTCACGAATACCTAGGGCATTTTGAGGAAGCTCATCATTGGAATATACAAGCCAAGTTCTATAATGAAAAATTCCCACTAGTATATGAATGTGACAACATAGGAGACTCTCTATCATGAAGATCATGGTGCTACCTAGAAGCACAAGTGTGGAAAAGAGATAGTAGCATTGTCCCTTCTCTCTTTTCTCTCATTTTTTCTCTTTTTTTCCTTATTTTTTATTTGGTTGGCTTCTTTGGCCTCTTCTTTTTATGGGCTTCTTTGGCCTCTTTTATTTTTATAAAGTCCGAAGTCTCATCCCGACTTGTGGGGGAATCATAGTCTTCACCATCCTTTCCTCACTTGAGACAATGATCTAATAATGAAGATCATCACACTTTTATTGATTTACAACTCAATACTTAGAACAAAATATGACTCTACGTGAATGTCTCCGGCAGTGTACCGGGATATGCAATGAATCAAGAGTGACATGTATGAAAAATTATGAAGGTGGCCTTGCCACAAATACGATGTCAACTACATGATCATGCAAAGAGCAATATGACAATGATGGTGCGTGTCATAATAAACGGAACGGTGGAAAGTTGCATGGCAATATATCTCGGAATGGCTATGGAAATGCCATAATAGGTAGGTATGGTGGCTGTTTTGAGGAAGGTAAATAATGGGTACATAATACTGGCGAAAGTTGCGGGCATAATAGAGGCTAGCAATGGTGGAAGGGTGAGAGTGCGTATAATCCATGGACTCACATTGGTAAAAAATAACTCATATACTTATTGCAAAAGTCTACTTGCCCTCGAAGCAAAGTACTACTATACATGCTCCTAGGGGAAGGGTTGGTAGGAGATAACCATCGCGCGATACCGACCTTCACTTATAAGGAAGACAATTAAAAGAGCATTCCATGCAACAAATTTGTCACACAACTTTTACCATACGTGCATGCTACAGGACTTGCCAACTCCAACACAAGTATTTCTCAATTTCATAATTACCCAACTAGCATGACTCTAACATTACCACCTTTATATCTCAAAACAATTATCAAGCATCAAATTGATCATAGTGTTTAATGCACTTTCTATGCTAGTTTTTTATTATACCCAACTTGGATGCTCATCATTCTAGGACCAAATTTATAACCATAGAAAATACCATGCTGCTCTAAAAGACTCTCAAAATGATATAAGTGAAACATGAGAGATAAACAATTTCTACAAAATTAAGCCACCGCCGTGCTCTAAAAAGTATAAGTGAAGCACATAGAGCAAAACCATCTAGCTCAAAAGGTATAAGTGAAGCACATAGAGTATTCTAATAAATTCCAAATCAGGTGTGTCTGTCTCAAAAGGTCTGTACAGCAAGGATGTGGTAAACTAAAAATCAAAGACTCATATCACACAATACGCTCCAAGCAAAACACATATCATGTGGCGAATAAAAATATAGCTCCAAGTAAAGTTACCGATAGACGAAGACGAAAGAGGGGATGCCTTCCGGGGCATCCCCAAGCTTAGGCTTTTGGTTGTCATTGAATATCTTGGGGTTCCATGGGCATCCCCAAGCTTAGGCTCTTGCCACTCCTTATTCCATTGTCCATCAAATCTTTACCCAAAACTTGAAAAACTTCACAACACAAAACTCAACAGGAAATCTCATAAGCTCCGTTAGTGCAAGAAAGAAAAACCACCACTTAAGGTACTGTAATGAACTCATTCTTTATTTATATTGGTGTTAAACCTACTGTATTCAAACTTCTCTATGGTTCATACCCCCCGATACTAGCCATAGATGCATCAAAATAAGCAAACAACACACGAAAAACAGAATCTGTCAAAAACAGAACAATCTGTAGCAATCTATAACATTCGAATACTTCTGGAACTCTAAAACTCCTACCAAAATAGGAAGTCCTGGGAAATTTGTCTATTGATCTACTTCAAAAAGAATCAACGCAAAAGCACGTTTCTGTGATTTATTAAAATTATTCTCGTGCGTGCAAGAGTTTCTGTTTTTCAGCAAAATCAAATTAACTATCACCGTAGGTTATCCTATACGTTCTACTTGGCATAAACAATAACTAAAACAGAAAACCACATCTAAACAGAGGCTAGATGAAATACTTATTACAAAACAGAAGCAAAAACCAAGAAACAAAAATAAAATTGGATTGCCTCCCAACAAGCGCTATCGTTTAACGCCCCTAGCTAGGCATAAAAGCGAAGATATATCTACGTATTGCCATCTTTGGTATTCAAATCATAAGTAGCTCGCATAATAGATTCATAAGGTAATTTGACTTTATTTCTAGGGAAGTGTTCCATGCCCTTCCTTAATGGGAATTGGAATATAATATTCCCTTCCTTCATATCAATAATTGCACCAATCGTTCTAAGGAAAGGTCTACCAAGAATAATAGGACATAAAACATTGCCATCTATATCAAGAACGATAAAATCTAGGGGCACATCATTCCTATTTCCAACAATAAGAACATCATTGATCCTTCGCATAGGTTTCTTAATGGTGGAATCCGCAAGGTGCAAGTTTAAAGAGCAATCATCAAAATCATGGAAACCTAGCACATCACATAAAGTTTTCGGAATCGTGGAAACACTAGCACCCAAATCATATAAAGCATAGCATTCATGATCTTTAATTTTAATTTTTATAGTAGGTTCCCACTCATCATAAAGTTTTCTAGGTATAGAAACTTCCAATTCAAGTTTTTCCTCACAAGATTGCATCAAGGCATCAACAATATGTTTGGTAAAAGATTTATTTTGACTATAAGCATGAGGAGAATTCAACACGGATTGCAGCAAGGAAATATAATCTATTAAAGAACAATTATCATAATTAAATTCCTTGAAATCCATAATAGTGGGTTCAATGCTATGTAAAGTTTTGACCTCTCCAATCCCACTTTTACCAAATTTAGCATCAAGATCTAAAAACTCCGAATCATTGGGACACCTTTTAACTAAAGTTGACTCATCTCCAGTCCCGTCATTATCAAGATTCATATTGCAAAACAAAGACTTAATAGGAGACACATCAATAACTTTTAGATCTTCATCATTATTTTCATGGAAACTAGAAGAACACACTTTTATAAAGGAATCTTTCTTAGCACGCATCCTAGCGGTTCTTTCTTTGCACTCATGAATGGAAATTCTCATGGCTTTGAGAGCGTCATTGATATCATGCTTAGGTGGATTAGATCTAAGTTTCAAAAAATCAACATCAAGAGAAAGTCTATCAACGTTCCTAGTCAATTCATCAACTTTAAGCAATTTTTCTTCAAGCAAAGCATTGAAATTCTTTTGAGAGATCATAAATTCTTTAACACTATTCTCAAAATCAGAGGGCATCTCATTAAAATTTCTATAAGAATCGTTGTAGGAATTACCATAATTATTAGAAGAATTACTAGGGAACGACCTAGGATTAAAGTTTCCTCTATACACGTTGTTACCAAAATTATTCCTACCAACAAAATTCACATCCATAGATTCATTATTATTCTCAATCAAAGTAGACAAAGGCATATCATTAGGATCAATAGGAGCACTCTTAGTAGCAAACAATTTCATAAGTTCATCCATCTTTCCACTCAAAACATTAATTTCTTCTATAGCATGAACATTTTTACTAGTAGATCTTTCGGTGTGCCATTGACAATAATTAACCATAATGTTATCAAGGAGTTTAGTAGCTTCTCCTAAAGTGATTTCCATAAAAGTGCCTCCCGCGGCTGAATCTAAAAGATTTCTAGAAGCAAAATTCAATCCAGCATATTTTTTTTGTATGATCATCCATAAATTAAAACCATGAGTAGGGCAATTGCGAATCATTAATTTCATTCTTTCCCATGATTGGGCAACATGCTCATGATCAAGTTGTTTAAAATTCATAATATCATTTCTAAGAGAGATGATCTTAGCGGGAGGAAAATATTTAGAGATAAAAGCATCTTTGCACTTATTCCATGAATCAATACTATTTTTAGGCAAAGACGAAAACCAAGTTTGAGCACGATCTCTAAGTGAAAACGGAAATAACTTCAATTTAACAATATCATTATCTGTATCTTTCTTCTTTTGCATATCACACAAATCAACAAAGTTCTTTAGATGAGTAGCGGCATCTTCACTAGGAAGGCTGGAGAATTGATCTTTCATAACAAGATTCAAGAAAGCAGCATCGATTTCACAAGATTCAGCATCATTAAGAGGAGCAATCGGAGTGCTAAGGAAATCATTATTATTGGTATTGGAAAAGTCACAAAATTTGGTATTATCTTGAGCCATCGTGACAAGCAATCCAACACATAAGCACACAAGAGGCAAGCTAAAAAGAGAGGCGAACGGGAAAGAGAGGGTGAATAAAATGGCAAGGGTGAAGTGGGTGAAAACGATTCTGCATCTACTACTATTACTCCACACATCGACCGACTCATGTCTGCATCTAGAGTATTAAGTTCATGAAGAACAAAGTAACGCATTAAGAAAGATGACATGATGTAGAGGGATAAACTCAAGGAATATGATATAAACCCCATCTTTTTATCCTCGATGGCAACAATACAATATGTGATTGGCTGCCCCTGCTGTCACTGGGAAAGGACACCGCAAGATTGAACCCAAAGCTAAGCACTTCTCCCATTGCAAGAAAGATCAATCTAGTAGGCCAAACCAAACTGATAATTCGAAGAGACTTGCAAAGATAACCAATCACACATAAAAGAATTTAGAGAAGATTCAATTATTTCTCATAGATAAACTTGCTCATAAACCCACAATTCATTGGATCTCCACAAACACACCGCAAAAAGAGTTATATCTAACAGATGTCCAAGAAGATCGAGGAGAACTTTGTATTGAGATTCAAAGAGAGAGAAGAAGCCATCTAGCTAATAACTATGGACCCGAAGGTGGGTGGTAGAGGCCTTGGAGATGATGTAGAGGCCCTCCATGGTCGATTCCCCCTCCAGCGGAGCGCCGACGAAGGCTCCAAGATGGGATCTCGCGGATACAGAAGTTTGCGGCGGTGGAAATAGTTTTTCATGGTACTCTTGGATGTTTTCAGGGTATGTGGATATATATAGGCGAAGGAGGTAGGTCAGGGGAGCCACGAAGGGTGGGAGGCGCGCAGGGCACCCTCGTGGCCGCCTCATTTACTTCTTGACGTCCACTCCAAGTCTCCTGGATTGCGTTTGTTCCAAAAAGATCGCTCCCAAAGGTTTCATTCCGTTTGGACTCCGTTTGATATTCCTTTCCTTCGAAACACTGAAATAGGCAAAAAAATAGCAATTCAAGCTAGGCCTTCGGTTAGTAGGTTAGTCCCAGAAATGATATAAAGTGTAGAGTAAAGCCCATAAACATCCAAAACGGGTAATATAATAGCATGGAACAATCAAAAATTATAGAAACATTGGAGACGCATCAGGCAGCGATGACACGATCATTTTTTACCCAGGTTCGGGCCGCCGTGAGGTGTAAAACCCCATTCCTGATTTGGTGGATTTATGAAAGGACCGTGGTGGAGACGCAACGCTCTAGCCCAACAAGGTTGCCTTGGGACGAGAGAAGCAACGCGCGTATGAGTATACAGGGGTCCAAATCCTTTCTAAGGTTGCCAAGACCCTCCTTTTATAGGTAAAGGGGTCACCATAATGGCAAATCAGTCATTACATACTGATTAGATAGCCAACAGTGCTATCATACCTAAGACTACAAACAGGACAAGGTGCATTAAATGCATCGCTTAGTGTCACATCGTTGATGTAGCCTGGCAAGCCTTTTCATGCAATTCATCCACCTTCTCGCCTGCCTGCGTGACACGTCCTTGGATGGGTGTCATTTGGAGGTGATTTCCTTCAGAAATGGCTGCCACATGCGAAATAACAACCACTTAATCGCTTCGGGGCTCGACACCGCACCGATATATGACTTGCATTGCTGTGAGGTGGTGCGGTGGAGCCTTTCCAGGGTAATACGCCCTCGGCGTCCCCGACAATCTAGAGACTTGTCTTTGGGGCAACCATGACCTCGCCAGGCTCGCCTGCCCGGCAAGGGAGGTTTTTCCTTAGTGATATCTTGTTCACTTGGCTTGACTTGGTCTTCTTGATCCGCCCTTTGATTTCTCAAAGAGCTATCCTATTTGGTAGGTCTTGCCTTGGATGCTGCAACTTTGCTCTTGAATATGTGTACAGTTTGGGCAACATATGCTCGGGGTTTGTTGCACCGACACGAGGGATCGAGCTTGCCGGATACGGTTAAACCTCTCAACACTCAATTTATTTCTTATTTTAACCTAAAAAGGGTGTTGCTTCATCTCATTCAGTCAGGATACACCCTTGGGTGGAAGGTGCATTAACTGCCACCTGGAAGCTTCGAAAGGAAATTATAGACCTTAAGAACCAAGTCAATAAGCTTGAAGAGGAAAATCGTATCCTCAGGGGCATCGTCGCCAAGAACATCCCACCATCATCACCAAAGAAAGAAACTTGAGTACACCGGTATGGGAACCACCCTAGGCTTGTGCCAAGCTTGGGGGAGGGGCCCCGGTATCCTATCACCATCACTTTTATTATCTTTACCTATCTTGGTTCGATCCTTAACTATTTCATGATTTAGTAGAATAAAAGTTTAGTCTGATCTATTTTTGAGTGCTAGTTTCGTGATCTATCTATCAATGTAATCGTGTTGAGAGTTATATAATAAAGGTAGTTTGAGATTTCTTCTTTACTTTTATGTTTCAATCTTAGCAATGAAAGTAATAAAAAGATCATATGTTAATCACATGGAAAGTAATGACTTTACATAAAGAAAAGTATAAGTGGTAAAATTTGTTGGAAGTTAACAAACATAGTATTGGTCAATGATGCAATTGAAGAAAAAAATTATAAGGGAAGAGAAGATTCACATATAAATATACTATCTTGGACATCTTTTATGATTGTGAGCATCCTATTAAATATTCTATGTCAAATTGTTGATGTTGGACAAGAAAGACAGAGTAATGGGTTATGTTTTCTTATATTCACATAGAAGTTATATTGTCATGGATTCTCCAACACGTGGTGCTTGCTCAATATCTTTTCTAGCCAAAAATCCGCACCAAGTAGAGATACTACTTGTGCATCCAAAAGCCTTAAACCTAGTTTCATGCCATGAGAGTCCACTATATCTACCTATGGATTGAATAAAATCCTTCAAGTAAGTTGTCATTGGTGCATAAAGCAATAAAAATTGCTCCTAAATACGTATGATCTTTTATTGTAAGGTAAAATAAGCTTTGTACGATCTTGTGATGGTAAAGAAATAAAAGCGACGGATCGCATTATAAAGGTCGCTATCACAAGGGGAAATATAAAGTGGTGTTCCTTTACATTAAGAGCTTGCACATCCAAAAATAAAAAGTGCATGACAACTTCTATTCCCCTCTGTGAAGGGCCTATCTTTTACCTTTATGTATTTACCTTTTCATGCAAGAGTCTATAGTGTTCTCCTCTATTTCATTTTTCTCTTTGCAAGCATCATGTGGTGGGAAAGATCTAGGCATATATATCCAGTTGGATATGAGTGATCATGAGTTATTATTGTTGACATTACCCTTGAGTTAATTAGTTGGAAAGCAAAACTATAAGCCCCTACCTTTCTATGTCATGAGTGTCAGCAATCATAGAAGACTAAATGATAGTTGAGTATGCGGACTTTCTAAACAAAAGATCTTACATGAGACCCTTCCTGAAAATATGAAGAATTATAATTGCTTTGTTGACTAAGAACATAGTTTGTTAGTTTCCAAGAAAGTTTATGCTTTATACTTTGTTATTGTGATGAATTGTTACTTGCTCATGATAAGTTGTGTGATAATATATATTGCTGCTATGATAATGATCATGGTTCTACTATGTCTGTATTTCGTTTTTATCGATACCTCTCTCTCTAAACATGTGGACATGATTATCGATGTCGACTTTCTCTTGAAGACAAGCAAGGTCTAAGCTCGGGGGAGTTAATACGTCCATTTTGCATCATGTTTCCTACGGTTATTTGAAATGTTTTAGATCAATATAACACTTTGTGGTGCAATTATAATGCCTTTTCTCTCTTAATTTGCAAGATTTACATGAAGAGGGAGATTACCGGTAGCTGGAATTCTGGACATGAAAAAGCTATATCAGAGATACCTACTCTACACAACTCTGAGTGAGTTGAAATTTCACAAAGAACTATTTTGGCATATATAAAAATATTGGAGAAAATAAATACCATAGGGGGCCCACGAGGCACATGGGCACGCCAACCCCCCTGGGTGTGCCCATGTGGATTGTGGGGCCCCTAGACAACCTCCAAGGCCCATCTTCTCCTGCATGATGCCATTTTCCCTAGAAGAACTCAAGAGACAACTTTGAGGATGAAGCGCCACCATCTTGAGGCGGAACCTGGGCAGGTGCACTTTTGCTATCTAGCGGAGCGATTCCGCCAGGGTTACTTCCCTTCGGGAGGGGCAAATTAAAGCCATTGATGTACCAATAACTCTCTCTCGTGGGAGGACCAATCTTCGTCAACATCTTCACCAGCACCATCTCATCTCAAAACCAAGTTCAACTCTTGTATTCAAACTTTGACTCAAAACCTCAGATTTGTACATGTGGGTTGCTAGTAGTGTTGATTACATCTTGTAGTTGATGCTAGTTGGTTTGTTTCGTGGAAGATTATATGTTTAGATTACCCCTCTAGTCTTGAACATGAATATGATTTGTGAGTAGTTACTTTTGTTCTTAAGGACATGGGAGAAGTCTTGTCATAAGTAATCATGTGAATTTGGTATTCGTTCGATATTTTGATGATATGTATGTTGTTGTTTCCCTCAGTGGTGTCGTGTGAACATCGACTACATGACATTTCACCATACTTGGGCCTAAGGGAAGGCACTGTGGAGTAGTAATTAGATGATGGGTTGCTAAGAGTGACAGAAGCTTAAACCCTAGTTTATGCACTGTTTCCTAAGGGGCTGATTTGGATTCATATGTTTCATGCTATGGTTAGCTTTATATTAATTCTTGTTTCATTGTTTGAATGCTTATTAGAGGGGGTAATCATAAGTGGGATGCTTTTACAATTAAGGACAACACCCAAGCACCGGCCCACCCACATATCAAATTATCAAAGTAGCGAGCGCGAATCAAACAAACATGATGAAAGTGACTAGATGAAATTCCCATGTGTCCTCAAGAATGCTTTGCTTATTATAAGAGACCATTCCGGCCTGTCCTTTGCTATAAAAAGGATTGGGCTACCTTGCTGCACCTTTGCTACCATTACTACTTGTTGCTCGTTACAAGTTACCTTGCTACCAACCTATCTTTTACCGACAATTTCAGTGCTTGCAGATAATACCTTGATGAAAATTGATTGTCATTTACTTCTCCTCCTCGTTTGGTTCGACACTTTTACTTATCGAAAGACTACAATTGATACCTATACTTGTGGTTCATCAGAGGACATCCCAAAGAGTCTGATGCCCTTTGAGACTTTTGTACATGCCTATTTCAACCAGTGTCTTCAACCTAGCATTTTAATCAGCGATAATAGTCGTTCCCTTAGAAGAGGGGTTCTCTACCACATCGGCAGTTGAAGATATTGCGATCTCAAAAGAATTTTAACATTCAACAGAAGAAGTAGCATTGTCATGCTCAAGAAATTTTAAGCCAAGAGGCACAATTCTTCCTGAGCGAAACTGGTCTATTGAGCGAGTAGTGAATCATTTTCAGTTCGAAGATCATCATGAGACGCTCTCGGTTTCTCTAGATCTTACTTCCTTTGAAGATATCGTAGGAAAGCTTCTCATGAACAGCTGAGAGGGTTTCATGACGACTTTGAAGATCCTCATACTTAATTCAAAGATTTTTTATATCTTCAAATAAGGATTAAGTTTGATTCATTTCCTCGTCCAATAGGTCATCACTTTTGTATAGTAGGATTTGAATCCTTTCCATGGCATTTTTTTGCTCAGCGGAAATTTTAGCAAATGTCTTATATCTTGATTTAGATTCACATTCAGAGTCATCTTGACTGGAGGTTTCAAAGTAGGACGCGCGTGAAGTTACCTTTGCGCCTTTTGCCATGAAGCAGTAGGCAGGAGTAGGGTCACCGTCATCATCATTGGCTTCAGCATCGATGATGTAACCATTGTCTTCAGTGCTGAAGATGGACTTGGCGATGAATGCCGAAGCTAGAGCCAGGCTTGCCGCGCCTGAATCAGAATCCTCCTCTAACTCCACCTCCACCACCTCTGAAGCAGACTCCTCCTCTGAGTCCATTTCCTTGCCGATGAATGCACGCTAGATGAACCTTTCTGATGAGAAGAAGATATTGGAGAAGACTTTGAGAATTTCTTCATCTTCTCATCAGAGTCATACTCTTTCCTCTTCTTCTTTTTCTTGGCTTCTTTTTCCCATTGAGGACACTAAGATATATGGTGGTCTGGCTTCAAGAATTTGTGGCATTCTCTTTTTGTACTCACAGGTGGAAGTCTAAAAATTCTTCGAGTTGTATTTTGAAGACCCGAAGCAGTTTTTCTTGGAGAACTTCTTCACAAGCATTGAAAGTTCTTTACCAAAGTCGCCAGGGCCACTAGAACTAAAGTAAGAGTCTTCAGATGAAGATACAACCTTTGCCATCAAAGCATGGGATCACCCATAGTTAGGGCCATAGATATCTCTCTTCTCAGATAGCTGGAATCATGAGTATTGAGCCTCTCTAGTATATCAGCAAGATCTAGTAGCTTGAGGTTTGGACGTTCTTGGAGCATTAATGATAGGGTGTCAAAGGAACTATCAAGTGATTTCAATAGCTTCTTCACTACTTCATGCTTGGTGATGTCGGTGGCACCGAGTGCAAGAAGCTCATTGGTGATATCAGTAAGACAATCGTAGCTAAGCTAGAAATTTTCATTACCAAGCCTCTTAAAGCGGTTGAATATATTGCAAAGAACATCGATTATTGAGTCTCTTGGTGATACGCCTTCGTTGACCTTGGATAGGCAGTACCAGACTACCTTTGCAAAATCCAGAGCACTCACACGGCCATAATGCCCTTTGGTTAGATGACCACAGATGATATTCTTGGCGGTTGAGTCCAATTGTGTGAACCTCTTCACATTAGCAGCAGTGACACCTTCACTGACTTTGGGATGCCAATCCTGACGACATACCATAGGTTGTTATCAATGGCTTCAAGATGCATGCGCATCTTATTCTTCCACTAGGGTAATCAGTGTCATCGAAGATGGGGCACGTGGCGGAAAACCTTGACTATTCCTGCATTCAACATAGCTAAAACTCCAGGTGGTTAAACCAAATCACACAGAACAAGGTAGCACCTTGCTCTGATACCAATTGAAAGTGCTAGTAATCGACTAGAGGGGGTGAATAGGTGATTTTATGATAGTCTTTTAAACCAGCAATGTTTTCAAAGATGAGTAACTAAATAGTAACTAAACAAGATATAGCAGAAGAAGGACAACACTAAGCATGCTTATAAGACAATACAAATGAGGTGATAAATAAGGACTGACAACAAACAAAGTAGTACAGAACAGTTCAAAGAGTTAGTGTAAAAACAAATGAGTAATCAGACTGATAGTCTTCACACAATGTCTTCAAATGGAAGGGGGCTAACAAAGGTTTCATGAAACTAAATAGTAAGGGAGTGAAGTGATAGAACTAGTAGCTTGAGGAAGACAATGGATTTGTTTGACCAGTTCCAACTGCTTTAATAGTTGTACGTTTGGTTAGCAAGGCTGATACTAAACTCAGAAGACCACGTCTTCACTTTATTCCCCTTGAGCAAAGACCCGTGGATCTCGCCCAATGACTCAGGCAAGTCTTCAAGGTAGACTTCCAAACCTTCAGAGACTTTGTTCACTGGCAATCCACAATGACTCTTGGATGCTCAAAATGTAGCGCCTAACCGACTGGAAGATCATAGTATTTAAGTGTAATAAGTCTTCGGTTCACGCCGAATAGAAGACTTCAGTGTTGCTCAAAACACTTTGCGCTCTGAGTGTTTTGGGTTTGTCCTCGCAAGGATTCTCTCTCAAAGGCTTCGAGGTGGGTTGATCTAAAATGACAAAATCCATGCACTAACTCAGAGCAGCCACCAACTTATGGTGGAGGGTGTGGGCTATTTATAGCCAGGAGGCAACACGACATGATATGTCCGAAATGAACCTAGGTTAATGGACAACCGACATGTGTCCAATGGTCGGATTTCAAACACATGTTGGAGCTTTACTTGGGATCCAAGGACAGCCGACTCAACCAACTCTAGAAGAGATTTTCTCTCATTGTATTCATTTGAAGACATGGGATTTTAGGTTGAGCACCAAGTCAGTTTTCTGACTTTGTTTACCTCGACTCCACTTAACAGTTCAGTGGTTCCTATGACTCGGGAAAGAAGAAAATGAAACTACCACAACACTATGTCTTTGCACTTCATTGTCTTCAAGTGAATGTCTTGACGTGTCATTATCTTCAACATGAATGTCTTCGTGAACCGCCATTGTCTTCAATGTCTTCATTCATTTTTAAGGGTCATCTTCTATGGGTAAACCAAATCAATAGGGACTTCTATCGGTGTTTTCCTATGAATCTCACAAACACATTAGTCCATCAACCAAGTTTGTCATCAATACTCCAAAACCAACTAGGGGTGGCACTAGATGCACATACAAAGATATTAAAATGATTGGTGTCTCACCCATTGAATCTTTGTTTAGAAATATAAAACTTGATGAAAAAGGGACTGGAATCAGTCAACTTTGGCTTGAAGGCATCCCAATTGTTCGTAGGGAGATGATCTTAATGATAAAAATGATAAAAGTGGGTTTGGAGAGGTCAAAACTTTAACTAGTGATGTGCCCACTACTTTGGATTACAAGGACTTTAATTATGATAGTTGTTCTTTAATTTAGTGTATTTCCTGGTTGCAATCCATGGTAAATTCACAACATACTTATGAACAAAATAAATCTTTTACTAAACATGTTATATTGGCTATGATGAAAGATTCTGAAGAAAAGCTAGAGTTGGAGGTTTCAATACCTAAAAAATTGCATGATTGAACTTCGCCCGAAGAGTATTAATTTGAGCTTCCTTTGGAGTGACACTCCTTCATTGATATTTTCGAGGACATCCCACAGTTCTTTCGCAGTTTCACACCGTCGATATCGAAGGAATTAAGATCGAGAGATGGCCACCAATTTCATCTTTGGCTTGAGCATCTAGTTGAATGAGCTTCTTTTTTCATCGCTAGGAGCTTGAGGAATAACAATTGTGAACCCAATGAGCACGACGTTCCACATATCATAACCTATAGCTTGAAGATGGATCTTCATCTTCTCATTCCAGAAGGGATAATCTATCCCATCGAATATGGGAATCTTGAGATGTGACTTGTAGTTCACTGAAGACATACTTAAACTCCAAAGTTGTTAGACTAAAATGAGCAGAGTCAAGGATTACCTCGCTCTGATACCAATTGTAGGAACAAAGTATGTCTATGGTCTACCAGAGGGGGTGAATAGGAGTTCTATTTTTTCTTCGGAAAACTTAAACCTCTCAGAACCCAGCAGCAGAATAAACAATAAACAGGCTAAGAAGAACTACAACAGATAACTGAAGGGAAACTAAAGCATGCATTGAAGTAAATTACATGAATGGAATGCATCGAAGGTAAACTTAAGTAATAGAGGTGACCGAAGGTGCTCGATGGCGACAAGGTATTTGTTCGACCAGCTCGTCCTTCTACACAAGGACTACATCTGGTTGGAGGGGCCGTGACTTAACACGGAAGATAAACTCTCTTCACCCTATTCTCCTTGACAATCGATTCGTCAACCGATGCCAATCACTCGTGGTAGATACTTGAAGGCGATCTCCGAACCTTTACAGACTTCTTCTTTGAGAACCACAATCACTCTTGGTCTCTGAAGAAATTGACACCTAACCGTCTAGAGAGTTTGGAGCTCTCAAGAGTCATAGGCGGAGCGTACTAAACTTATATTCTAGTGATGCTGAACCACTATCTAATTCTTTCGCTCTAGGGTTTTTCTCTTAGTGGATTTTAAAATCAAATCGCCCCGAGAGAGGGTTACTCAACATTCTTCTCAGAAATCAAACGGAGCAGCCGCCAGACAAAGCCAATGCTGGGTGGCTATTTGTAGCCACATCCTTTCCAGATGGGAAATGGCCATTTTGGACACGAGGTCCAACCAATGGGCAACCGACACATTCACAATGGTCGGATTTTGGAGCAACAGTAACATTACTTGAGGAACAAGTAATGTTAACTCCTCGGTTCAAGGAAAATCTCTCGCGGTGCAGAAGATCACAGTCTCTTGCTGGCAAGTATTTGCACGGAGCACAAAGAGGATTCTCTCACAACTTTCATAGGTTTGGGTTTAGCATCAGAGAATCAAAGTTTCGAAACGCTATACCCCTCTTAGTAGTATGATGGTCCTACAACTCATTGAAAGAAGAAGAAGAAGAACAAAATAAATGCTACGTCTTTACTTTGTCTTCATTCTTCCTCGAGCGCAGTCATTTGCTTCGAACAATCACCGAACCAATTTCTTAGACTTCAGCAAATTTTAGGGGTCACTCTCCTTAGCTTTATCTTCGATGATAACCTTCACTGTTGCAAAGGGAGATTATCTTCATCGTTTTCATCAAACTCCTCAATTACTCCAGGGACCTATTACTTTGTGTGCATTAGCAAACACATAAGTCCCAAACTGTTTATGTCAACAAACTCCAAAACATAAGGGGCCTATCATTGCACCAACAATCTCCCCCTTTTAGGAAGGTTGTTGACAAAACAGATAATCATCGAAGTGAAGATAGATAAGTAAATTGTAAATTGAACAAGAGTGAACTTGCGTTACTTGACTTGATGATGAAATATACTCCCCCTGGATGTATGTAAGGTTAATTGATATACAATAGAATTCCTTGCAATCCATTTGAGTGTGTGGAGAGTTTTCAATCATATGAGGTAATGATTCACACTGATGATGGATAATCCAATGAGAGTAAGGTGCCATCATTCATAACTTCTGTTAACAATTTCACCCACAAAACAAAAACCTTCGAGAGAGAATAGTGCAGCAGGTGGGGTTATTAATATTACAGCCCATAACAAATGTTTTACATTAGAGCATATGGAATAGCGTAATTTTCTGAAAAGATAGAGCGACAAAACACAAACACCAAATACAATAGAGAAAATCTATCAAACTCTCGATGTTATTCTCCCCCTTTTGTCAACTAGTGTCAAAAAGGTGATGAAGAACATGAGGCCGAGAAAAACATGAATATGATTCACTCAGAGGCATCGCCTGAGGAACTGTCAGACGAAGTTTCTGATTCGGAAGTGTCTGGAACATCTTCATCTTCAGCGGCAGCAACAGCTGATCCTTTGAGACTGACTTGGGTCTTGGATGAGGAAGGTACAATGGGATCAGCCTCATTACACTTGCGAGATAGAGGATTTTCTTCAGAAGGTTTGACAGTCAGCAAAGTGGCTTTTGATTCATCGAGCAATTTGCGCAGCTGTAATCGAATGTCGCTGCCCTAGAATAATGCTTGTAATTAGTGGCATTGCATCCATGCATCATGTTTAATTTAATTTGAAACCTGAAATGGGGATTGATCAAACCCTAGCACTAGATCAAATCAAATAGGTTCTACTTAAAATATTTTTCAATGAACCAAAATGCTCTTAAAAATGTTCATCATTTCCGGAATAAGGTGGAAGCATCTTCCAAAAATGTTGCACATTTTTCCAGAACATATTTGGGCTTTGAATTAATCTAGTAATTATTTGAATTGGAGCTAATAAATGCTATAAATAATTTTAGAGCTCCAGTAATTCTAGAAATTTTTGTGGGGTTTTGGAATAATCCATAGTGTATCCAGATTAATTTTTAGAAGCTACAAAAATAATTTGCTAAGCAAACCAAATTCAAAACAAAAGCAAAAGTAGAAAACATAAACTAAAGTAGAAAATCAGAGAGAGAGAGAGAGAGAGAGAGAGAGAGAGAGTGAGTGAATGACTTACCTGGCTAGCCCGTTATTGCAGCCACCCAGCCTACTGGAGATGCTAGTCATCCCCTACCTCGCCGTGAAGCTCCATGCGGAAGAACGCGTCCTCGGCTGCCTGAAAACAACGCCATCGACCGGTCCTCTCCGAGGACGGTCGCCGGCCACCGTTGATCGATTCGTCGCCGATAGGACGCCCCCGAGCTTTCCGTCTGCTCCAATTGACCCCTTGTGAGCTCCTGCTCCGTTTCCCCTTTTCCCCAATGTCCTTCGCATCCTCTAGTCGCTCCACCTACCATGACCGAAGCCGATGTCCGCCATGGATGACAAGCTCATCCTTGTCGAGCCCCCTCTGACCTGTGCCTTTGTCCATCTTGCTCCTGCAGCGCCGTAGATGATGCCCAGATACCTAGTTCACTCGCCCACAAGCTGCAGCCCCGACCACGAGCTAGCCCGAGCGCCGCCGCCGCCTGTGCTCGCCGCTGCTGCCACTAGAACCCGCCTCCACACCTGTCGCAGGCACCACTCGATGCGTCGCGTCGCGCTGAGCACGTAGAGGCCAACCCCACTTGCTCCGCTCGTCGGATTCGTCGGAACGGCGAACACCACCGTGTTCAATTTACCTCTGAAGATTAGTTGCCGGATTAGATGATGTGGCACCAGCTTAATTAGTGCTAATCATAGATTAGTTTAACCCCCATACAATGACAGTGGGCCCCAGCATTTCTAATTACGTCAGTTAGGTTTTAATTAAACCCTGTTTAGCTCACTCTGTCAATGACATGTGGATCCGCTGTCAGTCTTAACTTTGGATAAGTCGAACTGCTGACATAAGCTGATGTAGTAAATGCTTTTCTGGATTTTAAATAAACCTAAATGATTTATTTAATTTCATAAAATGGTTAAAACTTCTAAAAATCATAGAAAATAATCTATAACTCAGATTGAAAAGATTTATATATGAAAAATTATCAAACAAATCCAATCTATCCATTGGTACTTGTTTCATGCATGAGAAAGCAACTTAACCTTTCTATATAGATCAAAACATGTTCATGCACTTTGAAAATTCATAGTTTAAATTTTAATTTGAACCTTTGGTTCAAATCAACTCAAACCCTTCTGTTGCTAGCTACATTAGCTCAAATCGCAGCAGATTGACATGTCATGATCATGCATCATATTTTTGCATTGCATTGATTGTGTTCCTTCTCTGTTTGCCGGTGTTGTTCCCCCTCAGTAGACGTTGTTCCGACGATGAGTTCGATGACACCGATGAAGAAGTATACTATCTTTAGAAGTGCCAGGCAAGCAAACCCGCTTTGATAATTCCAATACAATCCCACTCTCTCACTCCTGCTCTTTATTATTGCATTAGGACAACAATGATTCAACTGTTACATGTTGCGGTAGTTGAACCCTTTCCTCTGCATGAACTGTCTTTGCCACATTAAATAGTTGAAACCCACTAGCATGAGCAGGAGTTGTTTGAGCCATGATGTGCCTACTCATCCATGCTTGCTTCTCATGCCTGCTATTGCTTAGAGTTGAGTTAGGTCCGATTCATCAGGGATGAATTGGAATGTGGTGAACATGTCCTACTGTTGAGAGTTAAGTGTATGCGCACGATTTGGTAAAGGTAGCGGTGAGAGGCCATGTAGGAGTACATGGTGGGTTGTCTCATTGAAACTGTCCTCAGGAACCGAGTCCCGTGTTTGTGATCCAATAGAGTTACTACTATGCATTGGAATGCTTAAGTGCCCCTCTCGACTTATTAATCGCCTCGATCTCTATCCAGGAATTGCAACTAGTTTCTAGTGTTTGTAGGTAGTGGTAGTAGTCTACCAAGTGGCACCCGGTACAGGTGGGCTTGGGACAGACTAGGCGCAGTGGCACGATGTACCAAGTGGCACCCGAATGGTGGGCTTAGGAACCTTGCTCACATCGTTTGGGGCTGTAGTGGACACCCCGACCGGACTTCCTTATGGATGGAACTCGAATAGGCAATAAACCTGGACTAGAGACTTGTGTGGTTAGTCAAGTCATGGCCGACACCCTCGCTGGGCTTCCGCTTGAAGGTTACCAAGTACATGTCGTGTAAATGACGATAAGTGGTGAGAGTGTGTGTGAAGAAGTACTCCCCTGCAGGGTAATATAATCTATTCAAATAGCAGCGTCCGTGGATATGGGCTACTTGGAACGCTTACATTGTTCATAGATAACTGGAAGTGGATACTCTAAAATACGCAAGATAAGCGTGAGTTCTATGGATGGCCTTCTCGTAGGGAGACGGGAAAGGATCCATAGTGGTGTATTGATATGGTGAATATGTGGACTCGTGTGCGCTACCTCAAAAGAGTTACCAGTACTCGTAGTACAGGATATCCACCTAGTCAAAGTTGTCTTGTTGCAGTTAAAATCCACCACTAGTTTTTTGATACTGATGCATATGTAGCTAGATCCAATTTAAGTCTTGCTGGGTACATTTGTACTCATGTTTTCTTAATATATGTTTTTGTAGAGAGACTTCAGTCTCACTAGTAGTCCGCATGGACTTCGACGTTTAGCTTGTTACCTCAGCTACGATCTTGTACGATTGGGAGGGTCTTGTATATAGTCGGGCTCTATAGCCTTCTTCCTTTTCAGATGTTTGTACCCAGACATGATTATGCTTCTGTTGCCTGTATGCTCTGTATGTTGGGTCATGTGACCCATGATTGTAATTCTTACTATGTATGGCTCTCCGGAGCCTTCTCAATAAATACTTTGAGTCATAGAGTTTTGTTGTGATGCCATGTTGTATTTGCACATATCCAGCATATTGTGTGTATGATTTGAAATGCTTGATATGTGTGGGATCCGCCAATCTAGTTGTTTATTGGTAACCTCTCTTATGCGGAAATTTCTCCTAGTGCTTCCACTGAGCCATGGTAGCTTGCTACTGCTCTGGAACACATGGGATGATCGGCTTGTGTCCTTCTTTGCTCCTGTGTCTGTCCCTTCGAGGAAATATCACGTGTTGTTCCTTTAAGTCCTTGTAGCTTGCTCTGACTTGGGTTCATACGTTGATGACCGACACATGCATTGCTGGGTCATGTATGCCCGTCCCTATAAGTTAGTGCCACCTTGGGTTTACGACTAGTCATGCCAGCCCGGGTTCTTCGTCATATGGATGCTAGCGACATTATCATATACGTGAGCCAAAAGGCGCAAATGGTCCTGGGCCAGGTAAGGTGCCACCCGTGGGGATACCATGCGTGAGGCCGCAAAGTGATATGATGTGTTACATGCTAGATCAATGTGACTTACAATCGGGGTCCCGACATCAAAGTAAACTCGTTGTAGGTTCACGAGCTGGCAAAGGTGGAGTGGAGCGATCTTGATAATATTTAGCGGTAAACCCTTGGTCAATGTACTAATAGAGTTCTTGAAGGTGAGAATTGCTGAGTTCCTTCTTAGAGAAAATTTTCTGAAGCAATTTCCAGAGGCGCTTCGTGTTTTCTGTTGGAATCATATGCACAACTTTTGTTCGGTTGTGAATAGCATTGAGTTTGGCACCTAGATGTTCCTTTTCTTGGTGTTCTTCGACCATATGCTTCAGTAGCAACTGTTGAGTGTGCATGCTCAATTCAAGATGTGAAGGAGGCTGAGTGTTCGGCAGACGGTCACGCTTGGCCTGCTTCGGTCCATTGAAAGTGTGATAATAATCGGAAGTGCTTGACACTGGTGCTTTTCTTGAAGAAAAATATTCCATAACTTTCAGTGTATCACGCACAGGCGGAATAAAGCTTTTGTGATTGACTTTAGCAAGATATTCGGTCTTCATTGCATAGTCAACTACTTTCTGAATCCATGGTGTGAATACTTTGATTGTTTTAGGACATTGATCTGAATACATTAGGATGCGCAAGAACATGTCTTCGGCATTGAAGATATAACCTTGTGAGATGGCATGGATGGTGTTCCGGAGAACATCAGATATGGCATTGTTAGTATTCATCCCAGCCAATGGACAGATGGTATATGTAAGGATGTGGTATAGTGTCTGATTGTCGAATGTTAAATGTTCAGGCAGAGGAGAACCATGGTAGTCACGAATTTTTTCTTCATCCATTGTGCATCGGAAATCTTCATTAGTGATTGCATTAATGTTATGAACCCAAATCTCAGTTTTGCTGTGTTCAAATCGAGGGAAATGAAAATGAGAGACAAAATCCATACCAGATCATTTGATTCGTTTTCCTTCTGACATCCATTCCATAATCCACTAGGTGCTATCTGACTCATCGCCGGAGATATATAAGGTTGCATAAAACTGAAGAATAACTTCATGTTCCATGGATGTTGAAAGCCTAAGACACGAGTGAGACCAAAGTCTTCGACGTCTTGCATAATTTGATTGAAGCATCTGATGCTCTTCATAGCTGCAAAGTCTGGGAATTCATGAGGGAAAATCTTCAGGCTGTCATAAAGAATACGAGAGTAGTATATCGCCTGTTCTTGAGTCTAGAATCGAGGAGAATCAGATGTCCTCGTCTTGCTGTAAGGACTAAAGAAAACTGGTTGAGTATTTCTGTTGAACAGAGGCCCTTTAATGCCGACGCTGATGGAAAACAAAGGCACTCTCTCACGAGGATAGGGGTACTTGAGTTCATCTTCAACATAAAGTAATTCATTGCCATAGATGACGGAATCCAAATGATGAGCTTATTGTGACTTTGCTGCAGAAGGATCAACATATGAGGGTCTTCGAGCGGTGACGAGTGAAATCCTCAAGGGAGAGGGATTTGCACTTGTGAAAGGGTAGAGTCAGGACCGAAGCTTTATCATTCATTTGAGGTTGTTGTGGAATTGCTTTAGAAGTTGGAGGAGCAGAGGGATGAACTGAATCATGTGGTTCCACGCGGTCAGGAGAAACTTGTTGTTCATACAAAGGAATTTCACCCTCTACAGACACTGTGTGCTATGAAGGATTTTCTTTATGAGCGGCATAGACCACATGCACTGCTTCAGTTGGCCTTGGTGAAGATGTCTCGACTATAACTGGTTCATGAGGAGCTAAAGGACTTGCTTGTATAGGAGAATTTTCTCTCTGTGTATCAACATTTGGAGGAGGAGCATTTTTCTTTGCAGTCTTCTTCTTCGTCTTCGAAGGATCAATGTGCCCTTTGACCATATCATTATAACCACTCATATTTTCTTGGTGGTCAAGGCAAATTTTGTGAACGGTTTGATCTAGATCCGAATGAAATCCGAGTCTTTTGTGATGAGGAACTTTCAACTCCTTATTGATATCATCATAAGATTCTTCAACTTGCCTGATGACAAACTTGGACTTTGTAGCTTTCATGCGGGTGTCAAGCTCCTTGAGTTAACAAATGAGGTCATTTATATCAACTGAATCATTTCTCATATCTTGGATCAGAACAGAATCTTGAGAGATAACTTCAGAGGGAATTGGCAAACATGCCACTTCTCCATCAAACAAATTTTTGACAAATCGGTATAGCTGCGCCATGATGAACTGATGATCAAAAAAATGTGGTGCAGCAGAGTCATTTTCAATCTGTGCAGTCGATGAAGCAGAGGGAGCAGTCTGAGCCACATTTTGCTCGGCCAGAGGCATAGAAGCCATAGGTTGAGTCAGTTCCGAAACAAATTGTGCATCTTTTTATTTCAAAACATCAGACTCGGGAACCTTTTTCTTGGCATCTGACCCTTTGATTTGCTTCAATTTATCTTTTGGAAGCTTTGCTCCTGGCTTTGATGTGTGAATAGGGGCTTTGGACACCAAGTCTTGCAAGTTAATTGCATCAGGATGAGGTTCGATGTTAACCTTGTCAACCATGGTGACATTGGTTGTTGGGGTCTTCCTCTTTAAAGGATTCCTCTTTGGAGGTGCGACTGGGACAACATCCACACGAAGATCTGGTAGAATAGTGGATGTGGTGACATTCACTTGTTCGGAGAGAGTTGCATCAATTTCCGCTCGGGTGAGCAGTGGATCATCTTGATCAGAGGAATCACTTTCATGTTCAGCTGGCTTCACATGCCTTTTCCTCGGGGCGCTCTTTTTCTTTAGAGCAGCAGATTTTAGATCATGCTTATTCTTTGTTCTGCATTCGTATTTTCCTTCGGCCTTTCTCTTCTTGATGTCTGATTTGATAAGACAACGATTTTCCTCTTCCTTGGCCTGATCTTTTGCGGCCTTCTTGGCATGCTTCTCGGCATTCTTGAGGCTCTTGGCCTTTTCTTCAGGACAAGAATCAGGAGTCTTGATGAAAGATTCATGAGCATTAGGATGTGGTGGCGGTCTTTGCTGAGGTTCACCTACCCGGATGAGCCCAATTTCATGGCACTCACCCCATGGCGGATGGAAAGCAAAGTTCTTGGCGTATCGAGGATGAACCATCTTGTAGTTGAACCATTTCCTTACCCACTGATGCTAAATCTTTTGCACACGTCCTTTACTATGATTGGAATCTTCTCCTGGAATGGTGTTATACTGAGAGACAAGCTCAGCAGTATTTTTGAGTGGTTGCCTACCACCTCTCCTCTTCTTCAGTGCATCTGCTTCTTGCTCATTTGCATTTTGTTCAGCTCGTTTTATTTTGCTTGTTGATGGGCCTACGGTTGGGCCCTTTGCCGCTTTGGACTCATTAGTTGTTCCCATGAAAGGCTCTTCATCATCATCCATACCATGAATCTTAGCAGAATCTTCAACAGACTGCATTAACCTATGAAAGAGAATATGTACGAGGGAAAATGGGGACAGGGTCACAAATGCTCATAGCGAAAGATTTTCACAAACAAAAACATTTTGAGGATGAATCAGATACCGATTTTGAGAGATGTTTCGGAAGAATGAAACATATAGACCGAGCTAGTAAGTCTGAAGAAAAGTACTAGACAACTAGCTAGGTATTTCATTCGAGCAAAGCATAATCACAAACGCTAGATCTGATGGATTCGGATGCATGGAAAAACTACAAACCACATCCACACCTAGAGAAGTAAAAACCTAGATCTCAGATAAGAGGTAAAATCGGTGAAAATTAACTACGGACAAACTCGAATCAAAAGGAAGGAAGTTCGAGCACGAACTACACGTACCCTAGCTTAGTGACCTGCAGTAGCTACGGCAGCGTGAGGAAGTAGATATCCCACAACGGCGTGGAATGACTCCGGTGACCTCTTTCTAGCAGTTAAGCGGCGAAGGGGTCATCGGTGTCGAGCTCAAGGTGGAGCAGTGTGGCAAGCACTACAAAAAAAGACAATCCGTGACATTTTGGACCGAACGAATATTTTTTTTGTCATACTCATGACACTTCTATGACGATATTTGTGAGAAAACCTGGTAGCATCATAGATGTGGTGGGCTCCTAGTTCTATGACAAAAAATCATGACAGAAAATGGGCTTTTCGTCCTGGCCGGGCCAGAGATGCAGTTGCATGACATTCTTTGGGCCGTGCATGACGGAAAAGACCGTGGTAGAAGTGAGGGCAAGGAAAATATCGGGGAGTTCCCGGTTACGGTGGGTGGTCGGGGGCCGAGCGATGCGCGTTTCTCTTGTACATGTATGCATGTGGGTGCCAGGCGTTGGGCTCTAACTGAACTCGAGCGAGGCGTCGCCTAACTGAACCCGAGCGATTGCACTGCAGGCTACGCGTTACTGAACCCGGGAGATCGAGCGATTCCTTTGCTACTGCTGCTAATTGAAGCCGATCGATGCTGCCTCTAGATGAACAGTGAGTGTTGCTGGGGGGGGGGGTTGGATGAACAGTTTCCGGTGGGGGTTGGATGAACAGGACCCCGTGGTGTTGCCGCTGGATGAACAGGACCCTGATCGATTGAGCCGGTTGGGCATGGATGAATAGGACCCCGTGGAGGGCTGGATGAATAGGACCCCGTGGAGGGAAGGTTGAACAGTAGCCGGTGGAGGGCTGGTTGAACACTAGCCGGTGGAGGGCTGGATGAACAGTAGCCCGTGAAGGGGTGGTTGAACAGGACCCCGTGGACAGGGCTGGTTGAACAGTAGCCAGTCGAGGAACACGTAGTGGAGGATGGATGAACAAGAGCCCGTGGATGAACAGTCGCAGGTGGAGGCTGGAGGAGGTCGACACTGGATGAACAGTAGCCCGTGGAGGCTGGAGGAGGTCAATAGTGGAGATGAACAGTATCCCGTGGATTCCTATTTTGCGGTACGCCACACACCTCCCAATGAACAGGACCCCCATTTCAATTGTAGCGCTCCAACACAAGTGCATTTCCTCTGTTTTGCGGTATGCCACACCCCTCCCGATGAACAGGACCTCGTTTCAACTGTAGGAGGTCTAACAGAAGTCCGTTTCCTCTGTTTTGCGGTACGCCAGACCCCTCCCGATGAACAGGATCCTGTTTCAACCATTGACGCTCGAACACAAGGCCGTTTCCTCCGTTGTGTGGTATGCCAGGCCTCGTTTCCATCAGTTGTTTAGTCCAAGCCCTCCCAATGAAGACGACAATGCATACCATTCCGACCCAGCCGGTTGGCTCCCCATGAACACGACGATGATGCAGTTCCTCCATTCTGACCTAGCCATGTACACGAGCCCTGGCCATACGTATGCACGAGTAGGCGTTCAAGACCCCGCCCGTATGTACGTACGTGGGCGTATTTACTTTCTTAGACCCTGGCCGTTGTACATACGTGTACATGCTACGTGTGCGCCTCTACTATGACACGTGCGCGCCCCTACATCGACCAGTCTGTACGTACACGTTCACGACCAGAATGACAATGCTACATATGCTTCGACCAGGCGGGTCCCAACTGTCAGGCACTTCCTTGCGTGCAAACATGTAGCTGGTTGGTCCCAGCAATAAGGGGGGCGAATTCTTTTTTTGCTTCATAATATGGATGCACTTCCTTGCGTGCGAAGATGTATCTGGTGGGTCCCAGCAGTCAGGGGGAAACGTTTTTTTGGTGAAATATGGTGGTCCATCCGGTGGGTCCCTGCTGTCATGTGGAGGAATAATTATTTTGCGCGTAATAAGGAGGCACTTCCTTGCGGCTGCCGTGGACCCAACCGTCAGCCTCTCCACGTAGAGTACTCTTTCGATGGAAGTCGTTCCTTGACCATGTTGACCACGCCGCGCCAAGAGCACCAGGGCGGTGGACGACGGCAAGGCCTAGGAAGGGGACGATGCGGAGCCAGGGAAGACGCGGCAGTGGACGCCCACGTGGAGAGGAGTACGGGGGTTCACTAGTTCGGATGCGGTGTGAGGCTGCCGTTGCCGCAGAATAACAGGGGGTGTGGGTGAGTGGAGGGATGGTATGGCCAGTGGTGGGAGTAATAGGGTGCGGTGAGGCCTCCGCGGAATCACAGTCGACCATGGGAGGCAGGAGCATGCGGCATGACCCGCGCTGGTTTGGGCTGCTGGAGCAAGGAGACTAGAGGTTGAAGAAGCACTACGGCCGTTGGATGGACATCGTACGGTCACTGGAGCTAGAATCGTTCACATTTACTAAGTTGACACAACCCTCTGTCCCCGTCAAATGAGTTGGCCCACAAGTCAGCCTCCCAGTATGGTGGGTCCCAGTTAGCAGGGGGTATTCATATTTTTGTGCGTAATAAGGAGGCACTTCCTTGCATGCAAAGATATAGCTGGTGGATCCGACCTGTCAGCAGGGGGGACTTTTTTCACGAAATACAGAGGCCCTTCCGGTGGGTCCCAGCTGTTAGGCGGAGGAATCATTATTTTGCGCGTAATATGGAGGCATTTCCTTTGCGTGCAGCCGTGGACCCAACTGTCAGCCTCTCCACGCACAGTCTACTTCTGATGGTTTCGTTCGTTGACCATCTTGACCACTCTACGCCGAGTGCATCCAAGGTGGTGGACGACGGCGAGGCCCCAGACAGCAACGAGCCGGAGTGTGTAAGACGTGGGAGTAGAGTCGCAGACGGAGAGGTGTACGAGGGTTAACTAGTTCTGGTGCGATGTGGTTTAGCAGTCGGTGGAGAAGAACAGGATGTGACGAGGGGTGGAGGGATGGCCTGGCCAACTGTGGAGTAGCGCTTCACAGCGAAGCGTGCTAAGCAGAGAAGCTAGCAGCACGAGGCGGCAGCAGGTGGTCCCAGCGGTGCTAGAGGAAGAATAAAATAGATTGAAGATGGATGCCGGCCGTTGGATGTAAATCCAACGGCTAACGATGTCACAATCATTTGTTAACTAAGTTGACAACGACTTGCATGGGCTTCGACCTATTGGCCCACATTTCAGCCTCCAAAAATATGGCACGTATTCAACCCATTTTTTTTATCATTTACATTCTTTTTTTTGCGGGGTAGAATTTATAGTGAATTTGATCTCTTTTTTTAGAATTACAGTCCATTAGCTGGGCTGGGTGAACAAATAATGTAGCGTCCATGCGGCCCATTTATTTTTTTCCTAAAAAATTACAGGTCATTTGCATTTTCTCGAAATACACGATTTTGTTGGGCTGATTCTAATTATAATATTGGGTTGGGCGCATCAATGTTATCAAAAAATAAATAGGGGCTGAGCATTTTATTATAAATATATTTAAATAATAAGTGATTTATTATTACATTGGTCCTCAAATCTTACCAAGCTTTTGTACACAATCACCAGGATTCTCGTTGCCAAAAAAATCCAGGATTTTACTGTTAAGAAATTATTTTTATAAGTTAATAAGATGAGAGATATTGTTTTCTTACATATGTAAGTATCTGTTAAATATATGATGACAATAAAAATAATATATAATAACATATAAAATAATTTAGATATATATAATATAGTTAGAAGGGAAACATAAGTTGGACCACCACGTCCGGGTTCGATTCCACCTGATGAAGGGATAATATCTCCAATTTTTTTGCCTCTGCCATTATTGACATGTGGGTCCCCATTGTCATCTACGCACACCACGTCCAACACTTTCCAGAACTTCGTCCCTCGTTTTCTCTGTTTTTCGCACACTTGACATTGTGTGGGCATTTTGAAAATAGCATATCTTTTTGACTATGCATCATATGAAGATGTGCTATGCATGAGTGTTGATCAGCATGATGTTAACTGGCTGGTAGTTCCATTTTCGACCAGCAATAAAACTTCCATCTTGATGTTAACCCTGTTTGAAAAGGTTGTGTTAATATAAATGCTCTGCCTCTGAAAGTTCCAGTTTCTTATCTGAAACTGAACTTGCAGTTTCTTCTCTGAGAATCACATTGTCTGCACTTTTATACTCCTATGAAACTACATTTTTTAAGTGCTACATATATATCTCCAGAATTCATAAAATACTTCATATGCTCAATACTACAAATCTTAAATTCAAAAGACATCCATATCTTAAAGTACTCTCAAAATACACAACACAAAACACAATTCACAACCTGCAAATACTGACAACCCTAAGCTCCTCCTGACAATTCACAACCTTCTCGATTATTGGGCTGGGGGCAGTCCCCTCCTATTCCTCGGCGGCAGACAGCCGCCCCGTGAGACGATGTGAATGGCGAGAGGATGGCGGGGAAGCGTCGTCAGGTCAACTACTTTTCTCCTCTTGCAGTTGGGCTCGGTCAATGAAGACTCCACCGTCTTGCTCTGGCACGACACCCTCACAAACGGCACCCTGTAGATGCTTGATCCTTGAATCTCTGGTGGATGCTCCATCTGGGATCGATACTCCAACCACCGCTCCCTCACAATCGGATTCGGTGAATCTGTTTGCTCCATGGCTCAAAGGAGCATGTCGGTGTACTAAAGTAGGGTCACTCCTTTGTACCCCTTACTTATGCGTGGGCAGTCAGAGCCACAGGCCGAAGACACACTTAGCAGGGCAAAAGGGAGGAGTCGAAGCCGCAAAACAATCAGCATGACGCCAAAGACCGAGACCACAGAGAGCAGATGGGCGAAGCAGGTTTCCCCGGCAAGACCCTTCCTAGGGGGGCGGGCTCAGCAGCCTCGGCAAACCCTTGCCGGGGCGGCTCGCCCACACCAGCGAAGTGAGCCACCCTCGAACCCACGGTCTCCAACACTATCAACCACGTTGGGCTAGGGTTCGGTGAGGGAGTCCTGGATTAGGGGGTATCTGGACAGCCGGACTATATACTTTGTCCGGACTGATGGAGCGTGAAGATACAAGACTCAAGACTCCATCCCGTGTCCGAATAGGACTCTCCTTTGCATGGAAGACAAGCTTGGCGATCCAGATATTATATTTCCTTCCTTGTAACCGACTCCATGTAAACCCTAGCCCTCTCCGGTATCTATATAAACCGGAGAGTTTGGTCCTTAGAGGGATGATCACAATCATAATCATCATAGGCTAGCTTCTAGGGTTTAGCCTCTACAATCTCGTGGTAGATCAACTCTTGTACTACTCATATCATCAATATCAATCAAGCAGGAAGTAGGGTTTTACCTCCATCGAGAGGGCCTGAACCTGGGTAAACATTGTGTCCCTTGCCTCTGATTACCATTAGCCTAAGACGCACAGATCGGGACCCCCTACCCGAGATCCGTCGGTTTTGACACCGACATTGGTGCTTTCATTGAGAGTTCCTCTGTGTCGTTGCTGCAAGGCTTGATGGCTCCTCCAATTATCAACAACACGGTCCAGGGTGAGACTTTTCTCCCCGGACAAATCTTCATGTTCGGCGGCTTCGCACTGCGGGCCGATTCGCTTGGCCAACTGGAGCAGATCGACAGCTATGCCTCTGGCCAGCAGGTCAGGTTCGGAAACCTGAACTACATGGCAGATATCTGCGGAGACTTGATCTTCAATGGATTCGGGCATGTGCCAGGAGCGTCGGACAGTCACGATGGGCACGGCTTAGACCTGCTGTCGGACAATGCTCGGGATATCACCCCTGCAATAGCCCCGGACCTAAATTCGGAGCAGACCGTGTTGCCCAAGGACGGGTTGATGGACCCCGCCCTACAGGACGCACACTCATCGGTGGTAGAGCCGAAGACAGGCCTCATCCCTAAAGAAGCCTGTGACACTGGACCGCCGGACTCATATCCGGTTGTAGGTTCCAGTCCGCACGCTCCCGAGCCCACCGAGCCTGGTTGGGCTCTGGTAATGGAGTTCACCACTGCGGACATTTTCCAACACTCACCCCTTGGGGACATGCTGGACACGTTAAAGTCTCTCTCTTTGTCAGGAGACTCATGGCCGAACTATGTCCGGCTCGAGTGGGAAGCAGGCGACGAAGGAATTCATTACCCACCCACCACCCACTTCATTGCCACGGTCGATGATTTAACCAACGTGCTTGACTTTGACTCCAAAGACATCGACGGTATGGACGACAATGCAGGAGAAGAACAGGAACCGCCGCTCACGGGGCGGTGGACAGCCACCTCCTCATATAATATATATATGGTGGACACTCCGAAAGAAACCAGTGGCGATGAGGCTACGGAGGATAGCCCCTCAGGGAAGAAAGCAGAGCATGGGCGTCGCCAGCGCCACTCCAAGCCCCGCCACAGCAATACCGGCACCGGAGACGAAAACAATCCGGACGGTGCCGAAGATGAATACAACCCCGATCAGCCTGCCTTCGCAGACGAGATTAGCCTCGGCGACGACGAGTTCGACGTGCCTGAGGACCCCATGGAGCAGGAGCACTTCAAGCGCCGGCTTATTGCCACTGCGAGGAGCCTGAAGAAGAAGCAGCAGCAGCTTCAAGCTGATCAAGACCTGCTCACAGACAGATGGATAGAAGTCCTGGCAGACGAGGAATATGGGCTCGAGCGCCACACGGCGGACCGGCCACCTCGTGGCCGGGATAAAACGACATATCAGCCCGAATACCAGCCCGCACCCCCAGGCCAGTTTACTACGGCCCGGGGCAACACTCAGGACCTGCGAGACAGATTGAAAAACAACGCAGGACAACCAAGATCGATCGACGGATCGAGGGGGCGCGCCCCAACACGCGACGATGACCGTCACGCTGGATATACTATCAACAAGTCCGGCTAGTCCGAATACAGCCACCCAGACCCATTCGAACTGTGTAGCCACATAGCCCGGCACAGAGGAGCCGCACACCCCCTCTGCTTCACTGACGAAGTGATGGATCATGAATTCCCAAAAGGGTTCAAACCCGTAAACATCGAATCATACGATGGCACAACAGACCCCGCAGTATGGATCGAAGATTTCCTTCTCCACATTCACATGGCTCGCGGAGACGACCTACACGCCATCAAGTATCTTCCCCTTAAGCTCAAAGGACCCGCCCGACACTGGCTAAATAGCCTGCTGATGACCCACAAGTGTAGGGGATCTATCGTAGTCCTCTAGATAAGTAAGAGTGTCGAACCCAACGAGGAGCAGAAGGAAATGATAAGCGGTTTTCAGTAAGGTTTTCTCTGCAAGCACTGAAATTGTAGGTGATAGATAGTTTTGTGATAAGATAAATTGTAACGAGCAACAAGTAGATAAAGAAAATAAAGTGAAGCAAGGTGGCCCAATCCTTTATGTAGCAAAGGATAAGCCTGGACAATTTCTAATAATAATAAAGGAGCTCCCGAGGACACATTGGGAATTATCGTCAAGCTAGTTTTCATCACGTTCATATGATTCGCGTTCGGTACTTTGATAATTTGATATGTGGGTGGACTAGAACTTGGGTACTGCCCTAACTTGGAGAAGCATCCCACTTATGATTAACCCCTATTCGAAGCATCCGCAACTACAAAAGAAGTATTAAGGTAAACCTAACCACAGCATTAGACATATGGATCCATATCAGCCCCTAACGAAGCAACGCATAAACTAGGGTTTAAGCTTCTGTCACTCTAGCAACCCATCATCTACTTATTACTTCCCCATGCCTTCCTCTAGGCCCAAATAATGGTGAAGTGTCATGTAGTCGACGTTCACATAACACCACTAGAGGAAAAGACAACATACATCTCAGCAAAATATCGAACGAATACCAAATTCACATGACTACTAATAGCAAGACTTCACCCATGTCCTCAGGAACAAACGTAACTACTCACAAAGCATATTCATGTTCATAATCAGAGGAGTAATAATATGCATAAAGGATATGAACATATGATCTTCCACCAAGTAAACCAATTAGCATCAACTACAAGGAGTAATCAACACTACTAGCAACCCACAGGTACCAATTTCTGGTTTTTATACAAGATTGGATACAAGAGATGAACTAGGGTTTTGAGAGGAGATGGTGCTGGTGAAGATGTTGATGGATATTGACCCCCTCCCGATGAGAGGATCGTTGGTGATGATGTTGGTGATGATTTCCCCCTCCCGGAGGGAAGTGTCCTCGGCAGAACAGCTCCGCCAGAGCCCTAGAATGATTCCGCCAAGGTTCCGCCTTGTGGCAGCGGAGTTTCGTCCCGTAAGCTTGCCCCCGATTTTTTCCAGGGTAAAAGTGATGATATAGCAGAAGATGGACGCCAGAGGCCCACCAGGGGGCCCAGGAGATAGGGAGCGCACCCCCAGTCTCCTGGACAGGGTGTGGGCCCCCTGGCCTATTTCTTTCGCTCGGAAATTCTTATTAATTCCAAAAAGTTGTTTCGTAGAGTTTCAGGACTTTTGGATCTGTGCAGAATAGGTTTCCAATGTTTGCTCCTTTTCCAGCTAGAATTCCAGCTGCCGGCATTCCCCCTCTTCATGGAAACCTTGTAAAATAAGAGAGAATAGCCATAAGTATTGAGATATAATGTGTAATAACAACCCATAATGCAATACATATTGATATAAAAGCATGATGCAAAATGGACGTATGACCTGCCCGCAAATTCCATTGGCAGTTGGGAAAACCTGGAAGACGCGTTCCTCGACAACTTCCAGGGCACATACGTGCGACCATCGGATGTCGATGACTTGAGACACATTACTCAACAGCCCGGAGAATCAGCCAGGAAATTCTGGACTCGGTTCCTAACTAAAAAGAACCAAATAGTCGACTGTCCGGATGCCGAAGCCCTGGCGGCCTTTCAGCATAATATGTGTGACGAGTGGCTCGCCCGACACCTCGGCCCGGGAAAACCCAAGTCCATGGCGGCACTCACGACACTAATGACCTGATTTTGCGCGGGCGAGGATAGCTGGTTGGCTCGCAATAGCACCACGCCACATTCCGGCACTTGAGACGTCCGCGACAATAAAGGCAAGCCACGATGTAACAGACATAAGCATCGGAACAATGGCGATAACACTGAAGACATGGCAGCCAATGCTGGATTCAGTGGCTCAAAATCCAGTCAGCGGAAAAAGCTGTTCAAAAGAAACAATCAGGGACCGTCCAGTCTGGACCACATACTAGAACATTCGTGCCAAATTCATGGCACCCCGGACAAGCCGGCAAACCACACTAATACAGACTGCTAGGTGTTCAAACAGGTCGGTAAAATAAACGCTGAAAACAAGGACAAGGGGCTGCACAGCGACGATGATGAGGAGCCCCGGCGTCCGAACACGGGGGGACAGAAGAAATTTCCTCCCCAGGTGAAAATGGTCAACATGATCTATGCCACCCACATCCCCAAACGGGAACCGAAGCGAGCACTACGGGACGTCTATGCGATGGAGCCAGTCGCCCCAAAATTCAACCCATGGTCAGCCTGTCCGATCACCTTTGATCGTAGGGATCACCCTACCAGCATCCTTCATGGCGGTTCAGCCGCATTGGTCCTCGACCTAATAATCAACAGATTCCACCTTACGCGAGTCCTTATGGACGGTGGCAGCAGCCTGAACCTGCTTTATCAGGACACAGTGTGCAAAATGGGCATTGACCCTTCAAGGATCAAGCCCACCAAAACCTCCTTTAAAGGTGTAATTCAAGGAG
Source organism: Triticum aestivum (assembly GCF_018294505.1). Taxonomy (NCBI): domain Eukaryota; kingdom Viridiplantae; phylum Streptophyta; class Magnoliopsida; order Poales; family Poaceae; genus Triticum; species Triticum aestivum. Next base: position 342,269,347 of record NC_057813.1, read on the forward strand.
TAGAGGCCCGTTGCACGGGCTCTATAACATTGGAAGTGGTCTTAAGATCTCCGGGTAACTTCTGAAGCGAAGAGTTAATCTTCGACATCGTCCCTTTCCGTAGTGGTTACCACGCACTACTTGGATGAACCGCATTCGCTAGATTCAATGCGGTACCACACTATGCATACCTCAAGCTCAAGATGTCGGGACCACGCGGGGTCATAATAGTCAACGGAAACATGGACCACTCTCTCCGTACAGAAGAGCATACTGCATCCCGCACCACGGAAGTACATTGTGGCCTCCTCCGACAAACTACCAATCCGGCGACGACAACCTCGAACACCGTCAAGCGAGTCCGGAGCACCCCACAACAGGATCGCCAGGCACGCCAAGAGCGCGACTAGCAGTCCGGCCTCCGCTTAAGCACCATCAAAGAAGTATTCGTGCCACGTATACACAATTACGCACTCAAAATACCATGGGCATAGGCGGAGGCGCAATAGTGAGTCAGTCAACAGTGCGGTACGACCGCAACATATCTTCATAAAACCCCCCTTTCCTATTTTTTCAGGAACCCGCTTTCAGGCAGCCTCTCCAGAAGAACCGGATTGTCGGACTTTCACAGGAGAGAAATCCAAGGAGGCAAAAGGCGTCACGCACAAAGGGAATACCCAGGTGGAATCTATTCACGATCATTAATACCTATTTTATATACTTGTATGCGGCCTGCCCTTGGATAGGACATGTCAAATAGTCCTATTTATCTCTGCTTAAACGCACTCATTGTAAACATACGCTTAAACGTATTATTCATCAATGAGGGATAATATATAGTGTCAGCTTATTATTCCTATTTACACATTTTTTCTATAAATGTGTGTTTAATATTGCATCCGTACACCTTGGTACGTTCATTTTGCCAGGGGCTGCTTATGGCGCCCCATAATATGGCAAGACAAGTCCGAACACTTTCAACAGTGCGGCGCCCCAAACTTATAGCACTATATGCATCAGCTCCGAATCATGTCTTGGGTCAATAGTTGGGTTAGCCCGGCTCCCTTGTTTTGGTGCCTTATGTTCCGTTATATCGGCTAAGGTAGCGCAGGGAGAACTACTGTGATTGTGTCCCGGTTCTTCCCAACGAGCACCTCAGTAGAGAAAGCCGAAAACTGACCGGCATGATGTGGCGAGAGCTGGTCGCTGTTCGAGAGGTCTTAAAATCCTTAAAGATTTTTCCGCTTTAGGGGAGGAATCGGCCTCGTCCGATTTAGGCATATATAGCGCCCCAATTCGGCCTTCTGAATTCTAGGGGCTTTGCCGAAATTTAAAATTGTAGACTTCTATGGCTAAGTGAAGGTTATAAAGCCGCATAGTCCGATTGCCTTGTTCGCTACGCTAGACACCTCCTTTAGGGACCAAATATTTGGATAAAGACCGTCTAGGTTTTCCACGAACACCCCATTACTAATTACATGAGGGCGGAAGCTGATGACGGGCCTACTTTCAGAATTTTATAAACAACCGCACAGAAGGTAATATTTTAAATCAAAAAGTGCTACATAGTGCAAGTAACTTCATCTTTATATTTCAAACATGACAGAAGTGAATTCACTCAAAAATTGTGTCCTTGGTACATTCATTGGCCACAAGACAAGCGCCCTTCATAACGACATTATAATATTTCTCGAGACAGTGATGCGCCTTGCCCTCCGGCGGCCCGTCCTTCACCAGCTTCTCCGCATCCAGCTTGCCCCAATGCACCTTCGCACGGATAAAGGCCCAGCGGGCACCCTCAATGCAAACGGATCGCTTGATCACTTCAAGTCGTGGATAGGCATTCACCATCCGCTTGATCAGGCCGAAGTAGCTAGTGGGTAGGGGCTCATCAGGCCACATCCGGACTATGAAATCTTTCATAGCAACTTCGGCCGCCCTGTGGAGTTCAACCAACTGCCTCAGTTGGTCACTTAGAGGCATTGGGTGTTCGGCCCCAGCATACTGGTACCAGAACAGCTTGTCTGTGGAGCTCCCCTCCTCAGCACGGTAGAACTCCGCGGCATCTGATAGGCTGCCTGGCAGATCTGGGAATGCCCCTAGAGATCTCCGAATTCGGGTAAGTAAAAGAAACGCCTCCTACACATGCTTTCTTTGCATAAAGAATGTCTTACCCGCCGCTATCTTCTTGGCCGCCTAGATTTCTTGATGTGCCTTTTCGGCTTCGGCCTTGGCGTCTTTCACACTCGCAAGGGCCTTCGCAAGCTCAGTCTCTTTCATCTTAAGATCATGCTCCAAGGACTTGAACTTTTTTCCGAGCTCCTAGAGCGCTTGCTGTACCTCGCCCACTCTAGCATCTTGCTTCTCGTGCTTCTTTTGCTCTAGAGCCTCCTTGTCCTCGGCCCCGGACAGCACTTTCTTCAGAGACGCCACTTCGGTGGTGGCCCCTGTTACAAAGTCACGACACTTTGTCGTTAGAATAACCAATTTTGTCTACCCTGCATTATATGCGAACGGGGTATCACTCACCTTTGTTCTCTTCGAGCTGCCTCTTCGTGAGGCCGAGCTCTCCCTGCACCTTCTCCAGGTCCCGTTTAAGTCCGGCGACCTCGGCTGTGCGGACAGCTGCGGCAAGCAGCACTGCCTGCTTATTCACATGCACACTTAATATTAGACTCCTGCGGATTATAATTGACCCTCCGTTTGGCTTTTCTTTCCTAACACCAAACAGAGTATCAGGGGCTACTACCTATCGGGTGGTAATTTCACACATTTTTATTACTTACCTCAAAGCCTGTCAGGAGGCTGGTGCAGGTTTCGGTTAGTCCACTCTTGGCGGACAGAACCTTCTGAATCACCGCACTCATAAGAGTACGGTGCTCTTCATCCATGGAAACGCCGTGAAGCTCTTCCAGCAGACCATCCGATGCCTCGGGCGTACCAGAAGTCCTCGACACGAACGGCTCACCCTCCCTAATGAGGGGCTACCTGCCTAAGTCCGGAACCATTGGAGGTTCCGGCACAGTATCCGGCTAAGAGCCCGGCTTGCTGTGGCTCTCGTCGGCACGATCCACGAGGATCTTATACCCCGTACGCCCGGCATCTAGAATGCCACCTTGGGGCGTCTCCAGAGTCACCTCCCCCTGGTCTGGGAGCCTTTGGGACAACACCTTCGTGTCATCCGCAGGCTGAGGAGTAGTGGCCGTCGGGAGGGAGTTCATCGCTGAATCACTCAAGGATCCATCCAAAGATGATACCTCGGGATGGAGCCTAGCCGTACTATTTATCTTCAGCGTTATAACAATACTATGAAGCAAAGTTGCACTAAAGTACAATAGAGTGCGGATACTTACGATCTTGCAAGGGGCTTCCCCCTAGGAAGCCACCCCCTCCTCGCTATAGGCAGCAGTGGTGGAGTAATCCAGAAGAGACGCCTTTCCCTTCTTGGACGTCCTCGCCCCCCCTCCGGGGCGGCCTTCCTCCTCTTCTCCTCCCCAGTGTGGGGAGGTAGAGTTTCTTCGTGTTTCCCCCCGCCTCCACGGGAGGAATCTGCCTCATCGTCTTCGGACGATGAGGGTATAACGGCCTTGCGCCGGGGACCCTTCTTGGTCCCCTAGACCGCCATCTTAGGTCCCCCATCCTCTCCAGATGGGGCGTCCTCTTCCTCTTCCTCCTCCTCTTCGGGGGAGGAGTGTGCCTCGTCTTCTTCGGTCGAGGCTTCGGTACAACCTTATGCCGGAGACCCTCCCTGGTCCCCGGAGCCTTATTCTCGACCTTTTTCTCCGGCGCCTTGTAGGGCACCAGGACTAGCATCTCCGTTAGGAGAGCATCTGCTGGGCCTTCTGGCAGTGGAGCCGGACAGTCAATCCGCTCCGCCGTCTCCACATACTCCTGATCAAATACACACGATGACTTAAGATTCCCCCATGAGTACATTGGGAAGAACTGAATCCGGTGGTAGTCAGAAAACTCACCGGACGAGGGATCCGCACGGCATGAAGCCCGCGGTCCTCGGATGTGGGAGGAGGTACTTAGGAGGCCTTGAACAGCACCTTCCAGGCGCCTTTATGCGTCATGCCGTAGAGCTTTTGAAGTGTCCGGTGTTCGGCCGGGACGAACTCCCATAGATTAAATGCCTGTCTTTGGCACGGAAGAATCCGGCGGACGAGCATGACCTGGACCATGTTGACAAGCTTGATTTTCTTGTCCTTCATGTTCTTGATACAGTCCTGGAGTCCGGTCAGCTCTACAGGTTCACCCAAGGCCAGGCCCTTCCTTTCCCAGGAGGTGAGCTGCATGGGTGTTCCGGATCGGAATTCGGGGGCCGCCGCCCAGTTGGCGTCGTGCGGCTCGGTGATGTAGAACCACCCCGATTGCCACCCTTTCACAGTCTCCGTGAAGGAGCCATCGAGCCAGGTGACATGGGGCATCTTTCCCACCATGGCGCCTCCACACTCCGCTTGCTGGCCGCTTACGATCTTCGGCTAGACGCAGAAGATTCGTAGCCACAGGCCGAAATGAGGCCTGATGCGGAGGAAGGCCTCGCACACGACAATAAACGCTGAGATGTTGAGGATGAAATTTGGGGCTAGATCGTGGAGATCTAGCCCGTAGTAGAACATGAGGCCGCGAACGAAGGTATAAAGTGGAAATCCCGGCCCACGCATAAAGTGGGCGAGAAATACGACCCTCTCGTGGGGCTCCGGAGTTGGAGTGACCTGCCCTTTGTCCGGGAGTCGGTGCGCGATGTCTGCGGCCAAGTACTCGGCCGCCCGGAGCTTCGTGATATGCCCCTCATTCACGGTGGAGGCCACCCACTTGCCTCCTTCTCCGGACATGTTTTGGCTGTGCGGAGAAAGCGTGAATCAGGGCGCTGGAGCTCGAGGGTGTGGGAATGGATAAGCATAAGAGGAAGAAGGCGTGGGTGAAAATGGGGAATCCTTATCCCTTTATAGAGGCGGCGAAAACGGTGTGCCTCCCCACTTTCCCGTTGAGAATCACTTATTTCCCAAGCGCCACGATTGATTGCGTGGTTGGGTTACCCACACCCGTATTGATGGAAATCCCGTAATAAGGGGACATGATCTCTGCTGTGACAATACGTGCCAATGAAACTACCTCACAATATGCGCTATGGCTAGTTATGGAAAAACAGTTCGAATAATGACCTGACCTTAGTGTTATGTCACCTTGTCTAAAGTTATTAGTAGGTTATATTTTGTTAAATATCATTCTCTCTACGGTGGTATGTGAAGATCATCTTGCAGATCCGGACACGGTCTAAGTGTTCGATAATTACTTTGTAGTATCCGGAGATGGAACCCGCCTTGCAGTGCCGAAGACAAAACTGTGCGCCGGACTCATCGTCATTGAAGCCTGGTACAGGGGCTACTGAGGGAGTCCTGGATTAGGGGGTATCCAGATAGCCGGACTATATACTTTGTCCGGACTGATGGAGCGTGAAGATACAAGACTCAAGACTCCGTCCCGTGTCCGGATAGGACTCTCCTTTGCGTGGAAGACAAGCTTGGCGATCCAGATATTATATTTCCTTTGTTGTAACCGACTCCATGTAAACCCTAGCCCTTTCTGGTGTCTATATAAACCGGAGAGTTTGGTCCTTAGAGGGACGATCTGTCAGGACCCCGACTCAATGCCACATCGATCTAGCATGTAACACCTCATATCACTTTGCGGCCTCACGCACGGTATTCCCACGGGTGTCGCCTTACCTTAGCCCGGGACCGTTTGCGCCTTTTGGCACACGTATATGACAGTGTCGCTAGCATCCATATGATAAGGAGCCCGGGCTGACATGGCTAGTCGTAAACCCAAAGTGGCACAGACTTACAGGGACAGGCATCCATGACCCAGCATCGAACGTGTCGGTCATCAGCGAGTGAAACCAGGCTGTAGCACTGGGCTAGCAGGACTCCGGTGAACCGGGCTGTAGCGGGCTAACAGGACTCCGGTATTCATCGCGTGACATTTCCCCGAAGGGACAGACACGGGAACGAAGAAGGACACATGCCGGCCAGCCTAAGTGTTCCGGAGCAGTAGCAAGCTACCATGGCTCGGTGGAAACACTAGGAGACATTTCCCCGTAAGAGAGGCTACTAAAGATAAACAACTAGATGGTCAGATCCCACACATACCAAGCATTTCAATAACATACACACAATATGCTCGATATGTGCAACTACAACATGGCATCACAACATGACTCTACGACTCAAGTAATTTATTCAATAGGCTCCGAGGAGCGAGATATTACAAACAGGGGTCTCACGACCCAACATTCAGAGCATACAAATCAAGCACATGCGGAAGCTATCATGTCTGAGTACAGACATCTATAAATGAAAAAGGCTGAGAAGCCTGACTATCTACCAGATCCTGCCGAGGGCACAAGATCGTAGCTGAGGTATCAAGCTAAACGTCGAAGTCCAAGCGGAACTACTAGTGAGACTGAAGTCTCTCTGCAAAACATAAAATAGGCAAACGTGAGTACAAATGTACCCAGCAAGACTTACATCAGATCTATCTACACATGCATCATTATCAACAAAGGGGATGGTGGAGTTTGACTGCAGCAAGCCAGCTTTGACTCGGTGGCTATCCTGAACTACGACTGCAAGTAACTCTTTTGAGGTGGCGCACACGAGTCCACATATTCACCATATCAATACACCACTATGGATCCGCTCCCGTCTCCCTACGAGAACGCCATCCATAGCACTCACGCTTATCTTGCGTATTTTAGAGTATCCACTTTCACTTGTCTATGAACTGATATAAGCAACCCAGAAGTCCTTTTCCGCGGACACGGCTATTCGAATAGATGATGTTAACCCTGCAGGGGTGTACTTCTTCACACACGCTCTCACCACTTACCGCCGTTTACACGACATGTACTCGGCAACCTTCAAGCGGAAGCCCAACGTGGGTGTCGGCCACGGCCTGCCTAAACACTCGAGTCTCTAGTCCAGGTTTATCGCCTATTCGGGTTCCATCCATGAGGAGATCCGGCCGGAGTTTCGCTCACAGCCCCAAACGATGTGAACAGGGTTCCGTGACACCAAACGGGCGCCCGGTTTACCCGGCCACGTGCCTACCGCATCACAGCCCACCCCTACGGTCAGCGCTGCGCACGGCCTCCAGCATACTACAAACACCAGAAACTACTTGCAACTCCTGGACAGAGGACAAGGGTGATTAAGAAGCCGAGAGGGTCCATTGGTTTCGGGCCCAATGCGTGGTAGTAGCTGAATCATGGATCACAAACACAGAACTCAGTTCCTGAGGACGGCTGCAATGAGACAACCCACCATGTACTCCTACATGGCCTCTCACCGCTACCTTTACCAAATCGTGTTCACACACTTAGCTCACACACAGTAGGACATGTTCACACACCTCTGATTCATCCCCGATGAATCAGACCTGACTCAACTCTAAGCAGTAGCAGGCATGACAAACAAGCATGAATGAGTAGGCACAACAGGGCTCAAACAACTCCTACTCATGCTAGTGGGTTTCATCTATTTACTGTGGCAATGACAGGTCATGCAAAGGATAAGGGGTTCAGCTACCGCAGCAAGTAACAGATGAATCGGTGTTGTCCTAATGCAGTAAAAGAGAGCAGGAGCGAGAGAGTAGGATTGTATCGGAATGAACAAGGGGGTTTTGCTTGCCTGGCACTTCTGAAGATAACATTGAGTCTTCATCAGTGTCAACGATCACATCCTCGGTATCACGTCTATCGAGAGGGGACAAATACCGGCAACACAGAAGGAAACACAATCAATGCAATGCACAATATGATGCATGATCACGACATAGCAAAATGAATGTGTTTTGGGCTAATGCATCTAGCAACAAGTTAAATGAAGTTGGTTTGAATACAAGATTCAAATTCAAACTCCATATGTGATTATTTAAATGCCCTTTAATTGATTTGTGCTAATCAGCAGCTATAAGTTGTTCTAACATGCATGAAAATGGTACAGATGGATTCCTTGAATTTTTCTGATAATTTTTCATATATAAATTATTTAATTTGGAGTTACGGTTAATTTTCTATGATTTATTGAAGTTTTAGGCATTTTCTGGAATTTCAGAATTAAATTAAATCCAGAAAATACTTATTGCGTCAGCCCCACGTCACAGTGACGTCAGCAGGGTCAACTGGGCGCCTCCAGGTCAAACCTGACCTGTGGGACCCATATGTCAGTGTCACAGGAGTTAATCCCGGTCAAACCCAGCGCTGACTGGGGTTTGACCAGGGGTGGGGCCTACTGTCAGTGGGTCAGTGGCTTAACTAAAAGTAGTTATTAACTTAACCAAAGTTAGCAGGGGCCGGGCCCACCTGTCATGGACCTAGGGGAGGTCAAACCCCTGGTCAGCCGAGGCTAACACGCCGGCGGCTCGTCGCCGGTGAAGCCCGAGACGGCGGAGGGGGTCGGAATTCCTCCTCCGGCGACCAAATGGCCGGCGGAGGGCAGCTACGCGTAGCTGGGAGTCGCCCGCATCCATTTGTGCAAACGGCAGGGGCTGAGGTGGCTCGAGCTCACCGGAACGGGGTCCGCGGCGGCGACCGGAGTTCGGGCCAGCACGGGCACGGGGCTACGCTTAGCGAGCGAGCGAGCTGAGAGGCTGGGCGGGCTCCTGGCAGATCCACGAGCTCGAGGTCGTGCTCGGACACGAGTTCGGTGACCTGCAACGACGGCGGCGACATCGCCGGCGGAGCCGAGCTCGCGGCTCCGGTGGAATCGAGGCTACAGGGCGCAATCGAAGGGGAAAAGAGGGAGGGGAGGCGTGGGAGCTCACAGCGGTGCCGTAGGGGTGGTTAGCCGGCTCGGGGACGCGACGATGGTGGTGAATTGACGATGAAGATCCTCGGCGGCCGGCGATGGAAACGGCGATGGTGGTGGCGTTGCAGCACGTCCGGGAGGTCCGTAGCTCAACGAGGAGGTGGAGGGGGTTGTGGCGGAGCTCGCAAGCACAGCGAGGGGTCGAGGGGGAGACGGTGGCTGCGGTGGTGCTCGTCGGTGGCGGCGGCTCCGCTCGGGTCCGAGAGGGAGAGAGAAACAGAGGAGGGGGAGAGCTCGGGAGGGAGTGAGGGGCGGTCGGGGAGGCGCGTGGCGTCGTCCGGGCGTCGCTGGGGAGGCCAGGGAGGAAGCAGGAGGTGGCTAGGGGGGGGGAAGCAGGAGGTGGCCGAGGCAGCGTCGGCGAGCGCCACGCCTCGCCTCTGCTCGTCCTCCTGGCAGAGGAGGAAGAGGACAAAGGAGGAGGAGGTGGGCTGGGCCGGCCACTTGGGCCGCCAGGTAAGCCCAGGTGAGATTCCTTCTCTCTCTCTGCTTTCTGTTTTATATTTCTGTTTTCTATTTTGTTCTGTTTTGTTTTAGTTTAGTAAAATACTAAACCATTTTAATAAATTCTGTAGTTTATTATGTGGTTTGCTAAAATATATACAAAGCCACTCACAAACTTCCAGAATTATTTGGAGTCATATTTAATATATATTAAATATAAATCCAAAGAAAATAGTTATTGGATTAATTCAAATGGCCAAAATAAATATCTCTGTGACTCCAAAAATATTGGTTTAAATTTTACCTCTCACCAATATTTCCATGGAATAACAGGAACATTTTCTTGGACTCATTTGAGAAGATTTAATTGTTGGTTGTTTTTAGAGGTTTCTGAGGCTTTGAAAATTCCTCAATTCAATTTCATTTGAATTTAAACATGATGCTCACATGAGGCTAACCTAGAGCAATGCCTGAAGCTAGGGATGTGACAACTCACCCCCACTAAACAAGAATCTCGTCTCGAGATTCAAGCGTAGGGTAGGATGAAGGGGAAACGCAAACTAGTACAATCTTCACGATCCAGGGTGCACTTCAGTTGAACGTTGATTCATTCACCATCTTTGACTCGAGGTCTTGCTCTGAGAAATCCTGTCACATGACATGGAGGGAAGAAGGAGACTCTAGAAGGGTTGATCTTCTCGAAGATCGAACAACTCACAGAATGAGACATAGCAACATCTCTTGAGCTGGGAGACGAAGCACAGATCTGAAGAAATGGAGTGAGACAGATGACGAGAGTTTACTAGGTAGACAACAACTTCACGCTTAAGGTGGTAATCGGTTGTCAATGTAGCGAGGAGTTGAATTGCCATGATACCATAACGATACACCTTAGGGAAGGTGACTCGAAGATACATCCCCTTAAGTGGCAAAAAGAATTACTTTTGATTCAAAGATCATTGAAACTCTTTAAACCAGCCTAAGACAATTCTCGAGCGATCGTTTGGAGGGGGTCAGTAGAATGGCATACTCAGACTTGGATGATGTGGATTACCTTGTTGAAGACAACGTAATGGATGAATTTTGCTTATCACCGGAAATGGAAGAGACCCATGGTAGAATGGCACATTGGCGGTGCAAGCTGGAAACAAAATGCAAATGCTGGGAATGATTCTGGTAACTGGTGAAGAACCCAACAATAGAGAGTGAATTCACTGTTGGAGTGGTTATAGCATAACCGAGGAAATCTGGGGCAATCCCAGCTAGTGCCGATGATAACACGTAGCGCTTGTGCGTGCTCTCAAGAACTTGAGCATTTCCATATTCATCAAGGTTTTACCACATCCGTGTCAAGGATCCTGGCAACACAACTTGCTACCACGATGAATGATGATGGATGATGCAGATGCAAAGGAAGATAACACCTTCTCAGATTACACCTTAGCGAAGCCAAGGAACAAAATCTGGATGATCGACCGAGAGACATTTAGCACTCCGCTTCTAATGTTCTCCTTGATGTGCTAGTGTAACCCATTCATAAATATGGTTTGGTATCTAGAACATCAAGTAAAGGTCGGACTTCGGGAACACAAAGATCCATAGGGGCAACTAGGGAGTAAATCCTACGAAATCCCTAGGGGGGGGTGGCCAACTTCCTCAAACAAGATACTATAATAATAGGTCTACCGGATGGGTGTGTTGGCCACGACATCCACCTTACCGGTTATCGAGAGACCAATATTATAGTTCTTAGGGAAATGTTCCAACCATCATATCTGCCTGAGATTCAGATCTGGTTGGTGTCAGGATAATCCAGACTCATCGAGTCTAGGAAGAAAAATGAAAGTTTGCAACACAATTCGACGAGATGACGTTGCGAGATTCTCGGGAAATGAACTACGATAGCAAGCTCCAAAACATGAGCTGGTTCTGCTACAAACATGTGAACACGTTGTCCCAGACAAGCATGACCACGTGGTAGTCTTATAATAAAACACTACCGAGTTCAGGAGGGGGAACCATCAACGAGGGTATCGAAGTTCTTTCATAAGTCCGGATTAGCTCTTATGAAGATACTCCTTCTCCTTGAACAAATCAATCAGTGGCTTGGTGTGCTAGGATACACATATGGAATGAAGGTTGCAAGTCTCCAGACCACAGAATACTTCGCACGTGTGCATGACTGACTTGCGATGATTCCAGAGGAAGCAACATTGACTTTCTCGAGTCCACAGCGGCAACTTGCATCAAATGCACATGAACTAGAGGAAGTCACTTCTTACATCCGAACATATGCTTCATGAGCTAGCATGAGCAAATGCTTTCAAAAGTTTCCAACACTAGCTTAATGTTCAGCAAAATTATGGAGAAGACAAGGATGTTGTCAATGGGCACAACAACAATTCATCTGGGTTTCCTTTTAAAAGGAATTCCATAGTTAAGTGAACACGGTGATAGCACTGGTCAGACTAAAGATGTAATGGTGTATGCTCGAGGGATCAACCACGAATAAGACAACATTACGAGCATCGTTGGTACTGATTTGATTTGACGATAGCCCACACTCAAATCAAAGGATTGATAAGACAATAGGTCCAGCATCTGATCACAAGGACCAATCGATGAAGATATCATCTTTCTTCAACACACACTACACAAGAATATCCCTTTGGAACGAACTAAGTCAGACAAGCTTTTATCTTCCAACTCTCCAAGTTGTTGTCTAGCTTAACCAACTAGCTCAGGGATATCTAACACCGATCTTGGAGAGAGGGTGGTTCACAAGAAAACCAACTTGATCACGAGATCAACATAGCGGTCAGGTGACAACCTGGTAATACTTCCGAGAAGATCTTCGGAAAATCACGAACCACGGGTATGTTACTAAGCTCGAGAACAATCTCGCTTTTGAGGGCAAGACGATATGATCAAATGAGTGAGGACTTGACAAGATCCTAACTCATCAATCGAAGGGTGCACCGAAATAAGGACTAGGTAGCACGATCAGTCTTAGAAGGATGATTCGAAAACCAACATACTAAGAATGAAATTATTATCCTTTAACTACCAAGCAACAGAGTTGCTAGCAGTATTGATTTCACACATCACAATTCATTTGTCGGTATTCCGGTTGCATCAACACGAGGGCCGAGGAATGAACAGTGATGGCAAGAAGTATCACTGTACCAAGAGTTCATGGGATGGTGTGCAATTACTATAACAATCCCGATATAAAGATGGTAATACTCCAAGGTAGAACAGAACAAAAGCTGGATTAGCATTTGATCTGCGGAATACAACTACTTTGACCCAATCCTAGATATGGATGAGGTACTGGAGTTTGTTTCTCCTAGTCATTCTGCGATAGAATGGCTTGACGGACCACAAGAGTAATAGACATCGATAAACGAACGCACGCATACTCTTGACTATCAATTGATAGACGAGGGTCAGAATGCAACTAAAGAGAGACAACTCAAAGGAACATATAACTTTCTGAGTTGTGGATGCATAGATTAGTATGTCGAACCAAGTTCAACATATTTCTTCCGGATAACCCATGCGGAAAGGTAGAACTGGCAGAGTCACGATTTATGAATGGAGAACTCCTCAAGAGTACTCTAATTGTGATTTTTTTTTGATCCAATAAACATCTGCCATAAGCGGTTCATAGTATTTGGAAGAAGGAAATACCACGGACCTCGAGGACTATCGCAAAGTTACTAATATCCTGAAGGAACTAGCAAACACTATCAACATGAAGTAAGTAGAGTGAATCTCGGGTTCAAAGCTCAAGGAGTAGAATACCTACTACTAAGTAGCATCACAGGATGCTTTCGAGAATGATGGCCAGAATCATCACACTGGGAACACAAATCATGGCTAAATTACTAGATGATCCCCTAAGACACCTAGGGTCATAATAATATCTCCAACATATATGTCAAGGTAACGGAGTACCTCAACTTACTGATTAGTGTGGTTAATCTGGCCCATGGGAACATTGAAACGGGAGGAAAGAATTTGCAAATTGCTTCCAACTATTTAGAAACCTGGGATGACTCGGACAGCATAACGACTGTAAATGCTCAGAAAAGATTTGAGACATTCACAAAAATGGTGGCATAACCACTTAGAAGCACAATATCAAGGTTTCGAGATCAACAATTAACATACAGAGGTAGAAACTGAACTGAGGCTTAAATCCAACAAACTTATAAGTCTACTGATTAGTAACACGTGATCCTAATAGAAAGAAGAGATAGCCTAGTTCTTAATCCCCGTAGAAGAGAAGATGACTCAGATCAGAAGGGCATAAGGTATAAGGAATAAAAAGAGCCTTACGTTCCATCCCACAATCAATTCCCTTATATAACTAAAGAATTTCTAGACTCAACTTCGACCAGTTTGGCTTGGTAATCCTACAGGCAGTCAAGCTCTGATACCAACGCTGTCAGGACCCCGACTCAATGCCACATCGATCTAGCATGTAACACCTCATATCACTTTGCGGCCTCACGCACGGTATTCCCACGGGTGTCACCTTACCTTAGCCCGGGACCGTTTGCGCCTTTTGGCACACGTATATGACAGTGTCGCTAGCATCCATATGATAAGGAGCCCGGGCTGACATGGCTAGTCGTAAACCCAAAGTGGCACAGACTTACAGGGACAGGCATCCATGACCCAGCATCGAACGTGTCGGTCATCAGCGAGTGAATCCAGGCTGTAGCACTGGGCTAGCAGGACTCCGGTGAACCGGGCTGTAGCGGGCTAACAGGACTCCGGTATTCATCGCGTGACATTTCCCCGAAGGGACAGACACAGGAACGAAGAAGGACACATGCCGGCCAGCCTAAGTGTTCCGGAGCAGTAGCAAGCTACCATGGCTCGGTGGAAGCACTAGGAGACATTTCCCGGTAAGAGAGGCTACTAAAGATAAACAACTAGATAGTCAGATCCCACACATACCAAGCATTTCAATAACATACACACAATATGCTCGATATGTGCAAATACAACATGGCATCACAACATGACTCTACGACTCAAGTAATTTATTCAATAGGCTCCGAGGAGCGAGATATTACAAACAGGGGTCTCACGACCCAACATTCAGAGCATACAAGTCAAGCACATGCGGAAGCTATCATGTCTGAGTACAGACATCTATAAATGAAAAAGGCTGAGAAGCCTGACTATCTATCAGATCCTGCCGAGGGCACAAGATCGTAGCTGAGGTATCAAGCTAAACGTCGAAGTCCAAGCGGAACTACTAGTGAGACTGAAGTCTCTCTGCAAAACATAAAATAGGCAAACGTGAGTACAAATGTACCCAGCAAGACTTACATCAGATCTATCTACACATGCATCATTATCAACAAAGGGGATGGTGGAGTTTGACTGCAGCAAGCCAGCTTTGACTCGGTGGCTATCCTGAACTACGACTGCAAGTAACTCTTTTGAGGTGGCGCACACGAGTCCACATATTCACCATATCAATACACCACTATGGATCCGCTCCCGTCTCCCTACGAGAACGCCATCCATAGCACTCACGCTTATCTTGCGTATTTTAGAGTATCCACTTTCACTTGTCTATGAACTGATATAAGCAACCCAGAAGTCCTTTTCCGCGGACACGGCTATTCGAATAGATGATGTTAACCCTGCAGGGGTGTACTTCTTCACACACGCTCTCACCACTTACCGCCGTTTACACGACATGTACTCGGCAACCTTCAAGCGGAAGCCCAACGTGGGTGTCGGCCACGGCCTGCCTAAACACTCAAGTCTCTAGTCCAGGTTTATCGCCTATTCGGGTTCCATCCATGAGGAGATCCGGCCGGAGTTTCGCTCACAGCCCCAAACGATGTGAACAGGGTTCCGTGACACCAAACGGGCGCCCGGTTTACCCGGCCACGTGCCTACCGCATCACAGCCCACCCCTACGGTCAGCGCTGCGCACGGCCTCCAGCATACTACAAACACCAGAAACTACTTGCAACTCCTGGACAGAGGACAAGGGTGATTAAGAAGCCGAGAGGGTCCATTGGTTTCGGGCCCAATGCGTGGTAGTAGCTGAATCATGGATCACAAACACAGAACTCAGTTCCTGAGGACGGCTGCAATGAGACAACCCACCATGTACTCCTACATGGCCTCTCACCGCTACCTTTACCAAATCGTGTTCACACACTTAGCTCACACACAGTAGGACATGTTCACACACCTCTGATTCATCCCCGATGAATCAGACCTGACTCAACTCTAAGCAGTAGCAGGCATGACAAACAAGCATGAATGAGTAGGCACAACAGGGCTCAAACAACTCCTACTCATGCTAGTGGGTTTCATCTATTTACTGTGGCAATGACAGGTCATGCAAAGGATAAAGGGGTTCAGCTACCGCAGCAAGTAACAGATGAATCGGTGTTGTCCTAATGCAGTAAAAGAGAGCAGGAGCGAGAGAGTAGGATTGTATCGGAATGAACAAGGGGGTTTTGCTTGCCTGGCACTTCTGAAGATAACATTGAGTCTTCATCAGTGTCAACGATCACATCCTCGGTATCACGTCTATCGAGAGGGGACAAATACCGGCAACACAGAAGGAAACACAATCAATGCAATGCACAATATGATGCATGATCATGACATAGCAAAATGAATGTGTTTTGGGCTAATGCATCTAGCAACAAGTTAAATGAAGTTGGTTTGAATACAAGATTCAAATTCAAACTCCATATGTGATTATTTAAATGCCCTTTAATTGATTTGTGCTAAACAGCAGCTATAAGTTGTTCTAACATGCATGAAAATGGTACAGATGGATTCCTTGAATTTTTCTGATAATTTTTCATATATAAATTATTTAATTTGGAGTTACGGTTAATTTTCTATGATTTATTGAAGTTTTAGGCATTTTCTGGAATTTCAGAATTAAATTAAATCCAGAAAATACTTATTGCGTCAGCCCCACGTCACAGTGACGTCAGCAGGGTCAACTGGGCGCCTCCAGGTCAAACCTGACCTGTGGGACCCATATGTCAGTGTCACAGGAGTTAATCCCGGTCAAACCCAGCGCTGACTGGGGTTTGACCAGGGGTGGGGCCTACTGTCAGTGGGTCAGTGGCTTAACTAAAAGTAGTTATTAACTTAACCAAAGTTAGCAGGGGCCGGGCCCACCTGTCATGGACCTAGGGGAGGTCAAACCCCTGGTCAGCCGAGGCTAACACGCCGGCGGCTCGTCGCCGGTGAAGCCCGAGACGGCGGAGGGGGTCGGAATTCCTCCTCCGGCGACCAAATGGCCGGCGGAGGGCAGCTACGCGTAGCTGGGAGTCGCCCGCATCCATTTGTGCAAACGGCAGGGGCTGAGGTGGCTCGAGCTCACCGGAACGGGGTCCGCGGCGGCGACCGGAGTTCGGGCCAGCACGGGCACGGGGCTACGCTTAGCGAGCGAGCGAGCTGAGAGGCTGGGCGGGCTCCTGGGAGATCCACGAGCTCGAGGTCGTGCTCGGACGCGAGTTCGGTGACCTGCAACGACGGCGGCGACATCGCCGGCGGAGCCGAGCTCGCGGCTCCGGTGGAATCGAGGCTACAGGGCGCAATCGAAGGGGAAAAGAGGGAGGGGAGGCGTGGGAGCTCACAGCGGTGCCGTAGGGGTGGTTAGCCGGCTCGGGGACGCGACGATGGTGGTGAATTGACGATGAAGATCCTCGGCGGCCGGCGATGGAAACGGCGATGGTGCCGGCGTTGCAGCACGTCCGGGAGGTCCGTAGCTCAACGAGGAGGTGGAGGGGGTTGTGGCGGAGCTCGCAAGCACAGCGAGGGGTCGAGGGGGAGACGGTGGCTGCGGTGGTGCTCGTCGGTGGCGGCGGCTCCGCTCGGGTCCGAGAGGGAGAGAGAAACAGAGGAGGGGGAGAGCTCGGGAGGGAGTGAGGGGCGGTCGGGGAGGCGCGTGGCGTCGTCCGGGCGTCGCTGGGGAGGCCAGGGAGGAAGCAGGAGGTGGCTAGGGGGGGGGGGAAGCAGGAGGTGGCCGAGGCAGCGTCGGCGAGCGCCACGCCTCGCCTCTGCTCGTCCTCCTGGCAGAGGAGGAAGAGGACAAAGGAGGAGGAGGTGGGCTGGGCCGGCCACTTGGGCCGCCAGGTAAGCCCAGGTGAGATTCCTTCTTTCTCTCTGCTTTCTGTTTTATATTTCTGTTTTCTATTTTGTTCTGTTTTGTTTTAGTTTAGTAAAATACTAAACCATTTTAATAAATTCTGTAGTTTATTATGTGGTTTGCTAAAATATATACAAAGCCACTCACAAACTTCCAGAATTATTTGGAGTCATATTTAATATATATTAAATATAAATCCAAAGAAAATAGTTATTGGATTAATTCAAATGGCCAAAATAAATATCTCTGTGACTCCAAAAATATTGGTTTAAATTTTACCTCTCACTAATATTTCCATGGAATAACAGGAACATTTTCTTGGACTCATTTGAGAAGATTTAATTGTTGGTTGTTTTTAGAGGTTTCTGAGGCTTGAAAATTCCTCAATTCAATTTCATTTGAATTTAAACATGATGCTCACATGAGGCTAACCTAGAGCAATGCCTGAAGCTAGGGATGTGACACGATCACAATCATAATCATCATAGGCTAGCTTCTAGGGTTTAGCCTCTACGATCTCGTGGTAGATCAACTCTTGTACTACTCATATCATCAATATCAATCAAGCAGGAAGTAGGGTTTTACCTCCATCGAGAGGGCCCGAACCGGGGTAAACATTGTGTCACTTGCCTCTTGTTACCATTAGCCTAAGACGCACAGATCGAGACCCCTACTCGAGATCCGCCGGATTTGACACCGACACTCGGGAGGCACCTCCATGGTGGCATGCAGATCTTTCTGAAGACAAAGAATATTCAAGATTAGATGAGGATTTGAAGGCAACGATCCATGACAAGATCCTTGCCGAGGAAACCCACAAGACTCCCGGCGAGATCCTTGCTGGGGACACCAGCATGCCACGGCAAGAGCCTTGCCGGGCCACCCGGCAAGACCCTTTCCAAGGGTGTCAGCGAGGCCACTACCAGGCCTGCACCAACCAAATCTCTACCGCCGTTCACATGCAGCTGCCAGCCCAACCAGCTGGGCAAGCACCTGTGTGGCAACATGAAGCTTCTAGGCCAACTCAGCACATGCCTGCGTCGCAGCATGCGGATCTTCGTTGAAGCTCCACCACCGCGCCACCTCAGTTGCTTGCCTGCCTACATGGTGCCGCATGCATCACTGGCCAGGGCGCGTGTCAAAGCGAGGAGGAGCAGCGACGGACGGGACGGGCCTCGCTCTCGTCCCCGATAAAGTGAGAGGACACCTAAGCTATGCATTAAATGTGTCTTGTCCTATAATGTGAGTGATAAACTCATAGCACTGTAGGCCTTTCCACCTCCTGTGTGCCACTATGGCAGCCCCTTTCGACTATAAAAGGAGGCCCATGGCGTACTGGAGGGGATTTTGGCACTTTTGAACCACGCAGCCACCGTAGCATGTTCAAGAGCTCAAGAACACTCAATACATCCACCAAAGCAGGACTAGGGTTTTACGCGTTCCTCACGGCCTGAACCTGGGTAAACGATCCTTGTGCTGGTTACCAATGTTGCCCTTCTCGCAATCCCACGCCCCGCAACCGCAGAAGAGATCCTCGTGATCCCATAGGTGTCGTTTCCCACCGACATCTTTGGCTTGCCAGGTAGGGGAAGCAATTGTGAGAATCTGTTCTAGTAGTTGGCCTAGCTTCATCACCATGGCTCCAAAGAAGAAGACAACCACGGTGATCGGTTCGTCCGGGACCGGACTGCCAGTACCGGTGCGGACCAGTAGCGGGCCAGTCGCAGAGAGAACCCGTGGCACATCACGCGAACATCCACATCACCTTGGCAGTCCAGGCCTGGTGAGCGGCGTCATTCGTACGCCAGGCGACGAGCCACACGTCGCGGGCTCCAGAGACGGAGTCGGGCCCCCCGCAGGCGGCATGGGGCCCTCCAGGGGCATCGTCGTGCCGCCAGACGGCGGCGCAGCGACCTCCAAGATGCCAACACCGGCGCCCATGGCTCGCTCTTCTCAGGTCGTGCGCGATGAGAAGCGCCGCCCTGCTGGTGACCCTGGGCGCCGCCCTGGGAAGAGTCCCATGCGCCATTCACATGATGGGTAGGGCCAGCATGCGCGCCGAGGTGCGGGCGAAGGTGGCGGACGGCTGCGGGGTCGTGATGGGGCTCCTTCTAACGCGGTTAGAAGTCGAAGCGCATCGCGGTCCACACAGCTTTCGCCGCCGCCTGCGATAGCAGAAGCCCTAGCACGTGCGTAGCTGCTCCTCGACTTTCCTCCCGCTGCGGAGAAGCTTGACGAATGGAGGGCCACCGTCCGGAGCCTCATTGGCATCGCTAACAACGACGAGTTGTAGCCAGCGGGACTCGTAGGCCGTCGCTCCGTCGAGCCGCCGCATGCCAGCGGAGGTCGGGCCGAAGGCGATGTGGCCACGGTGCACTCCCCTCCTCCATGCCGGCCACCGCGGGTGTCGGTCCGTCGCGACGATGCTCCTTGATGATATCTCCATAGCGTCTTCCGACCCGCGAACCCATCGCGATTAATGCCAAGTGCTTCGGGAGCGAGCTCATGAACACGCTCGAACCACCATCGAGCGCCGGCGTGACGCGCAACACCGGTCGGATAGGCGGGCAGGGCCCACTACAGAGCACCCAGCACCGGGAGGCTATGGCGGCCTTGTAACGCCCCGGATTTGTTGCGCCAGGTGTCCGCCAGTTATTCGCCGCCATTCCCATATCATTTGCTTGCGTGTTGCATTTTATCATGTCATCATGTGCATTTCATTTTGCATACGTGTTCATCTCATGCATCCAAGCATTTTCCCCGTTGTCCGTTTTGCAATCCGGCGCTCCTATGTCATCCGGCGTTCCCCTTTTTTCTCCTGTTGTGAGCGGGTGTTAAACGTTCTCGGAATGGCCCGAGGTTTGGCAAGCAGCCTTGGTATACCACCGGTAGACCGCCTTTCAAGTTTTGTGCCATTTGGAGGTCGTTTGATACTCCAACGGTTAACCGAGGGACCGAAAAGGCCTCGTGTGTGTTGCAGCCCAACACCCCTCCAAAGTGGCCCAAAACCCATCTAAGTCCCCTCCATGCTCTCGGACGTTCGATCACGATCGCGTGGCCGAAAACCTCTCCTCATTTGGACTCTCCTAGCTCCCTCTACCTATAAATATGTGTCCCTCCCCGTCCAAATCGCAGACGAAACCCTAGCCCCGCTCCCCTTGCGTGCCGGACATGTCCAATCCCGCGCCGGACGCGTCCGCCGCTGCCGCCCCAGCCAATAGGAGCCCGCCACATCGCCCCTGCGCCCTTTCTCTCTCCTCCTCCACCGCGCCAGCCGCCGCGGCCCGCCCGGGCCCAGGGCAAGCCCGCCCAAGCCCATCGGGGCCCGGTCTCCGCCGCCGCTCGGCCCGAGCCACCGCTCGCGGCGCCCCGCCTCGCCGTGCGCCTCCGTGCCCTCCGCGCGCCTCGCCGGCCGCCGGAGCACCGCCGCCACCCGGTCCCTCGCCGCCCTGCTCTGCCGCCTCCTCTGCGCCCGTCGCCGTCCCCGCCGCCAGCGCCTCCCGCGCCGCCGCTCGAGGGGAGGAGCCCCTCGATCCACGCCGCCGTCCATCCCCGCTGCCAACCGGCCTCCGCGCCGTCCGAGTAAGCCGCGGCCTCCGCCCGCGCGCTGGTGCCGCGCTCGCCTCCACCGCGCCACCCCTCGCCGGACCCCGTACCGCCTCTCCGGCCTCCTCCTCGCCGGATCCGGCCCTCTCCGCCCCGAGTTCGTCTTCTCCGGCCATCCCCGAGTCCAACTCCGGCGAACCTCGTTCTCCGCGCCAGATCTGGATCTGAGAAGAGGTTGACCCCGTTTTTCACCAAGTCCCTGATATTTTTTGACATTGTCATGCCATGTTCATCGCATCATATCTCCATGCATACTGCTCCATTTTGTGCGTGTAATATGTCAAATTGTTCGTCTCAACGAGTACTGCATTTCATTCCATTGCATAATGTTCATTTGAGCTCATCTTGATGCCTGAATCATCGTTGCAACAGTGCTATATGATGTTGTCTGCTGTCTGTTAATAGAACATGCTCATTTGTCATTTTTGCCATGTTTG
Source organism: Triticum aestivum (assembly GCF_018294505.1). Classification (NCBI taxonomy): domain Eukaryota; kingdom Viridiplantae; phylum Streptophyta; class Magnoliopsida; order Poales; family Poaceae; genus Triticum; species Triticum aestivum. The sequence goes on from NC_057813.1 coordinate 342,290,841, forward strand.
ATGTGTGCTTCTTATGAGGTTGATGTCTAGATGTGTTTTGAACTATGCCATGTCATCTTCACAGAGGTGCTTACCATGTATTTTTGTGATCAATGTGGTGACTAGCACAAGCATGTAAACTAGGGTTCGTGATGTTGCTGATTTTAGTCCCTGTTCTGCTGTTATTTTGATGTCATGTAAACATGATGCTACAGAGAGATCCATGCTTATTTTGAGATACTTCATTAAGGATGTTTTGAACATATGGTTTTTCTCTAGCCATTAATGCCCCTGTTTGCAATTATGGAGTAGTCTAGCATGTCATTTTCATGCTCTACTTTTTCTACAAAATGTTTCCTGGCAGATTGTTTACATGTTATTCAATTTTGCCAAGGTTGTTGTAGTTGATCCTTGCATGCTATGAACTTGTTCTTGCCTTGGTTTGTTTCATAAACATGTCTTCTTGCTGATGCTATGATTATCTTGTCATGCAATGACTTGTGGTGAGTGAATCGAGCTTGTTAAGTAGTGTACTTGTTGTTGCTGTTTTGCTAGGCTGAATATGTTATTTCGTGATGCTATGTAAACCTGCTGCTACAAGTCATTATATGCATAATCTGGAGATGTTCACTAAGAGTGTTTTGTTATACATGTCATGATCTATCCATCCATGCCCCTAGTTGCATTTATAGATTGTTGTAGCTTGTTGTAATCTTGCTCCAAAGTTGCTAAATAATGTTGTTGTCAGCCTGTTAACATTAAGTTCAGTTGTTACCATGATTGTTGCTAGTGTTCCATGCACCCTATGAACTTGAACTTGCCATGTTTAGCTTCTCAAACATGCATTATTACTGCTGGTTGCCTTGCCATGCCATTTTTTGCTCTATGGTGAGTGGTACAAGCTCACCAACATGCCTACTTATTGTTGTTCCTGCCATGTATGAATCTGTATTATAACTTGCTATGTTTACGTGGGTGCCATCATATCTTCTGATCCTTTTTGGCTCATGGTCAGTAAGGGACTTTTGATCTATGCAATTAGTAGATTCTTTCCATGCCTTTGTTTGACATGTTAAGTTCCTGTAACATGTTGTTTGATAGCTCTAAACATTGCAACCTGATGTTAATTTCTGCAAAGTCTGAACTGTTATTATTTGCAATCTTGCCATGTGTGTTTGAGCATGTTCTAGTAGTTTCTGGAGATAGCTCAGTGTTCATGTTTTGTTATGCTTTACCTGTACATCACGCCCATGCCTTTTGTTTTCTTGTTGAGGTCCTGTAGCATGTTGTTTTGATGCTTGCAAGATGCCTAGTTGCTATTTTGGACAGATTGTTGCTATAACTTGTTTAGTGTGCGAGTGTTGAATCGTTGCTCCATTTTGAGTGTGCTCTATATGAAGCTTGCTTGATTTTGCATGTAGTTTCATATTATCATGTTGCATCCTTGTTTTGAGGTGTTTGCTTGATGTTTGTATGCATTTTGCATCAATGCCATGTTTAACTTGTTTTGCTCATATCTTCTAGGCCGTAGCTCCGAACTAAATGAACTTTATATGTAACTTGACTAGAATCTCGTGTAGATCATCTTGGTGCATCTTAACTTCCTGTTTAACAACTTGAACATAAAGTTTATTTAGATCTGGACCAACTTCGAAATTTGCATATGAGGACTTACCGGATTTGTTATATGTTGTTCCCGGCCTCATTTAAACTTGCCTTGATATGTTGCTCTTGTTTGCATCATATCTTGCCATAAGTAGCTTCATGTAGCCTTGTCATGCATCATGCTTATTGTGCATCATGCCTTGTTCATGTGTGGTGTGTTTACCATGTTGTGTGCTTCTTCTTGTTAGTTCCTGTTTCATTGCGATCGTGAGGATTCGTTCATCTACGCTTGGTTCGGCTTGATCCGTTCGTCTTCTTCATGGACTCGTTCTTCTTCCTAGCGGGATTTCAGGCAAGATGACCGCTACCCTGGATCTCACGACTATCATTGCTATGCTAGTTGCTTCGTTCTATCGCTATGCTGCGTTACCTATCTTTTGCTAATCAAGCCATCCCAAATTTCCATGAACCTCTAACCTTTGACACCCTTCCTAGCAAACCGTTGCTTGGCTATGTTACCGCTTTGCTCAGCCCTCTTATAGCGTTGCTAGTTGCAGGTGAAGTTGAAGATTGCTCCATGGTGGACAGGATTTTGGTTGGGATATCACAATATCTCTTATATTATTAATGCATCTATATATTTGGTAAAGGGTGGAAGGCTCGGCCTTATGCCTGGTGTTTTGTTCCACTCTTGCCGTCCCTAGTTTCTGTCATATCGGTGTTATGTTCCCGGATTTTGCATTCCTTACGCGGTTGGGTGATTTATGGGACCCCCTTGACAGTTTGCTTTGAATAAAACTCCTCCAGCAAGGCCCAACCTTGGTTTTACCATTTGCCTCACCACCACCTACTTTTCCCCTGGGAGTCGCGCTCTCGAGGGTCATCTTTATTACAGCCCCCCCGGGCCAGTGCTTCTCTAAGTGCTGGTCTGAACTAGAGCCCTTTGCAGTGCCCCCTCAGGGAAACTTGAGGTCTGGTTTTAGTTGTACGGATTGCTCATCCGGTGTTGCCCTGAGAACGAGATATGTGCAGCTCCTATCGGGATTGTTGGCGCATCGGGCGGTCTTGCTGGTCTTGTTTTACCATTGTCGAAATGTCTTGTAAACCGGGATTCCGAGCCTGATCGGGTCTTCCTGGGAGAAGGTATATCCTTCGTTGATCGCAAGAGCTTATCATGGGCTAAGTTGGGACACCCCTGCAGGGTATAATCTTTCGAAAGTCGTGCCTGCGATTATAGGCAGATGGGAATTTGTTAATGTCCGGTTGTAGATAACTTGACACCAGATCTGAATTAAAACGCATCAACCGTGTGTGTAGCCGTGATGGTCTCTTTTCGGCGAAGTCCGGGAAGTGAACACGGTTTTTGGGTTATGTTTGACGTAAGTAGTAGTTCAGGATCACTTCTTGATCATTGCTAGCTTCACGACCGTTCCTTTTGCCTCTCTTCTCGCTCTTATTTGCGTATGTTAGCCACCATATATGCTTAGTCGCTGCTGCAACCTCACCACTTTACCCCTTCCTTTCCCTTTAAGCTTTGCTAGTCTTGATACCCATGGTAATAGGATTGCTGAGTCCTCGTGGCTCACAGATTACTACAACAACAGTTGCAGGTACAGGTTATGCGATGATCATGACGCGAGAGCGATGTTTGCTTGTTTGGAGTTCTTCTTCTGCTTCTTCTTCGATTAGGGGATAGGTTCCAGGTCGGCAGCCTGGGCTAGCAGGGTGGATGTCATTTGAGTTTCTGTTTGTGTTTCATCCGTAGTCGGATGTTGATCTTATGTATTGTGATGTTATATTCGTGTGGCATTGTATGCCTCTTGTATGTATCCCCATCTATTATGTAATGTTGATGTAATGATATCCACCTTGCAAAAGTGTTTCAATATGCGGTTCTATCCTTGCTGGGACCTTCGAGTCTCTTTAGGATAGAATCGCATATTGGGCGTGACAGGCCTACCCTATGAGGTGGGTTGTCCGGCCTTCACCCATGAGTTGCGGCAGTTCCAGTGGCCCTCCCACCGCATGTTCAAGCCTGACGTTGGCGAGAAGTACAACCGCATGACTCACCCGTCGGAGTTCCTCGGCATCTACACCATCGCGATGCAAGCTGCTGGGGCCCGCGAGGATAAGGTGCTTGCCAATTACTTCTCGTTGGCACTCAAGCCCAATGTTATGTCATGGTTGATGCACTTGTCGGTGGACTCCATTTCTTCTTGGGCGGGTCTGTGTCATTTGTTGGCACCTTTACTGGAGGCCACCAAGCTCATGGCCAGGCGAGCGACTTGAACATCATCCCCCAGAAAGAAGGAGAAAACTTGCGTAAGTACATCCAAAGGTTCAGCCGAGTGTAGTACAACATCCCCGACGTTCATCCTGCCGCCGTGATCAGTGCATTCCATTAGAATGTGCGCAATCGTAAAATGCGTGAGGAGCTAGCGATGAACAAGGTCAGGGATGTGGCCAAACTTTATGTTCTGGCCGATCGGTGCGCTCGGGCTGAAGAGGGAAGGAAGTACCCCGTCGAAGACGCCGGCGCCGAAACCGACTCCACGGATGATACTGCCACCCCGGCGAAGAAGGGCCGACGCCATAACAGGAAGCGCAAGGGCAAGACCGTACTTGCCGTCGAGGAGTCCGATGATACCGGCGCCACGAAGAAACCCAAGGCGAGTGACCCCGGCAAGGAGGTTGCCGAGTATTTCGCTTGCCGGGCCTTGGCGGCTGCCGCTAAGCTAGGGGGCTCCGACAAGCAGTATTGCAAGATCCACTACACCAAGGGCCATGACCTCCAGAACTGCCGGCAAGTGGAGCTGCTCGCTGAGAAGCAGAAACCCGAGTATGAGCGGCGGGACAAGGAGAAGGGCCAAGAGGGTGCCGAGGGATCCGGCAAGAAGCATGGCGGCCAAGGAGGCGGCCGCGACAAAGATAATCAGTAAGAGGGGCCCGCTCGGGGCCGCGACAAGAAGCAGGAAGACGATGATCACGACAAGGACGGTGAGTCCGGCGACCTCGAGTTCCAGAAAGCCACAGAAGCCATGTACGTCGATGGAGGCGCCTCGCTGCATACATCCCACCGCCAGCTCAAGCAGTGGGCACGTGAGATCACAGCAGTGGAGCCGTTGCTCGACGCACGGAAGCCGCTGAAGTGGTCCAGCATGCCTATCATCTTCGACACCGAGGACCATCCTGACCGCACTACTGCGGTCAAGTGCTTGCCGTTGTTGGTTTCACCAACAATCTGCAACCTCAAGGTGACGAAGATGCTGGTTGACGGCGGGGCCAGTCTGAACTTGATCTCGCCTGTTGTGATCAAGAGGCTGCAGATCCCTGATGGAGACGTCGAGGAGACGGCCACGTTCCAAGGGGTCAACCCAGGGAGGAGCCAGCCAAAGGGAAAGGTCACGCTGCCCGTGATGTTCGGGGGCCACCTGAACTACAGGACGGAGAGGATTGTCTTTGATGTAGCCGAGATCCCCTTGCCCTACAACGGTATCCTCGGCCGCCCGGCACTAGCCAAGTTCATGGCGGCTTCGCATTACGCCTATAACACGCTGAAGATGCCCGGGACGATGAACATCATCACCATCCCCTCCGACAAGAAAGACGCGTTGATTTGCGCCGACCAACTCTACCAGGTGGTAGTTGCAGCAGTTGCCGCCAAGGCACCCGCTCCTGCCGACGGAGTCCCGGGAGGGAAACAGACTGGCGAGACCCCTCGCACCCACTCCGGCAAGCGCACCTCTTCGGATTGTTGCGCTCCCATTGAGGACGTGCCAGAGAGCTCCACCGGCAAGATCAAGAAGTCCAGAGCTGTGCCACCAGGGACTAAGAAGGTACCCGTCAAGGAGGACGGAACAGGGGGAATTTTTACCATAAGCTCCACCCTCAACAGCAAATAGGAAAGCGATCTCGTCACTTTCCTATAGGCGAATGTCGATGTGTTTGCATGGCAAGCCTCCGACATCCCCGACGTTCCTAGGGAAGTGATTGAGCACCATCTTGCTATTTGTCCTCATGCACGGCCCGTCAAGCAGAAGGTCAGGAAGCAAGGTCTAGAGAGGCAGGAGTTCATCACGGAGGAGATCAGAAAACAAGAGGTGGCAGGCTTGGTAAGGGGGGTGCTCCATCTGATGTGGTTGGCCAATCCGGTAGTGGTGCGCAAGGCAAACGGAAAGTGGAGACTATGTATTGATTACACATACATCAATAAAGCTTGTCCAAAGGATCCCTTGCCGTTACCGCGCATCGACCAGATTGTTGACTCCACGGCTGGGTGTGACCTGTTATCATTCCTCGACGCCTACTCAAGGTACCACCAGATCTTCATGACAAAAGAAGACGAGGAGAAGACAGCGTTCATCTCCCCATGTGGTACGTATTGCCTTTTCAGATGCCTTTCGGGTTGAAGAGTGCTGGCTCAACCTTTTCAAGAGCAGTCCAAATTGGTTTTGAGCCCCAGCTACACAGAAATATGAAAGCTTATATGGATGACATAGTGGTCAAAACCAAGGACAAAGCAACACTTGTGCAAGATCTGGAGGAAACATTTGCAAACCTGCGCAAGATCAACCTCAAATTGAACCCTTAGAAGTGTGTCTTCGGTGTCCCGTCCGGCAAGCTTCTCGGGTTCTTTGTGTCGCAGCGCGGGACTGAGGCAAACCCAGATAAGATCAAGGCCATCAAGCAGATTGAGGCAGCTAAACGGATCAAAGACGTGCGCCGGCTCACTGGCTGTGTTGCCGCCATGAGCAAATTCATCTCCAAGTCCGCGGAGCGTGCCCTTCCCTTTTTCAAGATCTTGAAAAAGATGGGCCCAATGGAGTGGACCCCGGAGGCCGAGGCAGCGCTACAGGATTTGAAGAAGTACCTCTCCTCTACCCTAGTACTGGTTGCGCCCAAACCACACAAACCATTGCTGTTGTACTTAGCGGCAACGAATCAGGTGGTTAGCGCCGCACTAGTGGCGCAGAGAGAGGTCGACGAAGAGGCAGCGACAGCGGCAGAGTCAACGGATCGCGAGCCAGAACCCTCCCCGACAGGGCTCGGTCCCGGCAAGACTGAGTCCCCGGCAGAGGCTGACGCCAGCGCGATAGGGCTCGCGCGACTGGGTGAAGTGACGCAGAAGAAGAAAATGGTGCAGCACCCAGTCTACTTCGTCAGCTCCCTCTTGCAGGGGGCTAGGTCGAGGTACTCAGGTGTGCAAAAATTGCTCTTCGGCCTCCTCATGGCCTTGAGGAAGCTGTGTCATTACTTCCAAGCGCACGAGATCACCGTGGTCACCCGCCTCCTGTTGCAACGGATACTGCATAACCCAGATGCAATGGGGAGGATCGTGGAATGGGTCCTGGAGCTGTCAAGTTTCGATTTATAGTTCGAAAGCACCTCAACGATTCAGAGGAGAGTCTTGGCGGAGTTTGTTGCCAAATGGACCTCGACGCCCGACGAAGAGGTACACGAGACCACTCTCCCCGGCAAGGAAACGAGCCGCAACTGGATCATGTACTTTGATGGGGCTTTTTCGCTGCAAGGTGCCGGTGTTGGTGTGCTGCTTGTCGCACCCACAGGAGAGCACCTCAAGTATGTCATCCAAATGCACTTTCCCCAAGAGATGTCAACTAACAACACCGCCGAGTACGAGGGCTTGCTTGCCGGTCTCAGGATCGCGGCGGACCTCGGAGTCAAAAAGCTCATCCTCAGGGTTGATTCGCAGCTCGTCGTCAGGCAGATCAACAAAGATTATCAAAGCCCATTGATGGAAGCTTACGTGGATGAAGTGAGGAAACTAGAGGAGCGCTTTGACGGTATACGGGCAGAGCATGTCCCTCGGACGGAAAACAACATCGCCGACTACCTGTCAAAGCGCGCTGCCCTCAAGCTACCTGTGGAACCAGGTACTTTTGTGCTTCGTTTAACTGAACCATCCGTCGAACCATCAACTAGGCAGAACAAGCGGAGGAAGCTGGGCCCCGGCAAGCACTTCCCCACTGAGCTCCCCGGAGCCGCTGGCGAAAATGTTGTCGTGGATGCCGATGCTGCCGCGGGGCAGCCGGCACCGGCAGGGCCTCAGGCCATGGCCGTAGAGACGGCCGCTCCCGTGGCAGAAGAGATGCCTTTGGTCCTTGTCGTCGAGCCACAGGCTCCGGCATGGGCGCAGCACACCGTCTGATTCCTCCAAAAAGGAGAGCTTCTTGAGGAGCAGGAAGAGCCAGAAAGAGTAGCCCGCTGGTCTGCTCTGTACCAATTCGTTGACAACGTATTGTACAGAAAAAGACCGAATGGGGTAAAATTAAAGTGCATCTCCTGGGAGGAAGGACTAGAGCTATTGGCAGAGATACATGGAGGCATATGTGGCTTCCTCATAGGGTCGAGGGCCCTTGTCGGCAAGGCTTTCCGGCAAGGTTTCTTCTGGCCCACTGCCCTCCAGGATGCGACGGCACTAGTAACCAAGTGTGAAGCGTGCCAGTTCCATTCAAAGAAGCTTCATCAACCAGCTCAAGCCCTTGAAACCATCCCTCTCTCCTGGCCCTTCTCGGCCTGGGGGCTCGACATATTGGGCCCTTTCCCTTGTGTCGTCGGGGGCTTTGAGTACTTGTACGTTGCAATCAACAAGTTCACAAAGTGGCCAGAGGTGGAAGAAGTGAGGTAGGTGACAGCACAGTCAGCCATCAAGTTCTTCAAGGGACTAGTTTGCCGTTTTGGGGTACCCAACAGGATCATCACCGACAACAGCACACAGTTCACAAGCCATGCCTTCATGCAATACATTGAGGATCTCGGCAGCATGGTCTGTTTTGCTTCCGTGGAACACCCACAGAGCAACGGCCAAGCAGAGAGAGCGAATGATGAAGTTCTGCAAGGCTTAAGAACGAAGACATTTGATAGGCTGCGCAAGAGTGGAAGGCGCTGGATTGACGAGTTGCCGACGGTTCTTTGGTCGATCAGAACAACGCCAAATCGAGCCACCGGCCAGACACCCTTTGCCCTGGTCTATGAGGCAGAAGCAGTTCTCCCCACGGAACTAATATACGGGTCACCTCGAGTGCTCGCTTATGATGAGCTTGAGCAAGAGCGATTGCGGTAAGATGATGCAACGCTCCTTGAGGAAGATCGTCTCCGGGTGGCTGTGAGAGCAGCATGCTACCAGCAAGCCTTGCGCCGCTACCATATCCGCAAGGCTCATGCTTGGAGCTTTGAGGAAGGCGACCTTGTTCTTCGGTACATTCAGTCGGCCAAGAATTTGAACAAGTTGACACCAAAGTGGGAAGGCCCTTATCGGGTAACACGAGTCACCAGGCCCGGCGCAGTCCGCTTGGAGACCGAAGATGCCATTCCAGTGAGCAATTCCTGGAACATCGAGCATCTTCGCAAGTTTTACCCATAAGGCGCGGCTTCCTGGCCTCTCGGCAAGCCACCTTTTGTACAAGCCTTGCCGGCAAGGCATGTACCTTTGTACAAAGCCATGCACAGACCATGAGCATAAATAAACAAAGCGTTGGCGCCCTAAGTTATAACATGCATGCTAGGTCGAGTCTCCTCCTCGGTTAGGGTTGATAGTGCTTAGCGGCGGCTAACCCCTAGCTTAGAGGTCGAGTGTGCGTCTCTCTGTTCTTTTCTGTCCTCTTTGGTTCGCAGGGCACATGAGCACTTCTGCCGAGCTATTTGGAAGAAAGGGAATGGACTGGCGTCCCGACCCTGGCAAACCAAAGTTGTCGGGGGCTGCAAGTACAAGGATCCAACCGCGGCAAGCCAAGGTTGCCGCGGACTGCAGATCCAGATAAGTCTTGTGTCCTCTATCATGCATTTCGATATGGAACTGGGATATGTGGAACCTCGTTTTATTTCTAGGCTACCATGCTCCCCTTTTTCTGTACCCAAGGATTATCTCCTGGGACCGGATTTGGTTGTAGTCGCGGTAGCAAGGAAATGGAACAAGGAGCCTAAGCCCACTTCATCCATGCCTCCGCCAAGGGCGTGAGAAAGGTCGAAGCAAAGAGGGGGGACGGCAATGCCTGTTGCCGGGCAAAAAACATTTATCTTAAATAATAACGAGGATTGGCTCCTTGTCGCGGGTTTCACCCATGAACGAAAAACCCGGCAAACATCCCTTTTTCATTAAAAACATCCCGTACAGGTACAATTCATAGAATGAAAAACATGAGCAAGAGGATTAAAAGTTCTAGATTTAACAAAAGCCCAAAGGCTTACAGACTAAAAAGAGATAAGGTGCCCATAATCCCTTTCTTGTCCCTCTCCTCGAGAAATGAAACAAGAAAGCAAATGGGCAAAAGGGGCGCCTAGGTGAGGTACGAGCAGCAGAAGGTGCCAAGAGGACATGCCGGCGGTCTCCTAGGAGAGGGTTGGCGGTGGTGACGCCGGAGGAAGAGCTGAAGATGAGGCAGCGGTTCGTCAATACGCTATGAAGGCGTCGGCGCCATCGTAGTCTGACTTGACGGCCCGCCACCTGCCTTCTTCGCCTTCTCCGACCTCCCTATGCCAGCCGCCAAGGAGGCGACCCCGAGAAGTTCAAGGAGCCAGCAACACGGATGATGGGGTCGCCGGTGCCTCCCGGAGCGGCGCCTGACGCTTAGTCGGACCCGTCATCCTACCGCCCGCTAACCTCATTGTCGCTGCCGCTGTCCTCCTTGCCACTCTTGCTCGAGGAGGAATCTTCATCGTCAGAGGAGCTCTCCACGCAATGCCTTAAGCGAGTACCGAAGTGCCCAAAGACCTTGATGGAGAGGAGGCCGTTCTCCATTAATTTGAAATGGAGAGTGAGCCCCTCCGTCAGGCTGTGGATGCGGGCAAAGGTCTTCCACCCTCGGTGAAGATACATGACGTGAGGGGCAGGGAACTCGACGTCGACCCATGTGCCATTGTTCCCACAGCCCCTCATATGCAGTCGCAGCGCCTGCGGCGGGTCCAGATCCATCTCCCGCGGAAATGGGGTCGGGAGGCGAAGACGACGGCGCGGCGGCTGGCGCAGCCTGATGAAGAACTCATAAGGGTTATCCCCGACGTGGCCCTCCACTGGGGGAGGGGCCGCTGGCGGAGGCGAGGCCGATCTGCCGCCCCGTCCTCCTCTCCCTCGAGCGCCGCGATGGCCTTGACCTCGCCCCCTCCCCCTCCCTCTAACGGCCGGCTCCACCGCTATGAGATCTTGGGGAGGAGCGATGTGTTGTCTAGCCGAGACCCTCTCCGCCACCGATGAAGCATCGCCACTCCCCCTCGCCATGGCAGTAGGAAGGTGGAAGCAGGAATGGGGAGAAGCAGATGACAAAGAGTTGAGAGGCGCTGTTCCTCCCACTTCCCTCTTTATAAAGGGGCGGGGGCGGGGCTCGGCTGCCCCTTTCGGCCAATCCGGCTCGACGAAGTGACAACGGGCGGGGCGTCGACCGCCCTCCCTGCTCAATTGAAGGCGCGTGGGAATCGACCCACGCACGCATGACTTCCCGTATCCCGTGCAGCTGTCATTCGCTCTGCGTCATGCATGCAGCAAACATGGAGCAAGAGACGGGCGCAATGGGACGCGTGGAGTGACGGTTCCCATGTAAGGGCAGTAAATGAGCAGTGGCCCTGCGGTCTTGAGGAGACATGCAAGCTGCCTCTTTAATGTCCACCGCAAGATGACGCCAGCGTGCTTCGGTCACGTGCACACGTGCACATGCGCAACCCCCACATCGCGCATTCAACGTGGGTCATGGGGAAGCATAGTGGACGAAAGGTTTTTACCACAGAAAAAACCACCCCGCCTACCCACGCACAATTTTGGGCCTGGCCCAACAACGTGTCGCGCCTATGTGTGGCCCGGGCCCGGGGGCTCCTCTCGGTGTACTAAAGTAGGGGCAGTCCTTTGTACCCCTTACTTGTGCGCGGGCAGTCAGAGCCACAGGCCGAAGCCATGCTTAGCAGGGCAAAAGCGAGGAGTCGAAGCCGCAAAACAATCAGCGCAACGCCAAAGACTGAGACCAAAAAGAGCAGATGGGCGAAGCAGGTTTACTCGGCAAGACCCTTGCCGGGGGGGCTCAGTGGCCCCGGGAAACCCCTTGCCAGGGCGGCTCGCCCACACCAGCGGAGTGATCCACCCTCGAACCCACGGTCTCCAACACTATAAACCACATTGGGCCAGGGCTCGGGAGACACCTCCATGGTGGCATGAAGATCTTTGTTGTCAGGACCCCGACTCGATGCCACATCGATCTAGCATGTAACACCTCATATCACTTTGCGGCCTCACGCACGGTATTCCCACGGGTGTCGTCTTACCTTTGCCCGGGACCGTTTGCGCCTTTTGGCACACGTATATGATAGTGTCGCTAGCATCCATATGGTAAGGAGCCCGGGCTGACATAGCTAGTCGTAAACCCAAAGTGGCACAGACTTACAGGGACAGGCATCCATGACCCAGCGTCGAACGTGTCGGTCATCAGCAAGTGAATCTGGGCTGTAGCACTCGGCTAGCAGGACTCCGATAAACCGGGCTGTAGCGGGCTAACAGGACTCCGGTATCCATCGCGTGACATTTCCCCGAAGGGACAGACACAGGAACGAAGAAGGACACATGCCGGCCAGCCTAAGTGTTCCGAAGCAGTAGCAAGCTACCAAGGCTCAGTGGAGACACTAGGAGACATTTCCCGGTAAGAGAGGCTACTAAGAATAAACAACTAGATAGTCAGATCCCACACATACCAAGCATTTCAATCATACACACAATATGCTCGATATGTGCAAATACAACAAGGCATCACAACATGACTCTACAACACAAGTATTTTATTTAAAGGCTCAGGGAGCCATACATATCATACACACAAGTACGGGTCACACGACACAGCATTCAAGTCATACAGACATACAAGCCAACAGCAGAAGTAACTTGTCTGAGTACAGACAACTAGCAAAATAAAGAGGCTTGGGAAAGCCTGGCTACACTATGTGGTCCTTCACAAGCTCAGGGTCACCACCTGGGCCTCAGTCAATTCATCGATGTCAACGTCTACGAAGAACCCATCAGAAGGGGTTGCAGCGTCTTTTGAAAAATGTAAATTAAAGCAACATGAGTACAAAGGTACTCAGCAAGACTTACATCAGATCCTACATACATGCACATTATCAAGAAGGGTTGGTGGGGTTATCGCAGCAAGCCAACTTTGACTCTTGGCTAAGCTATCCTACGAGACACCAACTTGAAATGGTTTTGCGCACACGAGTCCACTACACACCACTTCAATACACCACCGAGGATCCACCTCCGTCATCCTACGGAAGAGCCATCGTCGGCACTCACACTTATCTTGAGATTTTTAGTAGTATCCATTTACTTGTCTATGAACTGTATAGGCAACCAAGTAGTCCTTTACCGCGGACGCGGCTATTCGAATAGAACATGTTAACCCTGCAGGGGTGTACTTCTTCATACATGTTTCCACCACTTAGCGTCTGCACACGACATGTGCTTGGTAGACTTCAAGCGAAAGCCGACGTGGTTGTAGACCACGACCTACCTAAACACCTAAGTCTCTAGTCCAGGTTTATCGCCTATTCAGGTTCCATCCGCAGGGAGTCCGGCCGGGGTTCCACATACGGCCCCGAACAATGTGTACAGGGTTTCGAGACACCTAACGGGTGCCCGGTATTCCCGGCCACGTACCTACCGCATCACAGCCCACCCCGCGGGTCAGCGCTGCCCACGGCCTCCAGTAAACTACAAACACCAGAAACTACTTGCAACTCCTGGACAGAGGACTAGAGTGAATAAGAAGTCGAGCGGGGTCATATTTCAGGGCCCAATGCATGGTAGTAGCTGTATCTTAAATCACACATGTAGATCTCAGTGCTTAAGGTCGGCTTAAATGAAACAACCCACCATGTACTCCTACATGGCCTTTCATCGATACCTTTACCAAATCGTGTTCACCACATCACTTTCATTACCGGCATGATCATTTCACTCTAGCCCATCACCTAGATGAACCAGACCTGACACGACTCTAAGCATAGCAGGCATAGCAAGGTAGGAACAACACATACATATGTCTCAATCAACTCCTACACATGCTAGTGGGTTTCATCTAGTTACTGTGGCAATGACAGGTCATGCAGAGGAAATGGGTTCAACTACCGTAGCACACAGCAGTTTGAAACGCGTTGTCTTAATGCAGTAAAAGAGAGCAGAAGCGAGAACATGGGATTGTATCGATATGATCAAATGGTTGGTTGCTTGCCTGAAGGGTCGATGCACTGATATTGTTCTTCGTTAGGGTAATCGTGGTACTCCTCGGAGGCAGAACCTGCCGCAAAGAGCACCGATACACAACATCACCAAACAATATGCAACAATATGATGCATGCATGAGACATGGAAACATGAGTGTATTGGGCTAATGCAACTAAGACCAGATGGGTTTGAACCATTTTGAATCAAAGATTCAAGTTTCAAACTCATACATGGCCCTTATAAGTGCTTTATCTAGTTCTGCTCTAAACATCAGGTTAGCTTGCTTAAACATGCATGAAACCAGTACAGATGGATAGATTGGATTTTTCTGATCATTTCTCATATATAAAACTTTGCATTTGGAGTTACAGATTAATTTCTATGATTTTTTAAAGTTTGGGGGTATTTACTTGAATTTCCTGTGTAATAATAATTCCAGTAAATAAATTACTGCGTCAGCATTACGTCAGGATGACGTCAGCGGTCAACGGAATAGTCCAGGTCAACCCTGACTAGTGGGTCCCGTGTGTCAGTGTAATTAGTTTAGCTAAATATTAATTAAAACTAACCCTGATTAGTTAACAAGGCTGGGCCCCACCTGTCATTGACCCAGGGGGGTCAAACTGGGCCCACCAGCGGTCAAACGAGGGGTCAGCAGGGTCAACTCGCCGGCGTTTAGCCACCGGCGAGGCCGAACGCGTCGGCGAGAGTGCTTTTGTGTGTTCCGGCGATTAAATGAGCGGCGGAGGGCGTCTACGGGTAGCTGGGAGCAAGCCGCAGCTCTTGGTGGTGATGGTTGAGCTCGGGGTGGCCGGAAACGTCGCCGGCGACGACTTTGGCGGTCGCCGGAGTTCGGGTGAGGTCGAACTCGACGCTAGGGGGCACGGCGAGGCGCGTGGAGTGATGCTAAGGGTTCCTGCGGGTGCGGTGAGTGCGTTGGACACGATGGTGTGGCCGGTGGTTGGCCGGAGACACATCGGCGACGAGCTCGGTGGCGGTGCGTGCGGTGAAGCTTCGTGCGCTCACTATGGTGCACGAGAACGAGAGAGGAAAGGGGGGAGAGGTAGCTGGGCTCACGGCGATCTCGAGGAACCAGACGGCGCGGTCGGGGACGAGCTGGTGCGGCGGCGACGGCGAAGGGGATCTCCGGTGACGGCGGAGTCGGCGAGTCGGTGCAGTGGCTTCGGGGCACGCGAGCGCTCGGGGCTCGACTAGCTCGAAGGAGCGGAGGGTGGCGGAGCTCCTGGACACGGTGGCGCGGCGCGGGACGACGGAGAGCGCGACTACGGCAATGGTGCGGCTGCGGTGGCGTCGGCCATGGTGCGGGAGAGCGAGGGAGAGGAGCTGGGGGTGAATGGGTGTGTCCACGGGGTTCGGGGCTCGACGTGGAGGTCGTCCAGGCCAGCAGCGAGGCGAGGGGGTGAAGCAGGGCGGCGGGTAGCCGCGTGGCGCGTGCTGGCGTCGCCGTCGAGCACCTGCCTGCCTGCCTGGCGAAGGCAAGCAGCTCGCTGGAGCGGCTGCTGGGCTGGGCCGACTTGTGGGCTGGCTAGGCGGGCTGCCAGGTTAGTTCACTCTCTCTCTCTCTTATTTATCTTTTTTAATTATTCTGTAACTTTGTGGACTTACTAAAAATACCTAAACAACTCCAAAATTCCCCAAACTGTTCATGGCCACTAACTGGAATATATACAGCATGGAACATTTTAGTTTGGGATTATTTTAGCATTTAAAATAATTGATATAATTTAAATGCCCAAACTCAAATACTTATGATTTAATTCAAAAACCTTAGGATGACCTAGAAAATTGAGCACCACTTTTGGCAGAGGTTCTGAACCAAGACAAAAATGATGGACATTTTAGAAGGGCATTTCAGGTTCATTGAAAATATTTTTAGTAAACCCTAGTTGGTTTCAGAGGGGGCTGGGGGTTCTGTCATCCCCATTTCAAGTTTTTGTTGAGAAAAATAGACATGATGCAACACTCTAATGCATGAACTAGCTAGGGTGTGACATTTATGAAGACAAAGAATATTCAAGATCAGATGAGGATTGGAAGGCAACGATCCACGACAAGATCCTTGCCGAGGAAACCCACAAGACCCCAGCGAGATCCTTGCTGGGGACGCCAGCACGCCACGGCAAGACCGTTGTCGGGCCACCTGGCAAGACCCTTGTCGGGCCACCCTGCAAGACCCTTGCCAAGGGCGTCAGCGGGACCACTGCCAGGCCCGCACCAACCAAATCTCCACTGTTGTTCACATGCAGCTGCCAGCCCAACCAGCTGGGCAGGCACCTGCGTGGCAACATGCAGCTTCCAGGCCTACTCAGCACACACCTGCGTGGCGGCATGCGGATCTTCGTGGAAGCTCCACCACCGCACCACCTCAGCTGCTTGCCTGCTTACATGGCGCCACATGCATCGCTGGCCAGGGCGCGTGTCAAAGCAAGGAGGAGCGGCGACGGACGGGACGGGCCTCGCTCCTGTCCCCGATAAAGTGAGAGGACACCTAAGGTACGCATTAAATGCATCTTGTCCTGTAATGCGAGCGATAAGCTCATAGCGCTGTAGGCCTTTCCACCTCCTGTGTGCCACTGTGGCAGCCCCTTTCGACTATAAAAGGAGGCCCATGGCGTACTGGAGGTGGATTCAGATCTTTTGAACCAAGCAACCACCATAGCTAGTTCAAGAGCTCAAGAACACTCAATACATCCACCAAAGAAGGACTAGGGTTTTACGCATTCCTTGCGGCCCGAACCTGGGTAAACGATCCTTGTGCTTGTTACTAATCCTGCTCTTCTCACAATCCCGCGCCCCGCAACCGCAGAAGGGATCCTCGTCATCCCATAGGTGTCGCTTCCCACCGACAGAGCAGCTCTATGTACTCCCGCGCGACACCCTCCAGGAGTATCGCCGCCTTTTCGCTCTGTTGCATATATTTGGCCATGGATGGCGCCATCGCTGCTAGTTGGTCCTTGTTGTCAAACCAAGACTGTATCTCCAACATCCTAGCTAGCTTCACAGGGTCGTCGTCTGTGATCCTCACGTATCAATTGTACTCCTCCATTGATCTACTTCTCCACAACACCTTCAGTCGCCGGTGGTGCTTTTTGAATGAAAGAGGAGAGGAGCAGCGCTAGTTTTGGATTAGAACAGGAGAGGAGCGATGCTGGTTTTGGATTGGAACAGGAGAGGGGCGGTGGTTTTGAAATGGAAGAGGAGAGGAGCGGCACTAGATTTAGATTGGAACATGAGAGGAGCGGCAGTGGTTTAAGAGCAGAAGAGCAGAAGAGCGGCGCAGGTCTTGGAAGTATTTTTTTTGCATATTTTGGGTCAAAGTTTGACCACGTACTGTATTTGACAAGAAAAATGTGAATGCATGTCACCAAAAATTGTATCGTTTGGTTCGTATCTGAATGTACTTTCCAATTATATTATTTTTGCAATGTATAACATATATTTTATTTTTGAAATCATGGTCAATTATGACCCAGAATAAAAGGAGACTAGTTAATGTGGGGTCGCTTTCTTAATTGAAGGGTAAATTGATTTCGATTTTGATCCAGTCACAGCGCACTGGCCCCTCTCGTCCAATCCTAAATCACTGTCGCACGCTCCTCTCCCTCTTATCCATTGCAAAACCACCTCCTCTCCTCTCTATCATCTCCATTCCAAAACCACCACCTCGCCTCTCCCTCTTCTCCATTGCAAAACCACCTCCTCTCCTCTCCATCATCTCCATTCCAAAACCACCATCTCGCCTCTCCCTCTTCTCCATTGAAAAACCACCTCCTCTCCTCCCATCTTCCAAAGCTAGCACCAGACCACTCAAAAGGACATCTATGGAGAGGATGCAGCTGTGAATCAGGCAGATCGCCGGAGGCGACCAAGCAAAGTTTGCCAGGTTGAAGGACATCCTTACTTGGTTTGACAATGAGTGGGATATTTCGAGGACGGTGAGGGCCATGTGGCAATGTATGCGAAAGAGCGAGATAGCGGCGATGAGGGCGGCGATGTACTCATCAGCGGCAGTCACACCGCAGTCCTTCGAGTTCATCGAGTATCTCATCTGGGTGATGGAGCAGACAGATTCGCCTCGGGCGAAAGTCAGGCGGAGGTGGTGGGCATACAGGTCGAAGGTCGAGCACCCAGAGGATAACGAATTGATCGAGTACGGTGTGCCGTTCGTGAGGGTGCAGAGCCAGCCAGAGCCACGGGAATATTTGTTCTCCCACCACAAGAGGAGGCCGGATGGCACGACATCGCTTCCCCGCCGTTCTCCACAGTTCCCTTGATGCTCTCCTCATTTAAACGGCGGCGGTAGGGTTTAAGGTAAGCTTCGCCCTAACCTAATCTTCCATCTGCTCATGCTTACAATCAGTGTGACAGCTAATGAAAATCATGCTTACTTTTAGTCTCCGAGTACTATGCCAATCACCCTCAAATAACTCTAGACCTTTAGGTCAAAGTTGTGACACTGTGTACAAATAAAGAAAAATAGATTGGTGCTTCTTTCAAAAAAGAGTATTCACTAGAAAACTACCAATATAAGCTACTAGTATTTGGTTAGAGGATTTGCTCCCGAGAAATATCCGTCCACAGAGAGCGCCACACATCCCACTGGTGGTGGTGGCTGCCAATACGTGCATGGAGCATGGTTGGTGTCGGTAATTTTTACTTGGCACACCTCGCACTCTGCATATATGTCGGTTCCATCCGTACATTTCTGCAGTTCCACCAAAATGCAGCTGAATAACCCTATTTGCACAGTGTTGATGGGAAACGACACCTATGGGATCACAAGAATCCCTACTAGGGTTGCGAGCGTGGGGTTGTGAGAAGAGCAGGATTAGTAACCAGCACAAGGATCGTTTACCCAGGTTCGGGCCGCGAGGATGCGTAAAACCCTAGTCCTGCTTTGGTGGATGTATTGAGTGTTCTTGAGCTCTTAAACTAGCTACGGTGGCTGCATGGTTCAAAAGAGCCGGATCCCTCTCCAGTATGCCATGGGCCTCCTTTTATAGGTGAAAGGGGCTGCCATAGTGGCACACAGGAAGTGGAAAGGCCTACAGTACTACGAGCTTATCGCTCGTCTTACAGGACAAGACGCATTTAATTCATAGCTTAGGTGTCCTCTCGCTTTATCGGGGACGGGAGCGAGGCCCATCCTGTCCATCGCCGCTCCTCGTTGTTTCGACACGTGCCCTGGCCAGCGATGCATGCGGTGCCATGTAGGCAGGCAAGCAGCTGAGGTGGCGCGGTAG
The DNA here is from genome assembly GCF_018294505.1 of Triticum aestivum. Classification (NCBI taxonomy): domain Eukaryota; kingdom Viridiplantae; phylum Streptophyta; class Magnoliopsida; order Poales; family Poaceae; genus Triticum; species Triticum aestivum. Next base: position 342,309,906 of record NC_057813.1, read on the forward strand.
TGGAGCCTCCACAAAGATCTGCATGCCACCACGCATGTGTGTGCTGAGTTGGCCTGGAAGTCGCATGTTGCCATGCAGGTGTCTGCCCAGCTGGTTGGGCTGGCAGCTGTATGTGAACGGCGGTGGGGATTTGGTTGGTGCGGGCCTGGCAGTGGCCCCGCTAACGCCCTTGGCAAGGGTCTTGCCGGGTGGCCTGGGAAGGGTCCTACCGGGTGGCCCGGCAAGGGTCTTGCCATGGTGCGTTGTCGTCCCCGGCAAGGATCTTGCCTGGGGTCTTGTGGATTTCCTCGGTAAGAATCTTGTGGAGGATTGTTGCCTTCTAATCCTCATCTAATCTTGAATATTCTTTTTATTCACAAAGATCTGCATTCCACCATGGAGGTGCCTCCCGAGCCCTGGCCCAACGTAGTCGATGGTGTTGGAGACCGTGGATTCGAGGGTGGCTCACTCCGCTGGTGTGGGCGAGCCGTGCCGGCAAGGGCCTTGCCGGGGCTGCCCCGGCAAGGGTCTTGTCGGGGAAACCTGCTTCGTCCATCTTGATCTTTGTGGTCTTGGTCTTTAATGTTGCCTTGTTTGTCTTGTGCCCTCGTCTTCTCTCCAGCTCCCCTCCTTTGCCCTCCTATGTGCGGCCATGGCACGTGGCTCCGACTACCCATGCACAAGTAAAGGGGTCAAAAGGAGAGCCCCTACTTTTGTACATCGTCAGGAGCTCCCGGGCCTGGGCCACACATAAGCGCAACACGTTGTTGGGCCAGGCCCAAAATAGTGTGCGGGCAGGCGGGGCGGATTTCACCGCGGTAACTATTTCGTCCGCTGCGCTTCCCCATGACTCGTGTTGAATGCGTGACGTGGGGGTCGCGCGCGCGTGCGTGACCAAAGCACACTAGCGTCATCTTGCGGTGGACAGTAAAGAGGCGGCTTGCGTGTCTCTTCGAGACCGCAGGGCCACTTCTCATTTACTGCCCTTACTTGGGAACCGTCGCTCCACGCGTCCCACTGCGCCCATCTCTTGCGCCACGTTTGCTGCATGCATGGCGCGAAACGAACGACGGGTGCGCGGGATACGGGAAGTCGCGCGTGCGTGGGTCGATTCCCACACGCCTTCAATTGAGCAGGGAGGGCGGTCGACGGGTGCACGGGATACGAGAAGTCGCGCGTGCGTGGGTCACTTCAATGGGCCGGATTGGCCGAGAGGGGCGGCCAAGCCTCGCCCCCACCCCTTTATAAAGAGGGGAGCGGGAGGAACGGTGCCTCTCAATCCTTCGTCATCCGCTTCTCCCCATTCCTGCTTCCTCCTTCCTTCTGTCATGGCGAGGGGGCATGGCGACGCTTCATCGATGGCGGCGAGGGTCTCGGCTAGACAACGCATCGCTCCTCCCCAAGAGCTCGTAGCGACAGAGCCGGCCATTAGAGGGAGGGGGAGGGGCAAGGTCGAGGCCGTCGCGGCACTCGCGGGAGAGGAGGACAGGGCGGTAGATCGGCCTCGCCTCCGCCAGTGGCCCCTCGCCCGGTGGAGGGCCACATCGGGGACAACCCTTATGAGTTCTTCATCAGGCTGCCCCAGCCACTGCACTGTCGTCTTAGCCTCCCGACTCCATTTGCATGGAGATGGAGCTGGATCCGCCGCAGGCGTGGCGGCTGCATATGAGGGGTTGTGGGAACAGCGGCACATGGGCCAATGTCGAGTTCCCCGCCCCTCACGTCATGTACTTCGCTGAGTGTGGAAGACTTTTGCCCGCATCCACAACCTGATGGAGGGGATCACTCTCCATTTCAAACTAATGGAGAGCGGCCGTCTCTCCGTCAAGGTCTTTGGGCACTTAGGGACTCGCGAAGGTGCTGCGTGGAGAGCTCCTCTGACGATGAAGATTCCTCCTCGAGCAAGAGTGGCCAGGAGGACAGCGGCAGCGACGACGAGAGTAGCGGGCAACGGGATGATGGGTCCGACTAAGCATCGGGCGCCGCTCCAGGCGACACCGGCGACCCCATCATCCGTGTCGCCGGCTCCTTGAACTTCTCGGGGTCGTCTCCTTGGGTGGCTGGCGCTGGGAGGCTGCGGAAGAGGAAGAGGGCAGGTGGCAAGGCCGTCAAGTCAGAGTACGCGGGCACCAACACCTTGGTCGCATGTTGGCGTCCTGCCACCTTGTCTTCGAGCTCTTCCCCCGGCGCCGTCATCACCAGCCAGCCTTTGTACGGCCACCAAGATGTCCTCTTGGTGCTTTCTACCGCTCGTAGCTCACCTAGGCGCCCCTTTTGCCCCATTTTGCTTCCTTGACCTACCTCCTGAGGAGAGGGACAAGAAAGGGACAACAGGCATCTTGTCTCTTTTTAGTCTTGTAAGCCTTCGGGCCTTCGTTAAATTTAGAACTTGTAATCCCCTTGCTCATGCTTTTCATTCCGTATGAACTATACCTGTACGGGATCTTTTTAATGTAAAAGGGATGTTTGCCGGGTTTTTCGTTCGCGGGTGAAATCCATGACAAGGAGCGAATCCTCGTTACTATTTAAGATAAACGTTTTTCGCCCCGCAACAGGCCCTGTCGTCCCCCCACTTTGCTCGACCTTTCTCACACCCTTGGCGGAGGTAGGCATGAAGTGGGCTTAGGCTCCTCATTCCATTTCCTTGCTGCTGCGACTACAACTGAATTCGGGACCAGGAGATAATCCTTGGGTACGGAAAAAGGGGAGCACGGTAGCCTAAAAATAAAATGAGGTTTCGCATATCCCAGTCCATAATGAAATGCATGATAGAGGATAAAGACTTATCTGGATCAGTAACCCCCGGCAACCTTGGCTTGCCGTGGGTGGATCCTTGTACTTGCAGCCCCCCACAACTTTGGTTTTCCAGGGTCGGGATGCCGGTCCATTCCCTTTCTTCCAAACAGCTCGGCAGAAGTGCTTATGTGCCCTGCAAACCAAAGAGGACAGAAAAGAACAGAGAGACGCGCACTCGACCTCTAAGCTAGGGGTTAGCCACTGCCAAGCACTATCAACCCTAACCAAGGAAGAGACTAGACCTAGCATGCATGCTATAACTTAGGGCGCCAGCGCTTCGTTTATTTATGCTCAGGGTCTGTGCCTGGCTTTGTACAAAGGGTTACAAGCCTTGCCGGCAAGGCTTGTGCAAAAGGTGGCTTGCCGGGAGGCCTGGCAGCCATGCCTTATGGTTAAAACTTGCGAAGATGCTCGATTTTCCAGGAGTTTGTCACTGGAATGGCATCTTCGGTCTCCAGGCGGACTGCGCCGGGCCTGGTGCCTCGTGTTACCTAATAAGGGCCTTCCCACTTTGGCGTCACCTTGTTGGAATTCTTGGCCGACTGAACGTGCCGAAGAACAAGGTTGCCTTTCTCAAAGCTCCGGGCATGAACCTTGCGGCTATGGTAGCGGCGCAAGGCTTGCTGGTAGCGTGCTGCTCTCACAGCCGCCCGGAGACGATCTTCCTCAAGGAGCGTTACGTCATCTTCGTGCAATTGCTCTTGCTCAAGCTCATCATAAGCGAGCACTCGAGGTGACCCGTATATGAGTTCCATGGGGAGAACTGCTTCTGTCCCGTAGACTAGGGAAAAGGGTGTCTGGCCGGTGGCTCGATTTGGCATTGTTCTGATCGACCAAAGAACCACTGACAACTCATCAATCAAGTGCCTTCCACTCTTGTGCAGCCTGTCAAAAGTCTTCGTTCTTAAGACATGTAGAACTTCAGCATTTGATCTCTCCGCTTGGCCGTTGCTCCGTGGGTGTGCCACGGAAGCAAAACAGACCTTGCTGCCGAGATCCTCAATGTATTGCATGAAGGCATGGCTTGTGAACTGTGTGCCATTGTCGGTGACGATCCTGTTGGGTATCCCAAAACAGCAAACTAGTCCCTTGAAGAACTTGATGGCTGACTGCGCTGTCACCTTCCTCACTGCTTCCACTTCTGGCCACTTCATGAACTTGTCGATTGCAACGTACAAGTACTCAAAGCCCCCAACTGCACGAGGGAAAGGGCCCAATATGTTGAGCCCCCAAACCAAGAAGGGCCAGGAGAGAGGGATGGTTGAAGGGCTTGAGCTGGTTGATGAAGCTTCTTTGAATGGAACTGGCACGCTTCACACTTGGTTACTAGTGCTGTCGCATCCTGGAGGGCGGTGGGCCAGAAGAAACCTTGTCGTAAAGCCTTGCCGGCAAGGGCCCTCGACCCTATGTGGGAGCCACATATGCCTCCATGTATCTCTGCCAACAGCTCTAGTCCTTCCTCCCGGGAGTGAAAGGGCAAGTTATCGACTAGAGGGGGGGTGAATAGGCGATTTGTATGAAAGACTTCAATGCATGGGAGTTTCGAAGACAAACAATATAAACAACACTATTCAAATGCAGCAAAAGGTAGACTACACTAGACAAGCCATAGTCAAGTATTCAATGGAATGAAAGCACGAAGACTAGTAGCAGCTAGGTAGTAAAGATCAGGATGGAAGATAGTATGAAGCCAATCAGAATAGATAGTCACACAGTGAAGTCAAACAGATAATGCAAGCAGGCAATGACTTCACGCAGACAAACTGTAAGTAAAGGGAGGTAAGAGATAGAACCAGTGGCTTCAGAGGGACAGGAATTTGTTCGACCAGTTCCAGTTGCTATGACAACTATACGTCTGGTTAGGGAGGCTGAGATTCAACTCAGAAGACTGCGTCTTCACCTTATTCCCCTTGAGCTAAGGACACCCAATCCCCGCCCAATCACTCTGGTAAGTCTTCAAGGTAGACTTCCAAACCTTCACAGACTTCGTTCACCGGCAATCCACAATGGCTCTTGGATGCTCAGAACGTGACGTCTAACCGGCTAGAGGATTCACAGTCCTCGAGTGTAACAAGTCTTCAGATCACGCAGGCATAAAGACTTCAGTGATGCCAAACACTCTTTGGGCTCTGGGTGGTTCGGGCTTTATCCTCGCAAGGATTCTCTCTCGAAAGCTTCAGCGGTGGGTTGCTCTTAAACGACAAAAGCCGTGTACTAACTCTGAGCAGCCACCAATTTATGGTGTAGGGGGTGGGCTATTTATAGCCACTGGGAAACCCAACCGGATTTGTCCGAAATGACCCTGGGTCACTAAGGAACTGACACGTGTCGCAATGGTCAAATTTCAAACACACGCGGCAGCTTGGCTTGGGCTACAAGTCAAGCTAACTCATCCGACTCTGGATAAGATTCGCACTCATTGTCTTTGCTCGAAGACATAGGATTTGGTTGAGCATCACTTCAGTCACTCTGACTTTGTTCACTTGGACCCCACTTAACAGTGTGGTGGTTCCTATGACTCAACAAAGAAGAAAAGGAAACAACAAAACAACTAAGTCTTCGCGCTCCATAGTCTTCACTCAATGTCTTCTCATGCCATAGTCTTCAGTATGAATATCTTCACAGACCACCATTGTCTTCAATGTCTTCACACATTTTTAGGGGTCATCTCCGGTAGGTAAACCGAATCAATGAGGGACTACTACCTGTGTTATCCTGCACTTCTCACAAACACATTAGTCCCTCAACCAGGTTTGTTGTCAATACACCAAAACCAACTAGGGGTGGCACTAGATGCACTTACAATCTCCCACTTTTTGGTGATTGATGACAAACTGGTTGAAGTTTTCAACGGAAATAAAAGTATGTGAAATCATAAGGATTAAGATATTGTCTTCATAGATGGCAAAAAAGGCTCCCCCTGAGGATGTGCATTTAAATGTTTTGTGTTGGAATGCAAATGCACATGGCAGGTTGTACTTGTGGATATCCTCTTCACCATATGAAGACAATACATCATGCATGAATAGATATACAGGAATAAGGACATGCATAATGAAAAAAGGACGTCTGTGGAATGAGTTCATGCGGGATTTATCATCGCATATGCGGAATTTAGCGTTGCATCACACGGAATAGCAGAAAAAGTAGCAGACAACCATTAAGTTTAAGTGTTACAACTCAAAGAACCAAATGTATCAAAAACGAGAGTTGTAAGCACTAGGCAAAAAGTATATCAGCCACCCACCAGGACCCGCTTGAAGACTATCAACATATGCTTCTCCCCCTTTTGTCAGTAAGGACCAAAAAGGTTTGAAGACATAGTCACTACTCGTTCCCATGAGGAGTAGGTGAAGCAGCAGGGTCATCGTTGAGGTTTGGTGGTGCAGAAGAACTTGGTGTCGTGTCGACACGCACTGAGGTTGGAGGTGGTGAGGTAGCATCATCTGCGTCATTCAAGACTCTGGCATTCACTGTTGCTGCGGAGGAGGAGTACTCTGAATCTTCAAGAGACGGGGTTCGACGTAAGACAGCATTCCTGGGAGGAGTGGAGTCGAACTTGAATCTCTCAGTGAAGCCATCGTCTTGAAGATCAGCTTCAGCACTTAATAATGTCAGACTCTTCGAGGACCTCCGACAGGTTTCATGGGTGACAAAGGCATTCTTGGTGGCAAGATTGCGAATGCGATTGACATCCGCCAAGAGGCTTTGCATTTGACGCTTCATCTAGTAGTGGTGCTTGTCATGTTTTTGATGCAAGGCCATGAGAAGCTCTCGGTCATTGAGCACACGAGATCGCTTCCGAGGCCTTGGAGCAATGGTGCTTTCAGTGGCTTCAGTGCGTGCACGATGAGTGTTGCCAGCCAGTGAATTAACACGAGAAGCAACCTGAACACCTTCAACATGCTGGGAAAAGCTTTGACGATCTGCATTATGAAGATATAGTGCTTCCTTGGCAGGCTCCGGGTAAATGGCTTCAATTGACATATCAACCTCTGGTAGAAATATGAGATGGTTACGAGCAGAGGGCTGATAGTCAATGGCAGAGTGAAGCTTGATCAGATGCATAATCCACGGAGCATAGAATTTTAGACCAAAAATGTCAGACCCAGATGCAGCAAACTGGCGAATGAAGAAATCCTGAGTATTGAAGCTTTTGCCATTGAGGATATAGAAGACCAATGTCTTCATTGCACCTTCAAGCTTTGCTGAGGAGGAATGCCCTTTGATGGGCCATAGAGTTCGCCTAATGATATGATAGATGGTGCGGGGCAGATACTCTAGGTCTTCAACAAGAAATTCCTTGGGATATTCAGCATCTTGGGGCAGTGGCTTCATCATACATAGCATCTGGCTCATGTTGGGCTCTGGCTTCTGAAGAATGCTCTCCAATGCATCGCGGTGAAGCTGACAACCAGGTCCATACAGTTCGCCTGGAGTAGAGAGGCCGGTAAGCTCAATGAGATCAAAGGCTTTGGCTTCATGATGAACATTGCCAGTCATCCACTCAAGGACCCATGTCGATGTATCCCTGTTGTAGCAGCGAATGTGGAGGGTTGCATAGAATTGCAGTAGAAGCTCTTTGAGGGAGTCCTGGATTAGGGGGTGTCCGGATGGCCGAACTATGACCTTTGGCCGGACTCCCGGACTATGAAGATACAAGATTGAAGACTTCGTCCCGTGGCCAGATGGGAGTTTCCTTGGCGTGGAAGGCAAGCTTGGCGATACGATATGTAGATCTCCTCCCATTGTGATCGACTCTATGTAACCCTAGCCCTCTCCGATGTCTATATAAACAGGAGAGTTTTAGTCTGTAGGACGAACAACAATCATACCATAGGCTAGCTTCTAGGGTTTAGCCTCTCTGATCTCGTGGTAGGTCAACTCTTGTACTACCCATACCATCAATATTAATCAAGCAGAAGTAGGGTTTTACCTCCATCGAGAGGGCCCGAACCTGGGTAAAAACATCGTGTCCCTTGTCTCCTGTTACCATCCGCCTAGATGCACAGTTCGGGACCCCCTACCCGAGATCCGCCGGTTTTGACACCGACATTGGTGCTTTCATTGAGAGTTCCTCTGTGTCGTCACCTTTAGGCCCGATGGCTTCTTCGATCATTGTAGGACCTTGAAGTATGTCTAGAGGGGGGGTGATTAGACTACTTGACCAATAAAAAACTTAACCTTTTCCCAATTTTAGAGTTTGGCAGATTTTAGCTATTCTAGGACAAGTCAAGCAATCATCACACAATACAAGCAAGCATGCAAAGAGTGTATAGGCAGCGGAAATTAAAGCATGCAACTTAAAAGAAAGTAAAGGGAAGGGTTTGGAGGATTCAAACGCAATTGGAGACACGGATGTTTTTGGCGTGGTTCCGATAGGTGGTGCTATCGTACATCCACGTTGATGGAGACTTCACCCACGAAGGGTAACGGCTGCGCAACTCCACGGAGGGCTCCACCCACGAAGGGTCCACGAAGTAGCAACCTTGTCTATCCCACCATGGTCGTCGCCAACGAAGGACTTGCCTCACTAGCGGTAGATCTTCACGAAGTAGGCGATCTCCTTGCCCTTACAAACTCCTTGGTTCAACTCCACAATCTTGTCGGAGGCTCCCAAGTGACACCTAGCCAATCTAGGAGACACCACTCTCCAAGAAGTAACAAATGGTGCGTTGATGATGAACTCCTTGCTCTTGTGCTTCAAATGATAGTCTCCCCAACACTCAACTCTCTCTCATAGGATTTGGATCTGGTGGAAAGAGGGTTTGAGTGGAAAGCAACTTGGGGAAGGCTAGAGATCAAGATTCATATGGTAGGAATGGAATATCTTGGCCTCAACACATGAGTAGGTGGTTCTCTCTCAGAAATGGTAAGTTGGAAGTGTAGGTTTAGTCTGATGGCTCTCTCCACGAATGAAGAGGAGGTGGAGGGGTATATATAGCCTCCACACAAAATCTAACCGTTACACACAATTTACCAAACTCGGTGGGACCGAATAGTTAAACTCGGTCGGACCGATTTAGTAAACCTAGTGACCGTTAGTGATTTTCGGTGGGACCGACATGCATCTCGGTGAGACCGATTCGGTTAGGGTTAGGGCATAACGTAATCTCGGTAAGACCGATTACACAAACTCGGTAAGACCGATTTTGGTAATAAGCTTTCCAGAGAGTTGGTCAGGTAAACTCGGTGGGACCGATTTGCTCTTTTCGGTGAGACCGAAATGTTACAAAAAGGAAACAGAGAGTTTACATTGCAATCTCGGTGGGACCGATCGCTCACTTCGGTTAGACCGAAACGTTACGAAGGGAAACAGAGAGATTACAATCCCATCTCGGTGAGACCGAGATCCCTATCGGTAAGACCGATTTGCTTAGGGTTTGTGGCAGTGGCTATGACTTTTGGAATCGGTGGCGCCGGATTGAAAGAATCGGTGTGACCGATTTTGGCTTTAGGTTTAGGTCATTTGTGGATGTGGGAAAGTAGTTGAGGGTTTTGGAGCATATCACTAAGCACATGAAGCAAGAGGCTCATTAAGCAACACCTCATCCCTTCTTGATAGTATTGGCTTTTCCTATAGACTCAATGTGATCTTGGATCACTAAAATGTAAAATGAAGAGTCTTGAGCTTTTGAGCTTGAGCCAATCCTTTGTCCTTAGTATTTTGAGGGATCCACTTTCATCATCCATGCCATGCCATTCATTGAGCTTTCCTGAAATAATAGTCTTGGAATAGCATTAGCTCAATGAGCTATATGTTGTTATGAATTACCAAAACCACCTAGGGATAGTTGCACTTTCAATCTCCCCCTTTTTGGTAATTGATGACAACATATAGATCAAAGCTTCGACAAATGATAATAAAATTAAATAACATCGTCGCTTTGAGAAGTATGTGATAAGCAAGAGCTCCCCCTAAATTTGTGCATAGTTTTAGATTTGCTTTGGACTGCAAATGCACAATGAATTAGGCTCATGGGTTACTCTCCATGTCACATACATCTTGGTGGAGCGCTCAAAATAATAAACAATGAATACATGCACTCATCACCAAGCATAGTGAGTGATCACATAAGATAGATAAGATAATATCAAGCATGCATAAGTGTAGCTTATGATCAAACACATGATCATCAATGTCTCACAAGCATAGTATCTCAACCAAAAGCAAACAAGATAAACACACCAAAAGCAAGAGAGAACAAAAGCAACACTCTCTCTCGAAGCCTATGATCTATACATTTTTCTCCCCCTTTGGCAACAAGTTACCAAAAAGTTCATAGAAAATGCATAGTGCTAGATCGACTCTCAGGCTTGATCTTCTGGTGGTGGTGTCCTGATGACTCCAAGGACGAAGGCTTCAGTTGATGTAGAGGGTGCTGGAGTTGATGCTGAAGCTGGTTGCACTGGAGCTGAAGGGGCAGTAGCTGGTGCTGAAGTTGTTGCTCTAGTGTCTATCACTGGCTCTGCAACTGACCTCTGGGCTCTGGGCACTCTGGCAAACACATTGGTGGTTGTCTTGCCCTTCCTCTCCTGCATGTCATCCTGCAGCTGCTCCACAACTGACTGAATCTCAGTTACCTTGACATCTAGATCATAGAATTTTTGTTCCATGATTCTTTCCAGGCTCTCCTGGTTTTGAGTTAGGGTGGCCAACCCCTTCTCAATCCTCAGAGATGATGCTATCAAGTAACCAAGCTGCTCCTGTTTGGTTTTCAAGAAATATTCAGATGCCTCCTCTTGAGTTGGCATCTTGGCAGCCTTCTCCTTCCTTGCCTTTTCTTTCTTCTCCTGAGCTTGAACTGATGATGGATCATCTTCATTCATGACAACCTCATTGTCCTCAAAGTCTGGATAAAGTGGAAAGTGTTCCTTATCCAACTGATATTTGCCAGTTCCCATCTTTGAGTTGATCAATTCCTGAATCTGAGGTGCATATCCACAGCTCCTCTTCTGATCTGCTGCAGTCCTCTTGATAGTTTCAACTATAAGGCTCATGACTTTGAATTTTTGTGGCACATCAAATAAATGTATCATGTTGATGGCATGCCCTCTGATCATGTTATGGTCACCTGACTTGGGCAACAGAGTGTGCCTCAGAATCCAATTGATAGTAGCCAGCCCTGACAGCAGAAAGTGGACTGATCCAAAAGAGAAAGTCTCTAGGGCTTTGTCTGGGATCTCCTTGTACATGTGAGCCATGGAATTGTGTCCCATCTTCTTCTTTGCATAAATGTCCAGATCATCATCATTTTCCTTTGGGGCATTGATCAGACTTGCCCATTCTTCAACAGTGGATTGGTACCTTGTACCTTCAGACATCCAAACAATTCTCCCATCTGGGTAAAAATGTGTTGTGGAGTAGAATTGCATGATAAGTTCATCATTCCAATTTGTGAGCTTTTGCCCAACAAAATCTGCAACTCCACAACCAACAAAGCTGTCTTGCACTCCAGGATAGTGTTGTTCATTCTCCTTGATGTATTTCCAGTCAACCCACCTCATGTCACAAACTATGGGCTTCTTGTCCAATAAGATTGTCTCATAGAAGTCCTGCTGTTCCTTTGTATGGAACCTGTAATCAACAGCAGTTCTTCTCCTTGTGGCATATGGATCTGCCATTCTCCACAGTCTCAGCCCTGAATCCTTCCTGATTTTCATGTCCTCAGCCACAGGATGGGCATCATTGTGGTCTGGTATCTTGGGCTTGAGTTTCTTAGAACCTGTCCTTCTTCATCTTCCTCCTCAGCAACATTGGGCACTGGGGCCTTGTTCTTCTCAGCAGCTGGAATACTCCTGGTATTCCTCTTTGGTGCAGACTTGGCCTTGGGGGCAGCTTTGGGTGCTTCCTTGGGCTTAGATGTTGCAGCCCCTGATCTGATTGCATCACCCATAAGCTTAGGTGCCTTTGGTGCTGGTGCAGCAAGCTCTTCCTCTTCCATCATGGAAGGTTGCCCAACAACTCTGGCCATGGTCTTCTTGACCCTTTCCTTCCTCTTCTTGCTTTCTTCAGCTGGCTCTTTGGGATCAGGATTTTCAGGCAGTTGAGTTGATGCTCTGGCCTTGGGCATAGGTTGCCTTCTTGCAGGCCTTTTAATCTTCATGCCTGGCTTTATATCCTTTGCTGAGCCATATTCCTTCTTGAGCACCACTTTCTTGGAGGTAGCCTCATCTTCCTCAGCCTTGTAGTCTTCATCCTCTGAATCTGAAATTCTTTTCCTCCTTTGCCTAGTTGCAGCCTTAGGCAAATTGCTAGGAGTACTTCTTCTCCCTTCATCTGAAGTACTGGAGGGACTAGTGCCCTCACTCAAGTCCATCTGCTCTTCTGGCCTGTTCTGGCTGTCACTTTGATCAGACATACTGCAAAAGCTGACTGCTGACCCTGTGAAGAGTTATAGATGAGATAGAAAAGATGAGCATCACAAAATGCAGAGGTTTTTGCAAAAGAATGACTCAAAAGTTCAGTTTTAGTTTTCCACAGAAAGCATTTTGGATCCACCGATTTTCAAACTCGGTGATACCGAAGCAGTTTTGGAACCTAAACTGATGATCTCGGTTGGACCAAGTTTCAGTTCGGTGGTACCGAGACTGCTAGGGTTTCACATAATTCTCAAATCGGTTGCACCGATTAGTAATTCTCGGTCAGACTGAGAGTCACTAGTGCAATGGCATAAGCCAAATCGGTGAGACCGAGTTTTTCAACTCGGTGGGTCCGAGATGGTTTCGGCGGAAACCTAAACCTAAAAATTTGAATCACATCTAATCTATGAACTACTTTGGCTGGATAGAAGAGTTTCAATCGTGGCAAGAATCAATATGAAAGCAATGTGCTAGGAATCAGACGTGGATAGCACATAGATCAAGTCCATACCCTAACTTGGTGGTGGACTTGCTACGGCAGCAACGGCGGGGTCGAAAACCGTTGACGGCGGCGAAGACCAGCGACAGGAGGCTGCTGGCGATGAGGAGACGATTCGGAGACCATGATGGCAGAGCGAGTTGTTGCGCGGGCGAAGGGTTTCGGAGAAATTTCCAAAATTTTGCCCGTGGCTATATATAGCCCGACCCTGTCGGTGTGACCAAGTGGAACAACTCGGTGGCACCGAGATGCATAACTATGTTCAGTTACAGCAAATCGGTGAGACCGAAAAGTTCAAATCGGTTGCACCGAGATTGAAAACTCAGATCCACTTGATGATCTCGGTAGGACCTAAATGGAAGGGTCGGTCAGACCGAGAATCACTAAGAGGTTTTGGAAGTTTAAGTCTATGACGAATCAGGGATTCCGAGTGCTCCTCACGCAGAGTGGTTCGAATCTGACTTGATCAAATTTTGTGATGTAGCATGAATAGAGTTTGAGACGAGAAAAGCATAGATAGCTAAAGAAGGTTCTTAGGCATTCTTGTCCATCCACTTGGCACAAAGAAATGAACCAAACAATCAAAACAACAAGTGGATGTCCTTGAATGAGTAAAATATGCACCAACATGCTCACACAATAAGATGGCAATTGAAATATGTGGCAAAGCATGCACAACCAATTCTAGCGTCTATCAAAGAATTGGCGATGAGTAGGTCATCTACATATGAGTATATTGACTTAGGAGTCAAATGAGAACATTTGATCATAGGTCATACTCATCGTTTAAGCTCAAGTGGGGTTACCACTTTTACATAATGCATTAATGTGTTCACACCATTAGAGTTGCTTTGACTCAATTCTTTGAGTTAAGCTCCCCCTAGATGTGAGATCCCCTCTTAGAGGGATGAACTAACCTTGTGTTTTGTCGATCATGACTTCATGTAGGTGTTGAAGATGTAGATGCTCAGTGTTGATGTAGATCATTTGGAGCAATCCTTTGGAGTGAGTTGCACTTTCAGCTTACCTACATGGAAATCAACATACTCGGGATGTGTTACCTTTGGACCTTTGGCCATGAAGCATCTTCCAATTCCTTCATTTGGTGAATCAAATAGGTCGTAGGAGTTGGTTGACACAAGTGCTAGACCGGCAACACCTTCATCTTGAGTATATTCGGAGCCGGAGTGATAGCTTCTCTCGGAGTGTTTGTCGGAGTCGGAGCCGAAAACCCATTCACCAACATGAGCTTGATGTCCTCGTTTTGTGTAGCTCCTTGATGACTTGTCCTTCCTTTCCGAATCCTTGCTTCTCCGTGAGGGTCTTCGTTCATAGCGATCATCTCTACTCCTCCTCTCTCTTGGTGGTGATTCTTCTCTTTTGCTCCTTCTTCTTGGAGAATCTTCTCTTCTTTTGTAGGGTGTCGTACACTCATTGGAGTAGTGTCCAGGCCTCCCACAATTGTAGCAATTGCGCTCTCGACTAGAAGATCTCTTGTCATTGTAAGACCTTGACTTGGAGCTTCTTTGTTTGCTTCTACTCTTGTAGAATTTGTTGAAGTTCTTCACCATTAAGCTCAATTCTTCATTGAAGGTTTGTTTCTCACTTGATGATGTGGGGACTTCACTTGAGGCTTTGTAAGCACCACTTGACTTGTTGTGAAGTTCCTCCTTATCCTTGAGTGACATCTCATGAGCAACAATCCTTCCAATGACTTCCGTTGGCTTGAGATCTTTGTAGTTTGGCATCATTTGGATCAATGTGCACACGGTATCATACTTTCCATCCAATGCTCTTAGGATTTTCTTGATGATGAATTTGTCGGTCATCTCTTCACTCCCTAAGCCGGCAATCTCATTTGTGATAAGAGCAAGCCTAGAGTACATTTCAGCGACACCTTCACCATCCTTCATTTTGAACTTGTCAAGCTAACTTTGGAGCACATCCAACTTGGATTCCTTGATGGACTCGGTACCTTCATTCATATCAATCAAATTATCCCAAATTTCCTTTGCATTCTCAAGACGGCTGATTTTGTTAAATTCTTCGGGGCACAATCCGTTGAAGATGATGTCACATGCTTGAGCGTTGTATTGCAGCATCTTCAATTCTTCTGCATTAGCTTCACGGTTCGGTTCTCTCCCATCGAAGAATTCACCTTGCAAGCCAATACAAATAATTGCCCAAACGGCGGGGTTATGTCCAAGAATATGCATTTTCATCTTATGCTTCCAACTAGCAAAATTAGTACCATCAAAGTAAGGACCTCTATGGTGATAATTTCCCTCGCTGGACGCCATACTCTCCTAGGTTATGAAACCAAGGCTATGACCACCAAAAGCTATGGAAATCAAAGCAAATGGATACCAAGGCTCTGATACCACTTGTAGGACCTTGAAGTATGTCTAGAGGGGGGGTGATTAGACTACTTGGCCAATAAAATACTTAACCTTTTCCCAATTTTAGAGTTTGGCAGATTTTAGCTATTCTAGGACAAGTCAAGCAATCATCACACAATACAAGCAAGCATGCAAAGAGTGTATAGGCAGCGGAAATTAAAGCATGCAACTTGCAAGAAAGTAAAGGGAAGGGTTTGGAGGATTCAAACGCAATTGGAGACACGGATGTTTTAGGCGTGGTTCCGATAGGTGGTGCTATCGTACATCCATGTTGATGGAGACTTCAACCCACGAAGGGAAACGACTGCGCGAGTCCACGGAGGGCTCCAACCACGAAAGGTCCACGAAGTAGCAACCTTGTCTATCCCACCATGGTCGTCGCCCACGGAGGACTTGCCTCACTAGCGGTAGATCTTCACGAAGTAGGCGATCTCCTTGCCCTTACAAACTCCTTGGTTCAACTCCACAATCTTGTCGGAGG
This sequence comes from Triticum aestivum, assembly GCF_018294505.1. Taxonomy (NCBI): domain Eukaryota; kingdom Viridiplantae; phylum Streptophyta; class Magnoliopsida; order Poales; family Poaceae; genus Triticum; species Triticum aestivum. The sequence continues at coordinate 342,325,423 of NC_057813.1, forward strand.
CTCCCAAGTGACACCTAGCCAATCTAGGAGACACCACTCTCCAAGAAGTAACAAATGGTGCGTTGATGATGAACTCCTTGCTCTTGTGCTTCAAATGATAGTCTCCCCAACACTCAACTCTCTCTCATAGGATTTTGGATCTGGTGAAAAGAGGGTTTAAGTGGAAAGCAACTTGGGGAAGGCTAGAGATCAAGATTCATATGGTAGGAATGGAATATCTTGGCCTCAACACATGAGTAGGTGGTTCTTTCTCAGAAATGGCAAGTTGGAAGTGTAGGTTTAGTCTGATGGCTCTCTCCACGAATGAAGAGGAGGTGGAGGGGTATATATAGCCTCCACACAAAATCTAACCTTACACACAATTTACCAAACTCGGTGGGACCGAATAGTTAAACTCGGTCGGACCGATTTAGTAAACCTAGTGATCGTTAGTGATTTTTGGTGGGACCGACATGCATCTCGGTGAGACCGATTCGGTTAGGGTTAGGGCATAACGTAATCTCGGTAAGACCGATTACACAAACTCGGTAAGACCGATTTTGGTAATAAGCTTTCCAGAGAGTTGGTCAGGTAAACTCGCTGGGACCGATTTGCTCTTTTCGGTGAGACCGAAATGTTACCAAAAGGAAACAGAGAGTTTACATTGCAATCTCGGTGGGACCAATCGCTCACTTCGGTTAGACCGAAACATTACGAAGGGAAACAGAGAGATTACAATCCCATCTCGGTGAGACCGAGATCCCTATCGGTAAGACCGATTTGCTTAGGGTTTGTGGCAGTGGCTATGACTTTTGGAATCAGTGGCGCCGGATTGAAAGAATCGGTGCGACCGATTTTGGCTTTAGGTTTAGGTCATTTGTGGATGTGGGAAAGTAGTTGAAGGTTTTGGAGCATATCACTAAGCACATGAAGCAAGAGGCTCATTAAGCAACACCTCATCCCTTCTTGATAGTATTGGCTTTTCCTATAGACTCAATGTGATCTTGGATCACTAAAATGTAAAATGAAGAGTCTTGAGCTTTTCAGCTTGAGCCAATCCTTTGTCCTTAGTATTTTGAGGGATGCACTTTCATCATCCATGCCATGCCATTCATTGGGCTTTCCTGAAATAATAGTCTTGGAATAGCATTAGCTCAATGAGCTATATGTTGTTATGAATTACCAAAACCACCTAGGGATAGTTGCACTTTCAATCATCAACCACGACGCGGTCCAGGGTGAGACTTTTCTCCCCGGACAGATCTTCGTATTCGGCGGCTTTGCACTGTGGGACAATTTGCTTGGCCATCTGGAGCAGATCGAAAGCTACGCCCCTGGCCATCAGGTCAGATTTGGAAGTTTAAACTACACAGCTGACATCCGCGGAGACTTGATCTTCGACGGATTCGAGCCGCAGCCGAGCACCCCGCGCTATCACGATGGGCATGATCTAGCTCTGCCTCCGGACAGTGCCCAGAGCGCCGCTCAGGTGTATGCTTCGACCCTCAGCTCGGAGCCGACTGCGCCGGTCGAGGACGGGTGGCTAGACGCCGCCTCGAGGGCTGCAATCTCTACGGCGATCGAGCCGAACACCAATCTTGTCCCTCGCGGAGCTCCTGACTCCAAGGTGCCGGACTCCTTTACGGACTCCGAATCTTCCGCACCCCTTCCGATCGAACCCAATTGGGCTCCGATCATGGAGTTCACCACCGCGGACGTCTTTCAGCACTAGCCCTTTGGCGACATCCTGAATTCACTAAAGTCTCTCTCTTTGTCAGGAGAGCCCTGGCCGGACTATGGTCAGCAAGGTTGGGATGTGGACGACGAAGAAATTCGAAACCCACCCACCACCCACTTCGTAGCCACTGTCGACGATTTAACCGACATGCTCGACTACGACTCCGAAGACATCGACGGTATGGATGCCGATGAAGGAGACGACCAAGAACCAGCACCTATATGGCACTAGAAAGCCACCTCGTCATATGATATATACATGGTGGACACCCCAAAAGCAGGGAATGGCGATGAAAAAATGGAGGATGACCCCTCCAAGAAACAACCTAAGCGCCGGCGTCAGCGGCGCCGCTCTAAATCCCGCCAAAGCAAAAACGGCGAGTCCGGCACTGGAGATAACAACACCCCAGATAGTGTCGAAGACAACCCCCTCCAGCAGGATTCAACGCAGGAGGACGGAGAAGCCAGCCCTCATGAGAGAGCGGCAGACAGGGAGGTCGAGGACGACAATTATATGCCTCCCTCCAAAGATGAGGCAAGCCTCGACGATGACGAATTAGTCGTGCCTAAGGATCCCACCGAACAAGAGTGTTTCAAATGCAGGCTTATGGCCACAGCAAACAGCCTCAAAAGAAAACTGCAGCAGCTTAGAGCTGACCAAGATTTTCTAGCCGACAGATGGACTGAAGTCCTGGCGGCCGAAGAGTACAAACTCGAGCGCCCCTCCAAGAGCTACCCAAAGCGCAGGCTGCTACCCCAACTAGAGGAGGAAGCAACTAAACCTATATCACCAGCGTATGATGCGGCCGATCGGCCACCCCGTGGCCACGACAGAGAGTCCTCTCGGCCCTCAACTCAAGCCGCACCCCGGCGCCGCTCAAAAAATACCAGGGCATGGGGAAACGCACCAGACTTGTGAGACATATTGGAGGACAAGGCAAGGCAAACAAGATCAACCTATGGATCGCGTGGGCGCCCCACGTCACGTAACAATAACCGTCACACCGGATATGGAAAATACGGCCAGGACGAACAAAATAGACAAAGCTCATCCGAGCTACGTCGTGATATAGCCCAGTACAGAGGCGCCGCACACCCACTATGCTTCATAGACGAAGTAATGGATCATCAAATCCCCGAGGGTTTTAAACCCGTAAACATAGAATCATATGATGGCACAACAGATCCTGCGGTATGGATCGAGGATTATCTCCTTCATATCCACATGGCCCATGGTGATGATCTACACGCCATCAAATACCTCCCGCTCAAGCTTAAAGGACCAGCTTGGCATTGGCTTAACAGCCTGCCAGCAGAGTTAACTAGTTGCTGGGAGGACCTGGAATCCGCATTCCTTGACAACTTCTAGGGCACTTATGTGCGACCACCAGACGCCGATGACCTAAGCCACATAATTCAGCAGCCAGAGGAATGGGCCAGACAATTCTGGACGCGGTTCCTATCCAAGAAAAATCAAATAGTCGACAGTCCGGATGCAGAGGCCCTTGCAGCCTTCAGGCATAACATCCAAGACGAATGGCTTGCCCGGCACCTAGGACAGGAAAAGCCGAAATCTATGGCAGCCCTCACGACACTCATGACCCACTTTTGCGCGGGAGAAGACAGCTGGCTAGCTCGTAGCAATAACATGACCAAGAGCCTTGGTAACTCAGATACCAAGGACAACAATGGCAGGTCGCGTCGTAACAAGCACAAGCGCCGCATTAACAGCGATAATACTGAGGATACGACAGTTAATGCCAGATTCAGAGGCTCTAAACCCGGTCAGCGGAAGAAGCCATTTAAAAGAAATCCTCCGGGCCCATCCAGTTTAGACCGGATACTCGATCGCTCGTGCCAGATACACGGCACCCCCGAATAACCAGCCAATCACACCAACATGGATTGTTGGGTGTTCAAGCAGGCAGGCAAGTTAAGTGCCGAAAACAGAGACAAGGGGCTGCATAGCGATGACGAGGAGGAGCCCCGGCTGCCGAACAACAGAGGACACAAGGGCTTCCCCCCACAAGTGCGGACGGTGAACATGATATACGCAACCCATATCCCCAAAAGGGCACGGAAGCGTGCTCTCAAGGACGTCTATGAGTTGGAGCCAGTCGCCCGAAAGTTCAACCCATGGTCCTCCTGCCCGATCACTTTTGATCGAAGGGACCACCCCACTAGCATTCGTCACAGCGGATTTGCCGCATTGGTCCTAGACCCAATCATTGACGGATTTCACCTCACTAGAGTCCTCATGGATGGCGGCAGCAGCCTGAACCTGCTTTATTAGGATACAGTGCAAAAAATGGGCATAGATCCCTCGAGGATGAAACCCACAAAGATGAACTTTAAAGGCGTCATACCAGGTGTAGAAGCCAGCCGTACAGGCTCAGTTACACTCAAAGTGGTCTTCGGATCCTCGGATAATTTCCGAAGCAAAGAGTTAATCTTCAACATAGTCCCGTTCCGCAGTGGCTATCACGCCCTACTAGGACGAACCGCATTCGCAAAATTTAATGCGGTGGCGCACTATGCATATCTCAAGCTCAAGATGCCAGGCCCTCGCGGAGTCATTACGGTCAATGAAACACCGAACGCTCTCTCCGAACAAAGGAGCACACGGCGGCCCTGGCGGCAGAAGTACAAAGTAGCTTCTCAAGGCAATTCTCCAATCCGACTATTAAACGTCGGGACAATGTCAAGCATGCCCGAAGTAACCTACAAGAAAACCGGCTGGCACGTTCCGAGCAAGCATAGCAGTGCGGCCCCAACCCCAGCCCTCGCGAGATTGCGACAGTAGTACGACGCGTACATAATTACACTCTGGAAATACCATGGGCATAAGGGGAGGGGCACAACCACGGCACGCCCAGAATGCGGCTCAACCGCACTAGGGGCTCCCGATTTTGCCATTTCTTCTTTTTTTACATACTTTCAGGACCGCACTATTCAGAACGCCTGTCCGGCAATACAATCGCCAAACACACGATGCAACAGCCAGGGAGACAACAAGCCACGTCAAATGTCTAGGTGGTCTCTATAACGAGCTAAATACCTGTCTTACTTAAAGTCTCGCAGCTTGCCCCTGGAGGGGGACATGTCAAATAATCCCATCTCTTGCGTATTGTACTATTTGTATCGTCCGGCTCTCATAGCAGCCTCTTTTAATAAACAATACATAGCTCTTGTCTATTATTGCATTCATTTATTTTTATATAAATATGTTCAGCCATGACATTATGCAACCGTACACTTTGGTACGGCCAATACACCAGGGGCTTAAGTACCCCATAATACGGTGTGAGAAGACCGAACACTCTCATGAGTGCGGGACCCTGAACTTATAGCACTATATGCAACGGCTACGAATCATATCTTGGGTCAATAGTTGGGTTTGCCCGGCTCCCATGTTTTGGTACCTTACGTTCCGCTATGTCGGCTAAGGTAGCGCTGGGAGAACTACTGCGATTGTGCCCCAGTTGAGCTGGGTTGACACCTTAGTAGAGAAAGCTAAAACTGACCGTCATGATAGGGCGCGAGACCGGTCGCTGTTCGAGAGGTTTTTCGAGTCCTTAAAGACTTATGCCGCTTAGAGCGAGGAGCTGGCTTTGTCTAGCCTAGGCGTGGATAGCGCCCCGAACTCGGTCTTCCGAATACTAGGGGCTTTGCCGAAATTTAAAATTATAGAATTCTATGGCTAGGTGAGAGTGATAAAGCATTATAAGTCTGATGCCTTGTTCGTTGTGCTGAGCGCCTCCCTCGATGGACCCAAAAATGGGAACAAGAGCGCTCAGATTTATCCCGAACACCCCAACACTTGTGGCATGGGGGTAGAAGCCGCCGACTTGCATCTCTCAGATTTAATAAACGGCCGCACAGAAGGTAATATTTTAAATTCAAAAAGTGTTGCTTAGCGCATATGAACAAGTTTTCAGCACACAGGACAAACACGAGCGAGTTTACTCAAAAATTACATCGCTGGGACATTCATAGGACGCCCTCATAATACATCTCGGGCCTGCGATGCTCCTTCCCCTCCGATGGCCCTTCTGTCACCAGCTTCTCAGCATCCAGCTTGCCCCAGTGCACTTTAGCACGAGCAAAAGCCCTACGGGTGCATCGATGCATACGGAGCGCTTGATGACTTCAAGCCGGGGACAGGCATCCACCAGCCGCCGCACCAGCCCAAAGTAGCTCAAAGGCATAAACTCCCCAGGCCACAGCCGGCCTATCAGGCCCTTCATGGCCTGTTCGGCTACCTTATGAAGCTCGACCAACTGCTTCAACTGGTTGTTCAGGGGCACCGGGGGTTCGGCCTCAGCATACTGGGACCAGAACACCTTCTCCGTCGAGCTCCCTTCCTCGGCCCGGTAGAATGCGGCGGCGTCGGATACACTGCGGGGCAGATCTGCGAATGCTCCTGGAGAGCTCCGGATTCAGAGTAACATGTAATTTACTTTCATGTGCTTCCTTTGCATAAAGAATACCTTACCCGCCGCAATCCTTTTCATCGCCTCAATTTCCTGGAGGGCTTTTTGGGCTTCGGCCTTGGCAGATCTGGCGCTTTCAAGTGCCGAGGCAAGCTCGGACTCTCGAGTCTTCGAGTCAAGCTCTAACCTCTCATGTTTTTTCACAAGAGCATCAAGCTCTTGCCACACCTCCGCCACCTGCGCCTCTCGCTTATCTCACTCTGAGCGCTCCGTGGCCGCATTATCTTTGGCCTTGGAAAGCGCTTCCTTAAGGGTGGCCACCTCGGTTGTGGCCCCTGTAATATTCATGTCGGTCCTGTAATCATTTGCAACCAGGTATTTAAATATACAATTACATAAGGTACTACATACCTTCTTTGTCCTCGAGATGCTTCTTGGCAAGGCCGAGCTCATTCTCGGGCCGCTCAAGGCTCTGTTTCAATGCATTGACCTCCGCAGTTAGTGCAGCAGAGGTTAGCAGCGCAGCCTGCATTCCCGTATTGACATATTTATGTTAGACTCCTGCGTATATCTATTTAGATTCTCAGTCCGGCTTTCCTTTCCGAACGCCACACTGAGCATCAGGGGCTACTCTCTATGCGGTAACATTTTTACTTGTTTTAAATACATACCTCGAAACCAGTTAGAAGACTGGTACAGGCTTCCGTCAGTCCGCTCTTGGCGGACTGAACCTTCTGGATCGCCGCACTCATAACAGTGCGGTGCTCTCCGTCGATGGAGGCGCCATTAAGCACCTCCAGCAAGTTGTCCGGCGCCTCCGGTTGGATGGAGGCCGCCGGTGTCGTAGGCTTGCTGTCGGTGTCAAAACCGGCGAATCTCGGGTAGGGGGTCCCGAACTGTACGTCTAGGTGGATGGTAACAGGAGACAAGGGACACGATGTTTTTACCCAGGTTTAGGCCCTCTCAATGGTGGTAAAACCCTACTCCTGCTTGATTAATATTGATGATATGGGTAGTACAAGAGTTGATCTACCACGAGATCAGAGAGGCTAAACCCTAGAAGCAAGCCTATGGTATGATTGTTCTTCGTCCTACGGACTAAAACTCTCCGGTTTATATAGACACCGGAGAGGGCTAGGGTTACACAGAGTCAGTTACAATGGGAGGAGATCTTCATATCGTATCGCCAAGCTTGCCTTCCACGCCAAGGAAAGTCCCATCCGGACACGGGACGGAGTCTTCACTCTTGTATCTTCATAGTCCGGGAGTCCAGCCAAAGGTCATAGTCCGGCCATCCGGACACCCCCTAATCCAGGACTCCCTCAGTAGCCCCTGAACCAGGCTTCAATCACGACGAGTCCGGCGCGCAAATTGTCTTCGGCATTGCAAGACGGGTTCTTCCTCCGAATACTTCATAGATGATGTTTGAACACCAGGATAGTGTCCGCCTGCAAAATAAGTTCCACATGCCACCGTAGAGAGAATAATATTTGCACCAATCTAATCTGCCGACATATTCCGCAGCGTGACATCACACCACGGCCAGGCTTTTATTCATTTCACTATTCCACCTCAGCGCGTTTAGCGAGGCGGTTTCCTTGGCAGGTCTTGTCAAAGCAGAGATCGTGTCCCCTTATTCCGTGATTCTCATCAATACGGGCATGGGTAACCCAACCGCGCCATTAACCGCGGCGCTTGGGAGATAAGCGAGTTTTATTAGGCCAGTGGGGGCTCGTAGTTTCGGCCGCCCATATAAGGGGATAAGCATCCGCCCTTTCCATTCACGCCTTCTTCCTCCTTTGATTATTCGTCCCTGCGCGCTCGAGCCCCAATGCCCAAGCCCGCACTTCCCACCTCAACCTTCTCCAATCATGTCTGGAGCGGGAGGTAGATGGATGGCCTCCTCCGTCACGGAGAGGCAAATCAAAAAGTTGAGGAAGGCCGGATACCTGTCTGACGACATCGCGCACCGGCTTCCAAATGTGGGATAACTCATCCCCACCCCCAAGCCCCATGAGACGGTTGTTTTTCTTCCCCATTTCCTCCGCGGACTGGGTTTTCCTCTTCACCCGTTCATCCGGGGGCTCATGTTCTACTACGGCCTGGACTTCCATGATCTGGCCCCGAATTTTATCCTCAACATCTCGGCATTCATCGTCGTGTGCGAGGCCTTCCTCCGCATCCAGCCTCATTTTGGCCTATGGCTGAAGATCTTCAGCGTCAAGCCGAAGGTCGTGGGCGGCTGCCAAGCGGAGTGCGGAGGTGCCATGGTGGGCAAGATAGCCAATGTTACATTGCTCGAGGGCGCCTTCGTAGAGACTATCAAAGGGTGGCAATCAGGGTGGTTCTATATCACCGAGCCGCGTGACCCAGAATGGGCAGCGGCCCCCGAATTCCGATCTGGCATCCCCACATGGCTCACATCTTGGAAAGAGATGGGCCTGTCATGGGGTAATTCGGTGGAAGTGACCGGACTTCAAACCTGCATCAAAGACCTGAATGGCAGGAAGGTTAAACTTGTCACCGTAGTCCAGGTCATGCTTTTCCGCCGGATTCTCCCGTGTCAACGACGGTTTATCAGCTTGTGGGAGTTCGACCTGGCCCAGCACCAGACTCTGTCTCGGCTCTTCGACACAAAGCACGAGGATGCCTGGAAGGTGCTATTCAAGAGCTCCGAGGTCTCCCCTCCCGTCACCGAGGATCGCGGATTCTGCGCCAAGCGCCAAGCCAGCATGGTGAGCTTAATTTTCCCTTTACGGGGTATTTGTTTTTCATAGATTTGATTCTATGCGGGATCTAAACTCCCATCATTTTAACAGGACTGGCAGAAGAAGGCCGGGCAAATCGACTGTCCGGCTCCCTTGCCCGAAGACCTAGCGGACGCCCGCTTAACGAAGCTGCTGGTTCTGGCACCTCACGTGGTGCCGGAGAAGAAGGCCAAGAAGAAGACCACGGGGACTCAAAAGAGCTCCCGGCGCCTGGTGGTGTCGGATTCATCGCCCGACAACCCTGACGCACCCTCCTCCTCCGAAGACGAGGAGGAGGAAGGAGAAGAAGAAGAAGCCTCTCCCCCTCCAACGGGGGGAGGAAAGAAGAGAAAGGCCGCCCCAACTGGGGAGGCCGGAGGGTCCAAGAAGGGGAGAACCCTCCTTCCGGACTACACCTCCGATGCCGAAGACGGCGGGGAGGAATGGCCATCCAGGGTCAAGCCCCTAGCAAAATCGTAAGCATAAGGATGTTCGAATAACTTATGGCGCTTCTCCGTTATTTGGCATTTTCTAACGCCGAATTTGATCATGCAGTCCGCCCAAGGCTCAGCTCGACGATTCGACGAGTGGCTCCTTGGATTCGTCGGATGTGAATAGCGCTTAACTCCCGACGGCCTCCTCCCCTCTCCCTACGGACGACGCCGAGGTGGAGTCCCGAAAGGGACTACACCAGGAGGAGGTGGTCCTGGAGGCGCCGCAAGGCGACCTCCCGGACTCCAGGCCTAAAGGGGGTAAAGCCCTGGCGGGATCCAAGTCCGGCCCCGGGCCGGACACTGCTCCGGAACCATCAATGGTTCCAGAGTCCGACATGCGGCACCTTCATAAGAAGGGCAAGCCTACAACGCTGGCGACCTCCGTCCATCCGGAGGCGCCGGACAATTTGCTAGAGGTGCTTAACGGCGCCTCCATCGACGAGGAACACCGCACTGTTATGAGTGTGGTGATTCAGAAGGTTCAGTCCGCCAAGAGCGGGCTGACAGAAGCCTGTATAAGCCTGTTAACAGGCTTTGAGGTATGTGTTAAAAAACATATAAAAAATGTTACCGCATAGACAGTAGCCCCTGATTCTCAGTTCGGCGTTCGGAAAGAAAAGCCGAGCTGAGGATCTAAAAAGATATACACAGGAGTCTAATAAAAATAGGTCAATATGGGAATGCAGGCTGCGCTGGTGACCTCTGCCGCACTGACTGCGGAGGTCAATGCCTTGAAGGAGAACCTCGAGCGGTCCGAGAACGAGCTCGGCTGTGCCAAGAAGCAGCTCGAGGACAAGGAGGGTATGTAATATCGTATGTAAATGTATATAGAAATACTTGGTTGCAAATAATGACAGGACCAACGGAAATGTTGCAGGGGCCACTGCCGAGGTGGCTACCCTGAAAGAGGCGGTCTCCAAGGCCGAAAATAGTGCGGCCTTGGAGCGCACCGGGCGAGAGAAGCAGGAGGCGCGGGTGGCGGAGGTGCGGCAAGAGCTCCATGCTCTCATGGAAAAACACGAGGGTTTGGAGCGTGACTCGAAGACTCGAGAGTCCGAGCTCGCCTTGGCTCTTGAGAGTGCCAAGACCGCTAAGGCCGAAGCCCAGAAGGCCCTCCAGGAGATCGAGGCGATGAAGAAGATAGCGGCGGGTAAGGCATTCTTTATGCAAAGCAAGAATATAAAAGTAAATTATCTGCTACTTACCCGAATCCGGAGCTCTCCAGGAGCGTTCGCCGATCTGCCCCGTATCGTGTTTGATGCCGCCGCATACTACCGAGCCAAAGAGGGGAGCTCGACAGAAAAGGTGTTCTGGTCTCAGTATGCTGAGGCCGAACATCCGGTGCCCCTGAGCGACCAGCTGAAGCAGCTGGTCGAGCTTCACAAGGTGGCCGAACAGGCCATGAAGGGCCTCATAGCTCGGTTGTGGCCTGGAGAAGCCATGCCTGGGAGCTACTTCGGTCTGGTGCGGCGGCTGGTGGACGCGTGTCCGTGGATTGAGGTCGTCAAGCACTCCGTCTGTATCGAAGGTGCCCGTCGGGCCCTTGCCCTGAGATCGCATGCGCGGCCAGCAGCCTCGCCGAGCTTATCGGTTAGGTTCGCCTCTCCGACGAGCCTGCGTCTGACGCAGGCACGAGCGGCCCCGAGAGCCTCCTCGTGGGTCTCCTCGACCAACTCTACGTCACCGGCAAGCCTTCCGTGGACCTGGAGTCCACAGGATCCACCGACCCGATGCTGGTCGACTCCGACACGGCGTCGCTCGATGCATTTCCCACCAAGGAGGTGGTCTACGACGAGCCGCTCCCTTGCGCGGGGAGCGGCGGGAGCACCGTCACGGAAGTTCTCGTCCTCGATCACGGCGAGCATTCCGGTGAGGGAGCGCACGACCCGCTCGACGCGGCTCTGCGAGACCTCACCGTGGTGATTCCAGGAGACGCCGATGCCGAGATGCTGGAGGCACGCCGCCTCTAGCTTATCGAGGGTGCGAAGAAGTTGGCAAGCATGAGGCGCTTGTCAGAGGCCTACCAGCGCGAGATGGATCTCGCCGTGGGCGGCTCGCCGGCTCCGACTGGGCCTAGCCGCCTAGGCGCGGTCCGACAACGCGGCGCGGCAATCGCCAATCTGTTCGGGGCGCCCTATGTACGCCACGCCCGTGGAGAACATCCGCGCCGCCCAGGCGGCGGCAGACGAGCTCGACAACTTTGAGGGTGATGAGCGCCGCGTGATGACAGAGCGAGTTCAGCAGCTCCTTGACACGGCTGCCGCGCAGACTGAAGCTGGCTGCCGCAGAGAGGCGCCGCAGCGACCAAACGATGACCCGCCACCCCACCGAGACCAAGGGGCAACGTCTCGGACGCCGACTGGCAGGGCCCGCGGAAAGAAGGACAAGGAGCCGGCTGTCAGCCATAGTCGGACTCGCATCACTATCGAGCGCGACCAAGACGGCCGCCCCAAAGCGGTGGAACGGCGGGATGACTATCTGCCTCCCCCTCCTCGCAGAGAAAGGAGAGTCTCCCCGCCGCCCGTGGAACATCCGACTCTCGGCGACCGTCTTGGCCGCCGAGAGGGAGTCGGAGAAAACGATGCCCGCCACCGGATCGACCGACTCCATCAATCCCTGGCGCTGGAAGAAGAAGACGAGTTGGGTCCTCCCTGTTTTGGACCCTGCATCTGAGATGAGCCCTTCCCCAAAGGGTTCACGCTCCCCCGAGACACGCCCAAATATACCGGCACAGTGAAGCCGGAGGACTGGCTGATCGATTACTCCACAGCCGTCAATATCGCGAACTATGTCCCGCTCATGCTCCAAGGCTCGGCCCGGACGTGGTTGAACAGTCTAAAGCCTCGCAGCATCAACAGCTGGGTCGACTTCACCGAGGCCTTCTTCCGCAACTTCACGAGCACGTACAAGCGACCTCCCAAGCCTCGCCAACTCTCCTTGTGCATGCAAGGCCCCAACGAATCCACTCGCGACTACCTCACACGCTGGGGCGAGCTCCGGAACTCCTGCGAGGGCGTGCACGAGGTGCAGGCTATCGAGTACTTTACTGCCGGGTGCAGAGAAGGCACCCTCCTCAAGCACAAACTTCTCTACGACGAGCCGGAGACCCTCAATGAACTGTTGATCACAGCAGACAAGTACGCCACGGCCGACTCCTCCATGAAGGCAGAGATTCAAGTCAGCGCGACTGGCAAAGTCGCCCCTCAGGCTCCGAGAACTCCGGCTAGGGACACCAGTCGGCGGCAACAGCAGAACGACCACAAGCGTAAGGCCCCGCAGCCGGCTTCTAACAGCTGGCAAGTGGCGACAGTCGAAGACCAACAGCCGGAGGGACCGCCTCCGGTGAAGTGGCAGAAGGGCGGCAAGTCCAACAGGTTGCCGGCTTTCTCCTACGAGCAGACCCTGGATGGCCCCTGCAAGTTCCACAGCGGCACGAAGCCGTTGAACCACACCACCCAGAAATGCCACTGGCTGACCAGAAATGCCAAGGGAGACGGCCTACTCCCTGCCCCGCCTGCTGGGCCGCCTCCACCACAGCCGCCCCAGCAGCCGGCTGTCAGGCCAGTCGGCGAGATACAAGACGAGTTCCCAAATGAGCACGGAGCCTATGTGGTGTTCACCAGTGTGGCAGATGATTGGCGCAGCAGGCACCAACAGCAGCAAGAGGTGAATGCAGTCGCGTCAAGCACTCTAGAATTCATGCACTGGTCCGAAAGGCCCATCAATTGGAGCAGAGCCGATCACCCAGAGGTGATGCCGAGTCCAGGCTCCTACGCCTTGGTCTTAGGCGCCACGCTCGCCACAGACCGGCGGGCCGCTCGCTTCTCGCGAGTACTGATAGACGGAGGCAGCAGTATCAACATCCTATACAAGGATACGATGGAGAAATTAGGAATCAAGCGAAGACAGCTTCAGAGCAGCCGGACTGTGTTCCACGGCATTGTCCCTGGCCTTTCCTGCTCACCAATCGGCAAGATTCTGATAGACGTCCTCTTTGGGGACAAAGATCATTTCCGCCGAGAGCCAATTTGGTTTGAGGTGGTGGACCTTGAAAGCTCGTACCATGCGTTGCTTGGCTGACCAACGTTGGCCAAGTTCATGGCAGTCCCCCACTACGCCTACCTCAAGATGAAGATGCCGAGTTCCAAGGGAATCCTAACCATAGCCGGCGACTACAGAAAGTCGTCTACTTGAGCGGCCGAGAGCAGTCGGCTGGCCGAGTCCTTGGTGATCGCGGCTGAGAAACGGCTTCTTGATCGGGTCGTGGCGATGGCCGGCAAGCAGCCCGAGTTATCGCCCGACCCCAAGGAGTCGGAAGCAGAAGGATCATTCAAGCCGGCCAGAGAAACAAAGAAGATACCTTTGGACCCGAAGCACCTAGAGAGGTACGCTGTCATGGGTACAAACCTTGACAGCAAATAGGAAGGCGAGCTCGTCGATTTCCTCCGTGAGAATTGAGACATCTTCGCATGGTCCCCTAAAGACATGCCTGGTGTACCGACGGAATTCGTCAAGCACAAATTACATGTCCGGTATGATGTGAAACCCGTCAGGCAGCCCTTGCGCCGCCTGTCAGAAGAAAAGAGAAGAGTTGTTGGAGAAGAAATAGCCCGGCTCCTGGCAGCCAGCTTCATCATGGAAGTGTTTTTCCCAGAGTGGCTAGCAAACCCAGTACTGGTGCTGAAGAAGAATAAGCAGTGGAGGATGTGTATCGACTACACAAGTCTCAATAAAGCCTGCCCCAAGGACCCATTTGCTCTGCCAAGAATTGATCAGGTGATAGTCTTCACAGCCGGATGCGAGTTGTTGAGTTTTTTGGATGCATACTCTGGATATCACCAGATCAAGCTGAACCCGGCTGACCGACTGAAGACCGCCTTCATCACGCCGTTTGGTGCCTTCTGCTACCTGACCATGACGTTCGGCTTAAGGAATGCTGGCGCCACCTTTCAGCGTTGCATGCAGAAGTGCCTCCTCAAGCAACTCGGCATAAATGCCCACGTCTACGTGGATGATGTGGTGGTGAAGACGGAAAAACGTGGGACTCTGTTGGAAGACCTCAAGGAGACCTTCGAGAACCTGCGCCGATTCCAGATCAAGCTCAACCCCGAGAAGTGCGTCTTCGGAGTACCAGCCGGCCAGCTCCTTGGTTTCCTGGTCTCCGAACGCGGCATAGAGTGCAACCCTGTGAAGATCAAGGCCATCAAGAGGATGGAAGCACCCAGATGACTGTTAGATGTGCAGAAGTTCACCGGCTGTTTGGTGTCCATCAGCCGATTCATCAGTCGGCTGGGCGAGAAGGCTCTCCCCTTGTATCAGCTCATGAAGAAGACAACCTTTTTTGAATGGACTCCCAAGGCAGACGAGGCCTTTCTCCAACTTAAGAAAATGTTGACTACTCCCCCTGTGTTGGCGGCTCCGACTCCCAAAGAGCCCATGCTCCTGTACATTGCCGCCACCAGCCGGGTAGTCAGCACAGTCATTGTAGTCGAACGCAAGGAGGAAGGCAAGGCGCTACCTGTCCAGAGACCAGTATATTACCTGAGCGAGGTACTGTCGGCCTCCAAGTAGAACTACCCCCACTACTAGAAGATGTGCTACGGCGTGCATTTTGCCGCCAAGAAATTGAAGTCTTACTTCCAAGAGCATCCAATCACTGTGCTCTGCACAGCCCCACTAGCCGAGATCATTGGAAGCCGAGATGCTTCTGGCCGAGTGGCCAAATGGGCCATCGACTTGGCTCCCTACACCATCTACTACGAGCCCCGCACCGCCATCAAGTCGCAAGCGCTGGCCGACTTCCTCATCGATTGGGCCGAGACCCAGTATCTGCCACCAGCGCCCGACTCCACCCATTGGCGGATGCACTTCGATGGCTCTAAGATGCGCACCGGCCTGGGAGCCAGCGTCGTCCTCACTTCCCCCAAGGGTGACAAGCTCAGATATGCGCTGGAGATCCATTTCGCCGCCTCCAACAACGTGGCCGAGTACGAGGCGCTCATCCACGGGCTCCGGCTTGCCAAAGAACTCAGCATTCGCCGGATCCTGTGTTATGGCCACTCTGACTTGGTGGTCCAGCAATCATCTGGCGATTGGGACGCCAAGGACGCAAACATGGCGAGCTACCGCTTCCTTGTGCAGCAACTCAGCGGATACTTCGAGGGGTGCGAGTTCCTCCACGTGCCAAGGAACGACAACGACCAAGCAGACGCCTTGGCACGAATCGGCTCCACCCGCCAAGCAATACCATCTGGTGTCGCCCTTCGGCGTCTCCTCAAGCCGTCTATCAAGCCGTCACCAGAACTAGATTCAATCTTTGTGCCGGCTCCACCCGAAAAAGTCGGATCCGACTCCAAGAAAGACACAGTCGAAGCCGACCCGGGGACTTCAGAACCCGGCCCGGGGACTGCGGTGACAAGACTAAAGACTTCAGAACTCGGCCGGGGACTGCTCCAATCTGCCCGGGGACTTCGTCAAGTCAGCAAGCGGCTGCGGACTCCAACCCGCCGCCTCCCAGCCCAGCCGCCCTTGTCCAAGTCGCACTAGTGGCAGTTGAAGAAATAGCAGCACCCTCATGGGCCCAGCCCATCCTCAAGTTCCTAGTAAACAGAGAGCTGCCAACTGATGAAATCTTGGCTCGGCAAGTGCAACGTCGATCAGCAGCTTATACCGTAGTCAACAGAGAGCTGGTCAGGCGCAGCGTCACTGGCGTCTACCAACGCTGCGTCGAGGCAGAACAAGGCCAAGCAATCCTCAGAGACGTCCATGAAGGCGAGTGCGGTCACCATGCGGCATCAAGAGCACTCGTCGCCAAAGCCTTCCGGCATGGTTTTTTCTGGCTGACTGCCCTAGAAGAGGCCAAGGAATTAGTCCAAAAATGCAAGGGGTGCCAGATGTTCCGTTCCAAGCCGCTTCAGCCAGCTTCCGCACTCAAGACCATCCCCATCGCCTGGCCCTTTGTAGTTTGGGGCCTGGACATGGTGGGACCATTCAAGACGGCACGAGGTGGCTTGACCCATCTACTTGTTGCAGTGAACAAGTTCACCAAGTGGATAGAAGTGAAACCCATCAAGAAGTTGAATGGTCCGACTGCAGTGACTTTCATCACCGACATCACGACTCGGTACGGCATCCCGCATAGCATCATCACCGACAATGGCACAAATTTTGCCAAAGGCGCCTTGGCTCGTTTCTGTGCGACGTAGGGCATCCGACTGGACTTAGCGTCTGTTGCCCATCCGCAGTCAAATGGCCAGGTGGAGTGGGCAAAGAGCCTCATCTTATCCGGCGTCAAGCCTCGATTGGTTGTGCCGCTGGAGCGATCGGCCGGCTGCTGGCTTGAGGAGCTGTCGGCCGTCCTCTGGAGTCTGCGCATGACTCCAAACAAGTCAACCGGCTTCACACCTTTCTTCCTCATCTACGGCGCCGAAGCCGTCATCCCAACGGATATAGAGTTTGACTCCCCGTGAGTCATTATGTACACTGAGGAAGAAGCAGAAGAAGCACGTCAAGACGGCGTCGATCTGGTGGAAGAGGTCCGGCTATTAGCACTCAGCTGGTCCAGCATCTACCAGCAGAGTCTGTGTCGATACTACAACAGGAAGGTCAAGCCAAGATCTTTCGAAGAGGGCGACCTTGTGCTCCGACTAATCCAGCGAATAGCCGGCCAGCACAAGTTGTCGGCACCTTGGGAAGGCCCCTTCATCATCAGCAAGGTGCTGGGAAACGACTCCTACTACCTGATCGACGCCTAGAAGCCCCGAGCGCGCAAGAGGGACGACTCCGGCAAAGAGACAGAGCGCCCATGGAATGCAAATCTTCGCCGAAGATTTTACAGTTGATGCAGTATGTATCACGCTCCCCTTTTGTATTAAAGTACCAAGACTTTGCCCCCCCCCTGAGACGAGCTCGAGGACTGCCTTCTTTTGTTATCTGTATGATAAGAATTATGCCTTCGAGTATATTACTCTTTGTTATGCCGCTTGGCACCGGGCTCGACTAGTCGGCCCGGGGACTCACCGCCTTGCGCTATGAAATGCTTCCTACAGTCGGACAAGTAGTGCGTGGTGCCTAAGCCGTCTCCTGTCAGAAGCCGCAGCTCGCAGAGCGACTGACTGGTGGACAGGAGTAAGGAAGAATGGGCGTCCGCACGAAAATTGGCTAAGGACTCAAAGCATAAACATAGCTTAAGCTGGCTTCCTTCCTCTCTGACGCAAAGCCAACTCATGAGTAGTCGGCTTGCCGATTTCTACTAGCATCTATTAAGGACAGACGACTCTTGGGTAGTCGGCTTGCCGCTTTCTATCCGACTTGTTAAAGAAACTCTAAAAATGGCTGAGTACTTGCCTTCCCAAAGTAGCCAAGCATTTGATCCAGCGATAGTCTGCAGAGCGGTTGTCCGACTGGCAAGGCAGTGACTAAAGGAAGGCGGCAAAGGGAAAAGCCTAAAGAGCAATGAGCAAGGAAAGATAGAACGCGGATTAATATTTACATAGCATAGGCCCTTGGCCGAATCTTCGAACAAGAGTTAAAAATACACCCCGCGGGTGGAATTGTGCAAATTAACAAGTTCTTTAAAGACTTTCTAGAGCAGACAAAATAAAGCCAGAAGGCAGCCTAGGGAGCAGCAGACGGGTTCGGAGGGTCGGAGGGGACGGCGGTGTCAGGCGCCGGGGCGGCCGGCTGGGCAGTCTCGGCTTGATCGCCACCGGCGGCAGTCGGCCCGGTCGGACGCGGCTCATTGCTGGAGGCACGATCGAGCTGAGGTTGGTCGCCCGCTCCGACTTCTGGCATCTCCGTCTCGCCTTCATCCTCTGCCTCGCCTTCCTCCTTGGTGCTGGAGTCAATCACCTCCACCGAGTCCTCACCGAAGTCCAGGTTCATCCCGAACCACTCTGGCGGCACCTCCTCGCCGCCTGCGGCCCGCTCGGGGACGAAGACACTGGTGTCTGTGTAGTCGGCAATCGCCGCCGCACGCTCGACAAGGGCACCCTCCACTGCCACCAGTTCTGCCTGGGCCTCTGACCAGAATGCGGCCAACCGGTCCAGGTCCAGCCCTGGATACCACGCCTTGACAAATTCCAAGGCCCGGCACGCTCCGGCCTGGGTCGAGGAACCCTTCCAAGCTTCAAGACGGCCAGCTGCGACCTCCACCCAGTCGGCGGTCCGACTGGCGGTGCGCAGGGCCGGTATGTCTGGCCACAGAGCGGCAACCGCCTGGGCGCCGGCACGCTGAAGCCGGCGCATCAGCCGATGGGCAGGACGAAGACGGGCCTCAATGCTCAGAAGCTGCTCATCGACGGTTCGGGGGGCGTTGGCGGCAATCTCCACGCCGCTTGCCCTCCGCATCTCGCGATCAGCCTCGATGGCCTGAGTGACCGTCTGCGAGTGGCCAGGGAAGAAGTCTGCCAAGACAAAAAAGAAGTGAGTCGAAAGAACCAGAAATCGGCCCGACCTATAGTCGGAAGCTCGAAGAAGAAAGGAAGAAGGAAACTCACCGTCGACGATGTCTTCGATCTCATGGAAGTCGGAGGTCAGCATCGCCTCCCTGTCAGTCCAAGAGGAGCGCTCGCTCTCAAACTCGGCCAGGAGAGCGGCCTCCTTCTTCTCGGCCTCGTCCTGCGCTTTCTTGAGTAGCTCCTTCTGCTCAGCCAGTTGCGCAGCTAGCAGGTCGCGCTCTGTGGCAAGTTTGTTGCACTCCTCCTCCTTGGCGCGCAAGGCGGTGTTGGCCTCGCCCAGCTGCTGCTGAAGAGTGGTGTTGGCCTCTGAAGAAGAAAAAAGAAGAAAGACGATGAGTCATCAACAAAGAAAGTCGCTGAGAAGATCCGGCCCGACTGCTCAGCAGTCGGCCCGAATCTTGGGGACTACAGCCCACGGGCGCGCTCCCGCAAAAAAGAAGAAGGACCCACCCCGGCTCTCCGACAAGTCGGCAGTCCTCCTGCCTAGCTCCTCAACATTGCGGTTGAAGGCGGTAGCCCGGAGGTTGTGATACTCCTGCAATAAAGCATTTCAGACAAAGTTAATATTTGGAACTCGCCAGAGGGAGTTCCGAACCGCCTGCTTAGTAGTCCGCCCGAAACTCGGGGACTACACCCAGTGGGTGCGCTGGCGCGCCCCCACAGAGAAAAGCAAGAATCAAAAGATAGAGACATACTCGGACGGCCGTTCGCGCAGCCAGATGTGCCTTGGTGCAGTTTTGAAGGGCGTCGCCTTTAGCTCGCAGCTTCGCCTGGACATCCAGAAGTGCTTGGTTCAGCGGCCCTGTGCCGCCTCCGCGCAACCACCCAACGGGCGCGGCGCTCGTCGCCTCAGCGTCTGGGATTGCCGAGCTGGCGGCGCTGGTCTCCCGGGGTCGCGGCGCCGAGGTCGCCATCTCAAGACGGCGGCACACTAGCGAGGCGACTTGGAGAAGCAGCCTCGCCTCAGACTCGTCCGCAGTCGGCGGCACCGGCGGGCCGGCCGGCTGTTCGCCGTGCGCTCTCCCAGACAGCGGCGGAGGCGGCGGTGGCGGCACGAGCGTGTCCGACATGGAGGCCTCGCCGATTTCCTTCTCCACGACGGGGTTCTCGGTGCCGGCTTCTCCAGTCTACCTTTTGAACTCCGGGGGCGGCAGTGCCGAGGACAGCGAGATGACGAGCAACGCCGATTGGCGGTGAGCAGCTTCCTCGGCTTGCCGCCTTGCTGCGGCGGCGGCTTCGGCCTCTTCCAGTTTTCTCTGGGCGGAGGCCGCCGTCTTCTCGGCCTCCGCTTTCTCCAAGCGGGCGTCCTCCTCCTCGTAGTGCTTCTCCCGCGCGTTTTGCTCCGTCGCCTCCCGGAGGTCGGCGGCAGGGTCAACCCGCCGAGTGGTGGCTGACGTCTCCGCCGACCCCATGACGGAGGGGACGGCGACCCTCTCAAGGGTGAGGGGAGCCCTGAAAAAAAGTAATGAAAAATAGAAACTCGAACGAGATTCACCGAGGGGAAATACGGACGAAGGAGGAAACACTTACGCAGAGACTAGCGGCGGCCTCTTCACTTCCTTGCAGAAGCAGTTGGCCCTCGCGGCCGCCTCCTCCCGTTTGGTCGTGGCGGCCGCCCCCTTGAGCTTCTTCGTCTTGCCGCCGAATGAACTCGGCCCAGTCTGGAGCCTCTTCAAGCCGCCTTGGCCGACCAGGCCGACGGAGGAACCCGCGCCCGATGGGCTGACCCTTGGCTGGTGGCGCGGGATGACTTCCCCTTCGACGTCGTCATCAGGCCAGTCGGCAAAGGTGGCCGAGGGCCTGAGGCTGCCTCCCGCTCCTCCTCCCCCGCCTTCGGCATCGGCTTCCATCGCCGCCGCCCCCAAGTCGGGGTCGTCAACGTCACTCTCCGCTCGGTCAAGGACGAACTCGTGGGGCGGTCTCGTGACGCCGGCTGCGGGCTGCATGAGGGGATTCTAATTCAGAGAAGCCAATGAAAATCAGAAGTCGGAGTCGGCTATGAAGAAGACAAAGCAACAAAGAGATGCGACTCACCACTGGAGGGGGGTTGGCGCGCGAGTACGGCTCCTTGCCGAATTGCCAGTCCTCCCCGAGCTCGCAGTTCGTGATGTGGTTCACCATGTTTGCCACCTCTGCGCAGGGCATTTCCCTGGTGCACATCCGACTCGGGTCTCGGTGGTCGCTCATCTGACTGATTAGATGAGGCCGGCCTTGAAGAGGGAGGACTCGGCGCACCACGAAGGCGGCCAGCAAGTTGGCCCCAACGAGGCCCTCCGACTGCGTCAGAACTCGGAGCCGCGCCACGGTGGCGGCTCCGGCGGGAGTCACCATCTTGGCTCGATTAGACCAGCTGGGGAGCCTCCCAGCCGGCACGCCAGCTTCATAAGGCGGCAGATTGACCCAGTCCCCGTCAGGGGCAACGCTCTTCACATAGAAGTACGACCGTTGCCACATCTTCACCGATTTGATTAACGCGATGGCGGGAAATGGATTGTCGGCCGTCGACCGCCTCATCGCGATGAAGGCGCCGCATTGAGCCGGCACGCCGGCGACGTGCGTGCCGAGCTTGGAGGAGAAGAATTCTCCCCACAGCTCGACGGTGGGGAGGACGCCGAGGAAACCTTTGCACAGGGTGGCGAAGGCAGATAGCAGCACCACCGTATTCGGGGTAAGGTGGTGCGGCTGGAGCCCATGGAACTCTTGGAAGGAGCAGAAGAAGCCGCTTGCCGGCAGCCCCAGGCCGCGCATGAGGTGCGAGCGGAAGATGACCCGCTCGCCCTCCTCCAGCGCCGGCAATATCTCTCCCGCTGGCGTGGCGCGCGCGTGCACGAGGTCTGCGCCGGGGAGGCGGCGCGTCCTGCGGAGGAACTTGATGTGGTCATCATCCACCTCCGAGCTGTCCCACACGCCGGAGCGCACGCCGGGAGCCGTGGCGGTGGAGGAAGAGCTCATGGCTGTTGGTGCGGTGTGATTTTGCTCGATGGCAGCAAGAGGAAGAAAAGGAGGCGAGAGGAGGCGGGGGAGCAGGGAAGATGGGCGCGCGTGCTTGCCGCTCCAATCCCTCCCGCCTACTTATAGCCTTGTGGGCTGAGAAGCCGATGGGGCGGGTGTGGGATTAACTGCGCGCAGGACCCCACGCCCCCCCCCCCCCATGATTTACCCCACGAAGTTACTGCGCGCAGTAATGACGTGGGAAACCCAACCGTCCGCATGGCCACAACGGATCCGTTCATGTGCCGAGGCGCGGTAGTGGCGGGCCCCGCCTGACGGCCCGTCCCGTTGCGCGCGTGGGTAGGCAGACTATCCTCACCGCGTGGCACCACGCGATAGGACCGCGGCGGGCAGCCGCGGGGAAGCGTATCACGAACGCCGCCTGGTCTCCCGCCACGACTTTCGAACTCTCTATGAAGCAAGACGACCCTCTGTGAATCCGACTTTCGGACAGTCGGCCTGAAGGAAGACGGCAAGCGAAGTCCTAGAAGAATGAAACTGTTGAGGCCCCACGACGCAGTATCCATGGAGCCTCACCAGCTTCGGGGACTACTGTCAGAGTAATGGGCCACGGGTAGGCTAACCCGAGGCCCAGAACCTTTCAAGACATTGGATAAGTAGCACCGCTTATGCCGAGTCCCAGATGGCGACTCCAAGATAAGCCGAGTCCCAGACGGCGACCCCAAGATAAGCCGAGTCCCAGACGGCGACTCCAAAATAAGCCGAGTCCCAGATGGCGACTCCAAGATAAGCCGAGTCCCTGACGGCGACTCCAAGATAAGTCAGCTCATGGCCGGCGACTTCCAGAGAGGCCGGCTATGGAGAGTCGGCCCGTGACTCCACCCTCGTATCGAAGGACGAGGCAGGGTACGGCCACGGCGTGGCCGTCCGCCCCCTGCTTACGAGGGGCTGGCATGGCTACAGTAAGTCGTATCGCTGAGAATCTCCGGCGAGGCGCGACACTGTTGCCATGCCTGCCCTGACCTCAGCCACAGTAGGCGCCGCACTGTGCCCACGACGCCTGCCTGTACGACCCAAGGACGGCGGGGCCGCCTGTCAGTGGGTAGACAGAAGACGGCACGAGCGCCCTGAAGATGGACCCATGGGAGTCGGCCCCCTGGAGTCGGCCGACCCCTCCCCGGGCCCCGCACGCCATTAACCAGACAAGATGGGGAATGGCGACAGTGAACGCACGCCAGACGGCGGCACTGTTGCCATGACCATATGACCAAGCCAGTGTCATCGGGAGTACCACTACAGTATCAGGCCTATCC
Source organism: Triticum aestivum (assembly GCF_018294505.1). Taxonomy (NCBI): domain Eukaryota; kingdom Viridiplantae; phylum Streptophyta; class Magnoliopsida; order Poales; family Poaceae; genus Triticum; species Triticum aestivum. The sequence continues at coordinate 342,348,536 of NC_057813.1, forward strand.
GTGGGACCTGCCAGTCGGCGGGCCCCAGTAGTCGGCAGAGAGGACGACGACCTGAGAGACAGACAGCTGGGACCCGCGCCCAGTCAGATTACCATTGTACCCCTGGGGGGTAGGCCTATATAAACCCCCCAGGAAGCCCATGCAAAGGGTTCGGACCCAGATAGAGATAGATCTTAGAGCATAGGAAGGGGAGAGCTAGCCTTGCCCTCTCCTACCTCCAGAAACAGCTCCAGGAGCACCATTGTAACCACTTTGCCATAGTGACCATGCGGAGACCCCGCAGAGCAGTAGTAGGGGTGTTATCTCCTCGGAGAGCCCTGAAGCTGGGTAAGTTCTGTCGGCGTGCATGTCTTCGCCTCATCCCGCTTCCAGGCACCGGCAATGTTCTACTCGCTCCCACCATGATAAGCCATCCTTTGGCATATGTCGTACCCAACCCCCGACAAGTGGCTACGAAGTGGGTGGTGGGTGGGCTTCGAATTTCTTCGTCGTCCGTATCCCAACCATGTTGAACGTAATCCGGCCAGGGTTCTCCTGACAAAGAGAGAGACTTTAGTGAATTCAGGATGTCGCCAAAAGGCGAGTGCTGAAAGACATCCGGGCGGTGAACTCCATGATCGGAGCCCAATCGGGTTCGATCGGAAGGGGTGCGGAGGATTCAGAGTCCAGAATGGAGTCCGACACCTTGGAATCACGGGCCTTGCAAAGGACTAGGCTGGTATTCGGCTCTATCGCCGTAGAGATTGCGGCTGGGGCGGCGTCCAACCGTCCGTCCCTGGTTGGCGCAGTCAGCTCCGGGCTAATGGTCGGAGCGGACACCTGAGCGGCGCTCTGGGCGCTGTCCGGCGGCAGAGCTAGATCATGCCCATCGAGACAGTGTGGCGTGCTCGGCCATGGCTCGAATCCGTCGAAGATCAAGTCCCCGCGGATGTCGGTCATGTAGTTTAAGCTTCCAAACCTGACCTGATGGCCAGGGGCGTTGAGGGAGTCCGGGACTAGGGGGTGTCCGGATAGCCGAACTATCATCATCGGCCGGACTCCAAGACTATGAAGATACAAGATTGAAGACTTCGTCCCGTGTCCGGACGGGACTTTCCTTGGCGTGGAAGGCAAGCTTGGCGATACGGATATGTAGATCTCCTACCATTGTAACCGACTCTATGTAACCCTAGCCTTCTCCGGTGTCTATATAAACCGGATGGCTTTAGTCCGTAGGACGAACAACAATCATACCATAGGCTAGCTTCTAGGGTTTAGCCTCCTTGATCTCGTGGTAGATCTACTCTTGTAACACACATCATCAATATTAATCAAGCAGGACGTAGGGTTTTACCTCCATCAAGAGGGCCCGAACCTGGGTAAAACATCGTGTCCCTTGTCTCCTGTTACCATCCACCTAGACGCATAGTTCAGGACCCCCTACCCGAGATCCGCCGGTTTTGACACCGACATTGGTGATTTCATTGAGAGTCCCTCTGTGCCGTCGCAATCAGGAAGGATGCCTTTTCCCGTCTTTAAAGACAGCATCGTCGTCAAGGGAGCTTTGGCTGCCGGCCAAACTATCCGGCTAGGTGGTTTTCTTATGACCGCCTGTTCGGCCACCGCTCCGACGATGACCTCTCAGATCATCAAAAGTGATCTTCATGTCAGCTCGGAATTTGCCGAGCAGCTAGATCCGATGGAGCTCTCCTCCGTAAACGAGCTTTTGGATCGCATTGTCGCCCTGGGAGTCGCTACTGACTATGATCAGATTGGGCTTAAAACCGATTTGAGAGAAATTAACTCTCCCCAGGCTACCCACCACGTTGTTGTGGTAGAGGAACAATGCGGCGACTCTTCTTCTATGTTAAAAACCATCTATGTCCGGATTCCCGATCCCTCCATGCCGGATTCCCGCGGAGGGACGGACGTCAATCAAATATTGAACCTAAAGTCAGGCATCGGACCAGATTCGTTGGAAAGCATCCAACAAACCAAGCTTCCAAATCCAGAAACTTCTTGGCCTTTGAGCCTCAGATCGGGCGGGGTTCCGAACTTAATTCCACCCGCCCACCCAAACATAAGCGATCTATCTCAAATACGGCAAGAGCCCGATGAAACAGTACATCATTACTGGGCCAGATTCCTCCTGGTTATGAACAGGATAAAGGACTGCCGTGAAGAAAGCGCGGTTTCAATTTTCTGCAACAATTGCACGGACAAGGGAATCATAAACGCCATAAGTCGTCGCGAAGTTACACGCTTCGCCGACGTAGTGACCATTGTACAAAAATACTGTGCGATGGAGAGTGCCTGGAAAACCGAAACCAGGTTTTGGGACAATCCAGCCCTGAATACAACCGCAGTCCGAAATAAAAGGGTGCGTCATACTCAAGCACCTGGATTAAAAACCAAAAAGCAAAAAAAACCCTAAAGGGCATGGAACCGTACTGGAGGGATGGCTCAAACGGACCCTGCAAAATCCACAGTACGGAGGGCGCCACTCCAACACATAGCCTTCGAGCATGTTGGATACTACGGCAGGTGGCCAAAAGTGGCGAAGGCTTTCTAGCCCCAGGCAACCAGCCCAGCAGTACCAGTATGGTATTAACAGTCTTCGAGACTTTCGCATCAAATAACATGCGGAAGCGAACAATCTGCAGCCTCGCCGAGGTATACCAAGTAGCAACAACAAATCCATGGAGTGACACGGCTATCACCTTCAATGCCAGCGATGAACCTAAATTCCGAACAGCTCAAGCACCAGCCGCATTGGTCCTCAGTCCGATAGTGGACGGCTTTCGTCTTACCAAGGTACTCATGGATGGCGGCAGCGGATTAAACCTCATCTACAAGGAAACCCTTCAAAAAATGGAAATTTACTGGAGTCGCATTGAGCGAAGCAGCACAACCTTCAGGGGAATAATCCCTTGTCGAGATGTACGCTGCACAGGAAAAATCACACTAGACGTAGTGTTCGGCTCGCCGGACAACTACAGGTCCGAAGAGGTCATGTTCCAAGTGGCCCCATTCGGCAGCGGATATCACGCCTTGTTAGGGCGAGAGGCATTCACAATCTTCCAAGCTATACCCCATTACGGGTACATGAAGCTCAAAATGCCCGGGCCCAATGGAATAATCACTCTCGTCAGTGATCCAGATATAGCACTCCACGCTGAAAATAAGACAGCCGCACTGGCCCTAGAGGCATTATCCGAAGCCCTAGCGGCAGAAGAACTCACTGCGCTGCGCTCCACGGTGGATAGGGACGATGTGATACTCGATAAGAGGTCTAAGTCCACCTCTTTTAAACCAGCAGACGAAATAGTCAAATTCCAGGTCCATCCAACGGACCCCACAAAGACGGCCTCCATTGGGGCACAATTAAATCCTAATGTAGAAGCCGCACTACGAGAATTCCTTCGGGAAAATTGGGACATTTTCACCTGGCACCCTTCAGACATGCCAGGAATCCCACGCAGGCTGGCAGAGCACTAAACATCCTAAAAGGATTTAAGCCAGTCAAACAGGCTCTTCGGCGATTTTCTGAACCCAAAAGACAGGCAATGGGAGAGGAGCTAGCCAAGCTCTTAGAAGCCGGATACATCAGAGATATAAAACATCCGGACTGGCTAGCCAACCTAGTAATGGTACCCAAAAAGGACAAATCCTGGCGCCTTTGTGTCGATTTCAAAGACCTTAACAAGGCCTGTCCAAAGGACCCTTTCCCTCTCCCTCGCATCGACCAAATCATCGATGCTACCGCAGGGCACGATTCATTGTGCTTCCTCGACGCATACTCCGGATACCATCAAATCAAGATGGCGGAAAAAGACCAGGTCGCAACGGCATTCATTACTCCATACGGACCATTCTGCTTCAACACAATGCCCTTCGGACTCAAAAACGCCGGCGCAACATATCAGCGCATGATTCAGACATGTCTGGCTACCCAGATAGGCAAGACGGTAGAGGCATACATAGACGATGTGGTCGTTAAGACCAAACACGTCGAAACTCTAGTAGACGACTTGAGGGTGACATTTGACAACCTCCGAGCATATGACATTAAGCTCAACCCAGAAAAATGTGTTTTTGGCGTACCAGCCGGAAAGCTCTTGGGCTTCATTGTATCCGGTAGAGGAATTGAAGCAAACCCAGCCAAGATCCGAGCTTTGTCACAATTGGATATCCCAAAAGACCTCAAGCAAATACAAAAACTAACTGGATGTGTGGCGGCTCTAAGCCGCTTCATCTCCCGTTTGGGAGAAAAGGCACTGCCCCTCTATCGCCTCCTCCGGCACACCAAACACTTCGAATGGACGGATGCTGCCGCGGCCGGAGTCGAAGAAATTAAGACCGTATTGGCAACAAATCCGGTCCTGGTCGTGCCCAACCTGGGCAAACCTATGTTATTATACATCGCGACAACACATCAAGTTGTCAGCGCCGCACTCGTCGTCGAACGAGAAACAGAAGGGCACAAATTCCCTCTTCAAAAATTTGTGTACTACGTATCCACTGTCTTAACTCCATGCAAGTCCCGTTACCCACATTATCAAAAGATAGCGTATGCGGTGTTCATGGCATCCCGGAAGCTGCGACACTACTTTCAAGAGTGTTCCATAACGGTGGCCTCCGAAATACCTCTCAACGATATTATAAACAATCGCAACGCAATGGGCAGGATTCCAAAATGGGCCATTGAGCTCTTACCATTTGACATAACCTACAAACCACGGCGAGCTATAAAATCGCAAGTTTTGGCTGACTTCATCGCCGAATGGACCGAAGCCGAACTCCCTAAAGAGTACGGCTCATACTCCAATTGGATCATGCATTTCGATGGCTCCAAAATGTTGGCTGGCTTGGGGCTGGCGTCGTCTTGACGTCCCCAACCGGAGACACAGTCCAATACGTGCTTCAAATAATGTACATGGACTCCAACAATGCAGCCGAATACGAGGCCCTTCTACATGGCCTCCGGATGGCAATCTCCATGGGTATTCAACGCCTAGAGGTGCGCGGGGATTCAAACCTCGCAATATCCCAAGTAAATGGAGACTTTGATGCCAAGGATCCGAAAATGGCAGCCTACCGTAACGTCGTCCTAAAAATGTCAGCCCGGTTCGAAGGACTCGAATTCCACCATGTAGCCCGGGATAACAACCAGGCAGCAGACGTGTTGGCATGCATCGGCACAAAACGCGACGCCGTCCCTCCAAACATCTTCCTGGAGCGGATTTTTAAGCCATCTGTATTATGGGAAGAGGAGTCCGGAAATAACAATCTGGAACCAACTGCATCGCCTAACACAGAACATTCTGACACAATCGGTGGCTCAGCCAATGAAATAACAGATTTCAGCCCACGAAATACTGGTAGTAATTGCCCCGTGGACGGAACCATTCCTAGCCTAGTTAATCAAGCAGGAACTTCCCAAAGACCAAAATGAGGCCCGCTGCATAGTTCGGCGATCTAAAGCCTACAAGGTCCATGAGGGAGAACTTTGTAAGAAAAGCACAACCGGAGTCCTTCAAAGGTGTATCTCCGAAGAGGAAGGGCGAAATCTCCTGGCTGAAATTCACGCCGGACTCGGCGGGCACCACGCCACCGCCCGGGCCCTTGTAGGCAAGGCCTTCCATACAGGATTTTATTGGCCGACCACCCGGCAGATGCTCAGGACTTAGTCCAACGATGCGTCGGTTGCCAGCTCTTTGCTAATCAGAGCCACATGCCACCCACCGCCCTCAAAACTATACCCATCACTTGGCCGTTCGCGGTCTGGGGGCTTGACATGGTTGGACCCCTTAAAGGGGGAACCCACAAGCACAAATACTTATTGGTCATGGTGGACAAATTCACCAAATGGATAGAGGCCAAGCCGGTTAAAACGGCAGAATCCGGACCTGTGATAGACTTCATATCTGGGGTAGTACACCGTTTTGGCATCCCCCACAGCATCATCACTGATAACGGCACGAATTTCATGGCTGACGAGGTTAAACTCTGGTGCAAAAACATGGGCATCAAGCTCGACTACGCTTCAGTCTACCACCCTCAAACTAACGGTCAAGTGGAACGGGCGAATGGTCTAATCATGAGCGGCATCAAACCCAGATTAGTGCGGTCCCTCACGGAATCTAACATGCACTGGGTAGAGGAGCTCGACTCCGTACTCTGGGGGCTGCGGACCACGCCAAACCGCACAACCGGATTCACACCATTTTTATGGTATACGGTGATGAGGTAGTTTTGCCCTGCGATATAATTCATGAGGAAAGGGAAGCCGAGTTGGATCGGCAGGACGGTTTGGACGCTTTAGAGGAGGAGCACGACGTGGCAAAATCCCGTTCCGCATTCTATCAATAGCAGGCTCAAAGATATCAAAGCCGGGAAGTACGGGCCAAAACTTACAATGTTGGTGAGCTAGTTCTATGCCTGCGGACAAGAAAAAGGACAAACTTAAGCCCAAATGGGAAGGTCCCTTCATCATCGACCAAGTCCTTACCGACGGTGCATACCGTCTATGCAACGCATCTGACAACCGACTCGAGCCAAACCCATGGAACGCAGCCCGTCTCCGAAGATTTTACGCCTAGCGCCGGACTCAGGGTTCGTCTCCTTCCTCCGTCCACCTTTCATTTTTTTTCGCTGTCTTTATTTTCCCTCCTTTTTCCTCCCTCTTTCAGTACAAACCCCTTGAGGGCTGATCTGCGCTTTGTTCACACTTACTCGATGTGCTACTCGCACTCGTTATACCTGGGGGCTTCTTTAACAGAAGCTTATTTCTATGGGCTTCATGCCCAACACATGTGTCATACTTCCGCATGTACCTTTTGATCACCATTATATGCATCGATATGACTTAAGTTTTGGCCAAGCCGGGTTGCCTGGCTCCTGTGCTTACCCCTACGTTCCCGATTGTTCGGCTAGGAGGTAAAGGGAGCACCTCTGCGATTGTTACTGCCGGGTCAGCCGGATGTGTACCTCGGACTGGGTGAAGCCGAAGGCTAGCGTTCTTAAGGGAATATTCGGTCGGTGACCTGAAAGATGATTTATTACTTACTTATTTATCTGCCCCCAGATGCTTTTTCTGCTATTTTCGCAGTCCGGACATGCACTTTAGGGCATGCCTCCCAGGGAAAGGAACCCTTAACGGAACTATTCTCCCTGGAAGATGTTTCTTACTAACCATGTAATATAACATAGCTAGTTGGGCACTTGTCTGATAAAGCAATTATGACCCCTACGCCTTGTCTCCATGCACGCCCCGGTTCTTTTATAACCGTAAGGGTATTCGGACATACTCCAGACTGTTGGGTCCCGAGATTGAAGCGAAAAGGTCCACAAAGACAAACGATCTACAATCCGGCTAGAAGGCATTCTATATGTCATTTTAAAATTACATCGTCAAGCTGACTGATTGTACTCCTCTTCAATCCCATCTAACAGGCTGTCTAATTTACATTCCTGTTGGGAATATTTCGCGGCCAACTCTACTTGGCCGTACATCAAGCTCATAGGGATCTCCTTCCCATCAGGCCCCACAGGTCCGACCTCGGCCATGTGGTTTGGGTCAGCCTTCGGGTACCGCGTCTTCACCATTGCCCAGGCCTCCCTGGCACCTTGATGGCAGGCCGATATCTTCCACAGACGGAGACATCGCCGTACTCCCTGAAGCTTCTCAGCAAGCCCTCCAAGGCCCTCGGGTAGGGAGACGGAAGGCCATAAGGCCTGAACGACGGTGCTCATCGCCTGCCGAACACGTTCGTGTAGTTGCAGCAGCTCGGGAAGAGGATCTCCCGTGGAACCAGGCATCTCCTCAGCCGGACGACCTATGAGCACACCTACAGACACATTTTTGTCAATCGACTTCCTCGCCGAACTCTTCTTTTCAAAAGAGTTTTCTCAAGCACTTACTATAAATGCCGCGACGAAGCCACCGATTCTCCTTTACGGAGTTAGACAGCTGGACCCGAACATCTTTTAGTTCTTCGCCCAGCTGGGTGTTGGCATCTTGGAGTTTGTTCCTCTCCTGCTGCAACCTCACAAGCACCCTCTCGCCGGCCTTCAACTGGCGCAGCAGCTGTTGCTTGTCCGGATCTAGTCCGGCACCCTCTGTAAAATTATTGTTAGACTATACACACACGCCGCACTTCATAAACTACTTCTCTTTTCAAAATATGAATTACCAGAGGGGGTCTCCGTGGCTCCCCCGGCAGCATCTAGTGCGGCCTCAAGTTGGGCCTTGCATTCTTAAAGCTCCTGGGACACATGGGTATTCTTCTCGGTAAGATCCTGCATTACAAATGATCCTTAAATCAGTTAGTTTAACTATTTTAAGTCTCAGGGGCTACTGGCATATATAACTATTAAAATTCCTCACCCGTATGTCTTTTACATACTGCTCCGTGGCTCTGGTTAAACCATCTCGAGCAGCACGGAGGTGCGCGTCTCCTGCATTAAAGGCATTCAATGCCTCTGGGGAGAAACACGCGTCACGAAGAACTGTCCGATGGCGCCTCTGATTCATGGCGCTCTCCACCTCAGACCTGGTGGCGGACAACCTGTCGGCATCCTCCGTTGGAGGAGCATCCGGCTCGCGCCTTGCGCTTGCCTCCCCCTCCGGACCAGGCGTTCGAGCCTGGCTGGCGGAGGCTTGGTTGGCACCCTCTCCAGACTCAGTCCGGCGAGCGCTCTTTCTCCTAGAAGAATCATGAGCATTAATATACCTCCCAGGAGTCTTTCCCTTAAAAGACAATGGTGCACCTTACCTTTGCGGCGGCGTTTCGATTCGCGTCGCACTCCTCTTCCGCCTGCTAGGCCGCACTGACCTCGTTTGGTTAGTCGCCGCGGGCTCGGCTTCCCACTGTAAAGGCACCTCCTGCGAAGCACCATTGGTACACGGTGGTCAGGAATAAGCATTAAAAAAGTAACGGTGTCAGGACTTCGGTCGTACTCATCTGGGAAGCCGGACATGAACCGGGGTAGTCAGCCGTAATGGCGACTAAAGCATTGTCTATGCTGAGCTGGTGGAACACCCCGTCAATCAAATCCACCTTTATGTCCGGATCCTCTTCGGAGGCCGGATCAAGGGATCTTCCCGGATCCTCGGGTTGTGGAGTTGGGCTTTCTATGCCCTCCACATCCCGGTGCAGTTCCTGCGTCGAAATCATAAAGTAAGACACTTATCTTTGAAAGCACGGATCAGATATATAAGCGTCCGCTTACCCAGCTCCGAGGGTTATTCATGGAGAATCTATTCAATGGATTCATGTGGAGGAAGTCCTCCTTCTCCCCCTTGTACAAGCCGGACAGGATCTTCACCAGATCGACGGTCGACCCCGGCCCCGTGCGGCCATGACGGGTGGCGTCATTCTCCGCATTGAAATCCCACATGGGGTGGCCCCTATATTGGAGCGGCTGCACCCCTCGCATAATGCATGTGGCCATGACTCCAATCATGGTTAATCCGTAATGGGCTAGTAACCGTATCCGGCCCATCAGATAGTGGATGCTCCTGTCATCTTCCTGTTGAGGGCTCCGTGGGCGCCAACTCAGGCATTTCTTCAGAGGAGCGTTGCTAAACTCCGGGAGGCCGATCCGGACTGGATCCGACAGCGGGGCGTCTTCCATATAGAACCACTCCGAAGGCCAGTCTTCAGACGCCTTCTTCGGGGTTCCGGATAGATATCCGGTCCCGGCGATGCGCCATATTTCGGCTCCGCCCACTTGATATATCGACCCCTCGTAAGAATGGGGTACGACGCAAAACAGCCTCTTCCACAGCGCAAAATGGGGCTCGATGCCCAAGAATAGCTCGCAAAGAGCTACAAAGCCCGCGATGTGCAAAATGGAGGCGGGCGTGAGGTGGTGAAGTTGGAGTCCATAAAACTCCAGGAGCCCCCGGAGAAATGGATGTATAGGAAATCCGAGTCCCCTTATTAAGTAGGGGACGAAGCATACCCGCTCTCCTTTGGAGGGATTGGGGACGCTCTCCGCCTGCTTCCCACCCTTATAGGTGGCCAGTTCGGCTCGAACCGGAACCATAAAGGCCGGGGGAAGGTATCCCTCTGCTTGGAGCGTCACTAACTCGCTATGCGGGACTGAGCATCTCCTCCAATCTCCTGGCTGAGGACTGGGAGCGCGAGAAGAGGAGCCACGTCGACTGTCCATGTTGGAATGGATTTTTTGTCAGATGCGCCTCGATGAGTACTTGCGGGAGGAGGATGGTGTGATTTGGATCTGGATCCTCGCCTCTCTTATAGGCGGCTTATTCGCGCAGCTAGGGGGTAAAACGTAAGAATACCCTGGCTTTTTGCATTCGTACGACACGTGGAAGAAGGCCATTATTGGATGTAGAAGCCAAGGAGTGCAACATTTATGAAGCAACCGGACACTATCCGGCAAACACATGAAACATGAAGGAGAACCCGCCTTGCAAACACCGAAGACAACATACGCGCCGGACTCGTCGTCATTGAAGCCTGGTTCGGGGGCTACTGAGGGAGTCCGGGACTAGGGGGTGTCTGGATAGCCGAACTATCATCATCGGCCGTACTCCAAGACTATGAAGATACAAGATTGAAGACTTCGTCCCGTGTCCGGATGGGACTTTCCTTGGCGTGGAAGGCAAGCTTGGCGATACGGATATGTAGATCTCCTACCATTGTAACTGACTCTGTTTAACCCTAGCCTTCTCCGGTGTCTATATAAACCAGATGGCTTTAGTCCGTAGGACGAACAACAATCATACCATAGGCTAGCTTCTAGGGTTTAGCCTCCTTGATCTCGTGGTAGATCTACTCTTGTAACACACATCATCAATATTAATCAAGCAGGACGTAGGGTTTTACCTCCATCAAGAGGGCCCGAACCTGGGTAAAACATCGTGTCCCTTGTCTCCTATTACCATCCGCCTAGACGCACAGTTCGGGACCCCCTACCCGAGATCCGCCGGTTTTGACTCCGACAGGCGTAGCTTTCGATCTGCTCTAGATGGCCAAGCGAGTTGGCCCGCAGTGCAAAGCCGCCGAATACAAAGATCTGTCCGGGGAGAAAGGTCTCACCCTGGACCGCGTCGTGGTTGATGATCGAAGAAGCCATCGGGCCTAAGGGCGACGACACAGAGGAACTCTCAATGAAAGCACCAATGTCGGTGTCAAAACCGGCGGATCTCGGGTAGGGGGTCCCGAACTGTGCGTCTAGGCGGATGGTAACAGGAGACAAGGGACACGATGTTTTTACCCAGGTTCGGGCCCTCTTGATGGAGGTAAAACCCTACTCCTGCTTGATTATTATTGATGATATGGGTAGTACAAGAGTTGATCTACCACGAGATCAGAGAGGCTAAACCCTAGAAGCTAGCCTATGGTATGATTGTTCTTCGTCCTACGGACTAAAACCCTCCGGTTTATATAGACACCGGAGAGGGCTAGGGTTACACAGAGTCGGTTACAATGGGAGGAGATCTTCATATCGTATCGCCAAGCTTGCCTTCCACGCCAAGGAAAGTCCCATCCGGACACGGGACGGAGTCTTCAATCTTGTATCTTCATAGTCCGGGAGTCCGGCAAAAGGTCATAGTCCGGCCATCCGGACACCCCCGAATCCAGGACTCCCTCACTTGCCCTTCTTGAGAGGGGGGCCGCCTGCCGGACTCCGGAATCACTAAAGGTTCCAGAGTGATGTCCGGCCCAGGGCCGGATTTAGATCCCTCTGGGGTTACGCCCCCTTTGGGCCTGGGGTCCGGGAGGTCGCCTTGCGGCACCTCTAGGACCACCTCCTCCTGGTTTAGCCCCTTTTGGGACTCCACCTCGGCATCGTCCGTAGGGCGGGGGGAGGTAGCCATTGGGAGTGAAGCACTATTCACATCCGACGAGTCCAGGGAGCCACTCGACGAATCGTCGAGCTGAGCCTTGGGTGGACTGCATAATTGAATTCGGCGTCAGAAGGTACTGTACAATAGAGGAACGTCATAAGTTATTCTGGTATCCGGATACTTACGATTTTGCTAGGGGCTTGAACCTGGATGGCCATTCCTCTCCGCCGTCATCGGCGTCGGAGGCGTAGTCCGGAAGAAGGGTCTTCCCCTTCTTGGACCCTTTGGCCTCCCTAGTTAGGGCGGCGTTCCTTTTCTTTCCTCCCCCCGCTGGAGGGGGAGAGGCTTCTTCTTCCTCCTCCTCGTCTTCAGAGGCGGAGGGCGTCTCGGGGTCGTCAAGCGATGAATCCGACACCACCAGGCATCGGGAACTCTTTCGAGTCCCCGTGGCCTTCTTCTTGGCCTTCTTCTCCGGCACCACGTGGGGTGCCGGAACCAGCAGCTTTGTCAAACGGGCGTCCGCTGGGTCTTCGGGCAAAGGAGCTGGACAGTTGATCTGTCCGGCCTTCTTCTGCCAGTCCTGTTAAAGGGATGGGAATTTAGATCCCGCATAGAGTCAAACTATGAAAAACAAATACCCCGTGATGGGTAAATTGAGCTTACCGTGCTGGCTTGACGCTTCGCGCAGAATCCGCAATCCTCGGTAATGGGAGGGTGAACCTCAGAGCTCTTGAAAAGCACCTTCCAGGCATCTTCGTGCGTTGTGTCGAAGAGCCTGGACAAAGCTTGGTGCTGGGCCGGGTCGAATTCCCATAGATTAAAAGCCCGTTGTTGACACGGGAGGATCCGGCGGAAGAGCATGACCTGGACTACGGTGACGAGTTTAACCTTCCTGTCGATCAGGTCTTTGACGCAGGTTTGAAGTCCGGTCACCTCTGCTGAATTACCCCACGACAGGCCCGTCTCTTTCCATGAGGTGAGCCGTGTGGGGATGCCAGATCGGAATTCGGGGGCCGCTGCCCATTCAGGGTCACGCGGCTCGGTGATGTAGAACCACCCCGATTGCCACCCTTTGATGGTTTCCACGAAGGCGCCCTCGAGCCATGTAACATTGTCTATCTTGCCCACCATGGCGCCTCCGCACTCCGCTTGTCGGCCGCCCACAACCTTCGGCTTGACATTGAAGGTCTTCAGCCATAAGCTGAAGTGGGGCTGGATGCGGAGGAAGACCTCACACACGACGATGAACGCCGAGATGTTGAGGATGAAGTTTGGGGCCAGATCGTGGAAGTCCAGGCCATAGTAGAACATGAGCCCCCGGACGAACGGGTGAAGAGGAAAGCCCAGTCCGCGGAGGAAATGGGGGAGGAACACGACCCTCTCATGGGGCCTAGGGGTGGGGATGAGTTGCCCCTCATCTGGAAGCCGGTGCGCGATGTCGTTAGACAAGTATCCGGCCTTCCTCAACTTTTTGATGTGCCCCTCCGTGACGGTGGAGGCCATCCATCTATCTCCCGCTCCGGACATGGTTGGAGAAGGTTGAGGTGGGAAGTGCGGACTGGGGCGCTGGAGCTCGAGTGCGCAGGAATGGATAAGCGAAGGAGGAAGAAGGCGTAGATGGAAAGGGTGAATCATTATCCCCTTATATGGGTGGCCGAAGCTATGAGCCCCCACCAGCCTAATAAAACTCGCTTATTTCCCTAGCGCCGCGATTAATGGCGTGGTTGGGTTACCCACACCCGTATTGATGAGAATCCCGGAATAAGGGGACACGATCTCTGCTTTGACAGGACGTGCCAAGGAAACCGCCTCACTAAACACGCTGAGGTGGGACAATAAAAAGAATAAAGGCTTGGCTGTGGCATGATGTCACGCTGCGGAATGCGTCAGCAGATTAGATTTGTGCGAATATTATTCTCTCTACGGTGGTATGTGGAAACTATTTTACAGAGCCGGACACTATCGTTGTGTTCAACATCTTCTATGAAGTATTCGGAGGAGGAACCCGCCTTGCAATGCCGAAGACAATTTGCACGCCAGACTCGTCGTCATTGAAGCCTGGTTCAGGGGCTACTGAGGGAGTCCTGGATTAGGGGGTGTCCGGATGGCCGGACTATGACCTTTGGCCGGACTCCCGGACTATGAATATACAAGATTGAAGACTTCGTCCCGTGTCCGGATGGGACTTTCCTTGGCGTGGAAGGCAAGCTTGGCGATACGATATGTAGATCTCCTCCCATTGTAACCGACTTTGTGTAACCCTAGCCCTCTCCGGTGTCTATATAAACCGGAGAGTTTTAGTCCATAGGACGAACAACAATCATACCATAGGCTAGCTTCTAGGGTTTGGCCTCTCTGATCTCGTGGTAGATCAACTCTTGTACTACCCATACCATCAATATTAATCAAGCAGGAGTAGGGTTTTACCTCCGTTGAGAGGGCCCGAACCTGGGTAAAAACATCGTGTCCCTTGTCTCCTGTTACCATCCGCCTAGACGCACAGTTCGGGACCCCCTACCCGAGATCCGCCGGTTTTGACACCGACACTCTTCATTCCAATGTTCCTTGTCGGTGACAAACTGCAGAAGGCCAGCATCGCGAAAGCAGTCAAGGGCTTCTTCTAGGCAGGGCAGACCAGCAATGGCTTCAGTGTCCACACGCATATGAGGAATTGCCTTCCGATGATGCATGATTAGCTCACCATAGACCTACGGTTCCATAGCTAGTAGCTAGATGGCTTCTTCTCTCCTTAATCTTCAATACAATGTTCTCCTCGATGCTATTGGAGTTCTATCCAATGTAATCTTATTTTGCGCTGTGTTTGTTGGGATCCGGTGAATGTGGGTTTATGATCTGAATATTCATGAGAAGTAATTGAGTCTTTTCTGAACTTTATTATGCATGATTGTTATAGCTTTGTATTTCTCTTTGATCTATCTGTTTGGTTTGGCCAGTTGATTTATTTTCAGTGGGAGAGGTGTTTTGTAATAGGTTCAATCTTGTGGTGCTCTATATCCCAGTGAGAGAGGGGACAAGACACATATTTGTATTGTTGTCATTAAGGATAAAACGATGGGGTTTATAAATATTGATTGGATTTACTTTGTCTACATCGTGTTATCTTGCTTAAGGTGTTACTCTGTTTTTCATGAACTAATACCATAGATGCATGGTGGATAGCGATCGATTTGTGGAGTAATAGTAGTAGATGCAGGCAGGAGTGTGTCTACTTATCTCGGATGTGATGCCTATATACATGATCATTGCCTTAGATATCGTCATAACTATCTGCTTTTCTATCAATTGCCCAACGGTAATTTGTTCATGCACTGTATGCTATGTGTTCAAGAGAAAAGCCTCTAGTGAAAACTATGAGCCCCGGATCTACTTTAGTCATATTTAAAAATCCAAAAATACCTTGCTCCAACTTTTTATCTTTAATTTTGTTTTGCAATGTATCCATCTACCCATACAAGATTTCATCCTTGCAAGTAACGAGTTCAAGGGGATTGACAACCCGCTTGCCCGCATTGGGTGCAAGTATTTGCTTTCGTGTGTGCAGTTGTTGTTCACGAGGCTTTGCATGATTCTCCCATTGATTCGATAAACCTTGGTTCTCATTGAGGAAAATACTTATCTCTACTGTACTGCATCTCCCCTCCTCTTCTGCTCATAGGTAGCAGTTAGCCTCGGAAACACCCGATCGCTGGCCCAAGCAGCCGTTGGATTGACCTATGTGGGGTCGTCCAATTCCTTCAACTATGTCACCCTCGTGTCAAACACAGCAAGGTTATCTCCGGGAATTTGGTGCCCCGGTGCGAAATAAAAAGTTTGACCTATGGCTGCCTAATTCACATGTCATCCAAGATGATCTCACTCTATGATTTGCGCTTGCTTGCACTACTAAGCAACCAATCACATGAATCAAATCACTGGAATACTTAAGGCTACACATTTGTGTGATACGAACAATGAATATAAATGAAAGCTCGTGCTTCCTTTAATTTATTCTATTAGGTGCATTAACTTTTGATGGAATTTAAAAATAGTAAGTGTATATTTTTGTAATGTAAAATGGTAAGTGTATTTGGTTTATTCGTTGATTCCCTAATTTGCTAGTGGGTTGTTTCTATTTGAAGTCTACAGTAGAAAAAAGTCCCCATGGATGGAGGGATCTCCATTCCTCCATGATGATTTCCTTTCCTCCCTAATCTTCATGCATGCAATTACATGCCAGCCAACAGATCCGAAAATAAAATGGCGTATGGATTAGGCAGTTGTGCCCGGAAAACCTACTGGTTTGAGATGAAAAAGGAATCTCGTGCATGCATGGGAGATAATCAAATAGATTGCGGGATCTTGCGCAAAGAAGGAAATAAATTGCTCGCCATTGAGATCATGCGGGATGCGCCACATAATTAGCGTTAGAATTTTTTTGAGAATTAATTAGCATTAGATTAGTGTGATCTGGGACCCTATATTCTTGGGGGACCTGTGCGGTCGTCCACCTAGGCCACCCTTGTCGATGGCCCTGAAACACAGAGTGGCCTCCCCGGAGGTCAACGCAGCAGACCAGCAACATGCATCTCTCCTCCCTTCCCGTAGAGTGCATCCCCTAGATCGCAATACTCGTGCGATGCCGATCACAGCGCATGTCATCGTAGTCGAAAGCATTGTGTGGTCGTCGCTCGAAGCTCACTGCACCATTTGTAAGAGCATCTATAGCTGGATATAAATTCGACTCTCAAACCCCTGCAGACGTGTCCGGACGCGTCCATGCACTATGACCGGTCAGACCTTAAGTAATATCTTCCACAACTGGATATCTTAATTTAAAATTCTCAAATCCACACTATTGCAAATCCTAATCTAAACGAAGCTTGTCCAGCTCCGTTGTGCCCATGTCCGGCGGCCGGCTGGATCCCTCAAGAGTGATGGTCACAATACCGGATGGCTCACGGGACTCAAGGAACCACCGTCTTCCATGCCCTACACTTCCTCGTTGGAGCCCGAAACCGTGACGGAGCCAGTGGACGTGAGATTGATGATGGATCCATCTTGGCAGGAGCCGGCGATATCCACCATGACGCGATTGTGGCACTCAGACTGGTGCACCATACTGGGAACCCAAGAATGCGACTCCGCCTCACCAACGTCCGCCGCCGCAAAGGCTACCGTTGTCTCCCGCGCCTACTGCCTCTCGCACGCCACGCCAAGTTTGTGTCGGATGATGCCCATGAATTCACCTCCAGCTCGGCACGCCAACAAAGGGGTTGCACATTGATAATCCCCAAGTGCAAGGAATCATCGTAGCAATTTCAAAAGATGGAAGTGATAAGTATGGAGTGTCAAACCCACAAGGAGACAAAGGTAAGATCAATATTCTCTCAAGTCCTATCTGCCACTAATACGACCCTACGTACACGGAGCGTTTGCTTTCATCTAGGAACGAGAAATAAAACTATGTTGTGGGTATAAAGAGAATAGCTTTGCATGATATCAGAGAGCTAAAATATAAAAATAGGTGTTGCCTAAATAAATTTAGAATATATTACAATATAGTACAAATAGCGAGTGTGGAATAATGATGGATCGGTGTGCAGAATTGTCCAAGGCAATTGATAGCAAGATCCATAATCATTATTCCAATTGTATATGAGGGAGAGGCATGAGCTAACATACTTTTTGTACTTGGATTATATGAACTTATGATTCGACCTCTGGCAAGCATCTGCAACTACTAGAGATCATTAAGGTAAACCCAACCATAGCATTAAGTATCAAGTCCCCTTTACTCACATATGCAACAACCCCCTTACTCGGGTCTAAGCTCATGTCACTCTAGCCAACCACTATAAGCGAATCATGAACGTATTGCAACACCCTACAACGGGAATCCCCCACGTGTGAGCGGCATGGAAGGCACCTTTAGGATAGCACAAAAATAAAACATACAGCTCAATCCAATCAAGATCATCAATCAACCCAAAGAACAAAAGAACCCTACTCAAATCATAGGATGGCAACACTACACTGGATAATAATATGTGGCATAAAACACCATATTCAAGTAGGGGATTACAGCAGGGTGCGGGAGAGTGGACCGCTAAAAAGGGATGAGGGAGGTGATGAAGACGGTGATGTTGATGAAGATGATCACCGCGGAGATGGTTCCCCCGGTTGTACTCCATAGCCACCAAGAGATTGGGGAAGAGAGGCTCCTCCTCCAGCTTGCTCCTCAATGGCCTCCCCCTTAGATGGAGAGAGGTTCTCCCTCTGGTCCTTGGTCTCCATGGTGCCTGGAGGGGCAAGGGGCCCTCCAAGATTGGATCTCTTTCTCTGTTTCCTTCTGTGTCTACGCTCCTGTTTCTAGCCAAAAACCGTTTCTTAAATTCCCGGAAATTCGTAACTCCGATTAAGCTGAAATTTTGAGTGGATTTTAATCCATAAATTATCTTTATGATGGTGAAAGAAGGGTATAAACCGACCTACGAGATGCCCACGAGCCACCTGGGCATGGCTAGGGGGGTAGGTTAGGCCCATGTGGCTTGTGAGCCCTCGAGCACCGCCATCCGTCGATTCTTCCTCCCAAAAATCACACATATTCCATAAAAATCGCCATGAATTTTTATTGTGTTTGGATTTCATTTGGTATGGTAATTCTGCAAAACAAAAAGCATGAAAAAAACAGGAACTGGCACTAGGCACTAGATTAATAAGTTGGTCCAGAAATTATATAGAAGTACACTGAAACCATACAAAACTATAATAAACATGGCATGAATACTTCATAAATTATAAATATGTTGGAGACATATTAGCATCCCCAAGCTTAATTCCTGCTCATCCTCGAGTAGGTAAATGATAAGAGAAATAACTTATGAAGTGTGAATTCTAGCACAATGCATAAGTTTGATCAAGGATAATTTCAGTCACTTTTCCTAGCATTATAAACACCAACTCTTTCTCATAAAAGTCATGTTGGTAAAGTAGCCATCTATTCACATGTTATGTTCAAACAATGCATTCTCTGGAAACTTAACAACTTATGTTCTTAGTAACCAAACAATTGCAATTCAACTTATCTTCAACAATGTCTAAGAGCTCCACATACTCAATTATCATATAGTCTTCTATGATTGCTAATACTCAAAGCATGTTTTTAGAACAAATAGCACCTGTTGAGCACAGAGGAAGATAGGGCCTTAATGTTTCGCCTCCCAACTCATTTATCATAGAGATAGTTGTCAACAATAATAATTCATGATCAAATATATTTTAATGGCATATATGCCTGCATCTTTCCCCACCACATGATGCTTGCCCACTAGAGAATAAATAGAGTGGAATAGGGATGAACATTATTGACTCTTGCATAAAAGTAAATACAGAAAAGTAAATTATAGGCACTTCACAGAGGGAAGCAGAGGTTTTCATGCGCTTTTTATTTTTGGATGTGCACGCTATTAATGTAAAGGAACGTCACGTTATATTGCCCATTGTGATAGCAACCTTTATTATGCATTCCATCGCTTTTATTTATTTACCATCACAAGTTCGTGCAATGCTTATTTTCCCTTGCAATAAAAGACCATACATATTTTAGGAGCAATTTTATTGCTTTTTGCACTGATGACAACTTACTTGAAAGATCTAATTCCGTAGGTAGATATGGTGGACACTTATGGCAAGAAACTGTGTTTAAGGGTTTTTGGATGCACAAGTAGTATCTCTACTTAGTATGAATTTCTGGCTAGCAAAAGATCCTAAGCAAGCACCACATGTTGGAGGATCCATAACAATATAAGTTCTATGCAAATATACCCAAACATAACTCATTACGTTGTCTTCCTTGTCCAACTTCAACTAATTTTCTCAAGTTTGAAAATAATTAATGGGTATTCACAATCATAAAATATGTCCAAGATAATATATGTGTATGTGAAAATTCTCTTCCTTATACTAATCATTCATGAATTGCTTGTATGACCAATATTGTGATTGTCAAGCTTCAATAGATTTTAAACCCAATGTAAAACTACTACTAGGCATGATACAAGCATATGAAGCACATATAGTTTCAATTTTATGATATTCAATTCATTCAATAATTTACTCTTAGGATATAAGTGAAGCACAAGAGTGCATGACAAACTACTCCTAGAGATGTAAGTGAAGATCGATGAGTAGTCAATCAATTAAGTAGCTATGTGAGGAATCTCTCCAAATCAAGATTTCTGATCCATATACTTTATTAAAATAGCAAGCAAAATTAAAATATGCTCCAACAAAAACACATATCATGTGACAAATAAAAGTATAGCTCCAAGTAAGATATACCGATAGTTTTGAAGACGAAAGATGGGATGTCTTCCGGGGCATCCCCAAGCTTACACGCTTGAGCCTTCCTTTAATATTAACTTGGAGCGTCTTGGGCATCCCCAAGCTTAGGGTATTTCTATTGGTGCAATGATTGTCCCCTTATGTTTTGGAGTTTGTTAACATAAACAGTATGGGACTTATGTGTTTGCTAGTGCACACAGAGTAACAGGTCCCTGAAATCATGAGGAGTTTGATTCAAACGACGAAGGTAATCTCCTGCATTGCAATGAAGGTTATCACCGAAGATTATGATAACAAGAGTGATCCCTCAAAAAAATGCTGACGTGAAGCAATGGGTTCGGTGATCGTCCGAAGGAAGTGACTGCTGATACGTCTCCAGCGTATCTATAATTTTTTTATTGTTCCATGCTATTATATTATCTGTTTTGGATGTTTAATGGGATTTAATATGCTATTTTATATTATTTTTGGGACTAACCTATTAACCAAGGGATCAGTGCCTGTTTTTTTTGCCTATTTTAGAGTTTTGTAGAAAAGGAATACCAAACGGAGTCCAAATGGAATGAAACTTTCGTGATGATCTTTCTTGGACCGAAAGCAAACCAGAAGACTTGGAGATGAAGTCGGAGACGCAACGAGGAAGCCACGAGGCAGGAGGGCGCGTCCAGGGGGGTAGGCACGCCCCCCACCCTCGTGGGCCCCTCATGGCTCCCCTGACCTAGTTCCTTCGCCTATATATATTATTATACCCTAAGAACATCAGGGGGAGCCACGAAACCATGTTTCCACCGCCGCAACCTTCTATACCCGTGAGATCCCACCTTGGGGCCTTTTTCGGCGATCTGCAGGACGGGGATTCGATCACGGAGGGCTTCTACATCAACACCATTACCTCTCCGATGAAGTGTGAGTAGTTTACCACTGACCTTCGGGTCCATAGTTATTAGCTAGATGGCTTCTTCTCTCTCTTTGATTCTCAATACCAAGTTCTCCTTGATGTTCTTGGAGATCTATTCGATGTAATACTCTTTTGCGGTGTGTTTGCCGAGATCCAATGAATTGTGGATTTATGAACAAGATTATCTATACATATTATTTGGTTCTTCTCTGAATTCTTATATACATGATTTGATATCTTTGCAAGTCTCTTTGAATTATCGGTTTAATTTGGCCTACTAGATTGATCTTTCTTGAAATGGGAGAAGTGCTTAACTTTGGGTTCAATCTTGCAGTGTCCTTTACCAGTGACAGTAGGGGCAGCAAGGCACGTATTGTATTGCTGCCATCGAGGGTAATAAGGTGGGGTTTTCATCATATTGCTTGAGTTAATTCCTCGACATCATGTCGTCTTACTTAATGCATTACTCCATTTTTATGAACTTAATATCTAGATGCATGCTGGATAGCGGTCGATGTGTGGAGTAATAATAGTAGATGCAGGCCGGAGTCGGTCTACTTGACACGAAAATGGTGCCTATGTTCATGATCATTGCCTTAGATGTCATCATAATTATGCACATTTCTATCAATTGCTCGGCAGTAATTTGTTCACCCACCGTAATATATGCTATCTCGAGAGAAGCCACTAGTGAAACCTATGGCCCCGGGGTCCTCTTTTCCATATTATTGAATCTCGTTTACATCTTGCTAGTTTCCGATCTACTATTTTGGAATCTTTACTTTCCAATATATACACCCAAAAATACCAAAAATAATTACTTTACCATTTATCTATCTCTATCAGATCTCACTTTTGTGAGTGACCGTGAAGGGATTGACAACCCCTTTATCGCGTTGGTTGCAAGTTCTTGATTGTTTGTCCAGGTATTCGGTGACTTGTGCGTTGTCTCCTACTGGATTGATACCTTGGTTCCCAAAACTGAGGGAAATACTTACGCTACTTTGCTGCATCACCCTTTCATCTTCAAGGGAAAACCAACGCAAGCTCAAGAGGTAGCAAGAAGGATTTCTGGCGCCGTTGCCGGGGAGTTCTACGTCAGGTCAAGCCATACCAAGTACCCATCATAAACTCTTCTCCCTTGCATTACATTATTCTCCATTCACCTGTCGTTTTCCTCCCCCCCCCCCCACTTCTAAAATGATTTTCGAAAACCTTTGCCTTTTTCTTCGCCCCTCTTCCGTTCGTCTCTTTTCGCTTGCTTCTTGTGTGCTTGTTTGTTAGTTCGATTTGTTGCCATCATGTCTGAAATTGAGGAGGTTATCGTTGAAAAGGATAGTAGTAACAATGGGGGGGGACTTTGATGCTTTTGATAATCCTCATGAAGAACCTACTATTTTGCACACTAAAAAGTTCTGTATTGGTAGTGGTCATATTATTGGAAAAGCGGTTATTCAAGATTTCTTTACTTGTGTTGGTGCTTTACCCGCTATGGGTGGGTCTATTCTCCATAAAACTAATAGTCTTGCGGATGCTATATCTTTGCGCGTAGTTGAACTTGAAAGACAATTTATTCACATGCATCCTTGCATACAAAGGATTTTTCTAGAGTTTTCTAATATCGAGCATTCTTCTATTAAGCGAGTGGCTACCATATTTCTAACACATGAGTCTAGATTTATAATAAAAGAGGCTATTGCGCATTATAGGGTGGACGTTGGTCGTCCTCCCATAGAAGCAATTCTTTATAATCAAGAAGACATAATGCGTTTACGATCCTTAGGTCATGTTGGTTATAATGAAAATCTTAGAAAGAGGGTTCCTACCATGTTCTAGTTTATAGGATTTATGAACTTAATGATAATTTTGCTATTCAAAACAATGGGTTGGGTTTTCCTCTTGAACAAAGGCGCATGACTTTTTGCCAAAAGAACGCTTATAATGATGAGTTGGTTGTACAATATGAAGGGCCAAAGGAGGAACCAATTCCTCCCGAGCTTGATCTTGGGGTCTTTTGTCCCATTAAATTTAGCCCTTTTGATTACTTTTTCTCGCCACAAAGAAAACTTGCTGCTGAACGTAGGGAGTACGAGATGAGTTTTCGAGATTTGCCCTATCATTATTATGGCAATACCTAGATCTATTCGTGTTTTTATGCCTAGCTAGGGGCGTTAAACGATAGCGCTTGTTGCAAGGCAACCCAATTTTATTTTTGGTCTTTAATTTTTGCTCCTGTTTTGTAATAAATAATTCATCTATCCTCTGGTTACATGTGGTTTTATGTTTTAATTAGTGTTTGTGCCAAGTAGAACCTTTGGGAAGGCTTCGGTGAAGTCAATGTGATCTTGCTGTAAGAAACAGAAATTTTTGCGCTCACGAGAACAGCTGTCATTTTTTACAAAAGAGTATTTTTTAGGTTGATTATTTTTGCAGAAGATTAATAGACAAATTCCTCACGTCCACCAATTTATTTCATAATTTTTGGAGTTACATAAGTATTCAAGCGTTAGAGATTACTACAGGTTGTTCTGTTTTTGACAGATTCTGTTTTTTACGTGTTGTTTGCTTATTTTGATGAATCTATGAGTAGTATCGGGGGGTATGAACCATAGAGAAGTTGGAATATAGTAGGTTTTACACCAATATAAATAAATAATGAGTTCACAACAGTACCTTAAAGTGGTGATTTATTTTCTTATACTAACGGAGCTCATGAGATTTTCTGTTGAAGTTTTGTGTTGTGAAGTTTTCAAGTTTTGGGTAAGGATTTGATGGACTTTGGAATAAGGAGTGTCAAGAGCCTAATCTTGGGGATGCACAAGGCAGACCAAGGTAAAATTCAAGGACAACCAAAAGCCTAAGCTTGCGGATTCCCCGGAAGCCACCCCCTCTTTCGTCTTCGTCTATCGGTAACTTTACTTGAGGATATATTTGTATTCACCACATGATATGTGTTTTGCTTGGAGCATCTTGTATGATTTGAGTATCTTATTTTTAGTTTACCACAATCATCCTTGCTGTACACACCTTTTGGGAGAGACACGCATGAATCGTGATTTGTTAGAATACTCTATGTGCTTCACTTATATCTTTTGAGCCAGACAATATTGCTCTAGTGCTTCACTTATATCTTTTAAGAGCACGGTGGTGGTTTTATTTTATAGAAATTGTTGAACTCTCATGCTTCACTTATATTATTTTGAGAGTCTTTTAGAACAGCATGGTAATTTGCTTTGGTTATAAAATTAGTCCTAATATGATGGGCATCCAAGATGGGTATAATAAAAACTTTCATATGAAGTGCATTGAAAACTATGAGAAGTTTGATTCTTTATGATTGTCTTGAGATATGAAGATGGTGATATTAGAGTAATGCTAGTAGAGTAGTTGTGAATTTGAGAGATACTTGTGTTAAATTTTTTGATTCTGTAGCATGCACGTATGGTGAACCATTATGTGATGAAGTTGGAGCATGATTTATTTATTGATTGTCTTCCTTATGAGTGGCGGTCGGGGACAAGCGATGGTATTTTCCTACCACTCTATCCCCCTAGGAGCATGCGTGTAGTACTTTGTTTCGATAACTAATAGATTTTTGCAATAAGTATGTGAGTTCTTTATGACTAATGTTGAGTCCATGGATTATACGCACTCTCACCCTTCCACCATTGGTAGCCTCTCTTGTGTCGCGCAACTTTCACCGATACCATACACCCACCATATACCTTCCTCAAAACAGCCACCATACCTACCTATTATGGCATTTCCATAGCCATTCCGAGATATATTGCCATGCAACTTTCCACCGTTCTGTTTATTATGACATGCTCCATCATTGTCATATTGCTTTGCATGATCATGTAGTTGACATCGTATTTGTGGCAAAGCCACTGTTTATAATTCTTTCGTACATGTCACTCTTGAATCATTGCACATCCTGGTACACCGCCGGAGGCATTCACATAGATTCATATTTTGTTCTAAGCATTGAGTTGTAAGTAAATAAAAGTGTGATGATCTTCATTATTAGAGCATTGTCCCATGTGAGGAAAGGATGATGGAGACTATGATTCCCCCACAAGTCAGGATGAGACTCCAGACGAAAAAAAAAGAGGCCATAAAAAAGGAGAAGGCCCAAATAAAAAATGAGAGAAAAAGAGAGAAGGGGCAATGTTACTATCCTTTTTCCACACTTGTGCTTCAAAGTAGCACCATGTTCTTCATGATAGAGAGTCTCCTATGTTGTCACTTTCATATACTAGTGGGAATTTTTCATTATAGAACTTGGCTTGTATATTCCAATGATAGGCTTCCTCAAAGTGCCCTAGGTCTTCGTGAGCAAGCAATTTGGATGCACTCCCACTTAGTTTCTTTTTGAGCTTTCATACACTTATAGCTCTAGTACATCCGTTGCATGACAATTCCTACTCACTCACATTGATATCTATTGATGGGCATCTCCATAGCCCGTTGATACGCCTAGTTTATGTGAGACTATATTCCTCCTTTTTGTCTTCTCCACAAACACTATTTTGTTCCACCTATAGAGCTATGTCCATGGTTCACGCTCATGTATTGCGTGAAGATTGAGAAAGTTTGAGAACATCAAAAGTATGAAACAATTGCTTGGTTTGTCATCGGGGTTGTGCATGATTTAAATATTTTGTGTGATGAAGATAGAGCATAGCCAGACTATATGATTTTGTAGGGATAGCTTTCTTTGGCCATGTTATTTTGAGAAGACATGATTGCTTTGTTAGTATGCTCGAAGTATTATTATTTTTATGTCAATGTTAAACTTTTGTCATGAATTTTTCAGATCTAAACATTCATGCCACAATAAAGAAAATTACATGGATAAATATGTTTGTCGGTGGAAACGACACCTATGGGATCATGGGAATCCCTACTACGGTTGTGGGGCGCGGGGTCGTGAGAAGAGCGGGATCAGCAATCAGCACAAGCACACGGGTCATTTACCCAGGTTCGGGCCGCGAGGATGCGTAATACCCTAGTCCTGCTTTGATGTGTATATCAGTGTTCTTAGAGTTCTTGAGCTAGCTACGATGAGTGTAACTTGTCCAAGGGGATCGCCACGGTGGCACACAGGAGGTGGCATCGAAGTATAATGGCTAAGCTTATCGCTTCGCCATTACGGGACAAGATGCATTTAATGCGCCCCTTAGGTGTCCCCCTCACTCTATCGCCGCCTCGTCCTCCTTCGACATGCCCATAGGCAAGTGAGGCGGTCAGCGCCATGTAGGCTGGCTGGCTGCTGAGGTGGCGCGGTGGTAGGGCCTTCACGAAGATTTGCATGCCACCACGTAGGCATGCGCTGAGTTGGCTTGGAAGCCTCACGTCGACACGCAGGTGCCTGCCTAGCTGGTGGGCTGGCAGCTGCATGGGAGAGGCGGTGGAAACTTAGCGGGCGTGGGCCTGGCTGTGGCTCCGCGGATGTCCTCGGCAAGGGCCTTGTTGGGGCCCCGACAAGGGTCTTGC
Source organism: Triticum aestivum (assembly GCF_018294505.1). Lineage (NCBI taxonomy): Eukaryota > Viridiplantae > Streptophyta > Magnoliopsida > Poales > Poaceae > Triticum > Triticum aestivum. The sequence continues at coordinate 342,375,079 of NC_057813.1, forward strand.
TGTGGCATTTTGGTCATCCCCGGCAAGGATCTGGCCCGAGGTCTTGTGGGTTTTCTCGGCAAGGATCTCGCCGAGGTTCGTCGTCTTCTAATCCTCATCTGACTTGGAGTGTTCATGATCTTCACAAAGATCTGCATGCCATCATGGAGGTTCCTCCCGAGCCTTGGTTTCAGCGTGGTCATCGGAAACCTTGGGCTCGAGGGTGACGCGCTCTGTTGAGGTTAGGCAGGCTGCCCCGGCAAGGTCCTTTCCGAGGCCATGGAGGCCGCCTGGCAAGGGTCTTGCCAAGGAAACCCACCTAGCGCTCTTGCTCTTCATGTCTCCGGCGTTTGCTTTGACCATCTTGCGGCTTCCGCCTCCTTCCCTTGCCTTGCCAAGTGTGGCCTTCGGCGTGGCCCTGACTGCCCGTGCACAGGTAGAGGGTTGCAGAGTAGAACCCCTACTTCTGTACACCGACAGGAGCCCCCGGGCCTGGGCCACACATAAGCGCAACGCGTTGTTGGGCTAGGCCCAGAACGGTGCGCGGGCAGGCAGGGCCGGCTTTGACCGTGGTAATCCTTCGTCCGCTGCGCTTCCCTAAGATTCGCATTGAATACATGATGTGGGGATCGTGTGTCGGGTGACCAAAGCGGGCTTGCGTCATCCTGCGGTGAATAGTAAAGAGGCGGCTTGCGTGTCCCTTTAAGACTGCGGGGCCGCTGCTCATTTATGCTTTCTGCTCTGGAATCGTTGCTCCACGCGTCCCACTACGCCCGCCCCTTGCGCCACGTACGTTGCATGCATGGCGCAAGGCGGGTAACAGGCGCGCGGAATATGGGAAGATGTGCGCGCGCGGGTCGATACCCACGCGCCTTCAATTGGGTGGGGAGGGCGGTCGACGGCCTCGCCCGCTGTCATCCTAATGAGCTGGGTTGGCTGAGAGGGGCGGCCAAGCCCCGATCCCGCCCCTTTATAAGGAGAGGAGCGGGAGGGATGGCACCCTTCAGTCTTTCGCCATCCGCCTCCTCCCATCCTTGCTTCTTCCTCCCCTCTGCCATGGCGAGAGGGCGTGCTGATGCTTCGATGGTGGCGTCGAGGGTCTCCACTTGACAACGTGCCGCTCCTCCCCAAGAGTCCGTGGCGGCGGAGCCGGACGCGAGGGGAAGGGGGAGGGGGCGAGGTCGAGGCCTCCATGGTGCTCGGGGAAGAGGAGGACGGGGCCGCGCATCGGCCTCGCCTTCGCCAGCGGTCCTTCCCCCAATGGAGGGCCACGTCGGGGACCAGCCCCGCGAGTTCTTCATCAGGTTGCGCCGGCCGGCGCATTGTCATCTTCGTCTCCCTACCCTATTCGCTCGGGAGATGGAGCTCGACCCACCGCAGGCGCTGAGACTACATATGGGGGGTTGTGGGAATAGCGGCACATGGGCCGATGCCGATTTCCCAGCCCCTCATGTCATGTATCTCCATCGCGGTTGGAAAACCTTCGCTCGCATCCACAGCCTGATGGCGGGGCTCATTCTCTACTTCAAGCTAATGGAGAATGGCCTCCTCTCCGTCAAGGTCTTTGGCAACTTTGGAACTCGCCTGAAGTGCTGTGTGGAGAGCTCCTCGGATGACGAAGACTCGTCCTCGAGCGAGAGTGACGAGGAGGATAGCGGCAGCGACGATGAGGGTAGCGGGCAAGAGGATGACGAGTCTAACTAGGTGTGGGACCTGCCGCCCTAGGGCGGTGCCGGCAGCAGCAGCATCTGCACCGGGCCCCTTCTCCTGGTGGGGCCGGCTCCTTGAACTTCTCGGGGTTGCCTCCTTGGGCGGCTGGCGCGGGGAGGCCAGAGAAGGCGAAGAAGGCGGGTGGCGGGCCGTCAAGTCGGAGTACGATGGCACCAATGCCTTCATAGCATATTGACGGACCGCTGCCTCATCTTCCAGCTCTTCTTCTGGCACCATCATCCCCAGCCCTCTCTCAGGCGGTCGCCGACATGTTCTCTTGGCGCCTTCTGCTGCTCGTACCTCGCCTAGGCGTTCCTTCGGCCCTCTTGTCTTCTTGTTCCGTATCCTTGGGAGAGGGACAAGAAAGGGATTACGGGCACCTTATCTTTTTTTAGCCTGTAAGCCTACGGGACTTAGTTAGATTTAAAACTTGTAATCCCCATGTTCATGTTTACATTCCGTACAAACTGTACCTGTGTGGGGTGTATTAATGAAAAATGGTGTTTGTTGGGTTCTTTGTGCCTGAGCTAAGCCCATACCATGGAACGAATCCTTGTTACTTTTAACGTAAACATTGTCGCCTGGCAACAGGCCTTGCCGCTCCCTTTCTTCGTTCGACCATACTCGCGCTCTTGGCGGAGACAGGGATGAAGTAGGGTTAAGCCCTACGCTTGCTTCCTTGCCATCGCGGCTACAACCAGACCCCGACCCAAGAAATAATTCTCGGGCATGGGCAGGGGGGAGCACGGTAACTTAGGAGCAAAACAAGGTTTCACATGTCCCAACCCACACGGAAATGTAAAACAGGGGAAGGAAAAAACTTATCTGAATCTGCAGCCCCCGGCGACCTTAGTTTTGCTGGGAGCGGACCCTTATATCTTCAACCCTCGGCAAGCTTGGCTTGCCGGGGCTCGGGCGTTGGCCTGTTCTTTTTTTTCATCCAGCTTGGCGGGGGTGCTGATGTTTCCTGTGAACCAAAGGAGATGAAACAGGGAGACGCAGACTCGACCTCTATGCTAGGGGTTAGTCACCACAAAGCACTATCAACCCTAACCGAGGGAGAGACTCAACCTAGCATGCATGCTATGACTTAGGGCGCCAGCACTTCGTTTATTTATGCTCAGGGTCTGCGTCTGGCTTTGTACAAAGGGTTACATGCCTTGCCGGCAAGGCTTGTACAAAAGTTGGCTTGTCGGGGGGGCCGGTAGCCGCGCCTTATGGGTAAAACTTACGAAGATGCTCGATGCTCCAGGAGTTGCTCACTGGAATGGCATCTTCGGTCTCCAGGCGGATTGCGCCGGGCCTGGTGACTCATATTACCCGATAAGGGCCTTCCCACTTTGGCGTCAACTTGTTGGAATTCTTGGCTGATTGAACGCGCCGAAGAACAAGGTCGCCTTCCTCAAAGCTTCGGACATGAACCTTGCGGCTATGGTAGCGACGCAAGGCTTGCTGGTAGCGTGCTGCTCTCACAGCCGCCTGAAGACGATCTTCCTCGAGGAGCATCATGTCATCTTGCCGCAATCGCTCTTGCTCAAGCTCATCATAAGCGAGCACTCGAGGTGACCCGTATATGAGTTCCATGGGGAGAACTACTTCTACCCCATATACCAGGGCAAAGGGTGTCTGGTCGGTGGTTCAATTTGGCGTCGTTCTGATCGACCAACGAACCGCCGGCAACTCACCAATCCAGCGCCTTCTGCTCTTGTGCAGCCTGTCAAAAGTCTTTGTCCTTAGGCCACGCAGCACTTCAGCATTTGCTCTCTCCGCTTGGCCGTTGCATCGTGGTTGTGCCACGGAAGAAAAACTGACCTTGCTGCTGAGGTCTCCAATGTATTGCATGAAGGTGTGGCTTGTGAACTGTGTGTCGTTGTCAGTGATGACTCTGTTCGGCACATCAAAGCGGCAAACTAGCCCCTTAAAGAATTTGACGGCTGACTGTGCGGTCACCTTCCTCACTGCTTCCACCTCTGGCCACTTTGTGAACTTGTCGATTGCAATGTACAAGTACTCAAAGCCCCCGATGGCGCGGGGAAAAGGGCCCAGTATGTCGAGCCCCCAGACCGAGAATGGCCATAAGAGAGGGATTGTCTGCAAGGCTTGAGCTGGTTGATGAAGCTTCTTTGAATGGAACTGGCACGCTTCACACTTGGTTACTAGTGTCGTCGCATCCTGGAGGACAGTGGGCCAAAAGAAACCTTGCCGGCAAGGGCCCTCGACCCTATGTGGGAGCCACATATGCCTCCATGTGATGAGGACATGACTACCGTGGATACGACCAAAAATATTGCATACATGCATATTTGTCAGGTGATTTCTAGTGCAAACTATTCAATAATCTATTTATGTTATCCAGAACAAAAATACTTCACACACTTTTGTCTTTTGTCTAATTGCAGGTGTATGGGATATTTGTACAATTCACATATGAAGATAAGGGAGAAAGAGATGTTTAAGTGTTGTTCAAAAAGTTCTCTCACGTCACTTTTGGGCCAAGAGAAGATAGAGTCGAAGTCTCTCACGTTCTGGATTCAGATTCAGACTGCACAGACATACCTGACTCAAAACGCCAACAACTTTTTCATACGGACTCCGAATTGGGTGATTCGATTTTTGTTGGATTCTAGATTTTGTGCTTTTTCTAGACCAATTGGATTCACCTTCAAATTCGTCCGGAGCGTTGATATATCGACGAAACAATCAGACACTACAGCAGAATCCGAGTCAAACAACAAGTCCAAAGATGTTGCATCACCTCCACTTGGGCCCATTGGCCTTGTACGACCTAGGGTTAGTTTTAGGCTGCCTTGGGACGTCCTCCCACCTCCTAGGCCGCCACCCCTTGCTCCTATATAAGTAGATCCATCTAGTAGCTTTTCCCTTGGGATTTGTTTAGTTAAAAGTTAGCCATTGCAACTTCGTGTACTTCGTTTGTGTCCAACGACCAGACCAAGACCGCTTACGGATCCCCACCTTTATCAATACTTCATATATACTCGCAATATTCAGATTGCTTTTATCATATTCTTGCTTGTTCTTCGATTGCTTGTAGGGATAGACCTTCGTGGTCAGGTTGATTGTGCTCCGGCGTGGTCAATAACCTCTTGAAGTTGGTTTAGCGATTGCTAAGGCGCAACGTCGTGCACGTTTGTAGTCGGATCGTCAAAGTCATCTTCACCAAATCGATAGTTATCATCTCATCGAAAGATCGGGACACCCCGCCTCTATCAAGTGGTATCAGTTTTCAGGTTGCTCGGTGAGAATTTCCAGTTTTCCCTAGATTAGATTTATTTTCTTACCTATTGTCCAAGAAAAAAAGCCACAGAAAAAAGTTAGATCTATTCATCCTTTGTCCAAGCCGGTCTGAGCCTTTACAATTTTCTTTTCATTGTTTGCATTATTGAATTATCGGTTGCATCGTCGTGTCGAGTTGCTGGTCTTAGTGTCTAGTTCGTTTAGAGTTTCGAGTTCTGCTCACATTAGTCACGCCGCCGCTGCATCGTTATCCCTTCCGCTGTCCACCACCCATCCATCAATTTCCACCATGTGCTACCCATTGTTCATTGTCATAATCATAGTTGAGATCGTCACATCTTCACTTGATCCAATCTGCATCTTATCTAGTTTGTTTTGGAAAGAGTGAGAGAAAAAAAGACAAAGAAAAGAAAGAAAAAAAGGAAAGGAAAAAAAGTCAGAGAAAAAAAAGAGAAAGAAAAAAAAAGTGTGAGAAAAAAGAGAAGAAAAAAAACAAAATTCAGATCTATCTAGACTCAATCTCGTAGTTAAATCCTTCATTGATGCTACTTGTGATATGTCGTGACCTCATTAGTGTTCTAGGCTCGCGTCTCTAGTCTGGTCTAGCCTAGGACCAGCACAGTACCGTCATTGAGCGTTTATTCAACATTGCATCTTTGAATTGATGATTGCTAATCTTTTGCTACCATATATAGCCAACCCAGCTCCACATATTTCTACACCGTGTATACGTACGTTCCCCTGGCAATCGCTTTACACAATCTTCGGAGTTATTTGACACCGCTGGTTGCCTGTCACCACCTGTCGCATGGTAATAACTTGTAAGATATTGATATTTGCTTTACTGTGAGCACGTTACAACCACATCCTAGTAGTTCATAGGAACATTATTCTCGAATTTTGTTTCTTGTTTTACTAATCATGACAGGTTCCGGAGAAAGAAGTTCTTGGACGACGAACGCATCTTCACCATCACGAGAGTTGGGACAACACACACAAGTACATGGTCAGGTTATCTCTTTTGAGGGTAGATTTAATCCTGCTATTAATCTAGATTGGGAGCTTGAAGTAGAACAAGTTTTTAGTTACCATGACTTTTCTGAACTTGAGCGAGTACGAGCTGCCACTAGAGCATTTACTGGGTTTGCTTCTGTTTGGTGGAGTGTGCATTGTATGAAAAACATTGATAACCAACCCACAACTTGGAAAGATTTGAAACATGTCATGAGACAACAATTTTTCCCTCCTTACTATCGTCGTGAATTGCTTCGCAAATTTGAACATTTAAACAAGGCAATAACACTGTTCATGCTTACTACCAAGAGTTCAACTCTTATATGCATCATTGTGACATAGAAGAATCTGAGGATGATACAATGAAAAGATTTTTTGGTGGTTTGAACCATGATATTCAGGCAAGATTTAGGTATATTCCTCGTTGCATTACTGGTATGTATGTTCATGCTTGTACCTTTGAGAGACAATTACAGGAGGATGCATTGGGTGACCACAACAACTACTATTCCAATTCATGATCACTACCATCGGTTGATTCCACCACCGTTGCACCTACTAGAGCAGACACACCTCTGATTGTGAGTGCGACATCATCTCAAGTGTATGGTACATTGTCATTGTCCATACCGACATCAGCTACGTCTTTGCGACAAGGTAACAGTAAAGGTATTGATGATATAACTTCACATGAGAATGATGCATCCCTAATTAACTTAAATACATCATGTGTTGAGTTACCTGTTGATTTGAGCACGCCACCTATTTTAGATAATCATGTTACTATCATGAATGCATCATGTGATCAAACAACTGAAATACCAACAATTTTGAGTGCACCTAGTGAATTAACTATTGATGCAAAAGAACCAATGTTTAATCATTTTCATATGACCACTAATCTTGGTGATGATTCTGTGTCCAATGACTTACTGCATGTTTGCTGATTTAAGCATGTTGTAGCATGTAAATTTGATGCAAGTAAGGTTTATTCACCAATATTGGGATGGTTTAATGATGAATATTGTCAATCTTTTGATAGGAATAAGAGCTTCACTTATATGTGCAAACTGAGTTACAATATTTTCATGCCTTCTACTTATGATAATATTTTGGATTTATATTTTATGATCTACGAAAGTTACTCATGTATACATGTGTCATATGTGCAAAAATCAAGGGAAGTAAAAATGGATGACATATACATATATAACATGTATACCTTGTCTCTTTTGTTAGCCACATTTCAGATTAAGCAACGCCGAGGACGGCTTTGTTTTCAAAAAGGTGAGGATGATGAGGACATGACTACCTTGGATACGACCAAAAATATTGCATACATGCATATTTGTCAGGTGATTTCTAGTGCAAACTATTCAATAATCTATTTATGTTATCTAGAACAAAAATACTTCACACACTTTTGTGTTTTGTCTAATTGCAGGTGTATGGGATATTTGTACAATTCACATATGAAGATAAGGGAGAAAGAGATGTTTAACTGCTGTTCAAAAAGTTCTCTCACGTCACTTTTGGGCCAAGAGAAGATAGAGTCCAAGTCTCTCACGTTCTGGATTCAGATTCGGACTGCACAGACATACCTGACTCAAAACGCCAACAACTTTTTCATACGGAATCCGAATTGGGTGATTCATTTTTTGTTGGATTCTAGATTTTGTGCTCTTTCCAGCCCAATTGGATTTACCTTCAAATTCGTCCGGAGCGTTGAGATATCAACGAAACAATCAGACGCTGCAGCAGAATCCGAGTCAAACAACAAGTCCAAAGGTGTTGCATCACCTCCACTTGGGCCCGTTGGCCTTGTACGACCTAGGGTTAGTTTTAGGCTGTCTTGGGACGTCCTCCCACCTCCTAGGCCGCCACCTCTTGCTCCTATATAAGTAGATCCATCTAGTAGCTTTTCCCTTGGGATTTGTTTAGTTAAAAGTTAGCCATTGCAACTTCGTGTACTTCGTTTGTGTCCAACGACCAGACCAAGACCGCTTACGGATCCCCACCTTTATCAATGCTTCATATATACTCGCAATATTCAGATTGCTTTTATCATATTCTTGCTTGTTCTTCGATTGCTTGCAGGAATAGACCTTCGTGGTCAGGTTGATTGTGCTCCAGCGTGGTCAATAACCTCTCGAAGTTAGTTTAGCGATTGCTAAGGCGCAACATCGTGCACGTTTGTAGTCAGATCGTCAAAATCATCTTCACCAAATCGATAGTTATCATCTCATCGAAAGATCGGGACACCCTGCCTCTATCACCATGTATCTCTGCGAACAACTCCAGTCCTTCCTCCCGAGGGATGCACTTCAATTTCACTCTATTTGGTCTTTTTCTGTACAGAATGTTGTCAACGAACTGGTACAGGGCAGACCGGCGGGCTACTTTCTCTGCTTCTTCCTGCTCCTCAGGAAGCTCCCCTGTTTGGAGGAATCGGACGGTATGCTGCACCCATGCTGGAGCCTGTGGCTCGACGGCAAGGACCAAAGTCATTTACTCTTCCGCGGGAGCGGTCGCCTCCACGGCAAGGGCTTGGCGCCCCACCGGAGTCGGTTGTCCCATGGCAGGCTCGGTGTCCACGGCAACATCTTCGCCAGCGGCTCTAGGGAGCTCGGTGGGGAAGTACTTGTCGGGGCCTAACTTCCTCCGCTTGTTCTGCTCTATTGATGGTTCAATAGATGGTTGAGTTAACCGAAGCACAAAAGTACATGGTTCCACGGGTAGCTTGAGGGCGGCGCGCTTTGATAGGTAGTCGGCAATGTCGTTCTCCATTCGGGGGGCATGCTCTCCCTGTATGCCGTCAAAGCGCTCCTCCAGTTTCCTCACTTCATCTATGTAGGCTTCCATCAACGGGCTTTGATAATCCTTGTTGATTTGCCGGACGACAAGTTGTGAATTGCCCCTGGCGATGAGCTTTTTGGCCCCCAAGGTCTGCCGCGATCCTGAGACCGGCAAGCAATCCCTCATACTCAGCAGTGTTGTTCGTTGACATCTCCATGGGAAAGTGCAATTGGATCACATACTTGAGGTGCTCACCGGTGGGTACGACGAGCAACACACCAGCACCGGTGCCTTGTAGTGAAAAAGCCCCATCAAAGTACATAATCCAGTTGCGACTCATTTCCTTGCCAGGGAGAGTGGTCTCCTGGATCTCTTCGTCGGGCGTCGAGGTCCATTCGGTAATGAACTCCACCAAGACTCTGCTCTGAATCGTTGAGGTGCTTTCGAACTTCAAACCAAAACTCGACAGCTCCAAGGCCCATTCCACAATCCTCCCTGTTGCATCTGGGTTATGCAGTATCCGTTGCAGTGGGAGGCGGGTGACGACGGAGATCTCCTGTGCTTGGAAGTAATGACGCAGCTTCCTCGAGGCCATAAGGAGGCCGAAGAGCAATTTCTGCACACTGGAGTACCTTGACCTAGCCCCCTGCAAGAGGGAGCTAACGAAGTAAACCAGGTGTTGCACCATCTTCTTTTTTTGCACCACTTCACCCAGTTGTGTGGGTCCTGTCGCACTGGTGTCAGATCTTGCTGGGGCCCAGCCTTGTCGGGACCAGGCCGTGTCGGGGAGAGTTCTGGCTCGCCATCCGCCAACTCTGCCGTTGCCGCTGCCTCTTTATCGTCCTCCCTCTGCGCCACCAGTGCGTCGCTAACCACTTGATTTGTTCCCGCTAGATACAGCAGCAACGGTTCTTGTGGTTTGGGCGCAACCGGCACTGGGGTGGAGGAGAGGTATTTCTTCAAATCCTGCAGCACTGCCTCGGCCTCTGAGGTCCACTCCATTGGGCCCGCCTTCTTCAAGATCTTTAAAAAGGGAAGGGCATGCTCAGTGGACTTGGAGATGAATCTGCTCATGGCGGCGATGCAGCCAGTGAGCCGGTGCACATTCTTGATCTGCTTAGGTGCCTCGATCTGCTCGATGGCCTTGATCTTGTCCGGGTTCTCCTCAATCCCATGCTGCAACACAAAGAACCTGAGAAGCTTGCCGGACAGGACACCGAAGACACACTTCTCAGGGTTCAGCTTGAGGTTGATCTTGCGCATGTTTGCAAACGTTTCCTCTAGATCCTGCACAAGTGTTGCCTTGTCCTTGGTTTTGACCACTATGTCATCCATATAAGCTTCCATATTTCTATGTAGCTGAGGCTCAAAACCAATTTGGAATGCTCTTGCAAAGGTCGAGCCAGCACTCTTCAACCCGAAAGGCATCCGTAAAAAGCAATACGTACCAGATGGGGTGATGAATGATGTCTTCTCTTCATCTTCTCTTGTCATGAAAATTTGGTGGTAGCCTGAGAGGCATCAAGGAATGATAACAGGTCGCACTCGGCCGTGGAGTCAACAATCTGGTCGATGCGCGGCAATGGGAAAGGATCTTTTAGACAAGCCTTATTGATATCTGTGTAATCAATACACAGCCTCCACTTCCCGTTTGCCTTGCGCACCACCACCGGATTGGCCAACCACGTCAGATGGAGTACCCCCTCTTACCAAGCCTGCCACCTCTAGCTTCCTAATCTCTTCTGTGATAAACTCCTGCCTCTCCAGAGCTTGCTTCCTAACATTCTGCTTGACGGGCCGCGCATGAGGACATACAGCAAGATGGTGCTCAATCACTTCCCTGGGAACGCCGGGAATGTCAGATGCTTGCCACGCAAACACATCGACATTCGCCCACAGAAAAGTGATGAGCTCGCCTTCCTATTTGTTGTCGAGGGTGGAGCTTATGGTGAAAGCCCCTCCCGTGTCGTCCTCTCTGAGAGACACCTTCTTGGTCTATGGTGGTGCAGCTCTGGATTTCTTGCTCTTGTCGGTGGAGCTCTCGGCACGTCCTCAACAGGAGCACAGCACTCTGGAGAGGTGCGCTTGCCGGAGTGGGTGCGAGAGGTCTCGCCGGTCTTGTTCCCTCTCGGGGCTTCAACGGCAGGAGCAAGTGCCTTGGCGGCAGCTGCTGCAACTGCTTCCCGGTAGAGTTGGTCAGCGCAAATCAGCGCATCTTTCTTGTCGGGGGGGACGGTGATGATGTTCTGGCCCGGGCAGCTTCAGCGTGTTTTAGGCGTAATGGGAAGCCGCCATGAACTTGGCTAGCGTCGCGCGGCCGAGGATTCTATTGTAGGGCAAGGGGATCTCAGCTACATCGAAAACAATATTCTCCGTCCTGTAGTTCAACTCGCCCCCAAATGTCACGGGCGGCATGACCTTTCCCTTCGGATGTCTACTCCCTAGGTTGACCCCTTGAAACGTGCCCGTCTCTTTGAGATCTCCATCAGGAATCTGCAGCCTTTTGATCACAACAGGCGAGATCAAGTTCAGACCGGCCCCGCCGTCAACTAGCATCTTCATCACATTGAGGTTGCAGATCGTTGGTGAAACCAACAACGGCAAACACCCGACCGTAGTAGTGCAGTCAGGGTGGTCCTCAATGTCAAAAATGATAGGCGTGCTAGACCACTTCAGTGGCTTCCGTGTGTCGAGTGATGGCTCCATCACTGTGATCTCACGTGCCCACTGCTTGAGCTGGCGGTGAGATGCGTGCAGCGAGGTGCCACCATCGACGCACATGGCCTCTGTAGTCTTTTGAAACTCGTGGTCGCCGGACTTGTCGTCCTCGTCATGATCATCGTCTTCATGCTTCTTGTCGCGGCCTCGGGCGGGCCTCTCTTGCTGGTTATCCTTGCCGCGGCGGCCTCCTTGGCCGCCACGCTTCTTGCCGGATCCTTCGGCACCATCTTGACCCTTCTCCTTGTCCTGCCTTTCATATTCAGCTTTCTGCTTCTCAGCGAGCAGCTCAACTTGTCGGCAGTTCTGGAGGTCATGGCCTTTGGTGCAGTGGATCTTGCAATACTTCGTGTCGGAGCCCCCTGGCTTGTCGGCAGCCGCCAAGGCCCAGCAAGCGGCACACCCAGCAACCTCTTTGTCGGGGTCGCTTGCCTTGGCCTTCTTGGCAGTGCCAGTGTCATCGGATCCCTCGACGGCAAGCACAGTCTTGACCTTGCGCTTTCTGTTACGGCATCGACCCTTCTTTGTCGGGGCGGCGGTGTCGCTGTCTGTGGAGTCGGTTTCCACACCATCATCCTCGCCAGGGTACTTCCTCCCCTCTTCAACCCTAGCGCACCTGCCGGCCAGGACGTAAAGTTCGGCCACATCCTTGACCTTGTTCATAGCCAGCTCCTCACGCATCTTGCGGTTGCGCACATTCTGGTGGAATGCACTAATCATGGCGGCGGGATGAACGTTTGGGATGTTGTACTGCACTCGGCTGAACCTTTGGATGTACTTGTGCAGGTTTTCTCCTTCCTTCTGGGGAATGATGTGCAAATCGCTCGCCTGGCCATGAGCTTGATGGCCTCCAGTGAAGGCGTCAACAAACTCATGACACAGATCCGACCAAGAAGAAATGGAATCCACTGGCAAGTGCATCAACCATGATATAACATTGGGTTTGAGCGCCAGTGGGAAGTAATTGGCAAGCACCTTATCGTCGAGGGCTCCAGCAGCTTGCATCGCGATGGTGTAGATGCTGAGGGACTCTGACGGGTGAGTCTTGCCATTGTACTTCTCACCAACGCCGGGCTTGAACGTGCGGTGGGAGGGCCACTAGAACTGTCGCAGCTCATGGGTGAAGGCCGGACAACCCACCTTGTAGGGTAGGCCACCATAGCCTCCCGGTGTCGGGTGGTCCATAGTGGGTCCTGCCCGCCTGTCTGATTGGTAGCGTGCATCACGCCGGCGCTCGATGGTGGTTCGAGCGTCTTCAAGGGCTCACTCCCGAAGAACTTGACGCTGGTCACGGTGGGTTCGCGGATCGAACAACACTATCGAGATATTATCACAAGCGTCGTTGCGACGGATCGACACGCGCGGTGGTTGGCGTGGGGGAGGAGAATGCACCATGGCTGCGTCGCCCCTGGCCCACCCACCGGTGGCATGCGGTGGCTCGACGGAGTGACGGCCTACGGGCCTCGCTGGTCGCAGGTCATCTTTGTTAGCGAGGCCGACGAGGCTCCGGATAGTGGCTCTCACTCGTCGAGCCTCTCCGCAGCGGGAGGAAAGTCGAGGAGCAGCTGCGCGCGCGCCAGAGCTTCTGCTGGTGTGGGTGGCGGCAAAAGCTGCATGGACCGTGACGCGCTTTGACTTCTAACTATGTTGGAAGGAGCTCTATCACGGCCCTGCGGCCGTCCGCCATTTTCACCAACACCTCTGTAACGCCCTAGATTCGATGCGCCAGGTGTCTGCCAGTATTTCACCTTAGTTGCCATGTCATTTTCTTGTGTGTTGCATATTGTCATGTCATCTTGTGCATCTCATTTTGCATACGTGTTCGTTTCATGCATCCGAGCATTTTCCTTGTTGTCCGTTTTGCAATCCGACACTCCTATGTCCTCCAGCGTCCCCCTTCTTGTCTCTCGTTGTGAGCGGGTGTTAAACGTTCTCGGAATAGACCGAGTCTTGCCAAGCGGCCTTGGTATACCACCGGTAGACCGCATGTCATGTTTCGTGCCATTTGGAGGTCGTTTGATACTCCAACGGTTAACCGGGTAACCGTAAAAGCCTCTTTTGTCTTGCAGCCCAACACCCCTCCAAAGTGGCCCAAAACCCATCCAAACCCCCTCCATACTCTCGGTTGTTCGATCATGATCGTGTGGGCGACAACCGCACCTCATTTGGAGCCTCCTAGCTCCCTCTACCTATAAATATGTGCCCCTCCCCGAATTTTCGTGCAGTCCAAACCCTAGCCCTCTACCTCCTCGCGCTGCTGGACATGTCCGCCCGACGGCCGGACACGTCCACCGCGCCTCCACGTCGCTTGGACCAACCACAGGCCGCCACGTCACCCCCGCCGCCTCCTGGACCAACAACCGCCCGCCGCCTCTCCTTCGTGCGCTGCCGCGGTGCCCCGCCGCCGGCGAGCATCGCCGCCGCCTCGCCCTCGCCAGATCCGCTTGCCTCCTCCCCTGCCAAGCTCGCCGCCAGTTGCCGCCGGATCCGGCCGGATCGGGTCGGGGCCGACCGGATCCGCGCCCCCGGCTCCCTCCCGCGCCTCGCCGGAGTGGCCCTCATCGCCGTTGACCTGCCGAGCCGCGCCGCCCGCTCGAGCATCGCGCGTCGTCGCCCCGTGGGCCCCGCGGCCTCCCACGGCCCAGATCCGGCCTCCTCAAGGCCCAGCGCCCCGACCCATGCAGCTCCAGCCGGCCAGCCTCAGCTCCACGTCTTGGGCCGAAGCCCGCGAGGTGAGCACGCCCCCGCCGTCCTATCCCTCGCCAGTGCGTCGAATAGTATTTTGCGCTCATCCGTTTTTTTCAGAAAACTACTAAGTACCGAATTCCTCATCATATGTGTGCATCTTCATCGCATCATAACTCCTTGTACACTGCTCCGTTTTGTGCGTGCTATATATCAAAATGTTCATTGAGAGATGCTCTACATTTCATTCCATTGTGCCATGTATGTTTTAGTCCATCTTGATGCCCTAATCATCGTTTCAAGAGTGCTATATGATTTTAATCTGCTGAAACGGTTATAACTTGATGATTTGTCTTTTTTGTTGCATTTGATGTGTGCATCCTATGGGCATGAGCTCTACATGTGTTTTGAACTACAGCATGCCATCTTTACATTGGTGCTTGTCTTGTATTTTTGTGAGTCTTGTAGTGAGTGCATCAAGCTTGTGAAGTATGGTACTTGCTGTTGCTGTTTTGCTAGGCTGAATCTGTTATTTCGTGATGCTATGTAAACCTGCTGCTACAAGTCATTCTATGCATAATCTGGAGATGTTCATTAAGGATGTTTTGTTACACATATCATGCTATATCCATCCATGCCCCTGGTTGCATTTATAGTCTGTATAGATTGTTGTAATCTTGCTCTAAATTTGCTAAATAATGTTGTTGTCAGCCTGTTAACATTAAGATCGGTTTTGCCATGTGTTTTGTTAGTGATCCATGCACCCTATGACCATTCTATTGCCATGCTTAGCTTAATAAACATGTATTTTTTCTGTTGGTTGCCTTTCCATATCATGTATTGCTCTGTGGTGAGTGGTACAAGCTCAACAACATGCCTACTTATCGTTGTTCCTGCCATGTTTGAATCTGTCATATAACTTGCCATGTTTACATGGGTGCCATCATATCTTCTGGTCATTTTTGGCTCATGGTCAGTAAAGGACTTTTGTTCTATCCATTTAGTAGTATCATGCCATGCCTTTGTTTGCCATGTTAAGTTCCTGTAACATGTTGTTTGATAGCTCTAAACATTGCAACCTGATGTTATTTTCTGCTAAGTCTGAGACTGATATTATTTGCAATCTTGCCATGTGTTCTTGAGCATGTTCTAGTGATTTCTGGATATAGCTCAGTGTTCATGTTTTGTTATGTTTTACCTTTACATCATGTACATTCCTTTTGTTTTCATATTGTGGTATTGTAGCATGTTGTTTTGGTGCTTGCAATATGCCTAGTTGTTGTTTTGGACAGCATGCCCCTTAACCTTGTATAGAGTGTATGTGTTGAACCGTTGCTCCGTTTTGAGTGTGCTCTATATGAAACTTGCTTGATTTTGCATTTAGTTTCATATTATCATGTTGCATCCTTGTTTTGGTGTGTTTGCTTGATGCTTGTATGCATTTTGCATCAATGCCATGTTTAACTTGTTTTGCTCATATCTTCTAGGTCGTAGCTCCAAATCTAATGAACTTTATATGTAACTTGACTAGAATCTCGTGTAGATCATCTTGGTGCATCTTAACTTGCTGTTTAACAACTTGAACATAAGGTTTATTCATATATGGACCAACTTCGAAATTTGCATATGAGGACTTACCGGATTTGTTATATGTTGTTCCCGGCCTCATTTAAACTTGCTTTGATATGTTGTTCTTGTATGCATCATCTCTTGCCATGAGTAGCTTCATGTAGTCTTGTATTGCATCATACTTGTTTGTGCATCATGTCTTGTCTATGTGTGGTGTGTTTACCATGTTGTGTGCTTCTTCTCGATAGTTTCCCGTTTCGTAGCGATCGTGAGGATTCATTCGTCTACGCTCGGTTCGTCTTCGTGGCTTCATCTTCTTCATGGACTCGTTCTTCTTCCTAGCGGGATTTCAGGCAAGATGACCGCTATCCTGGATCTCACTACTATCATTGCTATGCTAGTTGCTTCGTTCTACCGCTTTGTTGTGCTACCAATCATTTGCTCTTCAAGCCTCCCAATTTGCCATGTCAGCCTCTAACCTTTTTTCACCCTTCCTAGCAAACCATTGCTTGGTTATGTTACCGCTTTGCTCGGCCCTCTTATAGCGTTATTAGTTGCAGGTGAAGTTGAAGATTGCTCCATGATGGACAGGATTATGTTGGGATATCACAATATCTCTTATTTAATGTAATGCCCCGGATTTGTTGCGCCAGGTGTCCGCCAGTTATTTGTCGTAGTTGCCATGTCATTTGCTTGCGTGTTGCATTTTGTCATGTCATCATGTGCATTTCATTTTGCATACGTGTTCGTTTCATGCATTCGAGCATTTTCCCCGTTGTCCGTTTTGCAATCCGGCACTCCTATGTTCCCCGGCGCCCCCTTTTGCCTCTTTTCATGTGCGGGTGTTAAACTTTCTCAGAATGGCCCGAGGTTTGCCAAGCGGCCTTGGTATAGCACCGGTAGACCGCCTGTCAAGTTTCGTGCCATTTGGAGGTCGTTTGATACTCCAACGGTTAACCGACTTAGCCCGAAGCCCCTTTTGTCTTGCAGCCCAACACCCCTCCAAAGTGGGCCAAAAACCCATCAAAACCCCCTCCATGCTCTCCGTCATTCGATCACGATCGTGTGGGCGAAAACCGCACCCCATTTGGAGTCTCCTAGCTCCCAGAATCTATAAATATGCCCTCTCCCCCGAAATCCCGGGTCCAAACCCTAGCCTCGCTCCCTCTCCGCCGCCGGACACGTCCGGATCGGACCGGACGCGTCCGTGCCACCGCCCGCAGCCAACCGGAGGCCGCCACGTGGCGCCCCCGCGCCCACTTTGCCATCGGCCCGCGGAGCCCATCGAGGGCTCGTGCGGGCCCTCGCGTTGTCGCCGCCTGGCCCATCCGCCGTCGCCGAAGCCCATCCCCCGCTACCGAAATTGCTCCGCCCCGCCGCCTCATGCTCGCCCGCCGGCGCCGCCCCGGCCGGACCGAGCCTCGCCGGCGACCGCCGCCGCCGGCCGCCCGGCCGCGCCCCGTCGCCTCCCCGTCTCCTCGCGCCGCCCTCGCCTTAGTCAGCGTCTCCGCGCCCCGCCGCCTGGGCCGCGGCCTCGCCTTCGTCCGCTGCCGCTGGCCACCGGTCCGCCGCCGAGTGGCCCCGCTCCTCCTCGTCGCCACCCTACCTCGCCCCGGGGCGGATTCGGCGAGATCCGCTCGGGAGCACCCCGTCCCCACCTCCGTCGACCTCGTCCGGCGCCCCCACGACCTTCTCCGGCCATCTTCTTCCTCGGCTCCGGCGAGATCCACCGCCTGCGTTGACTTTCATGCGAGGTCTAATTTCACTAAGTCCTCAAATTATTTGCATTTTGGTCCCCTGTTCATCGCATCATAACTTGCTGCATACTGCTCCGTTTTGTGCGTGTAATATGTCAAAATGTTCGTCATGAGATGCTCTTCATTTCATTCCATTGCATCATGTTCATTTGAGTCCATCTTGATGCCTGAATCATTGTTGCAAGAGTGCTATATAATGTTGTCTACTGTCTCTTAACAGAACATGTTCATTTGTCATTTTTGCCATGTTTGATGTGTGCATCCTATGAGGTTGATGTCTACATGTGTTTTGTGCTACATCATGCCATCTTTACAGGGTTGTATGCCATGTATTTTTTGATCAATGTGGTGACTAGAACAAGCATGCAAACTAGGCTTCGTGATGTTGCTGATTTCAGTCCCTGTTCTGCTGTTATTTTTATGCCATGTAAACTTGATGCTACAGAGAGATACAAGCATATTTTGAGATACTTCAGTAAGGATGTTTTGAACATATGGTTATTCTATACTCATTCATGCCCCTGTTTGGAATTACGGAGTAGTCTAGCATGTCATTTTCTTGCTCTACTTTTGCTATAAAATGTTTCCTGGCAGATTGTTTACATGTTATTCAATTTTGCCAAGGTTGTTGTAGTTAATACTTGCATGCTATGAACTTGTTCTTGCCTTGGTTAGTTTCATAAACATGTCTTATTGGTGATACTATGCTTATATTGTCATGCAATGACTTGTGGTGAGTGAATCGAGCTCGTGAAGTAGTGTACTTGCTGTTACTGTTTTGCTAGGCTGAATCTATTATTTTGTGATGCTATGTGTCTGCTTCTACAAGTCATTCTATGCATAATCTGGAGATGTTCACTATGGATGTTTTGTTATACATGTCATGATCTATCCATCCATGCCTTTGGTTGCATTTATAACTTGCTGTTACTTGTTGTATTCTTGCTCCAAATTTGCTAAATAATGTTGTTGTCAGCCTGTTAACATTAAGTTCAATGGTGCCATGATTGTTGTTAGTGATCCAAGCATCCTATGTACTTGCTCTTGCCATTCTTAGCTTAATAAATATGCCATCTTACTGTTGGTTGCCTTGCCATGCCATGTATTGCTCTGTGATGAGTTGTACGAGCTCACCAACATGCCTACTTATCGTTGTTCCTGCCATGCCCTGTTTGCTGAATCTGTTTACGAAACTTGCTATGTTTACTTGGGTGCCATCATATCTTCTGATCCTTTTTGGCTCATGGTCAGTAAGGGACTTTTGTTCTATGAAATTAGTAGGTTCATGCCATGCCTTTGTTTGCCATGATAAGTTCCTGTAGCATGTTGTTTGATAGCTCTAAACATTGCAACCTGATGTTATTTCTTCTAAGCCTGAAACTATTACTATATGCAATCTTGCCATGTGTTTTGAAGCATGTTCTAGTGATTTCTGGAGATAGATCAGTGTTCATGTTTTGTTATGCTTTACATGTACATCATGTCCATGCCTTTTTTCTCATGTTGGGGTGTTGTAGCATGTTGTTTTCATGCTTGCTATATGCCTAGTTGCTGTTTTGGACAGATTGTTATTATAACTTGTATAGAGTGTGTTGAACCGTTGCTCCATTTTGAGTGTGCTCTATATGAAACTTGCTTGATTTTGCATGTAGTTTCATATTATCATGTTGCATCCTTGTTTTGAGTGTGTTTGTTTGATGTTTGTATGCATTTTGCATCAATGCCATGTTTAACTTGTTTTGCTCATATCTTCTAGGCCGTAGCTCCGAATTAAATGAACTTTATATGTAACTTGACTAGAATCGCGTGTAGATCATCTTGGTGCATCTTAACTTGCTGTTTAACAACTTGAACATAAGGTTTATTCAGATCTGGACCAATTTCGAAATTTGCATATGAGGACTTACCGGAATTGTTATATGTTGTTCCCGGCCTTATTTAAACTTGCCTTGATGTGTTGCTCTTGTTTGCATCATCTCTTGCCATGAGTAGTTTCATGTAGCTTTGTCATGCATCATCCTTGTTGTGAATCATGTCATGTTTATGTGTGGTGTGTTTACCATGTTGTGTGCTTCTTCTCGATAGTTCCCGTTTCGTTGCGATCGTGAGGATTCATTCGTTTACGCTTGGTTCGTCTTCGTGATTTCATCTTCTTCATGGACTCGTTCTTCTTCCTAGCGAGATTTCAGGAAAGATGACCGTCACCCTGGATCTCACTACTATCATTGCTATGCTAGTTGCTTCGTTCTATCGCTTTGTTGCGCTACCTATCGTTTGCTCTTCAAGCCTCCCAATTTTCCATGTTAGCCTCTAACCTTTTCACCCTTCCTAGCAAACCGTTGTTTGGCTATGTTACCGCTTTTGCTCAGCCCCTCTTATAGCGTTGTAAGTTGTAGGTGAAGTTGAAGATTGCTCCATGGTGGACAGGATTATCTTGGGATATCACAATATCTCTTATTTTAATTAATGCATTTATATACTTGGTAAAGGGTGGAAGACTCGGCCTTATGCCTGGTGTTTTGTTCCACTCTTGCCGCCCTAGTTTCCGTCATACCGGTGTTATGTTTCCGGATTTTGGTTTCCTTACGCGGTTGGGTGATTTATGGGACCCCCTTGACAGTTCGCTTTGAATAAAACTCCTCCAGCAAGACCCAACCTTGGTTTTACCATTTGCCTCACCACCACCTATACCCTTCCCTTGGGTCGGCCAACCCGAGGGTCATCTTTATTTTAGCCCCCCCCCCCCCGGGCCAGTGCTTCTCTAAGTGTTGGTCCGAACCGAGCTGCCTGCGGGGCCACCTTGGGGAAACTCGAAGTCTGGTTTTACTCGTAGCTAGTCTCATCCGGTGTTGCCCTGAGAACGAGATATGTGCAGCTCCTATCGGGATTTGTCGGCGCATCGGGCGGCTTTGCTGGTCTTGTTTTACCATTGTCGAAATGTCTTATAAACCGGGATTCCGAGTCTGATCGGGTCTTCCTGGGAGAAGGTATATCCTTCGTTGATCGCGAGAGCTTATCATGGGCTAAGTTGGGACACTCCTACAGGGTATAATCTTTCGAAAGCCGTGCCCGCGGTTATGAGGCAGATGGGAATTTGTTAATGTCCGGTTGTAGATAACTTGACACCAGATCTGAATTAATATGCATCAACCGCGTGTGTAGCCGTGATGGTCTCTTTTCGGCGGAGTCCGTGAAGTGAACACGGTTTTGGGTTATGTTTGACGTAAGTAGGAGTTCAGGATCACTTCTTGATCATTGCTAGCTTCACGACCGTTCCTTTGCTTCTCTTCTCGCTCTTATTTGCGTATGTTAGTCACCATATATGCTTAGTCGCTGCTGCAACCTCACCACTTTACCCCTTCCTTTCCCTTTAAGCTTTGCTAGTCTTGATACCCATGGTAATGGGATTGCTGAGTCCTCGTGGCTCACAGATTACTACAACAACAGTTGCAGGTACAGGTTATGCGATGATCTTGACGCGAGAGCGATGTTTACTTGTCTTGGAGTTCTTCTTCTGCTTCTTCTTCGATCAGGGGATAGGTTCCAGGTCGGCAGCCTGGGCTAGCAGGGTGGATGTCGTTTGAGTTTCTGTTTGTGTTTCATCCGTAGACGGATGTTGATCTTATGTATGATGATGTTGTACTCGTGTGGCATTGTATGCCTCTTGTATGTATCCCCATCTATTATGTAATGTTGATGTAATGATATCCATCTTGCAAAAGCGTTTCAATATGCGGTTCTATCCTTGGTGGGACCTTCGAGTCTCTTTAGGATAGTATCGCATATTAGGCGTGACAAGTTGGTATCAGAGCCTCGACCGACCCTAGGAGCCCCCCTTGTTTGATCGTGTAGTTTGGCCGATGTCGACTCTAGAAGAAAACTGTTTTCGGAGTCTAGTTATATCGGAGAGTAGGAATTCTTTTTACTCCTCAGCCCCTTCGTCGCTCTGGTAAGGAATCTTGATGTAGGTGTTTTGAATTACTCCTCTTCCCCTTCAAATTTTTCTTTAGGATCACGCAGTTGGTTTTCCGATCGTTGGTTCTCAGCTCTTTTTCATCCGGTGCATATCTCGTTAAGTCGACTCGAGCCTCTTCATCGTTGCCAAGTTCAATCCTCAGTTGTTTTTCTTTTCCCACCCGCCCACCCTTTTCTTCTTGGAGCCGGAGTCCATAATCGAGTATCCATCCTACTCGTGTGAAGCCTTTGCTTTCTTTCCTCAATGATTTCAACCGGTGTTTTCTCTTCAAGATATTCGTCGGTTCCCCCTCCCGAGTTGCCTTTGTTTTTCCCGCCCTCCCACCCTCTTCTGCCCAGAGCTTGAGTCTGTAACGACCATCAATTTCATTCGTGTGAAGCCTCTTCAGTCTTCCCTCAATTATTTCAACCGGTGAATTCTCGTCTCGTTCGCCATTCTTCATCTATTTTCTTCTCCGGTGGATTCAATTCCAATTTTTGGTAGTGATTATATTCTTTTCCTCGGCTCAAGTGTTTTCCCTGCTCATTCGCCTCTCGCCAGTTTATCCTTCCGGAGTGTTCAAGACATCTCAGGAGATTCTTCTGTGTTCGAATTAATTTGAGGTTGTCACCTCATTCAAATATTTCAATTATTCCGGTGCTTCATCTATCTGTTCAACAATCCTTTCCAACGGTGTTTTCTTTTAGTGGGCCCTAACCCACAGGTCTTTTCCCAGGATCTTACCTGACTCTTCTAATTCTCCCGGGGTTATTCTCAAATTCTTTTCAAGTGTGACGTAAGAATGAATTTCATCAGTCATATGCTTTTCCAAGATCGATTTCAAATCATTTCATTTTTGGCTCAACCTCTCTGCTTTCCATTCTACCGGAGTATCTCAGTAATTTTGGTGGTGTTTCTCGTCATCTTTTGAAGACCGAAGAAGAGTTTTTACTCTAAATCTTGTCTGTTCTCTCAAAGTTTTGTGGTTCTAGCTTCATGTTATCCTCTTGAATTATTCCATTTGTCAGATATTCTTTCTTACCCATCCAGAGTATGTCAGGAGTTGTTTTCAGTTTCTTTTCACCGAAGGCCATCATTCCAGAAGAATTCTTCGTCCTCACATTGCAGCTACCGTTATCCAATTATCCCGGTGCTTCGTTCAAGTGTTCTTTAGTCAGCTCATGATCTCTTTGTTCTTTTGCATCTAAATCCCCTCAAGCATATTTGTTCTTCTAATTCTTTCTGGTGATTATTTCTCTTTTGTCGGTCATTTCCGACTTCTAACGGTGGTTCCTTCAAGATTCTTTTTCCTTGATTATCATTTTAATCCATTCGTTCTTTCAATCCTACCGGTGTTTCATGAAGACTTTCTCAAGTTTTGTGCTATAACCCCCCCCCCCCTTAATCCTTTTCAACAAGAATAAGTTGCATGCCAAATCCATTGTTTGTCATCAATTTAACTTGATGAAGGATAAGCATACAATAAATCTTATTCTTATTGCATTCAAGTGAGTAATCCCTTCCTTCGGAGTTTGTTCTTGATGAATAAATTCTAGTTCCAAGTGTTTTCATTTTTCCTTTCCGGAGTTCAATTTCCTCAGCCATTTCGTCGGAACCTCCATCTAAATCATCGCAAGGCTCACCTCATTCTCATCCTTCATTCGACCTCATCATCCTTTTGTCACCGGAGTTCTTCATGGTGGCTCTTCATGATTTAATTCATTCATCAAGTGTTCATCAAGATTCGTATCGAAGGAGCTCAAGTATCTTTACTTCTTGATTTTCGGAGTGCAATTAATTCTCCATATTCTTTTGAAGTGGAGTTTTGCATTTCTTCGTTCTTCTAAGCTATCCAATCATTTCAATTTGTGGTCGGTTATCACCTTATGATCTGGAGATGTTACCTATAAGACCACAACAAGCTTATTCCTTTCGTTGTTGATTTTCTCAACAACTCCGTTTAAACCTTCCGTCCAAAGATGCTTGCTATTTCATTCGTGGCAAAAGCTGTCATTTTCTTCTCCGTTCTTTTCATTCAACTCTTTCAATTCTCTCCGGAGGTTTTGTGTCATGTCTTCATCAATTATCATTTCATCCTCTCAAGCTCGTGTTCTATTCCTCCATGTTTCAGCCGGAGTGCTGCCTAAATCCTTTCAGTCTTATTCGTTTCTTATCTCGTTATAACCAAAGTGGTTTCATAGTCTATCTGATTCCGTGAGCTTTTGATTCTCGTCACTCTCGTCGTTCCTCTCTTCTTCTCGAGTGCTCTCGACTCTTTGCTTCTTCTCTTGAGTTCTTGTTTCACCTCATCCCTTTTCCCTTCCGTCTCGGTCCTAAGATCTCGGGACAAGATCTCTTGTTAGTGGAGGAGTGTTGTAACGCCCCGGATTCATTGCGCCAGGTGTCCGCCAGTTATTTGCCGTAGTTTCCATGTCATTTGCTTGCGTGTTGCATTTTGTCATGTCATCATGTGCATTTCATTTTGCATACGTGTTCGTTTCATGCATCTGAGCATTTTCCCCGTTGTCCGTTTTGCAATCCGGCACTCCTATGTTCCCCGGCGCCCCCTTTTGCCTCTTTTCATATGCGGGTGTTAAACTTTCTCGGAATGGGCCGAGGTTTGCCAAGCGGCCTTGGTATAGCACCGGTAGACCGCCTGTCAAGTTTCGTGCCATTTCGAGGTCGTTTGATACTCCAACGGTTAACCGAGTTAGCCCGAAGCCCCTTTTGTCTTGCAGCCCAACACCCCTCCAAAGTGTCCCAAAAACTCATCCAAACCCCCTCCATGCTCTCTGCTGTTTGATCACGATCGTGTGGGCGAAAACCGCACCCCATTTGGACTCTCCTAGCTCCCAGAATCTATAAATATGCCATCTCCCCCGAAATCCCGGGTCCAAACTCTAGCCTCGTTCCCTCTCCGCCGCCGGACACGTCCAGATCGGACCGGACACGTCCGCGCCGCCGCCCGCAACCAACTGGAGGCCGCCACGTGGCGCCCCCGCGCCCACTTCGCCGTCGGCCCGCGGAGCCCATCGCGGGCCCGCGAGGGCCCTTGCGTCGTCGCCGCCTGGCCCATCCGCCGCCGCCGAAGCCCATCCCCCGCCGCCGGAACTGCTCCGCCCCGCCGCCTCCTGCTCGCCCGCCGGCGCCGCCCCGGCTGGACCGAGCCTCGCCGGCGACCGCCGCCGCCGGCTGCCCGGCCACGCCCCGTCGCCTTCCCGTCTCCTCGCGCCGCCCCCGCCTCAGCCAGCGTCCCCGCGCCCCGCCGCCTGGGTCGCGGCCTCGCCTTCGTCCGCCGTCGCCAGCCACCGGTCCGCTGCTGAGTGGGCCCGCGCCTCCTCGTCGCCGCCCTACCTCGCCCCGGGGCGGATCCAGCGAGATCCGCCTGGGAGCACCCCGTCCCCGCCTCCGCCGACCTCGTCCGGCGCCCCCACGACCTTCTCCGGCCATCTTCTTCCTCGGCTCCGGCGAGATCCACCGCCCGCGTTGACTTTCCCGCGAGGTCTAATTTCACTAAGTCCTCAAATTATTTGCATTTTGGTCCCCTGTTCATTGCATCATAACTTGCTGCATACTGCTCCGTTTCGTGCGTGTAATATATCAAAATGTTCACCATGAGGTGCTCTTAATTTCGTTCCATTGCATCATGTTCATTTGAGTCCATCTTGATGCCAGAATCACGGTTGCAAGAGTGGTATATAATGTTGTCTGCTGTCTGTTAACAGAATATGTTCATTTGTCATTTTTGCCATGTTTGATGTGTGCATCCTATGAGGTTGATGTCTACATGTGTTTTGTGCTACATCATGCCTTCTTTACAGGGGTGTATGCCATGTATTTTTGTGATCAATGTGGTGACTAGAACAAGCATGCAAACTAGGCTTCGTGATGTTGCTGATTTCAGTCCCTGTTCTGCTATTATTTTTATGCCATGTAAACTTGATGCTACAGAGAGATCCAGGCATATTTTGAGATACTTCAGTAAGGATGTTTTGAACATATGGTTATTCTCTATTCATTCATGCCCCTGTTTGCAATTATGTAGTAGTCTAGCATGTCATTTTCTTGCTCTACTTTTGCTATAAAATCTTTCCTGGCAGATTGTTTACATGTTATTCAATTTTGCCAAGGTTGTTGTAGTTGATCCTTGCATGCTATGAACTTGTTCTTGCCTTTGTTAGTTTCATAAACATGTCTTATTACTGATGCTATGCTTATATTGTCATGCAATGACTTGTGGTGAGTGAATCGAGCTCGTGAAGTAGTGTACTTGCTGTTACTGTTTTGCTAGGCTGAATCTGTTATTTTGTGATGCTATGTAAACCTGCTTCTACAAGTCATTCTATGCATAATCTGGAGATGTTCACTATGGATGTTTTGTTATACATGTCATGCTCTATCCATCCATGCCCTTGGTTGCATTTATATCTTGCTGTAACTTGTTGTATCTTGCTCCAAAGTTGCTAAATAATGTTGCTGTCAGCCTGTTAACATTAAGTTCAGTTGTTGCCATGTGTTTGCTAGTGATCCATGCACCCTATGAACTTGCTCTTGCCATGCTTAGCTTCATAAACATGTATTCTTACTGTTGGTTGCCTTGTCCATGCCATGTATTGCTCTGTGGTGAGTGGTACAAGCTCACCAACATGCCTACTTATCGTTGTTCCTGCCATGTTTGAATCTGTCATATAACTTGCCATGTTTACATGGGTGCCATCATATCTTCTGATCCTTTTTGGCTCATGGTCAGTAAAGGACTTTTGTTCTATGCATTTAGTAGGTTCATGCCATGCCTTTGTTTGCCATGATAAGTTCCTGTAACATGTTGTTTGATAGCTCTAAACATTGCAACCTGATGTTATTTCTGCAAAGTCTGAAACTGTTATTATTTGCAATCTTGCCATGTGTGTTTGAGCATGTTCTAGTGATTTCTGGAGATAGCTCAGTGTTCATGTTTTGTTATGCTTTACCTTTACATCATGTACATGCCTTTTTGCTCATGTTGGGGTGATGTAGCATGTTGTTTTGATGCTTCCTAGATGCCTAGTTGCTGTTTTGGACAGATTGTTATAATAACTTGTATAGAGTGTATATGTTGAACTGTTGCTACGTTTTGAGTGTGCTCTATATGAAACTTGCTTGACTTTGCATGGAGTTTCATATTATCATGTTGCATCCTTGTTCTGAATGTGTTTGCTTGATGTTTGTATGCATTTTGCATCAATGCCATGTTTAACTTGTTTTGCTCATATCTTCTAGGCCGTAGCTCCAAATTAAATGAACTTTATATGTAACTTGACTAGAATCGCGTGTATATCATCTTGGTGCATCTTAACTTGCTGTTTAACAACTTGAACATAAGGTTTATTCAGATCTGGACCAATTTCGAAATTTGCATGAGGACTTACCGGGATTATTATATGTTGTTCTCGGCCTCATTTAAACTTGCCTTGATGTGTTGCTCTTGTTTGCATCATCTCTTGCCATGAGTAGTTTCATGTAGCTTTGTCATGCATCATCCTTGTTGTGCATCATGTCATGTTTATGTGTGGTGTGTTTACCATGCTGTGTGCTTCTTCTCGATAGTTCCCGTTTCGTTGTGATCGTGAGGATTCGTTCGTCTGCGCTTGGTTCGTCTTCGTGGCTTCATCTTCTTCATGGACTCGTTCTTCTTCCTAGCGGGATTTCAGGCAAGATGACCGTGACCCTGGATCTCACTACTATCATTGCTATGCTAGTTGCTTCGTTCTATCGCTTTGCTGTGCTACCTATCATTTGCTCTTCAAGCCTCCCAATTTGCCATGTCAGCCTCTAACCTTTTCACCCTTCCTAGCAAACCGTTGTTTGGCTATGTTACCGCTTTTGCTCAGCCCCTCTTATAGCGTTGTTAGTTGCAGGTGAAGTTGAAGATTGCTCCATGGTGGACAGGATTATGTTGGGATATCACAATATCTCTTATTTTAATTAATGCATTTATATACTTGGTAAAGGGTGGAAGACTCGGCCTTGTGCCTGGTGTTTTGTTCCACTCTTGCCGCCCTAGTTTCCGTCATACCGGTGTTATGTTCCCGGATTTTGCGTTCCTTACGCGGTTGGGTGATTTATGGGACCCCATTGACAGTTCGCTTTGAATAAAACTCCTCCAGCAAGGCCCAACCTTGCTTTTACCATTTGCCTCACCACCACCTATACCCTTCCCTTGGGTCGGCCAACCCGAGGGTCATCATTATTTTAGCCCCCCCGGGCCAGTGCTTCTCTAAGTGTTGGTCCGAACCGAGCTGCCTGCGGGGCCACCTCGGGGAAACTCGAAGTCTGGTTTTACTCGTAGCTAGTCTCATCCTTGTTGCCCTGAGAACGAGATATGTGCAGCTTCTATTGAGATTGGTCGGTGCACCGGGCGGCTTTGCTGGTCTTGTTTTACCATTGTCGAAATGTCTTGTAAACCGGGATTCCGAGTCTGATCGGGTCTTCCTGGGAGAAGGTATATCCTTCGTTGATCGCGAGAGATTATCATGGGCTAAGTTGGGACACCCCTGCAGGGTATAAACTTTTGAAAGTCGTGCGCGCGGTTATGCGGCAGATGGGAATTTGTTAATGTCCGGTTGTAGATAACTTGACACCAGATCTGAATTAAAATGCATCAACCACGTGTGTAGCTGTGATGGTCTCTTTTCGGCGGAGTCCGGGAAGTGAACACGGTTTTGGGTTATGTTTGACGTAAGTAGGAGTTCAGGATCACTTCTTGATCATTGCTAGCTTCACAGCCGTTCCTTTGCTTCTCTTCTCGCTCTTATTTGCGTATGTTAGCCATCATATATGCTTAGTCGCTGCTGCAACCTCAACACTTTACCCCTTCCTTTACCATTAAGTGTTGCTACTCTTGATACCCATGGTAATGGGATTGCTGAGTCCTCGTGGCTCACAGATTACTACAACAACAGTTGCAGGTACAGGTTTATGCGATGATCTTGACGCGAGAGCGATGCTTTCTTGTTTTGGAGTTCTTCTTCTGCTTCTTCTTCGATCAGGGGATAGGTTCCAGGTCGGCAGCCTGGGCTAGCAGGGTGGATGTCGTTTGAGTTTCTATTTGTGTTTCATCCTTAGTCGGATGATGCTCTATACCCACCTTGCAAAAGCGTTTCAATACGCGGTTCTATCCTTGGTGGGACCTTCAACTCTCTCTAGGATAGTATCGCATATTGGGCGTGACAGCCTCGGCGTGCATACTAGCCTTCCTCATCCCGTGATGGATGCCCAGGACTCTTCCCAGGGCGGCGCCCAGGGTCACCAGTGGGGTGGCACTTCTCATCGCACACAACTTGGGAAGAGCGCATCATGGGCGCCGGCGTTGGTGTCTTGGAGGCCGCCGCGCCGCCGCTAGGCAGCATGGCGACGCCCCTGGAGGGCCCCGCGCCGCCTGTGAGAGGCCCAACTCCGCTTCTGGAATCCGCGGCATGCGGCCCATTGTCTGGCGCATGAACAACGCCGCTCGCCGGATCCGAACTGCTAGGGCAATGTGGGTGTTCGTGGGCCGCGCCTCGGGTTCTTTCTGCAACTGGCCCGCTATTGGCCCGTACTGGCATGGGAAGTCCGGCTCCAGATGAACCGATCGTTGTGGTCGTCTTCCTCTTGGGAGACATGGCGACGAAGAGCTACTGGACCAGCTGCTAAACCAGATTTGCACGACTGCGCCCCTACCTAGCGTGCCAAAGTTGTTGGTGGAAACGACACCAATGGGATCACGGGAATCCCTACTACGGTTGCGGGGCGCGGGGTCGTGAGAAGACCGGGATCAGCAATCAACACAAGCACACGGGTCGTTTACCCAGGTTCGGGCCGTGAGAATGCGTAATACCCTAGTCCTGCTTTGATGTGTATATCAGTGTTCTTGGAGTTCTTGAGCTAGCTACAATGAGTGTAACTTGTCCAAGGGTCTGAATCCTTCTCCTGGATGCCTTGGGCCTTCTTTTATAGTAAAGGGGATCGCCACAGTGGCACACAGGAGGTGGCATCGGAGTATAGTGGATAAGCTTATCGCTTAGCCATTACGGGACAAGACGCATGTAATGCGCCCCTTAGGTCTCCCCCTCACTTTACTGCCGCCTCGCCCTGCTTCGACACGCGCCCGGGCCAGTGAGGCGGTCAGTGCCATGTAGGCTGGTAGGAAGCTGAGGTGGCGCGGTGGTAGGGCCTTCACGAAGATTTGCATGCCACCACGTAGGCATGCGCTGAGTTGGCTTGGCAGCCTCACGTCGACATGCAGGTGCCTGCCTAGCTGGTGGGCTGGCAGCTGCATGGGAGCGGCGGTGGAAACATGGCGGGCATGGGCCTGGCTGTGGCTCCGCGGATGTCCTCGGCAAGGGCCTTGCCAGGGCCCCGGCAAGGGTCTTTCCGTGGCGTTGTGATCATCGCCGGCAAGGATCTTGCCGGAGGTCTTGTGGGTTTTCTCGGCAAGGACCTCGCCGAGGTTCGTCGTCTTCTAATACTCATCTGACTTGCAGTGTTCATGATCTTCACAAAGATCTGCATGCCATCATGGAGGTGCCTCCCGAGCCTTGGTTTCAGCATGGTCGTCGGAAACCTTGGGCTCGAGGGTGACGCGCTCCGTTGAGGTTGGGAAAGCTGCCCCGGCAAGGTCCTTGTCGGGGCCGTGGACGCCACCTGGCAAGGGTCTTTCCAAGGGAACCCACTGTCAGTGTCAAAACCGGCGGATCTCGGGTAGGGGGTCCCGAACCGTGCGTCTAAGACTAATGGTAACAAGAGGCTGGGGACACGATGTTTACCCATGTTCGGGCCCTCTCGATGGAGGTAAAACCCTACTTCCTGCTTGATTGATCTTGATGATATGAGTATTACAAGAGTTGATCTACCACGAGATCAGAGAGGCTAAACCCTAGAAGCTAGCCTATGGTATGATTGTTGTTGTTGCCTACGGACTAAACCCTCTGGTTTATATAGACAATAGAGAGGGCTAGGGTTACACAGAGTTGGTTTACAGAGGAGGAGATCTACATCCGAATCACCAAGCTTGCCTTCCACGCCAAGGAGAGTCCCATCCGGACATGGGACGAAGTCTTCTGTCTTGTATCTTCATAGTCCAACAGTCCAGCCAAAGCATATAGTCCAGTTGTCCGGATACACCCTTATCCAGGACTCCCTCAGTAGCCCCTGAACCAGGCTTCAATGACGATGAGTCCGGCGCGTAGATTGTCTTCGGCATTGCAAGGCGGGTTCCACCACCGAATACTCCAAAATTAATTCCGAACACAAGGACCGTGTCCAGCTCTGTAAGATAAATTCCATATACCACCGTAGAGAGAATAATAATACACGAATCCAATTTGCTGACAATTCCTCGTGGTGTGACATCATGCCATGGCTCAGTAACTTATTCGAACCGTTTTTACAACCTGCTCCCGAACACATCGCGAGGCGGTTTCTTTGGCACGTCCTGTCAAAGCAGAGATCGTGTCGCCTTATCACGGGATCTTCATTAAAACGGGTATGGGTAACCCAACCAGCGCCATCAATCGAGGCGCTTGGAAAGATAAGAGATTTCGAGAGGCAACTGGGGAGGCGCACATTCTACATTGCCTTTATAAAGGGATAGAGATCTCCCGTTTTTACCCACGCCTTCTTCCTCCTTTGCTCATCCGTTCTCCCACCCTTGAGCTCCAGCGCCCAAGTTCTCACCTTCTCCGTAGGATCGCATCATGTCCGGAGCGGGAGGCAAGTGGATGACCTCCTCTGTCACAGAGGAGAACATCACCAAGGTTCGGGAAGCCGGATACCTGGCCGAGAATATCGCGCACAGGCTTCCAACAGAGGGACAGATTACCCCCACTCTGAAGTCTCGGGAGAGAGTAGTATTTCTCCCTCATTTCATCCGCGGACTAGGGTTTCCACTCCACCCATTGGTCAATGGGCTTATGTACTACTATGGGCTAGATTTTCACGATCTGGCCCGAATTTCGTCCTCAACATCTCGGTGTTCATCATCGTGTGCGGGGCATTCCTCCGCATCAAGCCTCACTTCGGCCTGTGGTTGAAGATCTTCTGCGTGAAGCCAAAGATCATGAGCGGTCAACAAGTGGAGTGCGGAGGTGCCATGGTGGGCAAAATGCCCAACGTCACATGGCTTGACGGCTCCTTCATGGAGACCGTAAAGGGGTGGAAATTGGGGTAGTTCTACATCACCGAGCCGTGCGATGCCAACTAGGTGGCGGCCCCCAAATTCAGATCCGGAATCCCCACGCGGCTCACTTCTTGGGAGAAGAAGGGCCTGGCCTGGGGCGAACCCACAGAACTGGCCGGACTCGAGACCTGCATCCGAAGTATGAGGGACAAGAAGATCAAGCTTGTCAACGTGGTCCAGGTCATGCTCATTCGCCGGATTCTCCCGTGTCAAAGACGGGCATTCGATATGTGGGAGTTCGACCCGGCCGAACACCAGATGCTACTAGAGCTCTTCGGCACAACACACAAAGAAATCTGGAAGGCGTTATTCAAGACCCGGAAGTTCCTCCTCCCCTTTCTGAGGACCGGGGGCTCAGCGCAAGTCGCCTCGCCAATCCGGTAAGTCCTCTGGTTATTTGTCAGATATTTCCTTCCTGGTATGTTCGTGGGAGGATTCTTAGGTCACTATACTGACCGAACAGGATTGGGTGGAGATGGCGGAGCGGATTAACTGTCCGGCTCCATTGCCTGAGGACCAAGTGAGTGCACTCCTAACGGAGATGCTGGTTCCGGGGCCTTACAAGGTGCCATAGAAAAAGGCCGAAAAGAAGGCCGCAGGGACCCGTAAGGGTCTCCGGTGCGAAGCCGCACCAGACGCCTCGCCAGAAGATGACGAGGAGCACTCCTCCCACGAAGGGGAGGAGAGGAAGAAGAAGAAGAAGGCCGCCTCAACTGAGGGGGCCGGAGGGTCCAAGAAGGTGGCCGCGGGGACTAGAGAAGGTCCCCGGTGCAAGGCCGTGATAGAGTCGTCATCCGAAGACGACGAGGAAGATTCTCCCCCCGAAGACGGGGGAGAACATGAAGAAATGCCTCCTCCCCGCGCTAGGGAGGAGAAGAAGAGGAAGGCCGCCCCGTCAGGGGAGGCCGGGACGCCGAAGAAGGGAAAAGCGTCCCTTCCCGATCACTCCACTACCGCCGCTTTCAGTGACGAGGAGTGGCTGCCCAGGGGCAAGCCCCGGGCGAGGTCGTAAGTATCTGCATTCCATAGTACTTTCCGTGCGACTTTGACCTCATGGTTTATAATGACACCGGACATGTTTATGCAATCCGGTCGGGTCCGATCTCGAGGAGTCCTGTTCGAAGGAGTCTTTAAACGAGTCGGAGATGAATTCGCTCCCGACGGCAACCTCCCCACGACCTGTGGATGACACCGAGGTGTTGTCCCGGAGGATGCCAAAGCAGGAGGCAATGGCTCCGGGGATGCCCCAAGGCAAAATCTCGGGCGCCGAACACATGCGGGATGGGAACCCCATGGATTATGCTGACGGGAGCCACAGCTAGTCTGGCTCCCATACGGTTACTGCACCGGAGCCTACAAAGGTTCCGGATTCCAGTAAGCAGTCCCTCGTGAAGGAGGGCGAGCCGGCTGTGCCGATGACCTCCGCCCAGCCGGAGGCATCGGATAATTTGTTGGAAGTGCTTCGAGACGCTTCCATCGAAGATGAACACCGTACACTTATGGGTACGGTGATTGAGAAGGTTCGGTCCGCCAAGGGCGGTTTGACCGAAGCCTGCACCAGCCTGCTAACAGGCTTTGAGGTAAATAAAGTGTGAGAAAATATCACCCGATAGACAGTAGCCCCTGATACTCTAGTTGGTGTTCGGAAAGAATAGCCAAACGGAGGGTCAACCAAAATCCCGCAGGAAGCTAATGGTATTTGTCTGAATGAATCAAACAGGCACTGCTGCAGACCGCTACTGCACGCACGGCTGAGGTTGCCGGACTCAAGTGCGAACTGGGGCATGCCGAAGAAGAGCTCGGCCTTGTGAAGAAGCAGCTCGAGGCGAACAAAGGTAAGAGAAACCCCGTCCATATGTCGTATAGTGGATAAAAAGTTGGTGATGCTAAGAAAAAGCATCATGGCTTTTCATAGGGAACGCGACCAAGTGGCGGCCCTGAAGGAAGCGATGTCCGCGGACAAAGCCAAGGCAGATTCGGAGCGCACAGAGCGAGAGAAGCAAGATGCTTGATACGTCTCCAACGTATCTACTTTTCCAAACACTTTTGCCCTTGTTTTGGACTCTAACTTGCATGATTTGAATGAAACTAACCCGGACTGACGTTGTTTTCAGCAGAACTGCCATGATGTTGTTTTATGTGTAGAAAAGAAAAGTTCTCGGAATGTCCTAGAAATCCACGGAGGCACTTTTCAAATTTAATAAGATTTTTTGGCGAAAGAATCAAGGTGAGGGGGCCCATGGGCTGTCCACGAGACAGGGGGCGCCCCCCCTAGGGGCGCGCCCTCCTATCTCGTGGGCCCCCCGAACCTCCTCCGACCTCAACTCCAACTCCATATATACCATCTCGGGGAGAAAAAAATCAAGGAGAAAGTTTCGTCGAGTTTTACGACACGGAGCCGCCGCCAAGCCCTAATCTCTCTTGAGAGGGCTGATCTGGAGTCCGTCCGGGGCTCTGGAGAGGGGGATTCGTCGCCGTCATCATCATCAACCATCCTCCATCACCAATTTCATGATGCTCACCGCCGTGCGTGAGTAATTCCATCGTAGGCTTGCTGGACGGTGATGGTTTGGATGAGATTTACCATGTAATCAAGTTAGTTTTGTTAGGGTTTGATCCCTAGTATCCACTATGTTCTGAGATTGATGTTGCTATGACTTTGCTATGCTTAATGCTTGTCACTAGGGCCCGAGTGCCTTGATTTCAGATCTGAACCTATTATGTTTTCATGAATATATGTGTGTTCTTGATCCTATCTTGCAAGTCTATAGTCACCTATTATGTGTTATGATCCGACAACCCCGAAGTGACAATAATCGGGATACTTCTCGGTGATGACCGTAGTTTGAGGAGTTCATGTATTCACTATGTGTTAATGCTTTGGTCCGGTTCTCTATTAGAAGGAGGCCTTAATATCCCTTAGTTTCCACTAGGACCCCGCTGCCACGGGAGGGTAGGACAAAAGATGTCATGCAAGTTCTTTTCCATAAGCATGTGTGACTATTTACGGAATACATGCCTCATTACATTGATGAATTGGAGCTAGTTCTATATCACCCTATGTTATAACTATTGCATGAGGAATCGCATCCGGCATAACTATCCATCACTAATCCATTGCCTACGAGCTTTTCATATATTGTTCTTCGCTTATTTACTTTTCTGTTGCTACTGTTACAACTACTACAAAAACCCAAAAACATTTACCTTTTCTGTTGCTACTGTTACCATTACTATCATACAACTCTTGCTATTAAATACTTTGATGCAGATACTAAGTTATCCAGGTGTGGTTGAATTGACAACTCAACTGCTAATACTCAAGAATATTCTTTGGCTCCCCTTGTGTCGAATCAATAAATTTGGGTTGTACTTCACCCTCGAAAGCTATTGTGATCCCCTACACTTGTGGGTTATCAATGCTCGGGTGGGAGAGGTACAGCAGGAGCTCCAGGAGCTCGGCAAGAAGTTCGGCTCCCTGGAGCATGACTAGAAGACGCAAGCGTCTGAGCTTGCAAAGGCCCTCCACAGCGCGGCCGATGCCAAGGCCGAAGCCCAAAAGGCCCTCCAGGAAATCCAGGCGGCCAAGAAGATAGCAGAGGGTAAGGGATTCTTTATGCAAAGCAAGCATGTGGAGGAGTCATTTCTTTTACTTACACGAATCCGGAGCTCTCCAGGAGCATTCGCAGATCTGCCACGCAGCATTTCGGATGTCGTGGAGTTTTATCGTGCTGAAGAGGGGAGCTCTACGGAGAAGCTGTTCTGGTCCCAATATACTGGGGGCGGACACCGTATGCCTCTGAGTGACCAACTGAAGCAGTTGGTCGAACTCCACAATGT
Source organism: Triticum aestivum (assembly GCF_018294505.1). Taxonomy (NCBI): domain Eukaryota; kingdom Viridiplantae; phylum Streptophyta; class Magnoliopsida; order Poales; family Poaceae; genus Triticum; species Triticum aestivum. Next base: position 342,410,552 of record NC_057813.1, read on the forward strand.
GGCCGAACAGGCCATGAGGGACCTCATAGTCCGGATGTGGCCTGGCGAGCCCCTGCCCGGCAGCTACTTTGGCCTGGTGAAGCGGATGGCGCATGCCTGTCCACGGCTAGAAGTTATCAAGCAGTCCGTATGTATTGAGGGTGCCTGACGGGCCTTTGCCCGTGCGAAGGTGCATTGGGGCAAACTGGATGCTGAGCAGCTTGTGAAGGATGGACCCCCGAAGGGCAAGGAGCATCGCTACCCCGAGATGTATTATAGTGGCGTTATGAAAGGCGCTCGGCTTGTGGAGAATGAATGTCCTAAGAACATTATTTTCGAGTAAATGTACTCATGTCGTCTGTGTAATATGAGGACGAGTTTGATTGCGCTATATAACACTTTGTTTGATTTAAAATATTACCTTCTCTACGGCCGTTTATCAAAACCTGAAAGTAGGCCAGTCGTCGGCTTCCGCCCCCTTGTAATTAGTACTGGGGTGTTCGTGGAAAACCTAAACACTCTTTATCCAAATTCTTGGTCCTTTAAGGAGGTGTTTAGCGCAGCGAACCAGGCAATCGGACTATTCGGCTTTATAACTCTCACTTGGCTATAGAAGTCTACAATTTTAAATTTCGGTGAAGCCCCTAGTATTCGGAAAGCCGAATTCGGGCGTTATACACACCTAAATTGGGCAAGGCCGATTCCTCGCCTTAAGCGGAAAAAATCTTTAGGGATTTTACTACCTCGCGAACAGCGAACAGCTCTCGCCGCATCATGACAGTCAGTTTTCGGCTTTCTCTACTGAGGTGCTCGTCCGGAAGAACCGGGACACAATCGCAGTAGTTCTCCCTGCGCTACCTTAGCCGGTATAATGAAATGTAAGGTACCAAAACAAGGGAGCCGGGCTAACCCAACAATTGACCCAAGACATGATTCGGAGCTGATGCATATAATGCTATAAGTTCGGGGTGCCGCACTGTTGAAAGTGTTCGGACTTTGCTTGCCATTTTATGGGGCTTGATAAGAAGCCCCTGGCGAGCTGACCGTACCAAAAGTGTACGGATGCAAATATTGAATAAATATTCAACGGAAAATATAAGGATAGTAATAAGAAGCTAATGCTATGTACTACTTCCAAGTTATTTGGACAATACGGCAAAACGAGGTGTACAATTGATGCATTAAGCAGAAAAAATAGGACTATTTGACATATCCTATCCAAGGGCAGGCTACATGCGTGTATGTAAGGACATGTATAACGATCATTGGAGAAGACCACCTGATTATTCCCTTGCGTGTGATGCCTTTGTGCCTCCTTGGTGTACCTTCTGTGATGAGTCCGGTTATCCGATCTCTCTGAAGGGGCTGCCCGAAAGTGGGGTCCTGAAAAAAGAAAAAGGTATGTGGGCCTCATGGCGGCTGAACCGCACTCTGGCCGCATTGTCGTCCTGCCTCCACCTATGCCCATGGTATCTTGAGCGTGTAGTTATGTACGTGTGGCACTAACGCCACTTGAGTGGGGCTGGGGTGGAGTCCGGGTTGCTAATCGAGCTCCTGGCGTGCCTGGCGGTCCTGTTGCTGGGTACTCCGAACTCGCTTGACAGTGTTCGGGGATGTCGTTGCCGGATTGGTTGTTTGTCGGAGGAGGCTGCTTTGTACTTCTGCCACCAGGGCCGCAGTATGCTCTTCTGTACGGAGGGAGCGGTCTGTGTTTCCATTGACTGTTATGACCCCGCGAGGTCCTGGCATCTTGAGCTTGAGGTATGCATAGTGCGGTACTGCATTGAAACGAGCGAACCCAGTTTGTCCAAGTAGTGCATGATAGCCACTACGGAAAGGGACAATATCGAAGATTAACTCCTCGCTTTGGAAGTTATCCAGAGATCCGAAGACCACTTCCAGTGTTATTGAGCCCGTGCAGCGGGCCTCTACCCCTGGAATTACACCTTTGAAGGTGGTTTTGGTGGGTTTGATCCGTGACAGATCGATGCCCATTTTGCGCACTGTGTCCTGATAAAGCAGGTTCAGGATGTTGCCACCGTCCATGAGGACTCGCGTGAGGTGGAATCCGTTGATGATTGGGTCAAGGACCAATGTGGCTGAGCCGCCATGACGGATGCTGGTCGGATGGTCCCTACGATCAAAGGTGATCGGGCAGGATGACCATGGGTTGAATTTTGGGGCGACGGGCTCCATCGCATAGACGTCCCTAAGTGCACGCTTTCCCTCCCGTTTGGGGATGTGAGTGGCATAGATCATGTTCATCATTTTTACCTAGGGGGGAATTTGTTCTGTCCTCTAGTGTTTGGACGTCGGGGCTCCTCGTCATCATCACTGTGTAGCCCCTTGTCCTTGTTCTCGGCATTTATCTTGCCGGCCTGTTTGAACACCCAGCAATCTCTGAGTGTGATTGGCTGGTTTTTTGGGGGTGCCGTGAATTTGGCACGAGCAGTCGAGTATGCGGTCCAGACTGGATGATCCCGAATTGTTTCTTTTGAACGGCTTCTTTCGCTGACCAGATTTGGAGTTGCTGAATCTGGCATTGACTGTCGTATCCTCCACATTGTTGCCATTGTTTCAGCGCTTGTGTCTGTTGCGTCGTGGCTTTCCGTTACCGTCACGGATATCTGAAGTGCTAGGGTTTCCTGGCGTGGTGTTGCTGCGATCCAGCCAACTGTCCTCACCTGTGCAAAAGCAGGTCATTAGTGTCGTGGGTGCCGCCATGGTCTTCGGTTTTTCTTGGCCGAGGTGTCGGGCAAGCCACTCGTCACGGATATTATGCTTAAAGGCCGCCAGGGCCTCGGCGTCCGGACAGTCGACGATTTGGTTCTTTTTAGTTAGGAACCGAGTCTAGAAATTCCTGGCTGACTCTCCGGGCTGTTGGGTAATGTGACTTAAGTCATCAGCATCCGGTGGTCGCACATAGGTGCCTTGGAAGTTATCGAGGAATGCGTCCTGAAGGTTTTCCCAACTGCCAATAGAGTTTGCTGGCAGGCTATTCAGCCAGTGTCTGGCTGACCCTTTCAGCTTGAGTGGGAGGTACTTGATGGCATGTAGGTCATCACCGTGGGCCATATGAATGTGGAGAGGAAAATCCTCAATCCACACCGCGGGGTCTGTTGTGCCATCGTATGACTCGATGTTGACAGGTTTAAACTCTTCTGGGAATTCATGTTTCATTACTTCGTCAGTGAAGCAGAGGGAGTGTGCGGCGCCTCTGGGCCGGGCTATATCGCGGCGTAGTCCGATTAGGTCTGGTCAGTAATGTCCGGCCCGGCCGGATTTATCAGTATTGAGTCCGGCGTGACGATCGGTGTCCTGAGCTATGGCGCACCCTCGTGATCCGTAGATCGATCTTGGTTGTCCTGCATTGTTTTCCAGTATATCTCGCAGGTCCTGCGTATTGCCCCGTGCCATAGTGAACCGGCGTGGGGGTGCGGCTGGTGTCCGGCCTGACATGCCGTTTTATCCCGGCCACGTGGTGGTCGGTCATCCTCATCTTGTGCTGGAAGTTCAGGCTCTTCGGCCTCTTCTTCTAGTGGTTTATGCTTTGGGTATCCCCTGCTTGGGGGTTCGAGTCTGTTTTCTTCGGCCGCCAGGACTTCAGTCCATCTGTCTGCGAGCAGATCTTGGTCCGCTTCGAGCTGTTGCTGCTTCTTTTTCCGGGTTCTTGAAGTGGCTATAAGCCTGCGCTTGAAGCGCTCCTGCTCTATGGGATCCTCTGGTACGCCGAATTCGTCGTCACCGAGGCTCACCCGTCTTCGGAGGGAGGCATATAGTTATCGTCCTCCAAGTATCCGTCCGTCGCCTGTTCGTCTGGGCTAGCCTGCCCGTGTTCCTGTTCGGCTTGCACGAAGGTGGGTTGATCAGGATCGTATTCCTCTTCGGCACCATCTGGATTTTCTTCTTCAGTGCCGGTATTGTTGTGGCGAGGTTTGGAGCGGCCCCGATGACGCCCATGTTTTGCCTTTCTCCCCGAGGGGTTATCTCCCATTGCCTCATCGCCATTGGTTTCTTTGGGACTATCCACCATATATATATCATATGAGGAGGTGGCAGTCCAGCGCCCTGTTGGCGGTGGTTCCTGTATTTCTCCCGCATCGTCGTCTATACCGTCGATGTCTTCGAAGTCGAAGTTAAGCACGTCGGTCAAATCATCGACCGTGGCTATTAAGTGGGTGGTGGGTGGGTAACGAATTTCTTCGTCGCCAGCTTCCCACTCGAGCCGGACATAGTTCGGACAGGAGTCTCCTGACAAAGAGAGAGACCTTAATGAATTCAGCACGTCTCCAAAGGGTGAGTGTTGAAAGATATCCGCGGCAGCGAACTCCATAACTGGAGCCCAATTAGATTAGATGGGCACGGATGCGCGCGGTCCGGAACACACTACCGGAGATGAGTCCGGGGGTCCGGAGGTACAGATTTCCTAAGGAGAGGCGTCTGTGTTCGGCTCCAATGCCGATGAGTGTGCGGCCTCCGGGGCGAGGTCCAGTTACCCGTCCTTGGAAGGCACGACCTGCCCTGGAATGAAGTCCAGAGCTATAGCAGGTGCGATGTTCCGAATACTGTCCGACTGCAAATCTAGATCATGCTCGCCATGATTGTTTGTCTCACCTGACACGGGCCCGAATCCGTCGAAGATCAAGTCTCCGCGGATGTCGGCGGTGTAGTTTAGATTTCCAAACCTGACCTCATGTCCAGGGGCATAGCTATCGATCTGCTCCAGATGGCCAAGCGAGTTGGCCCGCGGTGCGAAGCCGCCGAACACGAAGATCTGTCTGGGGGAAAAGTCTCACCCAGGGCAGCGGGGTTGAAGGTTGGAGAAGCCATCTAGCCTTGCAGCGACGACATAGAGGAACTCTCAATGAAAGCACCAATGTCGGTGTCAAAACCGGCGGATCTCAGGTAGGGGGTCCCGAACTGTGCATCTAAGACTAATGGTAATAGGAGGCTGGGGACACAATGTTTACCCAGGTTCGGGCCCTCTTGATGGAGGTAAAACCCTACTTCCTGCTTGATTGATCTTGATGATATGAGTATTACAAGAGTTGATCTACCACGAGATCTAAGAGGCTAAACCCTAGAAGCTAGCCTATGGTATGATTGTTGTTGTTGCCTACGGACTAAACCCTTCGGTTTATATAGACACCGAAGAGGTCTAGGGTTACACAGAGTCGGTTTACACAGGAGGAGATCTACATCCGAATCGCCAAGCTTGCCTTCCATGCCAAGGAGAGTCCCATCCGGACACGGGACGAAGTCTTCTGTCTTGTATCTTCATAGTCCAACAGTCCGGCCAAAGCATATAGTCCGGCTGTCCGGATACCCCCTTATCCAGGACTCCCTCACCCACCTCGCCCTCTTGGTCTTCATGTCTTTGGCGTTTGCTTTGACCATCTTGCGGCTTCGGCCTCCTTCCCTTGCCTTGCCAAGTGTGGCCTTGCGCGTGGCCCTGACTGCCCGTGCACAGGTAGAGGGGTGTAGAGTAGAACCCCTACTTCTGTACACCGACAATGTTAGGTAGCATTCCACATCAAAAATTCTGTTTTATCATTTACCTACTCGAGGACGAACAAGAATTAAGCTTGGGGATGCTTAATACGTCTCCAACGTATCTATAATTTTCGATTGTTCCATGCTATTATATTATCTGTTTTGGATGTTTAATGGGATTTAATATGCTCTTTTATATTATTTTTGGGACTAACCCATTAACCGAGGTCCCAGTGCCAGTTTCTGTTTTTTTTTGCCTATTTTAGAGTTTTGCAGAAAAGGAAATACCAAACGGAGTCCAAACGGAATGAAACCTTCGCGATGATCTTTCTTGGACAAAAAGCAAACCAGAATACTTGGACATGAAGTCGATGACGCAACAAGGAAGCCACAAGGCAGGAGGGTGCGCCCAGGGGGTAGGCGCACCCCCCACCCTCGTGGGCCCCTCGTGGCTCCCTGGCCTAGCTCCTTTGCCTATATATACTCTTACACCCTAAAAACATCAGGGGGGCAACGAAACAACTTTTCCACCACCGCAACCTTCTGTACCCGTGAGATCCCATCTTGGGGCCTTTTCCGGCGATTTGCCAGAGGGGGATTCGGTCATGGAGGGCTTCTACATCAACATCATTACCTCTCCGATGAAGCGTGAGTAGTTTACCACAGACCTTCGAGTCCATAGTTATTAGCTAGATGGCTTCTTCTCTCTCTTTGATTCTCAATACCAAGTTCTCCTCGATGTTCTTGGAGATCTATTCGACGTAATACTCTTTTGCGGTGTGTTTGCCGAGATACGATGAATTGCGGATTTATGAACGAGATTATCTATGAATACTATTTGGTCCTTCTGTGAATTTTTATATGCATGATTTGATATCTTTGCAAGTCTCTTCGAATTATCAGTTCAGTTTGGCCTACTAGATTGATCTTTCTAGAATGGAAGAAGTGCTTAGCTTTGGGTTCAATCTTGCGGTGTCCTTTCCCAGTGACAGTAGGGGCAGCAAGGCACGTATTGTATTGTTGCCATCGAGGGTAACAAGATTGGGTTTTCATCATATTGCTTGAGTTAATTCCTCTACATCATGTCATCTTGCTTAATGCGTTACTCCATTCTTATGAACTTAATACTCTAGATGCATGCTGGATAGCGGTTGATGTGTGGAGTAATAGTAGTAGATGCAGGCAGGAGTCAGTCTACTTGACACGGACGTGATGCCTATGTTCATGATCATTGACTTAGATGTCATCATAATTATGCGCTTTTCTATCAATTGCTCGGCAGTAATTTGTTCATCCACTGTAATATATGCTATCTTGAGAGAAGCCACTAGTGAAACCTATGGCCCCTGAGTCTCTTTTCCATATTATTGAATCTCGTTTACATCTTGCAAGTTTCCGATCTACTATTTTGCAATCTTTACTTTCCAATCTATACACCCAAAAATACCAAAAATATTTACTTTACCGTTTATCTATCTCTATCAGATCTCACTTTTGCGAGTGACCATGAAGGGATTGACAACCCCTTTATCGCATTGGTTGCAAGTTCTTGATTGTTTGTGCAGGTATTCGGTGACTTGTGCGTCGTATCCTACTGGAATGATACCTTGGTTCTCAAAACTGAGGGAAATATTTACGCTACTTTGCTGCATCACCCTTTGCTCTTCAAAGGAAAACAAACGCAAGCTCAAGAGGTAGCAACTGTGACCGAGGAGATTGAAGATGAAGTGAAGACGTAGCATTTATTTCGTTGTTTCTCTTCTCTTTATAGAGTCACAGGACCATCGTACTATTAAGAGGGGTGTAGCGTTCAAAGCTTTGATTCTCTGATGCTAAACCTAAATCCTATGAAAGTTGCGAGAGAAATCTCTTTGTTTTCCGAGCAAAAATACTTGCCAGCAAGAGACTATGATCTTCATTTGCGAGAGATTTGTCTCTGGTCGAGGAGTTAGCATTACTTGTCCCTTAAGTAATGTTACCGTTGCTCCAAAATCTGACTGTTGTGAACGTGTTGGTTGGCCATTTGCTGGACTGCGTGTCCAAAATGGTCATTTCCCACCAGGGAAGGCTGTGGCTATAAATAGCCACCCCGCACCGGTGTTACCCGGTGGCTGCTCCGTTTGATTCTGAGAAGATTGTTGAGCAACCCCCTATCCGCGTGATTTGAGTTTAAAATCCACCAAGAGAAAACCCCTAGAGCTGGTCCAGCATCACTCGAATCTAAGTCGAGTACGCTCCGCCTATTACTCTTGAGAGCTGCAAACTCTCTAGACGGTTAGGTGTCAATTTCTTCAGAGACCAAGAGTCGTTGTGGTTCTCGAAGAAGAAGTCTGTAAAGGTTAGGAGATCGCCTCAAGTATCTACCACGAGTGATCGGCATTGGTTGACGAACCAATTGTTGAGGAGAATAGGGCGAAGAGAGTTTATCTTCCATGTTAAGTCATAACCCCTCCAACCAGACGTAGTCCTTGTGCAGAAGGATGAACTGGTCTACCAAATACCTTGTCGCCGTCGAGCATCACTAATTACCTCTGCTACTCCTATTTACATTCGATTTGTTTCAATCATGTGATTTGTCTCGATGCATGTTTTAGTTTCCATTCGGTAGTTTGTTTTACCTTGCTGTACTTTATTTTTCATTTGCTCCGCTACTGGGTTCCGAGAGTTTTGAGATTTCCGAAGAAATTTTAAAACTCCCATTCACCACCCCCCCCCCCTCTGGTAGACATACTTCGTTCCTATAATTTTCACTCCTTATTCTCTTCATATCAATATCTCACCGGAAACTTGAAAACTTCAATCACACAAACTTAATGAAACTCGTGAGATAGGTTAGTATGATAACAAATAAATCATTCACTTTTGTACTATCAAGACAAGATCCAAAAAATTTCTCACATAATTCCTACTGTACTCTATCATTTCCACAATTTATATCACTCAATATAAGCTAAGGAAATGCTAAAACAATCAAACTATGCAAACAAAATAGATTCTATCAAAAACAGAACAGTCTATAATGATCTAAACTAGAACCATACTTCTGTAACTCCAGAAATTCTCAAAAGTTAAAATAGCATAGGCAATTTGTATTTCAATCATGTGTAAAAATTTAAGAATTTTATCACATCCCAGTGAATTATGGTAATTCCAAAATTGGGCGCAAAAGTTTCTCTTTTTGCACAGAATCAAGTCAACTATCATCCCCACTATCATAAAGGCTTTACTTGGCACTTTATTAAAATAAAAGCTAAGGTAGGAACATAAACTGAAACATTCTGGAGCTATAAAGATAGTTATTAAATCGTTAGCACCACATAAAAGCATTTCCCCTAGAGTAGTTGTTAATACGAATAACAGAAACTCTGTTATAGCCATTTCTGTGCATTCAATGTGATTACTACAGTAGCTTAATCATGTGAACACACAAAAAGAATAGTTACAAATATTGGGTTGCCTCCACACAAGCATATTTTCTGTAAAACTTTGTAGCTAGGCAGTGATTTCAATGATGCTCACATAAAAGTAAAGAATTGAAACATAACGGGAGCATAATGAAGCATATGACTAACACTTTTAAGCCTAACACACTTCCTATGCATAGGGATTTTGTGAGCAAACAATTTATTGAAGCAAGAATCAACTAGCATGGGAAGGGAAAACAAGTATAACTTCAAAACTTTCAACACATAGAGAGGAACTTGATATTATTGTGAAGCCTACAAGCATATGTTGCTCTCTCATAATAATTTTTAGTAGCATCATGAATGAATTAATCAATATAACTATCACAAAAGGCATTCTTTTCATGATCCACAAGCATACAATTTTTATTACTCTCCACATAGGCAAATTCCTTCTCATCAATTGTAGTGGGAGCAAACTCAACAAAATAACTATCATGTGATACTTGATTGGCATAATCACTTTGAGAATTAAAATCATGATGACAAGCATCATGGTTTTTATTATTCTTTATATCATACATGTCATCACCATAATCATCATAGATAGCAACCTTGTTCTCATATTAATCAATTGAAACCTCTTCCAGAGTAGTGAACTCATCACTAAATAAAGTCATGACCTCTCCAAATCCACCTTCATAATTATTGCAATAAGTTTCAACACCCTCCAAATAGTGTGATTAATGCTACATAAAGTTGACACTCTTCCTCGCCCACTTTCGATAATAATTTTATTCATACTCTAAAAGATATAAATTAAGTTCATAGAGAATTCTACAATGAATATAGAGAGACCAATATCCAAGATCAAATATAAGTGAAGCACATGAAGCATTCTATCAATCCATACTCAAAAGATCTAAGTCAAGCACAAACACCATTCTATAAAGCCATATTCAAAAGATTTAACTGAAGCACAAAGAGCATTATATAAAGCCATACTCAAAAGATTAAAGTGAAGCACATGAAGCATTCTACAAAAGCACATGATGCTCCAAGAATTCACACATATCATGTGAACAAAACAAAACCGAGGCATACCAATAATTGTTGAAGAAGAAAGATGTGATGCCTTTTGGGGCATCCCAAGCTTAGATGCTTGAGTATCCTTTAATATTTTACTTGGGGTGCCTTGGGCATCCCCAAGCTTGAACTCTTGCCTCTTTTTATTCTTCTCATATCGATACCTTCTCAATCTTCGAACATTTCATCCATGGAAAACTTAACCAAACTGTTTATTAGAGGGGTTAGTACATATAATATCAATACCCATCATGTCATGTTGTAACGTTATTGTATAATCATAATAAAACATTACCCACTTTATGCTATCACAATTCTATGGTCCCCAAGTCAATGGGGCTCAACAAGATTCCAAACATAAGCAAATAAAGAAACTATAACAACAATCTGTGAAAACAAGACAGACCGTAAAGATACAGATGGTACATATATTTATGTAACTCAAAAAAATCTGAAAAAGTAGGACAAAACAAATAATTTGCATAGAAGTGTTGTGTAAAAATTTCTGAAATTTTGCACGTTCCAGCAAAAAAAATGTAAATCCAAATACTATAGCAAAAGCTTTTGTTTTTGCACTGCACACACCAAACAAGCGATTTAAGCATCCTAAAGGTAAATATTGGCACATTATTCTTATGGTACAGTGGTATATACAAGGAGATAATTATTTTTATAAGAAACTTCCATGAAAATTTCTACATTGTTTCCATGAGCATGAACACAAGTGTTCAAGGTCGACCCTCACTTCTCCAATGCATAATCTTCAAATCGCTTCTCTTTTGGAAAAAAGTATTAGGTTCCCCTCTATATTTTTTTTGTTTTTAAATATTTAAATGGCACACATAATAAAGTTTATATTACACAAAAGAAAAAAAATACTCCATAAAACTTCCGGTTGTCTCCCAGGCAGCGCTTTCTTTAAAGTCATTAAGCTAGACATAAGAGGCAAGTGAATTTTTTTGTATTTTGCATTTTTTTTAAAAATTGTTTGTTTCACTCACAACTAAAGAAAGAAAGCAAGAAAAAACAAAGAGGAAAAAAACAAAATCTACTTAGTGAAGAAAGCAAACAATCGTACACGTAAATATTAACCCCACGCTATTGCTTCCCGACAACGGCACCAAAAAAAGCTTCATAATCCCCAAGTGCAAGGAATCATCGTAGCAATTTACAAAGATGGAAGTGATAAGTATGGAGTGTCGAAACCATAAGGAGCCAAAGGTAAGATCAATATTCTCTCAAGTCCTATCTACCACTGGTATGACTCTACGTACACCGAGCGCCGAGCGTTTACTTTCATCTAGAAACGAGAAATAATTAATTTCATCTAGAAACGAGAAATAAAACTACGTTGTGGGTATAAAGAGGATAGCTTTGTATGATATCGGAGAGCTAAAATATATAAATAGGTGTCGTCTAAACAAACTTAGAATATATTACAATAAATTACAAATAGCGAGTGTGGAATAATAATGGATTGGTGTGCGGAATTGTCCTCAACAACTGATAACAAGATCGGTAATCAATATTGCAATTTTATATGAGGGAGAGGCATGACCTAACATACTTTCCGTACTTGGATCATATGAACTTATGATTAGACCTCTAGCAAGCATCCGCAACTGTTAGAAATCATTAAGGTAAACCCAACCATAGCATTAAGTATCAAGTCCCCTTTACTCCCATATGCAACAACCCTGTTACTCGGATGTAAGCTCCTATCACTCTAGCCACCCACTATAACCGAATCATGAACGTACTGCAACACACTACAGCGGGAATCCCCCACATGTGTGCGGCACAGAAGGCACCATAGGGCAACACCAAAATAAAGATACAACTCGAACCAATCAAGATCATCGATAAACCCAAAGAACAAAAGAAACCTACTCAAACATCACAGGATGGCAACACATCATTGGATAATAATATGTGGCATAAATCACCATGTTCAAGTAAGGGATTACAGCGAGGTGCGGGAGAGTGGACCGCTAAGAAGATATGAGGGAGGTGATGAAGATGGTGATGTTGATGAACACAATCACCAACGCGACGGTTCCCCCAGCAGCACTCCGGTGCCACTGAGAGATAGGGGAAGAGAGGCTCCTCCTCCGGCTTGCTCCTCCATGGCCTCCCTCTAGATGGGGAGACGTTCTCCCTCTGGTCCTTGGCCTCCATGGTGCCCTGAGGGGCAAGTGTCCCTCCGAGATTGGATCTCTCTCTCTCTCTCTCTCTCTCTCTCTCTCTCTCTCTCTCTCTCTCTCTCTCTCTCTCTCTCTCTCTCTCTTCCGGTCAAAAACTGTTTCTTAAATTTTCGGATATCCTTAACTCTGATTGGGCTGAAATTTTGAGGGGATTTTTATCCAGAAATTATCTTTCTTGTGACGAAAGAAGTGCATCAACTGACCTACGAGGTGCCCATGAGCCACCTGGGCATGACCAGCAGGGTAGGTTGCGCCTATGTGGCTTGTGGGGTCATCGAGCACTGCCTTGCATTGATTGTTCCTCCCCAAAATCACATATATTCCATAAGAAATCTATGTGAATTTTTATCATGTTTGGACTTTGTTTGGTATGGTAATCCTGCAAAACAAAAAACATGCAAAAAACAGGAACTGGTACTGGGCACTAGATTAATAAGTTAGTCCACAAAATGGTATAAAAGTGCACCAAAATCATACAAAATTATAAGAAATATGGCATAAATACTTCATAAATTATAGATACATTGGAGACGTGTCACACGTCCGCCACTGCGTTCGGATGTCAGACGGAACCACCTCCGGTGAGGCAACAACGACACACCTCGCGGTGGATCCACCCACCATTTGGGCAGACGTAATGGATTGCTGACGGAAGAAGTCTGAGCGCTACCGTTGGGTGATCTCCTCCCGGGAGCGATGGAGCGCAAGCTGAACAGTCATCTCCTCCTCGGGGCCGTGTGGGATGAGCTCGGGGTCGGCGGATTTGAAGTTCTAGGACTCGGTTCCGCTGCCCGCTATACCGGAGAAGGCCGGAGGTCGCTAGACATGAGCTTGGTTCACAGAGTGGACTGGAGCGGCTAGGGTTTGATCCGAAGAGCAGATGATGATGAATATATGTGGGGTCGGATGGGCTAGCATGTGCCTGATCCAACGTGGCAGACACGCCTGGGCCACCCCATATTTAGGTTGGATATGAGAGTCGGTCAGCCTGGACATTTGAGGCCGGTTTGAGGCGCCCAGGTCAGGTATTTTTAACTGATTAATGACTGGGTCATCCGCCCAGGCGTATTAGGAGGGTTCGAGGTGCCCGAGCGTAGATGCTCTGACAATGCTCGTTGTTGGGGCGGTTGCACCTTCTCCGCTGACTGGTTGTTGTGACAAATATTAAGATGCAATTTCCTTTTGTAGAGTTTTTGTTTGTAGTGAGCATAAACTGAAAATACCATAGTAAAAAAAGTGGCATCATACTTGTTCATATGAAACTTGAGACTTCCAACGAGGGCAGGAGAATCAAATTACATGATCCTCATTCTTATCGGACGATGTATGAAAGGTGTAACCATGTGTCTTAACATGCTCACAAATTGCATCCTCCTAAAAATTCATTATTATAGGTAAAAGGTACTTCCTCTGTCCTATAATATCATATCATTTTTTAAGCTATGTTAGCTTGAAAAACGATCTTATATTATGGGACAAATGGAGTAAGAAGTAGTTGCACTAAGAGCAAAGGATGACAACTTACATGACCATTCTTGCAGGCCAGTGTATGGAACTGCAACCCTGCAAAAAATGATGCTCACAAGTCGCACCTCAGAGTGAATTTTGTCATAGGTAAAAGTTGTTGAGTAAATAGGTATTTTTTCTACTAAATTAATCCAACAAATAATCATGATCACGACATTAATAGAATTAACGACATATTGATTATGATCTAGACAAGCACGTACTACGCAAATAGTAGACACATTTACACATAATGCTAGTACAGCTAACACAGAAATAAACAGGAGCGGGATAAACGAGTTATACCCTCCAGTAGGCTAGGCAAAAACCACAGTTGTTGGCTTCAAATTTCTCGGCGACGGCTCTCTCGGCAATGGTGGACATGGTGACGATGCAGCGGACATGGACAAAGAGGAAGTATTCGATCGGAGGCGAGCAGTCGCGTAGTCGCTCCCCAAAAACCTAATCGCCCCTCTCCCGTACATGATCCGGAGAGGCGGAGTTTCCAAGGCATGCTCTGCCGTCAACCGTGTATGTGGTGAATAGGATTGAGTCGCCAGCGGCAACAATAGCAAAAGGGAATGACAGGGGTGGTGCGGGTGGAACAGATGTGATCTGTTCGTGGCGGCTAGTGTTAGCCAATGCCTCACATGTATATATGCGCGTCCGGGTGGAGAGACATGGGTTGAACCACGTCCCAGACAACCCACGATCCGACGTCTCAGATCGTGGCCCAGTTGTCAGAAACTCTCTATTCCTGACTAGCAAAAATAACCGCATAGGTGTGAGCTCGGCTCAGCTCAATCCTGCAACCCGTGACGCATCATGACGAGGCTTGGCGTGGCGAGGTGGCAGAGGAGGAGCGCGCGGGAACCACTTCTCTTCTCAAGATCCAATAGCATGTGGAAGAGAATCCCTTATAAGGAGGTCCAACTCCTCCTCCACTAGCGGGGTGGGGCCAAACTCCCCATCCCCCCCTTGTCATGACACCTACATTGGCCCTTAGAGATTTTAACGATCCCCTACCAGATTTCAAGGGCCCATTGTGTCCTCTGTTCCAATCATTATTTCGATATACAAGTGTTACATTGAAGACCGGTTAAGGTTGAACTTCACCTAGAGCAAGTAGCTACACTCCTTCACAACTGAACAATGGACTATGCCTTGAATTGTCAGTTTGGCGTAAAGAAGTTTCACGGCATGTATTACTAGTACTAGGCTGTCGAAGGCTGACCCCTTAGTGAAGCATATTAGTCACACTCCTGGCCTATTCATGAGCTTACTAGAAATCACCCGAATCTCATAGAGTGTGACTAGAAGTCGGGCTCATATAGGTGTGTTCCTCCAAAGATTGCTCTGTAGGATAGAATCTTGCATACATAAGCTTTGGAACACATTAAGATGGTAGTCATCCTACCATATAGTATCGAGAGTACTGCATCTCCAACGGAGTGGGTTAGTAAAGGTACTCTCCTCGGTTCATCACCGGCTTGTTTTCCCAGGTCCTACTTCACGGGATCTCGGAGATCATAGGTTGGGTTACCACCATGGCAACTTATGTGGGTCTCATACCCATCTCCCTTGATGCATTATGTATCACAACACATGATAGCCATTTAGTAAAGGGTCCGCTAGATTCTTAGCCGTTTCAACATAATCCAACGCTATCACTTCGGAGTCTCTTAATTTTCTGATAGCTTTTAATCTCATTCTTATGTGTTTGTTGGACTTCATGTTGTCCTTTGAACTCTTCATCTTGGCAATAACAGTCTGATTATCACAGTTCATAAGGATGGCCAAAACCGATTTCCCAACCAAGGGAAAGTCCATCAAAAGATCTTGAAGCCATTCTGCTTCAACACCAAACATGTCTAATGTTGTTAATTCCGCTTCCATTGTCGATCTCGTTAAGATCGTTTGCTTGCAAGACTTCTAGGAAACAGCACCACCTCCAAGAGTAAACATATACCCAGTTGTGGCATTTATCTCATCAGCATCAAAGATCCAATTCGCATCACTATACCCTTCAAGTACCGACGACGGGTATCCGGTATAGTGAAGTCCATAGTTAATAGTACCTTTCAGATAGTGCATAACTCTTTCAATAGCATGCCAATGCACATCACCCGGTTTGAAAACAAACCGGCTCAGTTTGCTCACAGCAAACGCGATGTCAGGCCTCGTTGCGTTCGCTAGATACATGAGTGAACCAATGATTTGAGAGTATCTTAATAGATCCTTAGTTGTGCCTTTGAACTTTCGAATCAACACACTAGGATCATATGGTGTTTGAGATGGTTTGCGGACCGAATATCCAAAACGACTCACACCTTCTCAACATATTGGAATTGCAGAAGTGTGATCCCACCCTCATCATCTCTCAATAGCTTGATGTTCAAGATAACATCAGCCACCCTAACGTCCTGCATCTCAAAGTTCTAAGATAAAAATGACTTAACCTCCTCAATCACTTTGAGCTTGGTTCCAAATATCAGTATGTCATCAACATACAAGCACGGTATAACTCCTTCGCCCCCACCATGGCGATAGTATACACATTTGTCAGCTTCGTTAACAACGAAACCAACAGATGTCTGAGTTGTATTAAACTTCTCATGCCATTTGCTTAGGTGCTTGTTTCAGTCCATATAAAGACTTCAGCAACCTACACACTTTTCCTTCCTAACCATCTATCACAAAGCCATCTGGCTGTTGCATATAGATTTCCTCGTCTAGCTCTCCATTCAGAAAAGCCATCTTAACATCTATCTGGTGGACGAGAAGACCATGTGAGGCCACCAACAAGAGTAATACTCGAATGGTGGTCAGTTTGGCCACAGGTGCATAAGTCTTCCTCTTCTTTCTAGTCATAGCCCTTGGCCGCAAGCCTAGCCTTGTACTTTTCAATCGTACCATCGGGCCTAAAATTCTTTCTGAACACCCACTTACATCCCAATGGTTTGCAACCATAGGGGCGTTCAGTAATCTCTCATGTCCTGTTAGCCATGATGAAATCCATCTTGCTACGAATCGCATCCTTCCAGTAGTCAGCTTCTGGAGAGGCATACGCTTATGAAATAGAAGTGGGAGTATCATCCACGAGGTACAAGAAGAAATCGTCACCAAATGTCTTTGCAGTCCTTTGTCTCTTACCCCTACCAAGGGTTTCCTTGTCATCCTCCTCAGGATATTCATCATGTGTTTTTTCATGACATTCCATGGGAATGGCAGGCTTAGTAGTCTCCTCAGATTCCTGTCTAGAAGTGTTTTGCATATCTCTCATAGGACAAATATCCTCGAAGAATGTAGCATCCTTGGATTCCATAATTCTACCGACCTTTTGGCCAGGTACCTCAGGTTTCACTACTAGAAATCTATAGCCAACGCTATTCTTAGCATAGCCCAAATTAACGTAGTCCACCGTCTTTGGTCCAAGCTTACACTTTTGGGGGATCGGCACATTGACTTTCGCCAAATAGTCCCAAGTACGCAACTATGAGAGTGTTGTCCTTCTCTTTGCCCATTTTTCATAGGGAGTGATCTTATTATCCTTTGTCGGAACTTTAATCAGGACATGACATGATGTTAGTATAGCCTCCCCTCACCATCCATTGGATAAACCTGATGTATCTAACATGGTGTTAACCAAATCAGTTAGAGTACGATTTTTCCGCTCAGCAACCCCGTTTGACTGGCGTGAATAGGGAGGCGTCCTTTCATGAATAATGTCGTGTTCCGCACAAAAAGAATCAGACTCACTCGAGAAGTAATCTCCACCACGATCTGACCGGACTCGTTTAATTTTCTTTTCAACTAATTCTCAACTTCTGCCGCATAGATTTTAAAGTAGTGTACAGCCTCATCTTTAGTATTTAACAGATATACATAGCAATATCTAGTGGAATCATCTATCGATGTCATGAAATATTTCTTTCCTCCTTTAGTCAACACACCATTCATCTCACAAAGATCGGAATGCATGAGTTCTAATGGTGCCAAGTGTCTCTCATCCGCAGCCCTGCGAGGCTTGCAAGGTTTGCTTAGCTTGCACACACAAAAGGCACTTAGAACCTTGGGCTAAAGTGAAATTCTAGATTAAATTCAACTTACCTAGTCGTGTCATAACACCAAAACTAATGTGATAATGACATGAATGCCAAATTTTAGATTCATTAACACTCTAATGAATATTGTTCACGACTTTATTACAACAGTCAGCGAGGGAAAGGCGGAACATTCCTTCGCATTCATAACCTTTTCCAACAAAGAGTCCATATTTCGTAACAACTAATTTATTAGACTCAAAGACCAAGTTAAACCCTTCTCTACACAAAAAGGAGCCGCTAATGAGGTTCTTCTTGATGGCAGGGACATGATGCACGTTCTTCAACTACACGATCCTTCCCCAAGTAAACTTCAGATCAACAGTGCCAACACAATGAACAGAGGTACTCGCGCCACTCCCCACCAATACGGACCCGTGGCCTGTGACTTGGTAAGAAGAAAACAATGAAATGTGAGCACACACATGAACACTTGCACCTGTGTCCACCCACCAATCGATGGACTGAAACACTGAAAATACAGTAAATAAATTACCATATCTAGATCTATGTTTTTAAGGCGGTAAGGTGAGGCGAGGCGCTGGGGGGCACCCCGCCGCCTAAGCGCTAAAGCGTAAGGCAAGGCGACGGCTTAGACGCATGCATATATAATATATGGCAGCCAATTAGGAGATTTAACAACTAGCATTAACTTAATAAATTGTACATACATATATAATATATGGCAGTCAATTAGGAGATTTAACAACTATCATTAACATATAAACCGTTACCAAAGCATAGGCCTCAAATTATCTTGTGTACATGACAGAACGGCGCCTTTGAACTTCAGCTTCATCCTCCTCATCAATATATCGCTCTGTAGCTTTAAACTTTCCACTGTTTAAGGAATTGTGCATCTCTATCCTAATCCCCATGGATTCCTTGGGACACTTATCCGCATCACTAGAACCCCCAATAAGGTGCTGCTTTAGCCTTTTCACTCCAGCATGGGTTATCTTGCCACATAATGTACACTGGAGTAAATCTTTCCTCTCTAAATCTGGCCAAAACCCATACTTCCAAGCTGGATCGTCAGATCTAGCTCTTCTCCTAGGATTCATCAGAGCAGGGACACCTAAACAGTGGCTACTGCAGCAACACTAAGAGAAGGCCGGTCAGTTGTCAAAGTAAAAGAGAGAACCAAAGCATTAGAGCAACCGGATCAAGCACGGGGAACGAGAGAAGCGGTGGTGTGGCTGCTGGATGGAAGAAAGAGAAGAGACAATAGCCAGAGGAGGAGGAGGAGGAGCTGCAGCCGGACAGGAGCCAGGAGCCATACCTTGTTCTAGTGTTGATCTGGTGGAAGAGGGTTGCGCTAGAGGAGAAGAGGGAGGAGCTGCAACTGGAGAGGGGGGGAGGAGCTTCAGCTGGAGAGGAGGAAGTTGGCGCAGATCTGAGGAGGAAGCCGCCGCCAGAGGAAACAGGAGAGAGACCTCCCGCCTGGAGACTAGGATTTGCACAATTGGATCGATGCTCTCTCTCCCCCCTCCTTGTAACTGTTCGCGCTTGGGCCAATATTTTCCGCGCTTGTGTTCCCGCGTGGCCATTTTTTCCCGCTGGAATCTCTGTTTCCCTTGCCTGACAAACCAGAGTGTCTGATTTGGGCCAAGGCGTGCAAGGCAGGGCTGAGACGGATGATTTAGACGCCCTACAGCCTAAGGCGGACGCTTTACTCAACAAACTAAGGCGAGTACGACGCCTTGCCATCTGGGGGCGCCCTGACGCCAAAGCGGCGCCTCAGGGACGCCTTAAAAACAGAGATCCAGATGCACCATTCTCATTGTTCCCCATAATCATGTTAGCAAACTTGGAGTCCTGCCCTGGCTTCTTGTACTTGTTTGCGCACTTGTTGGCCCAATGTTCCTCCGAAAAACAAGTGAAGTAGCCATCTCCCTTGTTCTTCTTGAAGGTCTTCTTACCCTTGTTCTTAAAGTCGGTATTCTGTTTGAGACTGTTCTTTCCCTTGGGCTTGTGGGAGTTGAAGTTCCTCTGATGTACCATATTGGCGACAGAAGTACCTTTGACCCCTTTCCCGTGCGAGTCATTTGCTCTCGAGTTCTGCTCAACACTCAGATGGCCAATGACATCCTCTACTGAGAATTCACGCCTATGATGTTTCAGAGTGGTAGCAAAGTTCCTCCAGGAATTAGGGAGCTTAGCGATTATACATCCTGTGAAAAAAAATCCCGGTAAATCGCACTTAAGAAGCTCAAGCTCCTTAGCGATGCATATTATCTCATAAGCATGTTCCAATATAGGACAGTTCTCGACCATCTTGTAATCATCTATAATATACATTTCGCTCCCAGCATCGGTGGCCCCGAATTTATTCGAGCGCCTCCCACAAGTCCTTGGCAACCCGCACATGTAAATATGCGTCAACCAACTTATCTCCGATCACGCTCAGAACTGCTCCAAGAAATACTATGGTGGCTTCCTTGAACGACTTCTCTTGTTCAAGAGCAATCGTTCCCGTGGAAGGGACACCTGTGACCCAGAACACGTTCATAGCCGTGAGCCAGAAGGTGATTTTGGTGTGCCAACGCTTAAAGTACGTACCGGTAAACTTATCCGGTTTCAGTGCAGCGGCAAACCACTAGCCAAAAAATCCTGGATTGCTGAATAAATAGGCAATTTTTCGACTAAATTAATCCAAGAAATAATCATGATCATGGCGTTGAAAGAATTAACGACATACTGATTACGATCTAGACAAGCACGCACTACGCAAACAATAGACACATCTACACATATTGCTAGTACAGCTAACACAGAAATAAACAGGAGCGGGATAAACGACTTATACCCTCTAGTAGGCCAGACAGAAGCCACTGCAGCGGCGGTAGCAGCTGCGGCGTCCTCAACGGCCTCCTTGCCGGCTTCAACTTTCTCGACGGCAGCTCTCTTGACGTCGGTGGACATGGTGATGATGCAGTGAACGTGGACGAAGAGGAAGTAGTTGATCGAAGGAGAGCAGTAGCGTAGTCACTCCCCAAAACCTAATTGCCCCTCTCCCGTATAGGATCCGGAGAGGCGGGGTTTCGAAGGCCTGCTCTCCCGTCAATCATGTACGAGTGAATGGGCTGGAGTCACCGGCAGCAGCAACAAAAGTGAACGACAGGGGCGGTGCGCGTGGAGCAGATGTGATCTGTTCGTGGCAGCTAGGGTTAGCCAACACCTCACATGGGATGAACCCACGTCCGAGACAGCCACCGTCTGACGCCTCAGATCGTGGTCCAGCTGTCAGAAACTCTCTGTTCCTGACCGGTAAAAATAAGCGCATAAGTGTGAGCTCGGCTTAATCCCACGGTGCGGCGTGCCGAGGCGGGCGGTGGAGGAGCGTGAGGGAACCACTTCTTTTCTCAAGCTCCAATAGCATGTGAAAGAGAATCCCTTATAAGAAGGTCCAACTCCTTCTCCACTAGCGGGATGGGACTAAACTTCTCACTACCTCATGGGCACTTAGAGATTTTTTCAATTTTTTCAGATGGGCCTAAAGCCCACCCCATATTTCAACAAAAGCAACAAGCAGCTGGCACTGAGAAGAAAGAATGCGAAGAGCGGTTGGTCCCTTGGTAAACCACTAAGAGAGGTCCTATGTGACGCATTCTACGTTAAACTGGTGCGGTATCGCACAGATGCAAGTCCTTGGCGGGCTCTGTGGGCCGTGCATGGGCGTTTCCTTTGAATGTGCCATGAAAAATCAACAAAAAAGAGTGACGTGGTGAGAATCAAACCCACGACCAGCAACAGAGAGGACCACGGAGCTAACCAGTGCGACAAACTAACTGTAGTGGAAGATTTGCAACTTAATGTTTCAAAGAAGCGGATGGCAATGAAAAAGTTGAAAGAATAAATTCCTAGACACGTGTGCATGGGACTTTCTAAATTTCGAACGTGGTTTTCTTTTTCATAAAAGTAAATATATTTAGAAAAACGAACATTTTCAAAATTTAATAACAAACTTTTAGAAACACAAACAGTTTTCTAAAACATGAACAATTTTTAAACAAATTGAATATTTTTTGACACTGTCATTTTTATTTAAAAAGGAACATTTTTCTAAAATTCCTAAACATTTATTGAAACAGGGACATTTTTCTGAAATTGTGAACAAACATTGGAAGTGCGAACATATTTTGATATTCCTATACATTTCCTGAAACATGAACATCTTATGAATGGAATTCTAAACATATTTTCAGAAAGAGAACATTTTTCAAAATTCCTAAACATTTTCTGAAAACATGAACATAACAAAACTTGAAAACGAGAACATTTATTTGATATTACTGAGCATTTTTTAGAACACAAACATATTTTGAAATTGTGAACAACATTTTAGAAACAAGAACATTTTATGAAATTTCTAAAGAGACTTTTTGAAAAACAAAGATTTTTCAGAATTCTGAACAAAATTTGGAAACGAGAACATTTTTTTGAAATTAATGAGCATATTTTGAAACACGGCCTTTTTTTGAAAATTGTGAACAAAATTTGAAAACAAGAACATTTTTTGAAATTTCTAAAAAGACTTTTTTAAACATGAACCATTTTCAAAATTATGAACAAAATTTGAAAACGAGAACATTTTTTTTGAATTACTGAACATTTTTCAAAACACGAACATTTTATGACATTGTGAACAAAATTTGAAAACAAGAACATTGTATGAAATTTCTAAAAAGACTTTTTGAAACACGAACAATTTTGAAATTCTGAACTAAATTTGAAAACGGGAACATTTTTTTGAAATTACTTTACATTTTTCAAAACACAAATATTTTTTGAAATTGTGAACAAAATTTGAAAACAAAAACATTCTATGAAATTTCTAAAAAGACTTTTTGACAAACGAACATTTTTTAAAATTCTGAATAAAATTTGAAAACGTGAACATTTTTTAAAACTACTGTTCTTTTACGAAATTGGGAGCAAATTTTGAAAACGAGGACATGTGATAAAATTCTGAATAAATATATGAAAACAGAAAACAGAAAAGCGAAAAGGGCAAAGAAAAGAAAACAGAAAAACAAAAGAAAAATTTAAAATGAAAAAAAGGAACAGAAAAAAGCAACAAAAAGGGAAAAGGGAAAATAGAAAAACCGGTTAGAAGATTCCTAAAACCGGAAACGCTCGGGCCGGCCCATCCGAACGCTCCTCGATGTGCCCCTGTGCGTCGCCTCAACTACTTGCCGCAACGAGCGGCAAATAGGAATTTCCAACCAGTGAACCATGTGCCTTGGACGATTTATATAGAGATTTTCCTGAAATTATTAGATTGCCATATTTCAACAAAAGCAACAACCAGCTAGCACTGAGAAGAAAGAATGCAAAGAGCGGTTAGTCTCTCGGTAAATCGTTGAACCATTTGCCTTGGACGATTTATATAAACTCAATAAACAAGAACACTTGTAATGCATCGCGTGACTAATGAATGTTTAAACATTTGATGTAGCAAGCAGGACGGCTATAAATTCAATAAAATTATCTTTAGAGGGAGAGGGCTATATCTGACCATGGGTCGGGCCGGGCCTGAAAAAGCCCATGGCAAAAAATAGAGGCCCAGGCCCTCCCAGGCCCTACCATCGGGCCTACTTTTCAAGCCCAAACCCAGCCCATCTGGTAAAAAGCCCTGAAAAGCCCTTAGGGCTTAGGGCCGTGGACCAGGCCTCTTCCTTAAAATGTCAATATGCCAAGCCCAAGCCCATCCAGGCCCTGCTGGTGGGCTCAAAACTCAGGCCCAAGCCCGACCCACGGGCAAGCCCATCGGGCCTAGGCCCTGAATTTTAGGGCCGGGCCTGGGTGGGCCGACAGGATCGGGCCTGAGATGGCCAGGACTAGAGAGGGCCCTTGCTCCGGTTCCATTTCAATGGAACCAAACATCCAAAAGTAAGAAGGGCACAACACAGAAACAGATGATGCCACCAACCCATCCAACTCTCCTCTCTCCCCTTATAGGCACATAACACCCACTACGAATAGAAATAAGCAATCTTTCTCCAGATACCAGCATTCCAGTCCACTGACAGCGATTAAAGCCGATATTAGTACAAATTTCCCGTAGGACCTAGAGGGTAGACTCATGTGCAACATTTGCAACTTTGTGGGAGGTGTTGCTGACCCACCATCAAGATACATCATCAAAACTGGCAATACCAGATAGTCTCGTCGTTGAGGTGTTTTTCATCAAGTAGCTAACAATTGTTAGAACGGAGAGAGGGATTTGATGGAATAGTTGTTGTATTGCTTGAGCCTCGTAGGCATATATATAGGAGTACATGGTCATCTTGGAGTATAAGTCAAGGCAGGACCAAACCATAGTCTATCCTATACTCCCTAATAAACCTTATACTCAACATCCCCCCGCAGTCACAACGGTAGCAACGCAGACGGTGAGACTGGAGAAGAATCCGAAGGCAAGTCAATGGACACCCCGCACAGTCGTAACGGTCGACGCATCGCGGAGTCGTGGCTGGAGTGGAAACCGACAAGGTTTCTCAAGCAAGGCGGTAGCCCTTTGTGCCGTTTGTCGAGATAGCCAAGAGCGTAGGTGGTGTAGCCGTAGTCGAGGTAGCCGTGCGAAGAACGCCCTGGTCGTTGTCGAGTCGGGGGTCGCCGGTGTCAAGGTAGCCGCCGTGGAGCCGCGGAAGAAGAGCAGCGACGGCGGCGGCCTAAGGAGGCAGCGGCGGCGGCAGCAGCTAGAGAAGGAGCGCGGCGGCGGTGCTCGAAGTAGACGATAATGAACCCGACAGCGTGACGAAGACCGGCGCGGACTGTGACGTTCCCGCGCCAAGGGAGACGGCGCGACACATATCACGTGAAAGTCAAACCGCGTAGACGGCAGTGGACCGCGGGCCGCAGCATTACGGCCGGAAGGGGCGACGCAACGGCGGCGGGCAGGTCGGGCAACGGTGGGGAAGACCTCAGGGCGGTTGCAGGGATCGCGTGCCACGCTCGCTACGGCCCAACGGGACGACGCAGCGGCAGTGCGAGGGTCGGTGCAGCCTCGAGGACGGCCTGGAGCGGACAACCTCGGTGCGGCGATTGACCGCGGGCCGCGGCACTACGGCCCGAAGAGGCGACGCAACGGCAGCGCGCGAAGTGGTGCAACCATGGGAACGGCCTCGGGGCGGCGGCGGGGATCACGTGCCGCGGCACTACGGCCCGAAAAGGTAACGCAGCGGCAGCGCAGATCGGTGCAGCCACAGGGAGAACCACGGGGCGGCGGCGCTGCGGCCCGACGGGGCGATGCAGCGGCAGCCTGTTGCTCGTTCGGCGGAGGGCGGCCATGTAAACTTGACTGTGATCTTCGGTAAATCGAGCGGAGACGTGCATCGGATGATTAGAGCGGACGAGGTGCATCTGGCGGACGAACAGGCAGGAGCGCAACCGGGCAAGGACAGAGATTTGCATGAAGGCTGAGCTGAAGCGTGACAAGAGGAAAAGCCTCCACCAGCACATATGCATCACGTACGAGCTGCCAACGTAGCATGCACGGGCACATAGTGCGCCTGGGACGCGGCCACGCAAGCACTATGGACCGATCTGTACCTGGCGCTCAAGCAATCCCACGTCCGCATGTGGCGCTGTAGTGGCCGCGGACCGCAAGGCGTGCACGCGAGTCAGCACAGGACCGACCGGGCGGCCGCCGCGCGCACGCGCAGGGCATCATCCAGCCGGAGACGATGAAAATGTCGATCAAGTAGACACACGCTGTCGACGACAAATGCTGATGGGGACGCAAACCGATCTATGGATCGGAAAACCAAAAAAAAGGACTCCAATCGATTGATCGGCGAGAGAGAAAACCCGAAGCAAAGATCGGAAAAAAGACTCTCTAGGCGGACGAACCCTAGGCACGAGTTGCGCGGCCCCCGGCGGCGGTCATGGAGGCCGACTGTCCCGGGAGCGGCGGCTAGGGTTTAGGATCGATTAGGCTGATACCATATTAGAAGGGAGAGAGGAATTTGGTGGAATAGTTGTTGTATTGCTTGAGCCTCGTAGTCATATGTATAGGAATACATGGTCATCTTGGAGTATAAGTCAAGGCAGGACCAAATCTTAGTCTATCCTATACTCCCTAATAATCCTTATACTCAACAACAACAATGTGGGGGACGCAGTTTATTAGTCTGATGGCACGTAACCTCATGTTACCAGATGGACATGGGGCACATATTTTACTCAGATCCAGGCCCTCGTGTGGTGAGTAGCAACTCTAATCATGCTTGTCTGGAATCATTTCACGAAGGATTTATAATGATGGAGCACAAAAGGTATTCGTCAAGTTGGGGGTCGACAGTCTAGATGGGTGTCTTTTTTTTCAAGGATACTAGATGGGTGTCTAAATCGTGTCTAATATGCTAATCGAACGGATGCTAAGATTGCGGGTGCTTGTGGTTCCGATCGAAAATGCCTTGCTCCTTTGGTTGGCCCCGCCGCTTATTATCGGTTCCTTGGTTGGTTGCCTCTGTCATTTCCATCTTGGTGTCCTTGTTCGTGCATGCTTCAGACTCCTTGTAGTCCTGAGGCCCTTTGAACGGGGCAAGCCATTGGGGTAGCCCAATCTTCACAATTGGAGGTGGATTCATAGATGATGAGCACGGAGAAAACTGGAAAAATAAGAGGAACAAAGTAGGAAACAAACATAAATCTAAGGTTCACCACCAATATCCACTCATATCACAAGTAAATATAAGAGGTACCTCTTATATTCAAGAAAAAACAAAGGAAAGGGAAAACAAAATGATAGTTCATCCCAAAATCTAAAGGAAGAGGAGATCTTGAATTTCCTTGGAATCTTCTCCAATTGGAGGTCATGATCACTCCAATGAAGTCTTCTCCCTTGGGATGCCTTGATTCCGCAAGTTCCAGATATATTGAGCAAAGTAATCACAAGTTCTTAGTGGACAATTTTGCTAACTACCTTCGATCCGTTTTGGATTGTAGTAATAGCCTTCTTCCCTAGAGACCTAGGATTTATTGAATCTAGGAAGTGATTAAGTAAGGCAAGGTTACTTCTAACAAGCCTTTGCTATCGCATAATGTATTTGTCCCTAGACCAACACAAAAATGAAATCATAATGACCGTAAATGATAAGAGAAATAAGCCAGAGCAAAGGGGAAAGTGCACTTGTCCCTAAATGGTGTTTTTGGTGTAATGACAATGTGATTAGTGGGACTAATGATGATTACTAAGTTTATCTTAGGCCATTGGTCCCTATGAGGTTATTTCAAAGGAGATGGTTGAATCACCACTTCAAAAAGAAAAGTCAAAACATGGTTCTCCGACGACTCAAAGTTTTGTTTTGGTTTATTGAGTCATAGGATCACCGCACTATTAAAAGGGTCGAGATGCTCAGATGAAAAGTGTGGGAACATGCAAAACATATACGCCAGCCGCCAAACTCTTCTTCAAGATGTGCCCCTTGACTGCATACCCCGTGCACACATGGTACAAGGGCCATGCACACGGGGCCAATGACTAATCTATGGACACCCCGTGCACAGTTGGGGCTGAAACTCTTTGGACACCCCGTAAGGTGCTCGATGGAGACGGGTCGTCCGGCCATTGCCAGGATCATCCGGCCCTACCCCGGATGCTCTGCCCAGATGCCTATCCAAAGAGCATGTTTAGTCTGAGCTGGCCCGGATGTTCCGGACTCTGTCTTGGATGTTGGGCCAGCCTGTGATCCACCAGCAGCAGGTTTGCACTGCCGGATGTTCTGGGTTTCCTCCCGGGCGTCTGGGCTTCCCCGGATGATTTGCCCGGACAATCACACAGAGATCACCACGGGTCGGCTATATTAGCTCAACTGCCCAGCACCAGTAGTTGACCTAACCGGACTCTCCTGATACCAAGTCAGATCATCCGGGTTCCTATCCGGACGTCCGGGCACTTAAACCCACAGCTCAAACGGCTCCTTTCTTGAGGAGCTATATATACCCCTCTACCACTCCGGTAGAGGGTTGACCACTACACTCTAATTCATCCCCAAGAACACCCGTGCTCCCTCTCACTCTGTTCCACACCCAATCTTAGATCCCGAAGAGATTTGTGAGAGTTCTTGAGAAATTCCACTAAGTGATAGATCCACTCCCTCTTCCTCTTTTGACTAAAGCAAATCGTTTTTCGATAAAGGGCGCTTTTATTAACTTCAAATGTAGCATCGAGAGATACAGAACATTAAGAGTATCATCCGGCCTCTGCATAACTAGGATGCACACAGCCAAACACCAATAATCTGACAAAAGAACGTAAAAAAGCCGACAATTCGGCAACAATAGTCCTATAGACCGAGACTATGCCTATGTCGAATGGATGGTGGACCGATCCGGAGATTACGCTGCCACCCATGTTGGGCAAAAACCTCCATAGACACCTGCTCCAACCGCGTACAGACCACCTTGAATAATGGTTGGTAATTTGCTTGTTGTGGCGTAGACCACGTACGAAGCAAGTACGTACAACGGAAAATAACCTGCAGCGAAGAGACATTTTTGTTATTAAAAAACAAATCATTTCTTCATATCCAAAGCGACCATAATAAGGCATACGCTCCCACCCTTATTAGCGTTTTCAACCTATTTGAAATAACGTCCAGCCAATGACCAAAAATATTGGCAACACTCGTGGGTGGATACAAATTTGACGCTATTTGGATGATTGACCATATAGAACGCGCAAACTTACATTGGAAAAAGAGATGTTTGATTGTCTCGTCATGAGTACAAAAACAACACTTCTTACTTCCTTGCCAGTTGCGTCGTGCGAGGTTGTCTTTGGTTAGCACAACTCCCCTACGAAGATACCACGTGAAGATTTTAACTTTAAGTGGAATCTTTGCCTTCCAAATTTTTTTGTTATTACTCACCGGTACCTCGGAATGCGTGAGCGCACGGTACATAGAGTCTACTGTAAAAGACCTAGATGTAGTAAGGTTCCAGCGAAACACGTCCCGACCTTGTGTCAGGTTAATCGAATCCAAACGAGATAAGAGATTATGCCATGACGTAAGTCAGGTGCCAATCAAATCCCGCCTGAATGAAAGATTCGGCGGTGATGAGATGAGCACCTGCGTAATAGTATTATTTTTATCGCGAGCAATGTTGTACAAGGCTGGATATTGTTCTCGGAGACTGGCGTTGCCTAACCAGATGTCTTCCCAGAAACGAATCTCTGACCCGTCCTTTATTGCGAAAGACCCAAAGCGAAAGAGATGTTTCTTTGCCGCCATCAGGCCCGCCCAAAAGTGCGAGTCTCCAGGTTTACAATATGCCCGAGACAACGCCTTTTGTCCTAGATACTTATTGCGCAACATGGTTTGCCAAATACCATCCTCGGTAAGAAGTTTGAACAACCATTTACCAAAGCAAATCGTGATTTGAGAAAGTCTTGAACATTTCTCACTGGTCTTGTTACTCTTGGAGGTTGGATACTCCCTAGGCGGTAGGAGTTTTATAGAGAGGAATCGTTCATTACAATTACCCCCAGAAAGTTTGTGAAGGTTTGGAAGCCGCCTCAAGGTCTACCACTAGTGGTTGAGAATCGCCCTCGTGTTGATATCTCAAGGAGAATAGGGTGAACCTTCCTGGTGTAGGTGTGCCTTCATGATAACACCCACCCCTCCAAGGAAGTGAACATCGGAATACATCCTCGTCTCCGGAGTTTCGGTTATCCCTAACCTTAACTCCTTGGGTCGGTGCTCTGCCTCCCTGTGCGCGTGCCTCCCCCTCGCCTCCCGGTGCCTGTGCCGGCCATGGACTCGGCCAGGATCCCTGGCGATGGCGAGAACCGCCCTGAGTTCATCTCTGGTGTGGCCCCCTTCTCTTCGGCGATGCACTCCGTCGAACACTTCTGCGAGCGGCACGGCGCCATCCTCGTCACCCACGGCAACCGGCCTCGTTCCGGGCACGTTCTCTGTCACCATGCTTGCCCACGTCGGCGACTTCTTCGTCCTCTTCAACGACGTCGTCATTCGCAACATCACCACCACCATGCCGGACACCCTATGGGTGGGAGCCGCCTCGCTGGGTTTTCGGCCTTGGACGCTTCATCGGTGCTTCCCTGGCGCCTCTGCCGTACCGTGCGTGTCTGCCTGGAGGGCGTGCCGGAGCACGAACGCCAGCTCGAGACGGTGGCTGTCCTCTTCAAGAACAACTGCCTGATGGACTGCATCGACGACATCCACCCCACCGACCAGGATGTTGCCTGCTTCTGCATCTGGATTTGGACGGCTGACCCAGAGGGCATCGCTCGCCGTGGCTCCTTGGGTCTTGAGGAGCCGCCACGCGTTGCCTCGTCGCTGTTCGACTTCCCCGAGCTCGGCATCTCCGAGCCGCCGCCGTCCCATGATGGCCCGGCGAACGTCCTGTCCTACCCGGTTCTCCCCCACCTTGACAAGGTGTGGGATTACTCGCCGCGCTCCCCATCTTAGGCGCCAGCAGCCACTCGGCTCAGAGTGGCATCCCCTCCAGCGGCTTCAATGGAGACGACATGCTGCCCCGCAAGCGCTCCCTCGGGTGGCGTTACGCCTACGAGGATAACCCAAGGCACCCTTCGCGCCGCCCTGCCCACCTGCGTCTTGGTCCTCGGCGTCGCGACCACTCCCCGGATGGCGGTAGCGGTGGCTCAACGGGCGGCCGGCCCGATGGGCGCCGGACGCTGTACGATGCCGGCTCCACTGGCGCGTCCGGCGGGGCGGGCGGCCAAGCTGGCGGGCACTACGATGGCAACATTGGTTGGCGGCGCTCGCCAACATGCCACATCCGTTGCTGACGGCGGCAACGTTGACGGCCCGCTAACGGCGTCGCCCACGATTGCCTCCCCCGCCTGGCTTGGAGAGCACGGCCGCTGCGCGGGATGTCAGCACTTTGACGCATCTGCCCGGCTCGGCCTTGCTCCCTGTTTCGCCCACGCATCCTACTCCACTCTTGGAGTCCGACATCTCCCCTTTCGCTGCCCATGATTCGCTGCCTCCACCACATTCTGGGCAATCTGCTTCCCTTTCTCTGCCAGCTCTGCCGCTGAACGTCCCACTGCCTCTGCACCTGCTGCTGCCTGTGCCGCAACCCTCACTTTGGTTGTCCCCTTGCCCACGCCGCTGCATCCTCTAGACAGCGTGCCTGTCGATTTCAGCCACTGCATGCAGCCACTTGGCCAAGACGATGACGGTTCTTTGGTCAGCACTCTCCCGCGCCTGGTCCTCTTGGCCCAAGTGGCCTGGCCCAGGAAGCTACCACTGCCTCTGATGACCTCGCTCTTGCTGATGGGCTGCCTAATCCCACCCAACCCACCGGGCCTGATACCGTAGATGCTGCTGCTCTATCTGATGTCGTGTGAGACCTTTTTGTTGACCCAATGCCCTCCCCTGCTTTGCCATTCCTCTCCGCAATCAGCACTGCTATCCAGCCACCGCTCATCGCTTCCCCTCCGGCCACGCGTCGGCCGCCGGCGCCGCAGGTGGCCACCCCGGCGAGGCGCACCAGTCGTCGGCTGGCCGGACAGCCTGCTGCTGGCATGACCACTATCGAGCAGACGCGCAGCGTGCTCCGCAAGAAGTGGGGGATTGCGGCAGACCTCGACGACAAGGCCACGGAGGAGGCCATGATGCGGAGCTTCCTCGACATGTTCAAGGATCCTCTCAGCGCCGAGGAGATCGAGGCGGTGAAGGCCCTCTTCTCCTCGATCCAGCTGACCAAAGTAAGGCCAAGCTCCAAGGGGCACCCTGCGGCCGTCCGCCGGCTGCGCGACCGCCGCGGTGCCGCCTAGGGTGGCTCCTGATGCGCGCCGTCGATGACTCCTTCATGCCTGCCTCATCTCCATGCTCGCAGAACCACCGGCAGGTCTCTGCAGTTGTATCGGTTTCTGTCTGTGTACTAGCCTTCCCCTGTTTTTCGTCAGTTACTGCTCCCCACCTGCTAGTTTCCCCTTTCTCTTCGTCAGTCTCATTTCTGTCTCCTTGTGTGCCATTGTGTATCAATGAGTGAGCACAACTGTACCATCCTCAATTAGAACGTCTGGGGCCTCAACAACCCCGCTCGTCGCCAAGTTGTCCGTAATCTTGTTGCTCACACTCGCTCCACTGTCGTGTGCCTTCAAGAAACAAAGCTTGCTCACATCGACCGATCGATCGTGCTCGAGCTCCTTGGAAACGCTTTTGCTGACTCCGTCTGCTTCCTCCAGGCTGATGGCACCAGAGGGGGGATCCTCTTGGTTTTCTCCTTTGACCTTTTCGCCATCACGAGCTCTAGTGTCACAACCCATACAATCTCTGCTTCTGTCTCCATGCGCGCTTCGGCTGCCTCCTGGAGCATCTCTGTGGTTTATGGTCCTCAAATGATAAGTTCAATTTTATCTCCGAGCTACGCTCTCTAAAAGCAACCATGCTACCCTCTTGGGTTCTCTTGGGAGACTTTAATCTTCTCTGCCGTGCTGACGACAAAAGCAATGATGCCATTAACAGGCGTCTGATTAACAGTTTTCGTTCGGCACTAAATTTCCTTGAGCTTGATGAGCTGAGACTTCACGGTCGCCGCTACACCTGGGCTAGCACCTGCCCACAGCAGACTAAAACCAAGATCGACCATGTCTTCTGTTCGACCGATTGGAACCTCCTCTTTCCCCAATGCCACCGGCGCGCCACCTCTTTCTCCATATCTGACCACTGTGCCATGCTCCTCACTTGTCAAATTAACCACAAAAGGTTCTCCGGGTTCCGCTTTGAAAACTACTGGCTTAAAATTCGAGGATTCAGAGCCGTTGTAACTGAATCGTGGCAAGCTCCTGTTGCACACGGCGACTCCATGTGCAGATTGCACTGCAAGCTCTCTCGCCTTGCTAAATCTCTCCAGCTTTGGAGCCGCTGGCGCGTGGGCAACATTACGCTGTTGTGTGCGATCGCTGATTTGGTTATCCTTGGCCTCGACTCTGCTCAGGACAGTCGTGATCTGTCCATCACGGAGATGGGTCTCCGGCTGCATCTCAGGCACAAGCTCCTTGGTCTGGCTGCCATCCAGCGGGTGCGTATCCGCCAACGATCTCGCATCCTTTACATGCGTGCCAATGAGGCTGATTCCAAGCTCTTCCACATCAAAGCTAATGGACGGAGATGACGGAATTTCATCCCGGTTCTGGACAACGGAGCGGCTCAGCTTACCCTGCAGGATGACAAGCAACAGACGCTTCTTGACCACTTCGGCAGCACGATCGGCACTCCAACCCCCAGGGAGTGCTCGATCAATTGGGAGTACTTGGATATGCCGAGACATGATCTCTCTGCTTTGGAGGTGGACTTCACCGAGGAGGAAATCAAGGCGGCTGTTTTTGATCTGCTATCTGGGAAAGCTTCGGGACCGGATGAATTTACGGCTGACTTCTAAAATCTTGCTGGAGTATTATCAAGGGCGATCTGATCAGTGCTCTCAACCAGCTTTTTTCCCTCCGAGGCAATCGATGGAACCTGCTCAACTCGGCCTTCATTACCCTTCTGCCAAAGTCTCCTGATGCAAGCAAGATTAAGGATTTCAGGCCCATCAGCCTTATGCACTTTGTTGGCAAGATCGTCTGCAAACTCTTGGCAAACCGGCTGGCTCCTTTGCTGCATTTGATCATGCCCCACTCGCAGAGTGCATTCATCAAGAACCGCAGCATCCAAGACAACTTCCTGTATGTCAAGAACACGGTTAACAGTTGCATCGATCCAAGGATCCGGCCCTTCTGCTGAAGCTTGACATCGCCGGTGCGTTCGACTCAGTTTCCTGGAGGTATATGTTCGAGCTCATGACCACAATCGGTTTTGGCCCAAGATGGTGCGACATCATGGCAATTATGTGGACCTCTGCATCATCTCGGATCATGGTCAATGGGCAGCTTGGATCTTCCTTCTTCCATCAAAAAGGGCTCCGACGGGGTGACCCCGTATCCCCAATGTTGTTTACCCTTGCAATCGCCCCCCTTCACTGGCTTCTGGAGAAAGCTTGTTCGGCTGGTGCATTATCTGCGCTACGATTGCCTCCCTCCAGGTTGCATGTCAGCCTATGTGTTGATGATGCAGCTCTCTTCGTTGCACCTACGCCGCAAGATATCGCCACCACCAAGGAGATCCTTCGGGTCTTTGGTTCTACTTCTGGGCTGAAGGCTAATATGCAAAAAAGTGCATTCCTCCCCATTGCCTGTGAGGATATTGATCTGGCTTCCTTGCTGCAGCAGTTTCCGGGGCCTCTCGGCCAGTTCCCGTGCAAATACCTAGGGCTGCCTTTCCATCACAACAAGATAACAAGAGCTGACATTCAACCAACCATTGACAAAATGGCTTCCAGATTGCAAATTTGGAGAGGCAAGCTGCTCTACGGGGATGCACGCCTTAAGCTTGTTAACTATGTGCTCTCTGCCATTCCAGTTCACCTTCTTTCTGTGTTCAAGCTTGACGGATGGGCTCTCAAACAGATGGATAAGCTTCGGAGGGACTTTTTGTGGCACTCCAAGCCAGATGCTGATAAGGGCATGGCCCTCGTCAACTGGAGCACCGTTTGTTGCCCCAAGCGGCTGGGGGCCTAGGGGTGCTCGATCTCCAACGCTTCAGCAGAGCACTTCGCCTCCGGTGGAAATGGCTCGACTGGACTGACAAAGATCGCCCCTAGGCCGGCACCGAGATCCCTTGTGACAAGGATGACCTTGCCCTATTCTCTGCCTCCACCACGGTGACCATCGGAAATGGACTGACTGCCAATTTTTGGAATGGCAGATGGCTTGACGGATATGTGCCTCGGCTCCTTGCTCCAGATATCTTCAGACTCTGCTCCCGCAAAAATATCTCTGTCCATGATGCCGTCTCCAATAACAAGAGGATGTTGGGCCTGCACCGGATCTCTGACATCTCGCAGCTTCGCCAGTTTGCTGTGCTTTGGAACCAACTTCAGCAGATAACCCTGGACCCTCTCGCTGCTGACTCCATCTCCTGGGTGTGGAACTGCTCCAGGTCATATTCTGCGTCCTCCGTATATCAGTGCCAATTCCTTGGATCTTTCTGCCCAGTTCGTTTTGATAAGCTGTGGACTGCGAAGGTGGAGGCCAAGTGCAAGTTCTTCATGTGGCTATGGCTGCGGGGCCGGATCCTTACAGCCAACAACCTTGCCACCCGAGGAATTCCTCACGATGATGTTTGCAGCCTCTGTGACCAAGCTGATGAGACACCCACTCACCTCATCCTGGCCTGCCCGTTTGCCAGGAGCGTCTGGACCATGGTAGGGAACAACCTGGGCATGCCTATTCTTGCAACGAACGCTCAGAATGCAGTTTCTATCGAACAATGGTGGGATGACATGACCTCATGCCTGGGACGTAGGGCCAAGAAGGTGGCCATCTATACGGCTTGGAACATCTGGAAGGAACGGAATAGACGTGTGTTCGAGCATCATACGCTCCAAGAAGCTGCTATCTTCTATCTCATCAAGCAAGACCTTTCACTTCCTTCGGTCTCGGCTAGCTGGCTCTCTGGTGTAGAAAACGAACCTGAACCTGAGCCTGACTGATTCTTGTACTCCTTGTTGTGGGTCTCCCTAACCCCTATTTGTGTACTGTAACTGTACTGTAACTGCAACATTTGCGTGTTTATTTTCTCCTACTTAATATATTAAGGCAGTCCTTCTGCCGGTTCCTCAAAGAAAAAACCCTTAACTCCTTGTGGTTTACTTGTATCCTTGTCTTTACTTTTTATATCTATTGTGGTTGCTTGTCCTTCTAGTTGTTGTTGAGTATATTGCTAGCTCTAGAATCACCTTTGCAATTGTTAGGCTCATTTTCTTATTCCGCATAATTGCCTAAAATTGCTAAGTAGTAATTAAAGTTTGTAATTGTACCTGTTCAACCCCCCCCCCCGGTCCATCTCGACCCTTTCAACACTCTTGTAGCCACCATTGCAGCCAGGCGACCTCGGCCGCCATCAATGGCTCAACCCGAGTGGACAGTCACGGCGACCACCTTGTCAGCTATAAAAAGAGCCCCTCCCCCTCAGCTTAGAGCACCCGGCTCCTCTCCTATCTCCTAATTGAGGCTCGCACCAGGAGAAGCTCTGCGGTACCAGCCCTTCGAGCTCCGAGCCGCCGCAACTCTCAACTCTGGTAGCTCCCTCCCTCCTTCACTGGTCAAAAAAGCGAGAGCTGAAGTCGTACCCTGTGCCTGGAGCTTAATGCACGCCTCCGTGCGCGCTCTCCTACACAGAGCTCCTGGACGAGGAGCCCTTGTGCCGCCGCCAGAGTTGAAGAAGACGACGCGTTCCTGCAACTCCGGCCGCCGTGTAGCCCACGGACCAGAAGTGCTCGACGCCCCCGACCAATCTGCACCATCCCCGAGCACCACCGCTTCCTCTAGCTCCGGCTATCGCCGCGCTGGTGAGCTCCGCGGTCGGTTTGTTCTGTTTATGATACCCCTTCGGTTTAATTTAAGTAGTGTCCACTGTCAGTCTCACATAACAACGCAAATGGCCCACGCTTACCGGTTCAAAGGTGGCATACTCCTGATTTACGCCATCGACATCACTCCCACTCCAGTCTCCGTTAATTTAAATCCAATAAACCTGACGAAACTTTGACTGGCTCTAGAATGCTCATTTTAAGTCCAAATGAATTGATTCTTTTTGGAGATTTGTCGTATTTGAATTCTTCACGCACTGATATGCTTGTTGTATTTTTTCTAGAAAGTATATGTTTGTTCTGTCTATTTTAAGCTTTATGCTTATTAAAGAAAATTCATTAAAGGCTTCGAGCTTGGTGGTGGTGAGCAAGGATACCCACTTTCTAACTTATGCTTGAAAGGCCATGTGATGGTCATTTCATTTTGATATGAATTTTGGTTTAAAGGAAAATGCCTTCAAATGGTTTATTTGAAAAAACTAAAATAAAAAAAAAGTTGAGGCTTGCAGCACATGGTTATACTTCTGAAATAGAAGTTTTGGAGAACTTGTTATGATAAAACAGAAGTGTTTCATATGATGGCTTGATATGAAGTACTGTGGGCAGAGAGGCTGATAACGGCCTATCTCGATGGCTCCAACGGCTCTGGTACGGAAGGGCGACTCGGGAGGCGACGCGGAGGGCGATGCGACTTTGCCCGCCGGCCTCGACGAGCTGTCGACCTGGTCGTTGGTGCGGTCGCCGGGCCGGGCGGCGCGGGCGCTACCGGGGGCGATCTTGGGCGCGGAGACGGCGTCGCGCTGGTCGGGGAGCCGTTTCTGGGCTCTGGCGGAGGGAAGCGACGATGAGGAGTCGAAGGCGGAGTCGACCGATGGCGGGGCCAGGCGCGCCGCGGCGTGCAGGCCGTCGCTGGGAGCGTTTGTGGCTCGGGCTGAGGAGCTAGGGGGCTCGCTCACGGCCGGGCGGCGGCGGGCCTTTGCGCCTGGCGGCCGCGGTGCTCGCCGACCAGGGGTGTCGAGCCGAGCGCCGTTGGTGCGTGCGGTGCTGCGGGGAGGCGTGCGGGCGGACGCGGACTGCTCGCGGGCTGATCCCCCTCCGAGGGACTCGGGGCCTGCGCCGGCGCGGCAGGTGAGTTCCGGGCTGGCGGCGCCGGCTGTCGCAGAGGCGTCGGCGGCGTCGGCGGAGACGGCCGATCCCTGGCCTAGGGTTGGGGACGCTGGTCGGTCTGGGCCAGTGGGGCAAGACCAGGAGGCGGGCCAAGAGGGCGGTCCTGGGCCTTGCGCGGGCCGGGACGGTTGCCCCGCGGAGACGGGGTTGCGTCCGGAGGTGGGCCGTGCAGCGGTGCGGGATTGCGTGGTAAAGCCCAAGCCCGACCTGGCTTCGGAGCGGGCAGTACTTAAGTGGCTGTGGATTCGCCGCGGGGCATCCGACAGTACACTAGGGTTTCCAGCCACTCCTGCCGAGGTGCGGCGCTTCGGTGGATCCGCCAGATCCCTTTCCCCCCCACTGGCCCTCCTCCCCTTCTCCGATCCTTCGCCGAGGTGGTCATCATGGGTTCCACGGCGGAGCGACGCGCGGACAAGCGGGCGGAGCCGGATCCGGAGGCGGAGAGACGCCGCGAGCGGGATCTGCGCGCCCAAACGAAGGTGCGCGCGGCGGAGCATGCAGGCGAGGAGGGCGGCTGGGGGCCCCCTCCAGCGTGGTGGCTCAAGGAGCAAGAGAGAAAGCAGAAGAAGAAAGAGGTGTACAAGAAGAAGGGGCTGGAGCTCAGGCGCAAGGAGTCCTTCCTCCCCTCCGGAGGGGACCGCGTTGGCGACCCCTATCTCAAGCAGAAGATGAAGAAGCACAAGTCGGCGATGACGGGCCCTTCCAAGGCCTCCAAGCCCTCCGCTTCCAAGGGTACGGCGGCGGAGCCCATTCCCATCGAGGACGCGGGTGGGCCAGAGTGCTTCTGATGCGGGCGCACGGGCCACTATCAGAACGAGTGCGGGTTCAAGCAGCTCTGTGTGCTCTGCAGCAACGAGGGGCACGCCTCGGCCTACTGCCCCACGCGCGGCAGGCCGCTTGTGCTCCAAACCATGGGCCACGCCTTTGCGGGAGGCGGCTTCTTCTGCCTGCAATCCCCGGAGGAGGCGGACGCGGCGGCGGTTGGTCTGCTGGGGGCCAACGCGGCCCTGGTGTCGGCGGCGCCCGGCGTCCTGACAAAGGAGATCCTCGAGGCCAAACTCTCCCATCTCTTTGAGGGCGAGTGGGATTGGCAGGTGGCGCCGTTCGACACGGACTGCTTCTCAGTGGCGTTCCCGGACCCCGTCATGCTCCGGATGGCGACGCGCAGCGGGAAGCTTTTCCTCTCCATCAACAACATCACTGCGGTCATCCGGGACGCGGTCCTCGCCGAGCCTAAGGCGCTTTCGATGCTGGAGGCGTGGGTGAAGCTCTGGGGTGTGCCTCCGAAGCAACGGCGCGTGGACAGGCTGATGGCGGCCACGACTATGATCGGCCGGCCGCTGGCGGTGGACGAAGTGTCACTTACCCGCTCGGGCCCGGTGCGAATGAAGTTTGCCTGCCGGGTGCCGGCCAAGCTGTGCGGCTCCGTGCAAGTTTGGTTCAATGGCGAGGGCTACTCCATAAAGCTCGAGCCGGAGGTGGACCTGCCGCGCACGGCGGCCCCTGCTCTCCCGCCCCC
This sequence comes from Triticum aestivum, assembly GCF_018294505.1. Classification (NCBI taxonomy): domain Eukaryota; kingdom Viridiplantae; phylum Streptophyta; class Magnoliopsida; order Poales; family Poaceae; genus Triticum; species Triticum aestivum. The sequence goes on from NC_057813.1 coordinate 342,449,430, forward strand.
TCCGCCGCCCCCTGCGGGTCGGGGCCCGGGGGATCAGGACAAGGACAAGCGCAAGGATGCGGACCAGGACCATGACGCCAGCATGGAGGAGGACGACTCCATCGACACCGCTGCCTGGGACAAGCTTGGCATCTCTGCAGCGGGCCCTACCGCGCCGGAGGAAGGAATTGCGGGGCTGCGGGCTGTGTTGGGGTCGAGACACGAGGGGATGTCGCTCTCGATCCCCAACCAGTATGGCTCCAACATGGGGTCGGTCTCCTCCCCTCCCTTGGGCGCGGCCCTGGTCCCGATGGTGGGTGTGGGAGGTGGTGGCTCGCCGGCCGCGCTCTCCCCCACCCCCCCCCCTCGACACCGTTCGGTGGGTTCTCCGGCGTCTGGTGGGCATGGCTCCACTCTGAGCGGCTCGGTCAAGCTGATGAAGAAGACGGTGGTGCGCGCGATGGACTCGCTGGGTGCGCCTCCCACGCCGCGCCAGTCGGTCATGGCTCTGGCGGCTCCTACATTGCCACTCGTTGCTGATCAGAGGCTGCAAGCGGCGGCCAAGACGGCGCCGATCGCCAAGGCCAAGCGTACCAAGACGGTGCCGGCGGCTCCGGTCCGCACTAGCTCGCGCTCCAAGGGGGCCAAAGGAAACATGCCGTCGCTGCAGAGGGCGCAACTCCTGCAGGCGCAGAAGAACATGGAGATCTCGGGTAATCCCCCGCCTCGTTTTACGGTTCTTGAGTCCTTTTCGGATGAGCACTTGCATGAGGTGTTAGATGCGAGCGGTGTGGTGGCTGAGTGTGAGGGTGGAGTCAGGGAACTTATTTCGCTCGTGCGCGCCAAGGAGATGGCGCAGGCAGCGCTAGCGACTGCTGCGGCAGCACGCGTTGCCCAGAGACCCTGTGAGCCCGAGGGAGGGGTCACTGCGGCTCTTTCCATGCCCGAAGAGGGGGATCAGGCAACAAGGGTTGCTCTCCCTCCCTCGCCTTGCCGTGGCAAGGTGAGGCGCGTGGCTAAGGCGGTCACCTCGCGCGGTGTCCGGCTCCGCAATCGGATTATCTAGATGCGGGCCATTTTTTGGAACATCCGTGGATTTGGCCACGCGGGGCGTCGGACGCAACTTAAGGAATACATGCGTAGAGAGGACGTCGATATAGTGGGGCTTCAGGAAACAATCAAGGGTGATTTCCGTTTCCATGAGTTGCTCACTATCGATCCACTGGAGTGCTACGAGTGGCATCACGTTCCGGCGACTGGGCACTCCGGTGGCCTGCTGCTGGGCTTAAACCGCGCGCTATACGAGATCATTGCCTGGGACGTTGGCTCGTTTTTTATTGCCGCGCATTTTAGGGTTAGGGCCTCGCGACGGGAGTTGGTTATCATTCAGGTCTATGGGCCGGCCGATCACGCGAGATCGGCGGAGTTCTTGGGAGAACTCCAAGCCAAAGTCTGCTCTGTTACTGGGGCGGGGCTCCCTGTCCTGGTTGGCGGAGACTTCAACCTGATAAGGTCGCGTGCGGATAAGAGTAACAATAATATTAACTGGCCTCTGGTGGCCATGTTTAATGCTGCGATCGCTTCGATGGCCCTCAGGGAGGTGGCTAGAACGGGCGCTCGTTTCACATGGACAAACAAGCAATTAGATCCGGTACGCTCAGTGCTAGATCGGGTGTTCATGTCTCCGGAGTGGGAAATGGGTTTTCCCCTCTGCACTCTGGTCACGGAGACTCGTATTGGGTCAGACCATGTACCCCTGGTATACTCCTCTGGGGAGGATAGAGTGCGTCGAAACCCTCGTTTTTTCTTCGAAACGGCCTGGTTGGAGGTGCCAGGCTTCGAGGAACTCCTCAGGGAGAAGTGGAGGGTGTGTGTGAGTCAACTGGGGCCTCAGCGTGGTCCGATGGAATTTTGGAATGCTGTTGGAGGTCGACTCAGGGCTAGTCTCAAGGGATGGGGTGCTAACCTGGGGAGGGCTGACAAAGCACACCGAGCGGCCATCCTGGCAAAGATCGCTACGATTGATGCCCAGGCTGACACTCGGGACCTTTCGGAGACGGAATGGGCCCATCGTTACAACTTGGAGGGTCAGGTTGAAGCTTCGTTTCGTGCTGAGGAAGAATATTGGCATCACCGTAGTGGTTTGAAATGGGTCCTCAAAGGGGATGCTAATACCAAATACTTTCAGGCTTACGCTAATGGCCGACGACGTAAATGCTCCATTCTTAGGCTGCAATCGGAGCAGGGGCTCCTGTTGCGTCAAGAGGACATTTCTCGGCATATTTACGAGTTCTATATTAAGCTGATGGGGACGTGTGAGGACCAGAGGGCTGGCCTGTCTCCGGATGTGTGGGATGCAGGGCAACGGGTGCTGGACTGCGAGAACGAGGGGCTGGGGCTAGCATTCCTTCCAGAGGAAATCGATGCCGCGCTTATGGGTATGAAGACGGACACGGCCCCTGGCCCGGATGGGTGGCCGGTGGCCTTGTTTAAAAGGTTTTGGTCATTACTTAGGGGACCGATCTTCGAAATCTGTAACGGGTTCATGCGCGGATCGGTAGACATCTCGCGCCTTAATTTTGGAGTGTTATCGCTCATCCCAAAGGTACAAGGGGCCGACGATATCAGGCAGTTCCGCCCTATTGCGCTTATCAACGTTCCGTTTAAAATTTGTGCCAAAGCGTCTGCCACTAGGTTAGCCCCGATTGCTCACCGCGTGATTCACTGCAACCAATCTGCGTTCATTCGCGGCCGCAGTATCCTGGAAGGCCCTTTGGCCTTACAGGAGATTATACACGAGCTCAAACGCACTAAGGAACCGGCGGTGTTGTTAAAGTTAGACTTCGAAAAGGCCTACGACCGGGTGAATTGGAACTTCCTACGCCAGGTGTTACTTGGCCGGGGGTTTTCTGCGGTTTGGGTGCACCGCGTCATGCAGTTGGTCTCGGGAGGACAAACTGCTATCTCGGTGAACGGAGAAGTAGGGCACTTCTTCCGGAATAAGCGTGGCCTCAGGCAAGGGGACCCGTTCTCCCCCCTCCTGTTCAATTTCGTTGTGGACGCGCTGTCCTCAATGCTGAGGAAAGCGGCCGAGGCTGGCCACATCAAAAGGTTGGTTGGCCATCTCATTCCAGGGGGAGTGACGCATCTGCAGTACGCGGACGACACACTTCTGATGTTTCACCCGGACCTTCACAGCATTGCGGCAGTCAAGGCGATTTTGCTCAGTTTTGAGCTTATGTCGGGCCTCAAAATCAACTTCCACAAATGTGAGGTGCTCTCGATGGGGATCGAGGCCGAGGAAGGAAACCGCGTTGCGGATTTGCTCAACTGCAAAGTGGGCAAATTCCTGTTTGTGTATCTAGGCCTTCCGGTAGGTACCAAGCGACCCACGATAGAGGATTGGGATCCTCTATGCGCTAAAGTGAGGACTAGGGTCTGCCCGTGGCGGGGTAAATTTCTGTCAAAAGCGGCGAGGCTCGTGCTTACTAACTCAAGCTTGTCTTCGTTGCCTATGTTTGCAATGGGCCTGTTTTTACTGGCGGAAGGGGTTCATGCCAAGTTTGACACGCCGCGGGCCAAGTTCTTTTGGGAAGGAACTGGCCCGCACCATAAATACCACATGGTTAAATGGGCCTGGGTGTGCCGGCCCAAGGACCCTGGGTGGCCTTGGGATCACCAATTCCAGGTGGTTTAACATCGCGCTGATGTGTAAATGGATTTGGAAAATCACCCAGGGGGCCGCAGGGTTGTGGGCCGACCTACTTAGAGCCAAGTATTTCCCGAACGGGAACTTTTTCGAAGGAAGGGCGAGGGGCTCCCCGTTTTGGAATGATCTTCAGCTGCTCAAACCTGCCTTTGCCATGGGGGCAAAATTTGCGGTCGGAACGGCAGATCCGCGCGCTTCTGGACTGACCTTTGGATAGGTACTCAACCCCTTTGGATTGAATTCCGGGAGCTGTACGATATTGCTGTTAACACCGCGGCATCGGTGGCAGATGTGCTTGATGCGACGCCTCCGACGATTCAGTTCAAGCGAGAGCTCAACGGACCCGAGCAGGCTAGCCTCGTGACCTTGATGCACTTAATTGAATCGGTGGGCCTCTCGGATCAGCCTGATTCGGTGAGTTGGGCGCTCACCAACTCCGGGAAATTCTCGGTAAAGTCCTTATATCGCAAGTTGTGTCAAGGGTCGACACAGCCGGTGATCGCAGGCCTGTGGAAAGCGCGGATGCCTTTGAAGATCAAACTTTTCATTTGGCAACTGTATCGCGATAGGCTTCCCACTTCCTTGAACGTTGCCAAACGCAATGGGCCGGCTACGGGCCCGTGTGCCTTATGCGGGGAGCCGGAGGACGCCAATCATGCTTTCTTTCGGTGCCCTTTAGCAAGGTTTGCATGGAGTGCCGTTCGGACAGCGGCTGGGGTCCTTTGGGACCCGCGTTCGGCGCCGGAGCTCTTCAACCTCCTTGCCGGGATCAAGGGCTCTGCTTTCCGGGTCATGTGGAGTTGTGTCGGGGCGCTTCTCTGGGCCTTATGGCTTACTAGGAACAAGTTCACTATAGAAGGATGTTTTCCTAATCATCCTGCTAATATCATCTTCAAATGCAACCTTCTATTGCAGCAGTGGAGTCCGTTGGGGAGGCGCAAGGATGCTGAGCTGATCAAGACTGCCCACCAACGACTAATGCAAGTGTATGCGATGGCTAGGGAGCCATGATTTTTTCGTGCATTTTGCTGCCTGACGAGCCTGCGTGCTTTGTACGGGCTTAGCCCTGTAATCTCGATTGGCGTCTTGTTAACTTCATCTGAACTTTCGTGTCTAAGCCGCTAGGCTTTTGGTGATTTGTACTTAGACTTGATGTGGTATGCTGCCGTTGGGGCTTTATTAATTTAAAGCCGTACGCATCTGGCGTCTTCGTTCTAAAAAAATGAAGTACTGTGGGCATATGGATGCTTTTGAAATATGATGGATTTGATGCTTTACTTTTGTGAGTGAAGCATGATATGAAAAGACGATGCTGGTAACTTCTGTTAGGAATGGTTATTACAGTAACTCTAATAAAAATTACTGGCTTGATGAGTCCAAATTGCCGGTAAACTAGCTTAATATAGTGCGACCATGTAATCTTATGGGAGATCCTGATAGGGGCTTAAGTCATGTTTTCTTACTAAAGGTATACCACTATGAGCGGGTTTATTAATGTGGCTGGGTGTGGGGAAGGCATTAATAGAACTTATGGATTAGGCTTGGCCTCGTCAAGCTGGGAACTTAATAGAATCTCGAGTCAAGGGGATATTTGATAACCATTTTTGCAAAGTGGAAAGGACCAAGTCTTATCTCTCAGGGTAAGTTCCAAGACTTTATCAGTATTCTGGTAGAAAGTATGAGCTTGGCGAGATATCTTTGTTGAGATGTTTCGTTGCATAGGTACAGTGTATGACCTCTGGGAAGTAAAAACTATTCGAATAGCCGTGTCCACGGAATGGACGCTGTCGGGATAAGGTCACACTTTTCGATCTAAGCCAAACTGGATGTTGTAAACAAGACCTGAAAGTAAAAGATTCAGCTTTAAGTAATACCGAAAAGTGGCTCTGCCCGTCTGCCGCTACGTTTGCATCTTGTTCAGAGAGGGACACAGTTGGCTATACATGAATTAGAGTTTTGACGGATGTTAATCCTACCGGATGGATTTACATCTCACTGATCTGAGTTAGTGATGGTGTGGGTCCAATCTTGTGTAGTTATAATTCTTCGGTTGATCCCACTAAGTCTGAGGGTCTCACGACGCGTCTTGGTGGTTACACTTATGAATTTATGATACGTTGCTCCCACAGATTATGTGGTTAACCTCACGATTCCTGTTTCAATGGTTATATACGTAGAACCTGGCTTGCCAGTTACCATATGTTGATCCCGGACTTCCAGTTAAATACTGTCCCAATACCAGACGGCACCTGATTCAGACCCTGTTCTTGGTAATCATTTATCAATATGCACAGTCCCGGAGTAGTGGCACCTCATCAGTACACACTCATGGTGATCTTTACTTACACTGATCCTGGCTTTCTGGTTAAATTATGTTTTTTTCGAAAAGGAGGACAACCCCCGACCTCTGCATCGAGCGATGCGCACAGCTATCTTTATTATTTATTCAACAGTGAAAAAAAAATACATGGATCAACCCAAAGTCACCTTCCGGGCGATCCATGTCGCTACACCTACTAGCTTGATAATGTGCCCTAACCACACACCAACACACACCATCTAATCTGGTGGCCTCACCAAGTAGCCCCGCGGCAAGCCGAGATAACCAGCCGGTCTAGCAGACCCTCAATGCGACGCACCGCATGCGCACACTCCAAAATCCGCCGCTGCCATCTTCCGTCGTCCCAACTTTAGGAGAGATCCACGCATTGACCTTGTCAGGCCCAACTGTCAACGCCACCACGAAGCCAAACATCGCCACCACCCTGTGCGCGTCCATCAATACACGTTCATCGCCAAGACTCCGCTACGCCATGCCACCGAGACCCACCGTCGCTGACGCAGTAGATGCCACACTGCACCACCTCCTGATCCAGATCGCCACCAAAGCAAACCCAACGGTGTCCACCAGCCAACTATCTCCCAAGGTGACGCCTTCAAGATATGAACGATGCAGAAGGCGCCGTCGCCGCCCACTGCAGTTAGGGTTTTTACCCGGGAGACAAATGGCATGATAGAGGTGGAAGCAGATCCGATGAACGTCTCATGGAGAAAAAACGGCACCCTCGGGCGTCGCGAACTCGCGGCCAACCAGTGTCGGCTAGGGATTTCTCTCGATCTGAATCCCCACCTCCAGCCCCAACCGCATCGAGGAACGACAAGTCATGCGACCCAGATCCGTATGAAGGAGCACACATGGTCACAGGTAAGATTGAGGAAGGGTGTTAGACTATATTTACATAGAGCTTCCGTACGTAACTGTATATTGTATTTGTACACATGGTGTACCCCTATATATATATAAAGAGCCACACCCGTATTAGGGTGCAGTTTCCCACAACCCTAAGCTTTACAAGATCCAGGTGCCCATGAGCACCGAGTGCATCAGCAGGTGCCCCGCCTCCACCTTCCTCAGCTGTAGCCCGGGCTTGCCCGACAGCAGCCTCCGGTGGCGGCGAGGAAGGAAAGGGGAGGGTGGGAGGCTAGGCGGTGGCGGCTTGAGATCGCCCCGTCCGTTGACTGCGTAGTTAGCGGACCTCCGTTGAAACTAATTCTACAACAAGTGCCTCCGGTTAAATTATGTGCTGAGTTACATCCCTTATCTTCGGATATGGCTGGCTATACTCGCTGCTTTTTTTTGCGAGATCGCGCCGCTCCTTTACGCTTGCATCCCCAAGCGCCGCCGCAAGCTCAGGACCGTCGCCGATGGACTCCAGGCCGACCAGTGGGCACGGGACATACACGGCATGATCGGCATACACGAGATTGAGCAATACCTACGGCTCTGGCAGGCTATCAGCGCCACAACCCTCTCCGCCGAGCCAGACCGCCTCACCTGGAAGTGGAGCACAAGCGGCGTCTACTCCGCCAAATCAGCCTACCTCGCCACATTCAATGGTTCCATGGGCTGCGATGCATGGAAGCTCACCTGGAAGAATTGGGCACCCCCGCGCGTCCGCTTCTTCCACTGGCTCGCCCGCCTGGACCGATGTTGGACTGCCGACCGCCTCGCCCGCCGCGGCCTGCAGCACCCCGCACGTTGCCTCCTTTGCGACCAGGGCCCCAAGACCATGCACCATCTCACCCTCGCCTGCCCCTTCACCAGGCAAATATGGCATGAGGTTCTGCACTGGCTCAGACTTCCCTGCGCCCCGCCCGACAGAGAGATCTCCCTCAACGACTGGTGGCGCACGGCGCGACATGTCACCCCAATGCCCATGCGCAAGGGCCTCGCCTCCGCGACCCTCCTCGTCCCATGGATGATATGGAAGCACCGCAACGACTGCGTTTTCAACAGAGGCCAGCCCTCGACGACCGACCTGCTCACGAAGATCAAAGACGAGGCCATCCTCTGGGCCAGAGCCGGCGCCCTCGGGCTTCGTGCCATCTTGCCTCAAACCTGGGACGTGCACTGATATGCCCCCAGCCCCTGTAATTCCCTCCTAGGAGGATTGTAACTGAAACTCTCTTTCTTTCCAAAGCAATGAAATGCAAGCTCTTCTTGCGTTTTCTCGAAGAAGAAAAAATAGTCGCTGCTTTTTATGCCTTTCTTGGATTTGGAGTTGTTGTTTTATGGGTGATGTAGTTTGAGATTTGGATTCAGCTGGCATCTTATTCTTGGTTTTGATTGCTTGCGAGTACATTCAATGTACTCATCTAGCTTGTTGATTTTGGCCAGATCCCGAGGATCACCCCTATGGTGTGGAGATGCCGTTGAGTTCACCGACTAGGATGTGTCCCAGGAGTATTTCCCAGTGTGTTATGAGCCCCACCAATGGCTACGATTAAGCTTCCGCTTAGTCTATTACCCTGATAGAGGCCTGCTACGCCTAAATAATGTATAGATGCTGATGCACTAAGTCTGCCTTTTCAGCCACCTCCCTATTATTGTAACATCAGGAATAAAGAGTTGGTTTGGTATTCTTGTGTTCAAGTGAATGTATGTCAGAGGATGAGATCTTTGGGCTGGCATACATCTCGTGTTCTTTCTCAAATTCACTTCCAATTCATTAAGATCAGGCCACCCCTACTATTTGCCACGTATTAGACTTGTTTACAATTGTTTGGAATTTAGGCATTTTTACTTCATTTATAAAAAGATTGGAATATTTTGAAGTTTCAATCACCTGAACAAGAATCAAGAAATAGTATAAATAGCTTGACTACACCACCACAAAGATTTGCGTTAAATTACACTTGCAATTTACCAGCTATTATTAATTTTCTCATCAGAATAATTGGTAACGGCATCTGCAGAAACCAGCTTCAATATAATTTAAGGGCTTTCACCAAAAAAAAAATTGAAGGGTGAATGAATAACCGTATCAGTCACAGGTAGTTTTTTCACTATTTATCAAACATTGGCAAGTAGGAGCCAACAGTACATGCAAGTCAATACATACCTGGATTGTGAAATTCTACTAGCAATTTCCTAAAGGAAGGAACCAAAATTCCTGATGGAAAGAATTCCTAGTGACGCCTTATTTCATCCAAGATGTTTCCCACACTAGGTGATAGTCTTGGAAGGTATTTGTACACCTGCAAAATGTGGAAACTAAACTAAGTATCCCGATCTAATCCAGCGAACAGGTACTCCTAATTATGGTTTGTGAGCCATTGGTACTTGTACATTACAATGTGAATTGTTAGTGACACTTATACAGAGTAGTTTCAGGAAAATGAAGTTGCATTGCATCATCCAAAAGATGTGGCTACTAAATGTTGGAGCTTAACAAAGAATATTAAATTTAATGCAATTTGATGTTAGTGCCGGAGTTGCTGAAATGTGGAATGAAGGAAAGTCTGAAGCATATTGGTTCAAACCCTCGTACAAGTTTTATTATGAAAAGAACTTTCAAAATTATTATGAGTTCTAACAGCAAATATGGTTTTCTTTATATTATTAAATATAGTGTCCTGTCCCTTGTAGCTTGACTTTAAGGTAGAGAGTAGACCTACCCAAAACTTTATAAATACGTCCAGGGCAACTGGAACCAGACAAACGAAAAAGGTGACTGCAGCTTGATCTGTTTCCAGTCCATAGTGGTCAAGAATAATTTCCACCAATGAATGCCAACCTGCCTCCGAATGGTACCTGTGATATTGCAGCTAGATGCTGTTCATATAGTCGACAAGATCACAGGCGGTAATTAAACAAGGACAGATGGTAAAACAAAATAATAGTAGCCTTCGTTTACATGCACATGATAAAAATAACAGAACATAAGCAGACTTACAGAACTACATGTTAGCTGTAAAATGTGAAAATATGTCACATGAAGCATAAATACAAACTCGTACAGGTAGGGTTCCTGTTTTTCTCACAGCAGTTCAGATAACTCTGTGTTAATCAGCTTCTAAGGCACAAAATAACCTAGTTCTGCAGTTACATGAAACTAAAAAGGTATGTAAAATTCAATATTTCCTAACCAGATTGTAAAGAAGATTAAATATCCTAACTCGTTGGTTTATTAAGACTCTGACACATAAAATAAGCTATAAACGTCTCACAGAAGGCAGGAAAGAACGAAGAAAATCTTATGCGCACTTCGGTCACTTCTATTTTTTTTAAATGAGCAAATTACTTCATCACCGAGAGAAATAACAAGAACACTAAAGCTAAAGACAACATGATGTTTACTCAGTTCTATTTCTAGGATCACTTGTAACTATAAATGCATTGTTCTAAATGGAAAATTCAGAGAACTAGAGAGATAAATATATCATGACACTAAAAGACAAATAGACACATTTCAGAAATGAATTGATATAACTTACCCTAGAAGGATATCTGACACTAAAATGATAAGAAAAGCCTTCCCACTGTCCGAGATATTGTTTAGCAACTTATATCCTGTGAACTTTATCATTGCAACCTGGAAGCATAGGCGACAGTAAGAGCAAGATGCATGACAATTGATAACAAGATAACTTGCCTATTATTAGGGGGGGGGGGGATAAGCCATTATCACTCACAGAAAATGTGGACACTGTTGAATCTATGCTCCAGCCAACTCATCCAAAAGTCCGAACTGATGGAAGGAGATGGACAATATATTTCAACACCCCCCTCACGTCTAGGCTTATTTAGTCCTTAGACGTGGGTTTTATGTAGGCCGCAGAATATTTGTTTTTAATACTGCATTGGCATGGTCTTGAACTCAAGACCTCTTGGCTCTGATACCATGTAAAACATGATGGAAGCGTCTTGTTGAAATATATTGCCCGTCTCCCTCCATCAGCGGACTTTTGGATGAGTTGGCTGGAGCATGAATTCAACATGGTATACAGAGCAGGCCCTTCCATCACATCTAGCTAGCCTCCTTCGATCTCCCTCCACCCACCTTCCGCCATGTCAACCTCTGCCACCCCCATCACCTTCGGCCTCAACTACAACACCTCCGAGCCACTCTCCCGGACGAACTATGTTTTCTGGCGAGCTCAAGCGGGATCCCAGATAATGGGTGCTAGCTTGTATGGCTATATAGATCAAACCCTAGAGGAGCCTCCCAAAACCATCACCACAAAAGATAAAGAGGGCAAGGACCAGGTGATCCCGAACCCTGCCTATGCCCCATGGTTCGTCCAGGATCAGCAAATCATCGCGTACCTCCTTCGCAATCTCTCCAAAGAGGTGCTCGTTCAGGTCGCGTCGATGGAAACCTCGCATGCCATCTAGACGGCGTTGAGCACCAAGTTCTCAGTTGTCTCCCTCTCGCGCGTCAACAACATCCGTGCCTCCCTCACCAACGCACAGAAGGGCAACCAGTCGGCATCAGCATACTTTGGCGCCATGCGTGCTCCCTCCGACGAACTCGCGGCGGCGGGCAAGCCGATCTGGGAGGACGAGCTCGTTTCCTTCATCGTGGCAGGGCTTGATATGGAGTATCAACCCATCATCTCTGCCTTGGACATCCGCACCGAGCCGATCACCGTCGAGATCTTGTTCTCCATGGTGGCCAACTTCGATCAGAGAGTCGAGATGTTCCACGGGACAGGTGTTGCCGGCTTCAAATCTTCAGGAAATGCGGCTTCCCGCAGCGGCCGCCAAGGAACTCCCAAGGGCTTTCACGGCCAGCAAAAGGGAGGCGGTGGCGGCGGATCACGATCTGGTGGCGGCCACGGTGGTGGCGGCTACAACAACCCTACTGGTGGCTAGTCTGGTGGCGGCGGCCCCAATGTTGGTCACGGTGGCGGCTATCTCCACAACAGTGGTGGTGGTCATCACAATGGGGGTGGCGGCGGCTACCATCCCTAGGGTAACTCCGGCGGCGGCTACAACCTTAGGTGCCCCTCCTACAACAACACCAGGGGGTGCAATAACTTTCAGGGGTACGAAGGCTATGAAGGCAGGTGCCAAATTTGTAAAATAACTAACCATCTTGCCAAAGATTGTGATTGGCGTTATGCCGATGACAATTCCCAAAAGAAAAAAACCGCAGCTACAGTTGATGCTTCTTATGGTGTCGATACCAATTGGTATTTAGACACGGGCGCTACAAATCATATCACCGGTGAACTCGAGAAGGTGACTATGCATGAAAAATACCGTGGCCATGATCAGATCTACACCGCAGCCAATGGTGCAGGTATGGAGATTAGTCATATTGGTCAATTAATTATCAAAACCCCACATAAAAGTCTAGTTCTTAACGGAATATTGCATGTTCCTAATGCTTCAAAAACACTTCTTTTCGTTCATCATATTGCCCTTGATAACAATGTCTTTCTTGAGTTTCACCCTTTTTTCTTTTGATCAAGGATCAGGTCACGAAGAAAGTTCTCCATAGGGGCACATGTGTGCAAGGGCTCTATGCATTGCTTCCTCAGTATTGTCAACTCAGTAAACAAGTCTATGGTGCCATCAAGCTTTCTGCTGAAAGGTGGCACAGCCGTTTAGGCCATCCCTCGTTTGCTACCGTTCATCAAATTCTTAGCAAAAATAAACTCCCGGTTGTTGGTGAGAGAAATTCAGAAACTGTTTGTGATTCATGCCAAAGAGCAAAAATTCATCAATTGGCATATCCTATTTCTACTAGTGTGTCTACCAAACAATTGCAACTTATTTTTTCTAATGTTTGGGGTCTAGCGCCCACTTCCCCTGTGTTGTCCTCGGCCACAGAGGATCCGGCAGGTGTGCGTGATGTTTCTTCGGGATCCGCAGCTTCGTCCGAGGAAGCTACTGCCGCTGGTTCTTCCGTAGTAGGGCTCGGATCTTCTGCGCAGCCATGCGCTGCTACACCACCATACACACGTCTTCGAGCAGGTGTTATTCAGCCTACAAATTAGAAAATTAAATATGGTTTGGCTGCTTCCACGGGAGAACCCCGTACATATCAGGAGGCCCTCGCTGGTCCAAATTGGAAGCAAGCTATGGAGGATGAGTATTAGGTTCTTCATAGAAATAACACGTGGCATTTAGTTCCCTCACGGCAAGGTAAAAATGTGATTGATTGCAAGTGGGTTTTCAGGATAAAAAGAAGGTATGATGGTACGATAAGTCAATATAAAGCCAGGCTTGAGGCTAAAGGTTTCAAACAGAGATATGGCATAGATTATGAAGACACTTTCAGTCATGTTGTTAAGGCTGCTACTATTCGTCTTGTTCTATCTATTGTTGTGTCTAGAGGATGGAGTCTCAGACAGCTAGATGTACAGAATGCGTTCCTTCATGGTGTTCTGGAAGAGGAAGTATATATGAAGCAACCTCCTGGGTTTGTAGATAAAAACAAACTGTCTCACATACGCAGGCTTGACAGATCTTTTTATGGACTGAAACAAGCTCCCAGAGCATGCTATTCTCGCCTAAGTGCAAAGTTGCAACAACTTGGCTTCACTCCTTCAAAATCTGATACATCTTTGTTCATTTACAATAAGTCAAATACTTCAATTTTTGTACCTATCTATGTTGATGATATCATTGTCACAAGCTCGTCAAATGAAGCAGTTAGAGCTCTCTTATCAGATTTGAACTCAGAATTTGCTCTCAAGGATCTAGATGACTTGCATTTCTTTCTTGGTATTGAGGTTAAGAGAACTAGAGAAGGTGGTCTTCATCTCTCTCAGGAAAAATATGCCACTGACCTTTTGAGCAGACTTGGCTTACAGGGTTGTAAACCCTCTCCAACACCCTTGTCCAGTTCAGAGAAGCTCTCACTTGCTGAAGGAGAACTCTTGACTAAGTACAGAAGTTTGGTAGGTGCACTTCAGTACTTGACTCTCACCAGGCCTGATATTTCCTTTGCAGTAAATAAAGCTTGTCAATACCTTCATGCACCAACCACTGCTCATTGGACTGTCGCAAAACGCATATTGAGATATGTTAGACACACATTGAGTGTTGGGTTAACTTTCAGCAAGTCAACATCTACACTTGTTAGTGCTTTTTCTGATTCTGACTGGGCAGGTTGCTTAGATGACAGAAGGTCAACTGGTGGTTTTGCAGTTTTCTTTGGTCCTAACTTGATCTCCTAGTGTGCAAAGAAACATGCCACAGTTTCTAGATCCAGTACTGAGGCAGAATACAAGGCACTGGCGAATGCAACAGCAGAAATTATCTGGGTAAAGTCCATGCTCAAGGAACTTGGAATATATCACACTCAAACACCATGTCTTTGGTGTGACAACCTTGGTGCTACATATTTGTCAGCTAATCCTGTCTTTCATGCTCGTACCAAGCATATTGAGATTGATTATCATTTTGTGAGGGAACAAGTTGCAAATAAAGAATTGGATATTCGGTTTGTTCACTCCAAGGACCAAATTGCGGATGGCTTCACAAAGGCACTAGCTACAGGACCCTTTGAAGAGTTTAAACGTAATCTAAACTTACGAAGTTCAGATTAAGGGAGGGTGTTAATCATGAGATATTGTAGAGATGTAGCAGGCGCCAAGGACTTGTCTTGCGCCATAGAGATAGTCTTTTCTGTTTTAACTTCTTATCTCTATTTCTCTCTGTAAGATCTCTGTACGGTTGTTTGCCAACCGAACCCTCCTATATCTTTCGAGAGGCTCTCTCTCGCTCGATCAATATAACACAACATGGGCTCCCTGTTGGGGGTTCAGACGCTTCCATCACGTTTTACAGACACCCGCACACTTTTACTGATGATAGTAAAATAAAAGGTATCATTGAAATTGAGGTGATGTTAATACAACACTATCTTAAAACAAAACATTATCAAGTATGAACAGATCAGGGAAAACTTAGATCAGTTGACCTCTTCAAATATTTGACACAACATTAGTCTTAACCGCCAACGTTAATTAGTTATTCGCTAGGCCTAACAGCGCAGCAATTTTGATGACTTCTGATTTACTTTACAGAGAAAAAAACACAGATCCACGTGGTACACGCCATCAAGAGGAATGCTATACGAACTTAATTGCACACTTTTACAATTGAATATAATCAAAAAAATAAGAAGCTGCTTATATGATGTATGTACTTACTTTACTCTGGTTAAAGTACATAAGAAGGAATAGGGCAACCCCATAAACCATATCAGACCAGATATTTGCAAATGCTTGTCGGTTTTCTAATCTCCATTCATCCCTCAGCTCTACCCTGTTAAAGTAACAGAGCAGACCCGTTACAGTTAACCAGATAAATTTATCGGGCCGCGAAACGATGTTCCTGACTATCATTTTCACAGAGGAGAAGATGAATGTTCATGTCAAAATTGCAAGGGCGCTAATATAAGCAACAACTTGGCAAGAAAGAATAATAGCCTCACGCTTTTTCCCGCAACTCTGACCAGAACTCCTCATCAGAAAGTGGAGGAGATTTACCGATCTCTACTTCAAAACGGAATCTTGCTTTCTCAATATTTAGGTCCTTTATCATCTGAATCTTCTGGCTGCGTCTTACATCAAGCATTTCAGCGGCGAGTGGTACCTTCTCGACATACCTGTTATTGTACAATGACCAACGTAATCGATTCTTTCAACAAAAAAGAAAACAGAGGAAAGGGAAGATATGGAACGCCATAGCAGTAAGATGAATTACCTGTCTAGAAATGGCATCATAACATAGTCATGTACTAGAAGATCCAACACCCATGGAACAACGATCAACAATGCTAGGAATTTGGCCTGCAGAGTACAATTTTCTTGTTAGATCCAGTTCCCCAACATCTGTATGACTACATCGAAAAGGATCTAGAGCAATGTTGCACGGTAATAAGGTTTAAGTTATTGTTATAGTACTAGGTACTACCTCCGTCCTGGTTTATTGGTCCCCATAGTATTTTGTGCCAAACTTTGACCATAGATTTAATTAAGTAAATAATAATGCATGTTAGCAAAAATTATATCCCTGGATTCGTATTTGAACATAGTTTTGAGAGATATTATTTTTGGTTACATGCATTAACATTTTTTAATTAAATCTAAGGTCAAAGTTTTGCACAAAATACTAAAGGGACTAATAAACCAGGACAGAGGTAGTATAATAGTAGACCGCATTGGAAAGCGGTGCATGATTGGTAGTAAAGATGATGAGAAAATTATATCTTATAACTAGTGCTAGAAGAGTACCGATTTCGTCGAAGCGTATAGAAAAACCCGGTCCTCAAACAACATGTCGTTGTAATCTTCATCAATAGAGTCCCTAAAAGCTTCAGCGATGCCCTTGTCCCTCACTATCTCCGTCGGATCATCAGTTATCTGGTCCGACAAGCTCCCACCCCCGCCCCAGTCACCATCGCCGGATGTGCTGCCCCAACCTATCCAATCCTCCCATGACCGCCCTTCTGCATTTTCGGCATCCTGCTGGGCTTCCCGCAGGTCGACAATCGCCTCGGCCTTGCTCTTCCATGTCTGAAACTTGTCATCCTCCGACAGGTCTTCGTTGCTAACAACCTGCTGGAGCAATTCATCATCCTCCCTCCAGCCGGCGAGGCTCTCTTCCTCATCGTTCCAATCAGAGAACCACGCCTTCCACCATGGCTGCTGCCTCTTGGAACGCCTCCTCTTCTTGGCAAAACCCACCAGGCGCCTCCCCACCCTCCTCCTCTGGGGACCGACATCGAACATCTTGCATGCGCAAACCCTCCGGTGCCCGATCCTCTCCTCTACGGCGAACCAGAACGCAACGCCGCTAGAGCTGACCACGTAGCAACTCATTAAAGGTCATGCAACGGAGACCACATCTTCCGGGCTACAGAACGGGGGCGGACGCACCTCTGGCAACCATGTGCTCACAGCCTCAGAGAATTCCCTTCTTGCCACCCGTTGTCATTGCAAGGTAGCAGTATCCACATCAAGAAACCAAGAATTTTCGAACTCCCGGAAGGCCGGAATACAGTCAACCCTCTTCTTTGCAGAATCTGCGATTCGCAACAACCAGGAGCCAGAGAATCGTATAGCCCCAGACCGCGCTGCGGTGACCAGGGAGGATGATGCTCTTGCTGGGAGAATTAATTTGGACACGCGCTCCAGAGTGGCGTCCACATATATCTTTGGGTTGGGATGGATAAGGGAGGAACACGACTCAAGGGTAACGGTGGCGCCGCGAAGCAACGCCAATATGCTCCTTCTCGTCGTTTTTTTTTCTAGCGCAGTACCTGGGCATGGGCAGCCGGGCCAGGGTCGGGCTTTGATTTGCTGCTTGGTGTCATATTTGGATCGGGCTCGGGCTTCAATTTTCAGCCCGAAATTAGCCTAGCCCAGCCCGACCAGCATTAGTTTGCAGCAAATCTGGAGCACCTGAGCGCAATCTTGTCTCAAAAAAAAAAAAAAAACCTGAGCGCAATCCCGTGTCGAGCCGCCATATAAATTGACTTTCCTTGTAACCCTAGCGCACTTACTTTTTCGCGTGATATCTTTTCCCTACACTAGGGTTATCGTTCCTCTCGTCGTCGCGGGCGATCGTTGAGACCCGTCTTCCTTCTCCTCCGTTGGTTTGAGTGTCCGTTCCTGGGCCGATCACGGGGCAGTCCCGGACTGCTTCCCCCGTCTTGGTTCTGTCTCCTCACCCGGGGGGGTTAGGGTTCTTTATCTCCGCTGGTCGCTAGACCGGGGAGATCGATATATTTTTCGTTCGACAAGCTTATGGCGAACCAGGGAGCATCATCGACTCCAGGATCAAAGGGGAAGGGAAAGCTGGAGGATCTAATGAAGGAGCTAGCCCTCAAGGAAGACGACTTCGATGACGTTGTTTTCGAGGAAGATGATGCCCCGGCAGAGGAGGACCTCCGCTGGATGATCTTGGCCAGAGTCCACATGGACAAAGGGTTTAGCACCTATTGGTTCTTTCGCAATATGAGGTCGGCCTGGGATCTTGCTAGGCCGGTCAAAATCAAAACCCCTGGAGGAGAGCCTCTTCTAGATGCAATTCAATTGCATGGGCGATTGGGAGAGAGTTACCCAAGGGGGTCCCTGGCACTTCAGAGGCAATCCGGTGATTATCGCCCCATACGATGGATACACTAAGTCATCGGAGATAGAGCTATACAAATTTGAGATATGGGTTCGCATCATCGACCTTCCGATTGGTTTTCATGGGAAAGTGAAGGCGCTGGCTGCTAAGATTGGCGAGTTTGTGGACTCGAGTCATCTTCTTTTGATTTCTAAGGTAACTTTTATAGGGTTAGGGTTCGAATTGACGTGAGAAATCCTCTCAAAAAGGCAATCTTGCTGATTCGTGGAGGAGAGAGGGAGATCTTTGCGATCAAGTATGAATGTCTACCCGATTGGTGCCAGGTCTGCGGTATGATGAGACATGAGTTCAAGGAACACGGGGACGGAGTTCACCCCCCCCCCAATGCTGACCTTCAAAAACTTGCGAGCACCTGCGACTACTGCATGGGGCACTGCTACTTTTTGAGCTTGCGTTGGTTTTTTTCTTTGAAGAGGAAAGGATGATGCAGCAAAGTAGAGATAAGTATTTCCTTCACTTAAGAACCAAGGTATCAATCTAGTAGGAGAAGAACGCGCAAATCACCAATACCTGCACAAACAATCAAACACTTGCACCCAATGCGATAAAGGGGTTGTCAATCCCTTCACGGTCACTTGCAAAAGTGAGATCTGATAGAGATAGATAAATAAAACTAAACAAAAGATAAAATATTTTTGGGTTTTTGTTTTATAGATCTTAAGATAAAAGATTGCAAAACAATAGATCAGAAACTAATATGATGGAAAATAGACCCGGGGCCATAGGTTTCACTATAGGCTTCTCTCTTGAAGGCAAATAATATGGTGGGTGCACAAATTACTGTCGAGCAATTAATAGAAAAGCGCAAAGTTATGACGATATCCAAGACAATGGTTATGAAATATAGGCATCATGTTTGTGTCTAGTAGACCGACTCCTGCCTACATTCTACAATTACTACACACATCGATCGCTATCCAGCATGCATCTAGAGTATTAAGTTCATAAAGAACGGAGTAACGCCTTAAGTAAAATGACATGATGTAGAGGAATAAACTCATGCAATATGATGTAAACCCCATCTTTTTATTCTCGATGGCAACAATTTAATATGTGTCTCGCTACCCCTACTTTGTCACGGGGTTAAATCACGCAAGATTGAACACAAAGCTAAGCACCTCTCCCATTGCAAGAAAAAACAATCTAGTTGGCCAAACAAAACCGATAATTCGAAGAGAAATACAAAGAAATCAAATCATGCATATAAGAATTCAGATAAGATTCAAATAATATTCATAGATAAGCTGATCATAAATCCATAATTCATCGGATCTCGACAAACACACCCCATAAAAGATTACATCAGATAGATCTCCAAGAACATCGAGGAGAACATGGTATTGAGAATCAAAGAGAAAGAAGAAGCCATCTAGCTACTAGCTATGGACCCGTAGGTCTGAGGTAAACTACTCACGCTTCATCGGAAGGGCAATAGAGTTGATGTAGATGCCCTCCGTGATCGAATCCCCCTTCGGCAGGATGCCGGAAAAGGCCCCAAGATGGGATCTCATGGGAACAGAAGGTTGCGGCTTTGGGAAAGTGTTTTCGTGGATGCTTCTGGTGGTTTGGGAATATATGTGAATATATATATGAGGCAGAACTAGGTCAGGGAGGTCACGTGGGGCCCACAAGCACTAGTATAACGAGTTGTTATACAAACGGTTTTTAACCCCTTTCCGCAACGGTATTTGGAACCGTTGCCTAGCGAGTGACTGCGATAGGGGGGTCCTTCCCACACGACCCAGAAACCGTTGGAGATATGCCCTCCTGGTACACACGCTCGGCAAAATGAGGTCGTGTGCGACCGACGAGCGATCAAATATGGTTATATGTACAGTAGTGCTAAAAAATCAATTATACAGGCGAAATCATTTTCGGTCGTAAGTTCATCCCACGCAGTCAGTCCCCGCTAAACGTTTCCGTTCATTATATACATCCCACACAGTCGCTTCAAGGAAAACATTTCTATTCGCAGGTACATCACACACAATTTTGCCCATTAAATCATTTGTGATAGCATTTTCATTACACACGGTATTAACAATTTTATCATTTCCATTATTGAATGCATCACACACGGTGCATAGAAGAAACTCTGTGGCAAAGGTTGTCCATCACATACAGTTTTTATGTGGTAAACGTTTGCGTCAGGTGGCCTAATGCAAACATATTTCAAGAGGATGTCGTGTGTGATTGTTCATTAATCCAACACGGTTTATTTCTAAAAACTGTGTGCGTTGCCTGAGGTCATCGTCCATGGTGTTTTGTCAATCACGGTTTGCAATAGAAAAACCCAATTAGCAGGCTAATTGTCCTAATATTAATAATCCATTTATTAATTTAATTGACATTTCATATTAAGCACACAATATATTTCATTTTCATATTAAGGAAGCATGATTTCATAACTGAAATACATCAGAGTACAACATCATATAGCTTCAGCACTCAGCTACCCCATTACACAACTGCACCAACACCAAGTTTCACATACAACATTTATAACCTTTCGAAATTAGCATCATAGACGGTACATAGACAGATGTATCTCATCTAGAAAACTACTAAAGCGGAAGGCAAATATTGAGCCTTCATTGATGTTGAAGGTCTTTGCAACTTTAGGCCAATGCATGTGGATGATTGACCATCCATCCTTTGTCCTCTTCAGGAACACTTCAATATTGAACCGTGGGCGTCGTATGAATACCTTCCTCGCCTCCTGACCATACAGGTGGTTTGAGAGGTAGTCATTAGTGAACTGCTCTGGAAAGGCCTAAAAACAAGGATGTGCATAAATATCTTCTCTATATTGGAAATGGGGCAAAAGAATAAAAAAGGCAAGGTATAATAGTTAGTACCATCCTGTAGTGAACTAATATCTTCTTCATTATGTAGACAAAGATCTTGTTATTTTTTGTCGCTAATTTCTTTATCCTAACAATCTTTCTGAGTTTCTTGACTTGACTGATATTCATGGACAACTCATTTCCCCGTATGCAAAAAGGGTCGAATAGTGGGTCAAAACCTCTCACAGCAGGACCTTACATGTGCAATACCAAATTGTTAAAAATCTAAATATTAGAATGGTTCCTGCAATTGCATAATAATTTGCTATTAGACAAAGGACCATGCATGTGCAAACCTCGATTGTAAACCTCAGTGCTTCACATTGTTTCCTTGCAACACATATAAGGTAGTTAGTGATCAGGTTAAGTGAGAGTTTGCATGCTATTAGTAAAATATGTTGATGAAAAATAAGCACATTGCAGATTCATCAGATTAATTCAAGCCATAGGGAAAACCCATTTTATCCAAACCAAGCATGATTAAGAACTAGGAAGTATAGCAATTGTATATGTTTCTCATGTATTAAGTGCAGCCAAATTTGATTTATTCCTCACATGCATAACAATACAAAATTCTACCCACGACAGTTGGACATCGCATTGCAGAATTGAACCAAGCAGTTAACTAAACACCACAACAAATGAACCAAACATTAACTGAGCACCACATTGCACAATATAACATACTCCTAATAGAAGATCAGACAGTTAACCAAACCAAGCGTGCTTAATAACTTTGGAAATATAGCAATTATATTTGTTTCTCATGTATTTAGTACAGCCAAATTCGATTTATTTCTCACATGGTATACAATAACAGAATGCACCCACAACTATTGAACATCGCATTGCAGAATTGAACCAAACAGTTAACTAAACACCACAATAAATGAACCAAACATTAACTGAGCACCACATTGCACAATGTATGACATACTAGAAGATCAGACAGTTAACCAAACCAAGCATCCTTGACAACTTCGAAATATAGCAATTATATTTGTTTCTCATGTATTTTGTAAACAAAATTTTGATTTATTTCTCACATGGAAGACAATACAAAATTGCACCCTGAAGAATTGAACATCACATTTGCAGAACTGAACCAAATAGTTAACTGAACACGATAAATAATTAACCAAACAGTTAATAAGTGAGCACCACACTGCATGACATATAGAACATATACACTAGAGCAACATGTTGCATGGTAAAAGTTGATAGCACAATTCACTAGAATTTGTTAAGGAAAGGCAGTAGCTAGCAAACTGAACATGTGTCCTTATAGTGAGCTAATAAGACAAGCTACTTGATACGTCTCCAACGTATCTATAATTTTTTATTGTTCCATGCTATTATATTATCTGTTTTGGATGTTTAATGCGATTTAAGATGCTCTTTTATATTATTTTTGGGACTAACCTATTAACCGGAAGCCCAGCGCGAGTTTCTGTTTTTTTGGCCTATTTTAGAGTTTTGCAGAAAATGAATACCAAATGGAGTCCAAACAGAATGAAACCTTCGTGATGATCTTTCTTGGACCGAAAGCAAACTAGAAGACTTGGAGTTGAAGTCAGAGATGCAACGAGGCATCCACAAGGCAGGAGGGCACGCCCCCACCCTCGTGGGCCCCTCGTAGCTCCACCGACCTACTTGTTTCACCTATATATACTCTTATACCCTAAAAACATCAAGGGAGCCACGAAACCACTTTCCCACCGCCGCAACCTTTCGTACCTGTGAGATCCCATCTTGGGGCCTTTTCCGGCGATCTGCCGGATGGGGATTCGATCACGGAGGACTTCTAAATCAACACCATTGCCTCTCCGATGAAGCGTGAGTAGTTTACCACAGACCTTCGTGTCCATAGTTATTAGCTAGATGGCTTCTTCTCTCTCTTTGATTCTCAATACAAAGTTCTCCTCAATGTTCTTGGAGATCTATTTGATGTAATATTCTTTTGCGGTGTGTTTGCCGAGATCCGATGAATTGTGATTTATGAACAAGATTATCTATGAATATTATTTGATTCTTGTCTGAATTCTTATATGCATGATTTGATATCTTTGCAAGTCTCTTCGAATTATCAGTTTAGTTTGGCCTACTAGATTGATCTTTCTTGCCATGGGAGAAGTGCTTAGCTTTGGGTTCAATCTTGCGGTGTCCTTTTCCAGTGACAATAGGGGCAGCAAGGCACGTATTGTATTGTTGCCATCGAGGATAAAAAGATGGAGTTTATATCATATTGCTTGAGTTCATCCCTCTACATCATGTCATCTTACTTAATGCATTACTCCGTTCTTATGAACTTAATACTCTAGATGCATGCTGGATAGCAGTCGATGTGTGGAGTAATAGTAGTAGATGCAGGCAGGAGTCGGTCTACTTGACACGGACATGATGCCTATGTTCATGATCATTGCCTTATATGTCATCATAATTATGCGCTTTTCTATCAATTGCCCGGTAGTAATTTGTTCACCCACCGTAATACATGCTATCTCGAGAGAAGCCACTAGTGAAACCTATGGCCCCCGTGTCTCTTTTCCATTATATTTGCATCTGATTTTCCATATTACCGAATCTTGTTTACTATTTTGCAATCTTTACTTTCCAATCTATACATCAAAAATACCAAAAAAAATTACTTTATTATCTCTATTAGATCTCACTTTTGCGAGTGACCGTGAAGGGATTGACAACCCCTTTATCGCGTTGGTTGCAAGTTCTTGATTGTTTGTGCAGGTATTCGGTGACTTGTGTGTCGTCTCCTACTGGATTGATACCTTGGTTCTCAAAACTAAGGGAAATACTTATGCTACTTTGCTGCATCACCCTTTCCTTTTCAAGAGAAAACCAATGCAAGCTAAAGAGGTAGCAAGAAGGATTTCTGGCACCGTTGCCGGGGAGATCTACGTCAAGTCAAGCCATACCAAGTACCCATCATAAACTCTTCTGCCTTGCATTACATTATTTGCCATTCGCCTCTCGTTTTCCTCTCCCCCAATTCTAAAACGATTTTCGAAAACCTTTGCCTTTTCTTCGCCCCTCTTCCGTTCGTCTCTTCTCGCTTGATTCTTGTGTGCTCGTTTGTTAGTGCGGTTTGTTACCATCATGTCTGAAACTGGGGAGGTTATCGTTGAAAATCTTGAAGAAGCTCTTGAGTATTGTTCTTCGAATCGTGAAACTGAAACTCCACCTAATTATAAAACAAAAATCTTTCACGTGGGGGATGGTAATATTATTGGAAAAAGTATTATCCAAGAATTCTTTGATTGCATAGGATCCATGCCTATTAATAAGAAGTCTATTATTCTTGAGACCAACTGTTATGCTGATGCCATTTTTATGCTTGTTGAGAAATTAGAAAGAAAATTTGTGCACATCCATCCCGCTTTGCAAAATGTGTTTTATGAACTTCCCAATATCAACCACCCTATAGCTAAAAAGATTGCCACTATTGTCCTTATGCGCAAATTCGATTTTATAATACAAGAAGCTAGGGATATTTTAGATTTCTATAAAAAAGATGTTGAACACCCTCCGATTATAGATATTTTGTACGATAAAGAAACCATGTGTAGTTTGGAAGCTAGAGATTATCAATCTTATAGTGAAAATCTTAAGAAGAGAGTTCCCCATTCTGAAATATCTCAATCTTTGGACCTTGAAGCTTTTGAGGAGTTTGACTGGATTGCCATAGGAATTCATGTAGGGTTTAATAGGGATTGGTTGAATAAAATGATGAAGGAACCCATTAGGAATGAACTACGTATTTTATATGATGATATATATGGTGATGATCCCAACTATGGGTTTATGAATGTTAAAATTACAAACCAAAGCCCTTTCCATGATTTAAGTTCTTCTTCTAGAAGGGAAATAAGGTAAAGAATAGATTTGTTATGATGAGTTTTGGAGGATTTGATGAGGAAAGAATTGCATACCGAAGATGGTAATACCTAGATCTATTCGTGTTTTTATGCCTAGCTAGGGGCATTAAACGATAGCGCTTGTTGGGAGGCAACCCAATTTTATTTTGTTCTTTACTCTTTTCTCCTGTTTAATAATAAATAATTCATCTAGCTTCTGGTTAGATGTGGTGTTATGCTTTAATTAGTGTTTGTGCCAAGTAGAACCTTTGGAAAGACTTGGGTGAAGTAATAGAAACTTTTGCGCTCACGAGAATAGCTGTCATTGTTTTACAGAAGAGTGCTTTTAGGTTGATTCTTTTTGCAGATGATTAATAGACAAATTTCTCATGTCCACCAATTTATTTCAGAATTTTTGGAGTTACAGAAGTATTCGAAAGTTACATATTTCTATAGACTGTTCTGTTTTCGTGTGTTATTTGCTTATTTTGATGAATCTATGAGTAGTATCGGGGGTGTATAAACCATAGAGAAGTTGGAATACAGTAGGTTTAACACCAATGCAAATAAATAATGAGTTCGTTACAGTACCTTAAAGTGGTGGTTTATTTTCTTATACTAACGGAGCTCATGAGATTTTCTGTTGAAGTTTTGTGTTGTGAAGTTTTCAAGTTTTGGGTAAAGATTTGATGGATTTTGGAATAAGGAGTGGCAAGAGCCTAAGCTTGGGGATTCCCAAGGCACCCAAAGGTAAAATTCAAGGACAACCAAAAGCCTAAGCTTGGGGATGCCCCGAAAGGCATTCCCTCTTTCGTCTTCGTCTATCGGTAACTTTACTTAAGGCTATATTTTTATTCATCACATGATATGTGTTTTGCTTGGAGCGTCTTGTATGATTTGAATCTTTGCTTTTAGTTTACCACAATCATCCTTTCTGTACACATTGTTTGGGAGAGACACGCATAAATCAGAATTTATTAGAATACTCTATGTGCTTCACTTATATCTTTTGAGCTAGATAATATTTTTTGACCAAAATACAATAGGGTAAAACCCTACTGTGTGTCATTTTCATTATAAAAAAAGGAAAAAGAGTGCATAGTACAATGGTTGTTGGGAGAGCAACCAGAGTGATAAGGTTACAAAGAAAGCAGAAATTAAAGCTACAAAATTATTCAAATGTTGTCAATCCAGGATGACATGCCATCCTTAAGGCTAGGATTGGCTCTCATCATGGTGAGCTTGAAGGTGCTGATGAAGTTAAACTTGCATGATGCAATGGAGCATGGTATATTCTCAAATATCAGTCCACTTCCCTGATTCCATATGCTCCAGCATCCTATAGTCACAATCTCCATGAAGAATGGAAAGTTGTATCTTAGCTTGCCATCAGAAATCATTTCATGAATGTGTAGATCAGTATTCCATTTAATGCCTATATTCCACCAAAAGTTTTGACTAAAAGTGCATGAGAAAAGAAGATGGGTTTTGTCCTCCATGTCTTCATCATAACATAGTACACAAGAAGTGGAGTCCAAATGAAATGATTTTCGGGTAAGCAACTCACATGTGTTAATTCTGTCATTAAGCATTAGCCAGCAGAAAAATTTATGTCTGGGGAGGCAGCAGGTTTTCCAGATCCATTTGATGGGGTCAGCAGTGTCATGATGTCCCATAAGGAAGTTGTAAATCTTCTTGGTCATATGAATATTGTTGCCCCATTGGAAAATCCACTTATCATTTCCATTGTGATCCCTAATATTGCTAAGTTGATCTGACAAGCTATGAAGCTATTGGTGTGCAATAATTGACAAGGTAAGCTGGAATAATTCATATATGTTTTCCATATTTTTGGTTACCATAATGGAAATATGCTCCTGGAGTGTAAATGAGTATAATTCAGGGAATTTAATTTTCATGACATTGCCATCCCAATTATCATTCCAAAGCATAGCAGTATTGCCAGACTTAACTTGACAGGTGGTCATAGATTTAAACAGGTCCAAAAGTTTCAGGCAGTCCTTCCACCAGAAGGATCCTTTCATGTTACCAGGGACTGGTACTGCATTAGGATCATAGTAGGCATTCCAGATCAGGTTAACCCAGGGAATATCAACCCTATTGAAGAACTTATGCAGGTGCTTAATGAGAAGAGCATGATTCTGGATTCTGAGATTGAGCACTCCCAATCCTCCTTGGTATTTTGGTTTACATATCATTTCCCAGCTAGCAAGGCACTTTCCTTTTTTGTTGATGTCATCGCCATACCATAGGAAATTTCAGCTAGATTTATCCACATGGTCCAGAATGGTGTAGTGCACTTTAAGGGAGAACATAGAAAATATGGGCATGGATGCAACAACTGAGTTAACATATGTAAGCCTACCAGAGTGGTTCATAAATCTGGCAACTCCAGACAGCCTTTTGTCAATTTTTGAGATAACAGGTATAAGATCATGAACAGATGGTTTGGTGGTGCCAAGGGGAAGTCCAAGGTATGTGAATGGTAAGCTTTCAACCTTACATCCAAAAGAGTCAGCCAATTCAGATACATTTTGCTGGTCAATATTAATGGGGATCATGGAGGATTTGCTGAAATTCACAAAAAGACCAGTTGAGAGGCTGAAGAGGTTTAACAGATATTTGAGGTGTATAATTTGGTCAGCATCAGCAGGCATTATCATAAGAGTGTCATCGGCATACTGAATTATTGGGTAATCTTGTCCATATGCATGATTAATAGGAAGGGTTAATTCCCCATTAGCCCAAGCAGCATTAATTACTAGTTGTAATAGGTCACCTGCTAAAACAAATAGAAGAGGAGAGTATGGGTCTCCTTGTCTGACACCTCTTTTGCACATAATTTTTTTCCCTGCAACTCCATTGAGAAGTACAGCAGTTGAAGCAGATTTAAGGATATTGGACACCCAATTGATCCACCTTGGTCCAAAGCCTTTGGCATTAAGCATAGCAATAATGACATTATATTCAATCTTATCAAATTCCTTTTCAAAATCAAGTTTGAGGATGATAATGGGCCTTTTAGATTGATGACAGAGATGAAGGTATTCAAATGCATATCCCAAACAGTCTTGAATATTTCTGCCTTTGATGAAACCATACTGGTTCTGATGTATGACAGAAGTAATGATATTTTGTGCCCTGTTGCTAGTAGCTTAGTAAAAAATTTAAGAGGCAGACTAACCAAAGAGATTGGTCTAAAATCATTCATGCTCTCTGGATTGGCAACTTTTGGAATGAGGGTAATGTAGGCAGTGTTGATACTCTAGATGTCACAATTTCCTTCAAAGAAATCCCAAATCATAGTGTAAAAATCTTGTTTTATAATATTCCAGCACTTCTTTAAGAACATACCATTAAAACCATCAGGGCCAGGTGCTCTGTCAGTGGGGAATTCTTTTGCAACCTTTTCAATTTCATCCACAGTAAAAGGGGCATCAAGTGCAGACAAGTCATGATGTTGTATTAATTCATCCAGATTGAAAAGCATAGTAGGGTTGATGGATTTACCCAGTCTGTCCTTATATGATTGCCAAATAATTGCAGCCTTGTGGTCATGGTTTTGATAATAAATACCATCTTCACTGAGAATGGAGGTAATGTAGTTTTTTCTGAAACTTTGTGTGGCCATGGCATGGAAGAAGTCAGTATTTTCATCATCAAGTCTGACACTTCTCATCTTGAACCTGGATTTCCAATATATTCTTTTAGCCTCAAGTAATTTGCTGGTATGTTTTCTCAGTATTTTCCTAAAGTTGGCCTCCATATTAGATAGCTGTCTTTGCTCCTCAATTCCATCCAATAGAGTAAGGACATAGTTGCATGCAGCAATGGTGGAATTAAGTCTGGATAGATTTCTACTCCATTTTTTCAAGCCTTGTCTGAGGCATTTGAATCTGGCAGATACATCATTGGCAGAGTTGTTGAGCTGGTAATTTCTGTTCCAACATTGCACCACAGTTTCATAAAAGCCATCAAATTCAAGCCAATAATTTTCAAATCTGAAGATGGATGCTTTGGGAATGTCACTGCCAATTTGTACATGGATAGGAACATGATCAGATGTTACTCTAGCAAGAGGATGAGTTAAAGTATCGGGAAAGGAAATAGTCCAGTTTGCAGAAGTGAAGATCCAGTCAATCTTTTCTAGTAGGGGAATATCTTGCATATTGGACCATGTAAAGTTCCTGCCTTTGAGTGGTACCTCCACAAGATCCAGCTGTTGAATCAGGCTATTAAAAATTAACATATTATTTGTATCACCACCAGGTCTGTTCCTGTCCAGTGGGCTTCTAATAAGATTAAAGTCCCCAACTAACATCCAGTTATCCATATTGGAAGCATCAATAGAGTCCAACCAATGGAAAAAAATCATCCCTGTATTCATTGTTGCATGGGCCATACACATTTGTAATATGGAAAACATTACCTGACAAGTTACAGGTTAATTTGGTAGTGATTTGAAAACTAGATTGATCAATCACAGTCCCAGTGAATAGACTGCCATTCCATATAGTTATGATGCCACCAGAAGAACTAGCAGATGGGCTGTAGGCAAATTGGTTAAATCTCCTTGGTGAGAAATTTCTCAAAAAATGCAGGTCAAAATTGTCTCTTTTTGTTTCCTGGATACAGATAATGCCACAATTACTTTCCTCAATTCTTGCACGCAGATCATCCCATCTGGTTTGTGAATTTATTCCTCTTACATTCCAATTAAGTATGTTCCAATGCCTATTCATAGGATAACTGATGATAATAAATTTCATGAGCAGAGAGTGAATTACTCATCTCTGAGAAAACTGACAGATCATGAAGCTGATTTTCTAAGTAAATTCCATCAACATGTTTCCATTTCAGCATGCATGATAGGATATCATTCATAACATAACCATTCAGACACCTCATAAATAAAGCAGATAAGCAAATAAAGTTCCTCAAACCAAAGTACCATACTGTGGAGCATAGCTCCTTACAATCCAGAAATAAAAGTTCAACATAATAGTAATAGAAGCAAAATAAACTGCCATGGATAGCTAGGGGCCTAGGGCCATAGTTAGGCTTGAAATAACAAGCCCCTCTGCATATAAGAGCTAAATTATTCATGATCTGCAGCAGAGGTCAGGTGGCTTTCAGAGACCTCCTCAGGAGGTATCCTGCACTACATAGTAGCAATGGCCTAAATGGTAGCAAGTGGGAGTTCAGGTGGGGGCGCTGCCTGTGGGTCCCTGAGCTCAAACTCAAAGTCAGCTGGCAGGTTCTTCTTGCAGTTGCCCATCTTCTTGGCCTTGATTGCAGCAGCCTGATCCTTGAATCCAGCACTGAGACCAGCAAGTCGTCGGCTGCAACGAAGATCATGGACGTCCAGCGGTGCATTAACCTTCTTCTTTCGATTGTTTACAGCAGGTGAAACCATCATAGCAGAGCATGGAACATCAGAGCTAGTGACCATCTTTGGGTGCTGCATAGGGGCGGAGGTCTCGTGGATAGGATCAGCAGTATCTGATAGAGCATACTCATGTGGTTGCTGCATAGTGGGCATCTCCAGGGGGTCATGAACGACAGGCGGAACTTCATCAGTAAATTCAGCAATGACAATAGTGGAAGTAGCAGGAATTGGAACAACTTCAGTTGTGACCATCAGCAAACACTTCTTGACAGAGCCATGTTCCTCTTCCACACTGATGATCTGACACCGAGTACTTAGGACTGAAGAGTCAACAAGTTGCTCCATAATGGCTGGCGCGGAGCCCATGATTTTTGACATCATGTCATGAAGTACAACAAAACAATCAGTGGTGTGACGCCCGGATACTTAAGCTACAGTAATCCCCTGCTAACGGTGCCATGTCATCACATTACTGTTGCTAATCCTCGGTTGATCCAAATCTTAGTTCAAACTCAAATTCAAATTAAAGCCCAGAATTCAAATTTCTCAAACACGCAAAATAAAATGTTCAAGGTGTGGCAAATATTTCATAACTAATTATGGTGGTGACCCAACACTTTTGAAAAGTATTTTAATGGTCTTTTGCGAATATAACAATGGCTAAAAATAATTATTAAATGCTTTTTAAGTTATACAAATACTAAACTATTTTATTTTGAACCTCAAACCAAATGTGGCAGTGGTATACTTAATAGTACTAATTTAGAGTCTAGGTTTGTATTTTATAAAAGTAAAAATAGAATAAAACTGAATAGAAAACAGAAAATGTAAAGTAAATAAAAGAGAAAGCCCCCTGACTCCCCCGGGCCTCGGCCCACTCCCGCGCGAGCCAACGCAGCAGCCCACCTCCCCGGTCGCCCTCCTGTTCCTCCGACCGGGCAGGACACCGCGCGTCCGTCGCCACTAAGCCACCTCGCCGGCGACGCCCCGGTGAGGGGATAAGAGCCGCGCTGGACCCTCCCCGCTCGCCCAAAATATCCTCCTCGCTTCCCCACGCGCACTCGCTCGCCTCTCCTCCTCCAGATCCACCTTCTTCCCCCTTCAGATCCGCTCGCCCCCAGCGCCGTCGTCGCCGTTGTCGACGACCACCGTGGCCACCGTGCGCCCCTAGCCACCTCTCCATGTCCAGAAGCCCCGCGGGAGCTGCCTTCATCGACTACAACTCCGGATCGGAGCTGGGAGATCGCCGCCACGTCGTCTGCACCTTCTTCCTCAACTACGGCCGCCGCGTCCTCGCTGTCGATCTGCGTCGTCCCGTCCTCCACGGCCTCCCCGAGAACTCCGTCCGCCCTGTTGTGAGCTCCTTTCCCCATCCCCCCTCTTTTCCTTGCTTGATTCGTCGTCGTATCATCGTCCTCATGAGCCTGGCCGCCATGCCGACGCTTTGCGTCCGAGCGCAGGCTCGCCTGCCCATCCCCGTGCCCCTGCTCCTCGCAGCGCGCCCGCAGCCGCTCTTGGTCGCGCCCTGCCTTGCGCCCGGCTACGCCTCGACGCACGCGTCCGCCCCGGCGTTGTCGCGCTCCCGGACGCCCCTGTGAGCCGCCGCGCCCGGCCCTGCGTCCAGCCGCCCTGCAACCGCGGCCTGCATCGGCCCCTCGCCCTGCATCACTCAGCGGCCCATGCTCATGCCATGCAACGCCGCGCCCTGCGCCCAACTCGTGTGCATGCCGCCGCTGCTCTGCTGAATCTACTGCTGCTGCTAATTAGTGTAGCTATATGGCTAGCTTTGCGAATAATACACGGACTAGCTCCCTTGGCAGCCTCTAATCAGCAGTTAAACAACTGCTAACAGTGGTAAAAATAATATGAGTAGGTAGTCTACTTGACAAACTCCATTTTACCCCACTGGACCAAATCCATTTGATGCATGGAATAAATCCTATGAAAATCACAAAAGGCTATCTTTTGTTAGCAAAAAAACAGAACTGTGTGTGCGTGCGTGTATTATGTGTGTGTGGTGGCTGGCCGGCTCTCCGTTAGCTAATTAGTACTCCTACTAGTTAGTCTAATTAGTGGTTATGTATAGTGCAAATGACAGGTGGACCCCCCTCTAAATATCCACGTAAAAATAAAATGCAAGATATGTGTATATGACATCTAGGCCCCATCTACAGTTTTGACCAGTCAACAGTCAAACAGTTGACTGTTGACTGCACTGTTGACTGAGTCAACTGGGACCCCCTGGACCCACTGTCAGCCTCTAGTGACCCTGCTGTATACACTCTGCCGGGTGCACATAGCAATCTCACCTTTTATTCTGAATTAATAATGATTTCGAGAATTGTTTAAATCTTTGAAAATCAATAGAAATTAAACCGTAACTCGGATCGAAAAACTTTATACATGAAAATTGCTCAGAACGATGAGACGAATCCGAATACTCCCTCCGTTCGTCCGCCACACATCCCTAGCATAGCGAACATGCAATCTTTCCCCTCCGGTTCATCTGTGTGACAGACGTCCGGAACCGGGAAAACTTTCCTGGATGTTTTCCCTCTTCGCCAGTATCGCCTAACGCCACGTTAGATCACCTCTACCACTGCTTTGTCTTGTTATGCATATGTTTGCGTGTATTTCCTGTTTCTTCCCTATCTTCTCTTCGGTAGACCCCGTGACGGCTGCTGATGCCCCTGTGATCGACTACGTCGACGACGACCCTCTTTCTTGTCTGAGCAACCAGGCAAGCCCCTCCTTTTATCATCCCGATATTACTCATTCTGTACTCTCATGCTTGCATTAGATTTTGCTACTGTTATTGTTTGCTCCTATTCTGATGCATAGCCTGCTTTTGTACCTGCTATTGTTACCTACCTGCCTATCCTAAACTGCTTAGTATAGGTTGGTTAGTGATCCATCAGTGACCCCCCACTTGTCCTTGTTGCCCCTGCTTCATCATCAACGCCTCGATCGACGTGATCGACGACCAGAGCCCGACACCTCACATCACATCACGCCTCTTTAGTTGCTTGACTCTGCAGAGCTACTATCGAGTGTCGAGGGTGATCCCTCATAACGCACTCCTGATGATAGTTCTGTAGTGTAGCTATTCGGTCATGGTCATCGAGGGTGATTTCCTCTTTCACCATTCCCGATACGGCTCTGTCGTTCAACACCTCAAGTGTGAACCTCGAGGGTGGTCCCTCTTACGTTCACCTTGATGATTACATTGAGTGGAATCCACCGGGGGTGATTCCTCGGGTTTTTCCCTTGATGTTTGGACACACGGTTACCTTGACTTTACTTGAGACCTTGGTGAAAGTCGGGCGGGCCCGGAGAGCACCCGCAAGATGGTTACGTGGCACGGCCGGGAATTCTAGGCCCTTGTCGTAAGTCCATGAGACGGGGCGACGGGGTCACTTTCGATCGTGAGTCTCTGCTCGTCTCCGCAAGCTAATAATACACTATGGTTTGGGTATTTGTTCTGAGTTGGCCTTTGGCCTTTACGCACCAACCACCACGTGAGAATAGTTATGGGCCTTGACGTCGCGGTATCAGTCGAAGCTTTGTCAAACGTCCAGTTCAGCATTGTGGGCCTATCGGGCCAGTGCCATCCAGTATGAGGTGGTGCTCGTCCCGGCTCGTCGCACAACGACCCGGAGTGCAACGGGCGATGGGCCCAGACCCCGGAGTGCTTAGGAGGTAGACCGACGGGGACCTCTCTGCTGAGCCTAGGTCGGGCTGCAACGTGTTGATCTTCCGAGGCCGGGCATTGACCCCAGAATGGTGTGTCCGGCCAGAGTGATCGAGCGTGTTGGAAAACGTGGTGCACCCCTGCAGGGAAGATTATCTATTAATAGCCGTGTCCACGGTAATGGACGTTCAGACTTATATCCTGATCTTATACAACTACAAATGGATACTTGAGATATGTGGCTCCGGGATTGCTTTCTCGCAGGGAGTCGAGGAAGGATCTCTGGGCCTTAATGTTACAACATGCTTGTTAAATATAAACTGACATTCTTTACTCTTCTACATGCTGCAAGATGCTCGGAGCTGCGTGAAGATGCTATTCTTCGATAGGCTAGGCTTTCCCCCTCTATTCTGGCATTCTGCAGTTCAGTCCACAGATACAACCCTTCCATTTGATACAAATGCATACTTAGTATAGATCTGATGCTTGCGAGTACTTTGGATGAGTACTCACGGTTGCTTTGCTACCCCTTTTCCCCCTTCTATCTTCTTTCCGGTTGGTGCAACCAGATGGTGGATCCTTGGAGCCAGATGCCACCGCCGATGGATGCTACTACGTGGAGACCGCCGACGACCAGGAGTAGTTAGGAGGTCCCAGGCAGGAGGCCTTGCCTCTTCGATCGTTGATGTTTGTGCTAGCTTTCTTAAGGCACCCTTGTTTAACTCATGTCTGTACTCAGATATTGTTGCTTCCGCTGACTCTTGTGTTTCGAGCTTGTATTCGAGCCCCCGAGGCCCCTGGCTTGTAATATAAAGCTTGTATTATTTTGATTTGTGTCTAGAGTTGTGTTGTGATATCTTCCCGTGAGTCCCTGATCTTGATCGTACACAT
Source organism: Triticum aestivum (assembly GCF_018294505.1). Lineage (NCBI taxonomy): Eukaryota > Viridiplantae > Streptophyta > Magnoliopsida > Poales > Poaceae > Triticum > Triticum aestivum. Next base: position 342,484,268 of record NC_057813.1, read on the forward strand.
TTGCGTGTATGATTAGTGTACGATTGAATCGGGGGCGTCACAAGTGGCCTCAATCGCCGGTTGCAAGGGGGGTTCATGGTGCTCAGGACTAAGCGGGGGGGGGGGGGGTGTGCACCATAGGTTCATCCATAACTTCAGGAGCAAGATGAGCAGCAGGTGCAGCATGTGCATCATGGTGGTGATCATCCATAAAGTCAGCATCATGCCAAATACCTCCGAAAGGTGCATGAGGCATGGATGAAGAACACCATCGGGTGGGATAGGATCCTCATCGCCACCCATGGCCCCAAGCAGATCAGCCTGAAGGATGTAAACATCACAGGTCCAAGATTAGCCGTGCCTAAAATCATCCATACTCTCACATATAACATGGCTCACAGGAATCTCAAGAATGTCTGTCACACGGACTTTGATCAGAATACGGGTGCGGTTCGACAAATCTCTGTTCCATACTAGGAATTTACCAAAACCCGAAACAAACTCTCTAACTTTATCCGGGCGCCATGCCTCCAGGGGGAAGTTGACCATCATAATCCAGGTATCATGTGTAAAGGTGCAGTCATGGTGATTGATACCTCTGTCATGTCGAAGAACACGGAGAACGGAGTCGCCGACGAAATATGGGCTGTTGGCGATGGCGGTGTCGATGTCGCAGGCGTGGGCGAAGCGAACAAAGGCCGCTCCCATGCCACAACGAGAGATTTCCGCAATGCGGAAGCCGCTCTCATGGTCGAGGAAGGGGCGGATGAGCATGGCATCCGTCTCGAACTATGCAGGGTCCGGTGGCGGGGCCAGGGAGATGATGGCCCAGTCCCCAAATTGAACCAGGGGATCGCCACTAAGGTAGTGGTAGGTACGACGGCGGCGATTCGTGTTAGCTTCCATCACAGCGGTGCCGGGAGGGAGAAGAGGAAGCGGGTCACATGGATATTGTTGGGGATATAACTATTTGTGTAAGCCGCTCAGGAGGGGCCGGGTTACGCAAAGAAGACTTACCAGAGAGAAGCCCAAGATCAAAGGTGAAGATGGCGGTTCATAGAGGGCTTAAGGCCCGCAGGCGACTTAAGGCCCGGTGTAATAAACCGCCATAGTAATATGACTTGTATCATAAGGTAGACTTAACTAGTCACCGAGCCGGACATTGTTTATAAGCCGGCCGGGACTCTGTAAGCCGTAGGTCGTCAACCCATGTATATGAGGGGACGACCCACTGGCGGCTTAGGGCAAGAAACAACTCATCGAGAACTGGGCATAGCGTATCTCGCTCCCTGGTCATCGAAACATCAATACCAACCCAACTAGATGTAGGCCTTACCTTCACCGTAAGGGGCCGAACTAGTATAAACCCTCTCGTGTCCTTTGTCTCGATTAACCCCTTCAAGCTTCCTAGTTGCGATGGCTCCACAACTAAGTCCTTTCACGAGGACATCTGACGTGACAATTCCACGACAGTTGGCGCCCACCGTGGGGCCAGCGCACGATGGATTTGAGTTCTTGAAGGGCAACTTCAAAGGGCTCAAGGGATACATAGTGGGCCGGATGACCAAGAGTCGTCGCGGCAAGATCTACATCGACGACGAAGGCTGGGGCCCCGACGCTGGCTCAATTGAGTACGGGTACCGGGTCCCCTTCGGAGGGATCCACGTCTTCATCGGCCGGATTGGCGAGCCAGGGCCTGAGCCGGACAACTGCACCGACCTCGTCGAGATGGCTCAGCGTGCGAAACCCGCCCGAGCTCAACCCGGCATGAAGCGTGTCTTTGTGGGCTGCGTCCACGGAGAAGAGCTTTCTGAAGGACCTAAAGATGGTGGTGAGATGGCCGTCCACTCCGACGGTGATTCGTCCGCCAGTTCAACAGATTCGCTGTATCAGGTACAAGATGGCGTGCTCGGGGGCTGTTCCGATGGCTTCAGTATTCCGGACCCCTGTGAGTCGCCGAATTGGGCAGGAGTCTTCATGGCTGGGACTCAACCCGGCCAAAACTCTACGGCCGCCGCTGCAGTTACGTCCGGGATAGGAGCGGCCGAGGCAGGAGGCCATGTGCGCCCGCCGGCTCAAGTGCTGATAGATCTCATGGATAAACTTACAACCCTGTTAGCCTCCACGGTTATCCCTGCGAATAAAGATGAGCATGATGCGGAGGTGGCACAGGTGCGTGAGGAGATAGCTCAGGCCAAGGAGGCCTTGGCAGCTGAGGATACTAGACTAGCTACAGAGCGGGCGGCTCTCGACACCCGGGCACAGCGATTGCAGTCAGAAGCTTACCAGCTCACGATGAGCTTAAACACATCCAATGAGGTTATGAGGAGAAGGCACCAGAAAACTCAGTCCCGTTTGCCTCTGAATTATGATCCTTGGGTTCTGTTTGCTACACCCGGAGCCGGCCCAAGTAACCCGCGTGATGCAAATCAGTTTATGACAGCCGGAAGGGGGGACCGGCTCAGCCTCGGGAGATGGTACCTCCTCATGGAAACATGGCGCCGCCACATTATGTACCGATACCGCCGGGTCACTTTTCCAACCCCATGGAGAACTTAATCGCAGCATCAGCGCGTCTGGCGGCTCTCCCAGTGGACGGTGATGATCCAACATCGGTGGAGACCCGGAGAATCAGGGAACTTGTCTAGACGGCCCTGGCTCAGCAAGAGACCTATTCTTATAGCCGGGATAGGATTCATTCAACTCCTCCGCCTTGGTTAGCACCGCCTCGTCAGAACCGGAGTTCGAGTTACAGCAGGCACATGGAATCTGAAGCTTTGTCAAGCAACGCCCAACGCCGTGACCAACATGGTGGCTATAACCCTGTGCAGGACCGAGTACGTCAGGAGAACGAGCGGGCGGCTCCGCTGGCGGCTCAACAGGCGGCACATCAGAATATTCCAGAGTATCCAACGACTTCTATTGAGATGGGAGTAGCCACCAGAACCGGTGGTGTTCCTTGTTTGATACCGGCTTTGCGCAACGTGCGCCTGCCCAAGGACTTCAAGGGACCTCGAAAGGTGCCGAATTACACGGCCGACTTACAGCCTGGAGCGTGGATTGAGAGTTATGAGATGGCCATGGAGCTGTTGGAAGTCAGTGACGCGGCAATGGCTAAATATTTCACCATGATGTTAGATGGAACGGCCCGGTCTTGGTTAAAAAGTTTACCGTCCAATTCCATTGGTTCGTGGGAGGAGTTAAAAGCCCGTTTTAGCCAAAACTTCAAGGACACTTGTAAGCAATCTATGTCAATCATGGACTTGACGAATTGTAAGCAGGGGGAGGGCAAATCCACCACCCATTGGGTACGTCGGGTCAAGGAGATAATTCATTCATCTGATAAGATGGATGCCGGCTCTGCAGTCCTCATGTTGGAGAAAAATTGCAGCTTTGAGCCGCTGAGGCAGAAACTGGGGCGCCTTAAGCGTGACTGCAGGGATATGGGCATGCTAATGACGGCTTTAGTCAAATATGCCAATTCTGATAGTACCAAGGATCCCGCGTCTGACGATGAGAAGACAGGGAAGGGAAAAAGGAACGACAATGGAAAGGGTCAACAACACAACCCGGTGAATCAAAGCGGCAATAAGCGTAAGGTGGACGGCAACCCGGAGCTTGTAGCCAATGCTAATACACAGGGTAACAATCAGAGACGTAAGGGTAAATGGCCTCGATCCGGCGGGTCGGGTCCATCTCTTGAGCAGCTACTCAATGAGCCCTGCCCGAAACACGGCACCCGGGAGCACCCCGCTACACACCTGTGGAAAGATTGCGCGATCATGAAGGCGTTTAAAAATTCCAATACCTTTGATGGTAGTCATGGATCTGGCGGCGGTTCAGGGGCTGGTGGCTTTCATGGCCCGGGCGGCGGTTCAAATTCCGGTTTTCAGGGACAGCCGGGTGGAAATAATCAGCAGCAATCTGGTCAGGGAGGACAACAGCAGCAGCAGTCGGGTTATCAGAGCCATCCGAAACAGTTGAGTGGTGGGCAGTACCATGTGTTTACCACTAGCTTATGCAAACGTGACCAGAAGGTTCTTAAGAGGGCCGTAAATTCGGTTGAGCCGGCAATTCCTCATTATTTGAGATGGTCAGAGCAACCCATCATATGGAGCAGAGAGGATCACCCTCCACGAGTCGATAATCCGGGTCAGTTAGCCTTGGTGGTAGCACCCCAGGTTGGTGGATATAAATTCACTAAGGTACTCATGGACGGAGGTAGCAGCATCAATATCCTCTATTATGATACTTTCCAGCGCATGGGGTTGACTGAGAAGAATCTGAGAACATCCAACACTGTTTTCCATGGGGTGGTTCCAGGCAAGTCGGCTTACCCAGTTGGCAAGATTGAATTGGAGGTGGCCTTTGGAGATGAGTATGATTCCAGGGCTGAGAAATTGACGTTTGAAGTGGTCAAAATCAGGAGTCCGTATCACGCTTTGTTTGGGCGACCGGCTTATGCTAAGTTCATGGCACGGCCGTGTTACGTTTACTTACAGCTCAAGATGCCGGGTTACAAGGGCACCATCACTGTGCATGGGAGTCGAAAGGTGGCCTTGGAATGTGAAGAAGGCGACGCGGCTTACGCTGAGACTGCCTGTGCCGCGGAGGAGCTTAAATTTTATCAAGACAATGTTGACCCAGCGGATATGACCTCCCTCAAGAAACCAACTACTGAGCATGACCCGGCGTTGAAGTTTAAATCGGCCGCTGAGACAAAGCTTGTTGACTTTACCCCAGGAGACGCCTCTAAGCAGTTCAGTATCAGTGCCAATTTGGATCCTAAATAGGAAAGCGCGCTCATCGAGTTCATCCGTGAGAACCGGGACATCTTTGCATGGAAACCTTCTGACATGCCGGGTGTACCGAGGGAACTCACTGAGCACACTCTCAATATTGATCCAAAGTATAAGCCGGTCAGGCAGTTTCTCCGACGGTTCAACGAAGAGAGACGGAAAGCTATTGGGGAAGAGGTCGCCCGGCTCTTAGCGGCCGGGTTTATTGTTGAAGTTTTTCACCCGGAGTGGTTGGCTAACCCGGTGTTAGTGCTCAAGAAGAACGGCACTTGGCGGATGTGTGTGGATTACACGGACTTAAACAAGGCTTGTCCGGCTGATCCCTTTGCTCTCCCCCGTATTGATCAAATCATTGATGCTACGGCGGGTTGTGAACGTTTGAGCTTCTTGGATGCTTACTCTGGTTATCATCAGATCAAGATGGCAGTTAAGGACCAGGAGAAGACAGCTTTCATCACTCCGTTTGGGGCCTTCTGTTATGTATCTATGCCGTTTGGACTCAAGAGTGCCCAGGCGACTTATCAGCGATGTGTACAGAACTGTTTGCACGATCAAATTGGGCGTAATGTTCATGCTTATGTGGATGACATCGTGGTGAAATCCAGAGAAAAGGAAACCTTGATATCTGACTTGAGAGAGACCTTTGACAATCTCCGGGTTTACAAGATGATGCTTAACCCGGCCAAGTGTGTGTTTGGTGTGCCTGCGGGCAAGCTCTTGGGTTTTCTGGTATCAAACAGAGGCATTGAAGCTAATCCGGAGAAAATCACGGCGATTACCTCTCTGGCTAAGCCGGCGTGTATCAATGATGTTCAGCGCCTGGCGGGTCGTGTTGCCGCTTTAAGCCGGTTCATAAGCCGGTTAGGGGAGAAGGCCTTACCGCTATATCAGATGATGAAGAAGACAGACACCTTCGTCTGGAGTGATGCTGCTAACACTGCCTTTGAAGATTTGAAGAGACAGTTGTCTGAGCCACCGGTTCTTGCGGCTCCCATTGATAGAGAGCCGCTGTTGTTATATGTGGCTGCTAACTCGCGGGCCGTCAGTGTTGCCATTGTGGTGGAGCGTAAGGAGGCAGGCAAGGAGCACCTGGTTCAACGGCCGGTTTACTACGTCAGCGAGGTGCTCATTGAGTCTAAACAAAGGTATCCGCATTGGCAGAAACTTGTTTATGGTGTGTTCATGGCAAACCGGAAGCTGAAGCAGTACTTCCAAAGCCATCCTATAACGGTGGTAAGTTCATCCCCTCTGGGAGACATCATTCAAAACAGGGAGGCCACAGGGCGGATCGCTAAGTGGGCTATTGAGCTTGGACCCTATGGTTTGAAGTATATGCCCCGTACTGCTATCAAATCTCAAGCCTTGGTCGATTTTATCAATGATTGGACAGAGTTGCAGGCACCTGAGGAGAAGCCGGATAATACGTATTGGACTATTCACTTTGATGGGTCCAGGCAGTTAGAAGGCTCAGGGGCTGGCGTTGTTTTAACTTCCCCTCGAGGTGACAAATTTCGCTATGTGCTCCGGCTCATGTTTCCTTGTACTAACAATGCAGCTGAATACGAGGCCTTGCTCCATGGTCTCCGGATGGCCAAGGAGATGAATTTGAGCCGGGTAAGGTGTTTGGGCGACTCAGATCTCGTGGCTCAACATGTCTCAGGCAAGTGGGATTCTAAAGATCCCTTTATGGCGGCTTACCGTCGGGAAGTAGATGCTGTGGCTGGACATTTTAAAGGTTATCAGGTGGAGCACATTGATCGAAGGAAGAATGAAGCGGCTGATGCTATAAACCGGCTGGGATCTCAACGTAAGCCGGTGCCACCTAACACCTTTCTTGATGTTTTGCATAACCCTTCTGTCAAGGTGCCTACCGAGGAAGAACTAGCGGTGCCAGACCCGGAGGCACAGCTGGTGGCGGCTCTTCATGTCATCCTAGATTGGACCGTGCCATATTTGGCCTATATGACCCGGGGAGAGTTAGCAGAGGATGAAACTTTGGCAAGATAAATTGTCAGACGATCCAAATCCATGATGATTGTTAATGGCGAGTTGCATCATTGTAGTGTGACAGGGGCGTTTCAACGCTGTGTGTCACCTGGAGAGGGACAAGAGATACTTCGTGAGATTCATGAAGGAGATTGTGGTCATCATGCCGGCTCAAAATCTCTTGTGGCCAAGGCTTTCCGTCATGGTTTCTACTGGCTCACGGCTCATGCTGATGCGGAGGATCTGGTCAGTAAATGTGACGGTTGTCAGAAGTTCTCACGACGTACTCATGTGCCGGCTCAGGAATTGAGGATGATCCCGATTACCTGGCCGTTCGCAATCTGGGGGCTTGACATGGTTGGACCTTTCAAAAGGTCTAAGGATAAAAAGACACATCTCCTGGTGGCAGTGGATAAGTTTACAAAGTGGGTTGAGGCGGAGCCAGTCAGTAAGTGTGATGCGGCCACAGCGGTTCAGTTCATGAAAAAGGTGATCTTTCGCTTTCGTTTCCCACACAGCATTATAACTGATAATGGTACTAACTTTTCCAAGGGAGCCATGAAAGAGTTCTGTCAGCAAGAACATATCCGGCTTGATGTTTCGGCCGTTGCTCATCCTCAATCCAATGGTCAAGCAGAAAGAGCTAATCAAGAGATACTGAAGGGTATTAAACCCCGGCTCTTAGTCCCCTTAAAACGGACTCCGGGTTGCTGGGTGGAGGAGTTACCCTCTGTATTATGGAGCATCAACACTAGCCTAATAGATCTACGGGTTACACACCTTTTTTCATGGTCTATGAAGCAGAGGCAGTTCTACCAATTGACATCAGACACGATTCACCCCGTGTGGCGGCTTAAGTTGAGGCGGACAACGAAAAGGCTCGTCAGGAGGCACTTGACTTGTTGGATGAGGAGCGAGACTTGGCGATAGCCCGCTCAGTGATTTACCAGCAAGACCTGCGCCATTATCACAGCCGTCGGGTCAAGAGCAGAACCTTTCAGGAAGGTGATTTGGTGCTCTGGCTCATCCAGGATCAGTCTGATATGCACAAGCTATCCCTCCTTGGGAAGGACCCTTTGTGGTCAGCAAGAATTTGAACAACGGGTCATACTACCTCATTGATATTCGAGAGCACAAAGACTCACGTAAGTCGTCGGAGGAGGAGACCCACCGGCCGTGGAATATCGCCCATCTTCGGCCTTACTATACTTGAGCCACCGGCTCTTAGGATGTATATATTTTTGATGATGTACATATTATATAAAGCAATAAAGCAGGACCTCTATCCTTTTTTCCCATAAAGAATGTTTTTATGTCTTCTTTATCAGGTGGTGGACACTACCAACAGGGAGCGGATCATATCTGAATCCGGCTTTCCCTTTGGTCCGGCTTATGATCATATCTGAATCTAGCCATGATCACTTGGGGGCTTCCTGTTCAAACATAGGTCGTATCCGAACCAAAGAGAACATAGCTGTCGATACCCACTTGATCGGCATACTACCAAACCCACTTGGGGGCTTCTTGATCATATTTGAGTCATAGCTTAACCCCTTTGGGTCTGACGTGGATCGTATACGAATCAGCGTCATTAAACAAATCTTATGATCACTTGGGGGCTTCTTGTTCAAACATAGGTCGTATTCGAACCAAAGAGAACATAGCTGTCGATACCCATTTGATCGGCATAGCCAAGCCACTGGGGGCTATATGATCGTATCCGAATCTTAGCTTAACCCCTTGGGAACGGTTTACTGATCGTATTCGAATCAGAAGTCTGTAAGTTGTTTTGACTATCCTGAGACCTTGTGAAAAACATTTTGAGATGTTTTTTGTCTTTCTGGTTTAATATTGGTCACACCAGGTTGTTAAGTACGAGGTGAGCATCAAGTCAGCAGGAAGGATTATCAAAGGATCACAGAATAAGGCAAGCAAAATTGACACGCCAAGGAAATAAAAGCCAGAAATATATAGCAGTAGCGGCTTACGAAAGTGTGAAGCGCTCGGAATAACACACATTGGAAAGTTTTTTCTACCCTATTACAAGACTCCCCGAGTCTGAATAAATGAAGCATTGTTTTTTGCAAAACACCTGGTGATTCACTCCATCCGTGGGCTTGAAGTCTCCGAGTTATCCTTCTCCGCTTCTCCATCGGCTATTTTGTCCTGGAAAGTTGACGAGGCCCAGTCAATATCACTCAAAGCTTCAAATTCAGCTCCATCATCTATTAAACCGACTGGGTCCACTTCAGGGGCAAAGGTATGCTTACGAGTAGGTGGGATCAGGCTGACGTCATCATATGGAATGTTTGGGATTCTCCGGTTCTCACTGTCATAGCCCGGAGAGTACTTAGTGAGATCAGTATCGTTCCCAATGAGGGTCGCCACAGGACGTATGACTTTGACACAGGCGATAAAGTCATGATCATCAAATACAAAGCCGTCCTCCTTCCGACTGGGGTATCCAAGAGCAAGGTCGGCCGGGTCTAGCTCTGGAAGCTATGCTTTTGCCCGGCTCAATGTGGCTATGGCTCCGGCTCTTGCGGATGACAGCCTTAAATCCTAAATCCGCTGAGGTAGCACAGAGAGATGCTTCAGCACGTCTTGTAAGAGGTGGGGAGGGGGATTTGATAAGGCTACAATGGCCAAGGCACGTTGTGACCCGGAGTACAGCTGTTCCACTAAGGTGTAAACAACTTTAAGCTTGATCAGCATGTTTTGCTTAAGGTTGGTACTCCTGGGGCCTGTGTGTGCACAAGCATAACAATCAGCCGGAAGTAATTATTGCAATAGTCATTGTAAGGTTACAACATTTGAGGTTTTGCACAGTAACTTACCGAAGATGGCTGAGACCATTTGAGATATCTGCCGTTTTAAGTCGGACAGCTCGGTTGTTGCCTCTGCAAGAGATGCTTCTGCTGTCTCGGCCCGAGTCACCAGTGAAGCCTTCTCATTAGCCCAAGCTTTCTTCTCCGACTCAAAATTTTTCTTCAACTTCTCATTTTCAGAGACACTGAATTCAAATTTGGAGTTGGCCTTCTGAGTTTCAAGTTCTTGAGTTTCCAGACGACTCTTCAGGACAGCAAGCTCCGATTCAAACTGACTTATGGTGGCCTGCATTGACACCAGGTTATGGTAAGGATTATAGTAAGGTAACATTTAAGTCCCAAGCACTTTACAAGTAAAGATACTTGGCACTTGGGGGCTAATGTATGCTGAAGAATTTTAAACTTATCATACCGGGTCACACATATTAAGTCTCAAGCACTTTACAAGTAAAGATACTTGACACTTGGGGGCTAATGTATATTGCAAATTTACAACTATCATGTTATAACCGGGTTAAATATATTCTCTTTGAACCGGCTAAATTAATAAGTAAAACAGATTTCTAAGTCTACAGCATATTTATTCATAAGCAATAGACTTGGGGGCTGGTACAGTATGTAAGATTCAGGTAAAAAGTATAAGTTATACCTCAGATTTGTGTTGTATTTGTTTTACCATGTCAATTTCCAGGTCACGGCTATTATGCACTTGATTCAGATAGCCCGAGACTATATCACCAATGCTTAAGTGAGTATAATTAGTAATGTCCTGCTTGGCTTTTCGGCGTTCGGCAAGTTCTTTCTTGGCGGAACATTTGGCAAGGACGGTAGGCCGCCCTGGTTCAACAAACTGAGATCTCACAATCTCAACTTCCGGTTCATTTGTCTTGACCGGGCTAGGAGTCTCCGGATCATTTGTGTTGAGAGTATCTTCGACGGGCGGATCAGAGGTTGGCACTGGAATATCAGAAGTTGGATCAGGCGGCGGCTGATGGGTAGAGCTGTCTGGAGCAGATGCATTAATCACCGGTTCAGTTACAATCGGATCTTGGGACGGCTTATTCTTCTTCGCCCTCTTGCTGGGTTTCACTTGCATGCTGTTAACAAAGGCAGAAGGATGAATACGCAAGCATGGGTAAAGTAAAGTTCAAGGTACATAAGGTTACATTACCCGGGAGCAGTTTTGAAAGCCGGCATGTTTGACTGCATGGATTCACCGGAAGAAGGAGAGGTATCCTGATAATTGGAGTCAGACGAATTGAGAGGATGACGAATTAAGCCCGCTAAAGGTAAAACAGAACGTAAATCGGAGATAACCTCAGTCCGACGCTTCCTGGTTACGTCAGGTAAGCCGGAGGAGAGTTCCGCATCCTTGTTGTTCCGGGTCTGCCTCCGGTTCTCAAGTTGTTGTTGCTTCAAAAGAAATTGAGGATCTTGATAAGCAAGAGCATGTGAAAATCTTACTTTCCGGGACACCCTTCGGATCTTTTGCTTTGGCAAAGGCTCTGAGTCGGAGGAGATTATAGTTACCTCTTCATTGGCTGCTTGACTGTTCCCCGTATCCTCCTGAAGGGATAGAATGTCAGATAGGTAATAACAAGGGAATTAAGAAAATTTAAAGATTACCTCTTCATCATCTGAAGAATTATCATCCAATTTGAATAAGTCGGAGGCGCTGGGTTTCTTCTTCTTTGAGGTTCCTGTCTTGGCGGCTTTCCTTTCTGCTTTCTTGGTTGTCCTGGCTTGTTTGGCAGCGTCATGGTCATATTTGGCTTTCCAGAAGTTATCATCGGCCTATGGAAAAGGATAAGGAATTATGAGTACCAAAAAAAGCATAACATAGCGAAGAGTATTTATTAAGATTGATAACTTACTGCAGGGGTCGGGTTCTTCTTGCAAAAGGGAAGTAACCCGAAGGTGTTACTCGTCACAGTGCCCTCCTTCAGCAGTGACTGGGTCGTAGCATCCACCACATCATCTGGTAAATCGTCAGGACTATGGCATAATGGGTCATCCTTTTCGCCTGTGTAAGTACACATTAAGCCGGAACGGCGGCTTAATGGAAGTATTCACCACGTGACCCAGACTCGGACCAGATCGATGTCGTTTAAGCCGTTTCCAAAGAGAGCTTTGATCTTCTTGATGGTGGGGTTGAGAGGCAGACGTTCAACGGCCGTCAGTTTGTCTGGTAGCGGATGGTTGGACTCAAGGCGCAGGGCGCGAAAGCCAGGCAGAGGCTTCTCATCAGCCGGAGAAGTGTCCTGACAGTAGAACCACGTTTGGTTCCAAGATTTTGGGTGACTCGGCAGCTCAGCATAAGGAAAAAGGCAGTCTCTCCATCGCTGGATTGAGATGCCGCCAAGCTCAAGACTGGGCCCGTTGGCACGTTCATTTTGCTGGTTCATGTAGAAAAGTTCCCTGAACAATAGCAGACTTGGCTCCTCTCCCAGGTACACCTCGCAGAAGACTTGGAAATTGCAAATATTTGACATGGAGTTGGGTCCAATGTCTTGAGGTCTAAGGTCAAAGAAATTCAAAACCTCCCTGAAGAATTTTGAACCGGGAGGAGCAAATCCCCCGCTCATATGATCTGTAAAAATTATTACCTCCCCTTCTTTGGGTTTAGGCCTCTCTTCAGACGGGTCAGGGACACGATAAGACATGACCTCCTTTTTTGGCAGGTGGCTAGATTTCACGAACTCAGCCAGTTTACTCTTGGTAACTACGGATGGGACCCAATTGCAGGTTACAGCGGCCTTGGCAGCCTTAGGAGCCATGACAACAATTGGCCTATGACAAAATAAGAAGATTCGGTTCAATTTTAACCCGGAAGAAATATCTTAATTATTCAAGGTGGCGGCTTAATAAGGGGCCTAATGATATAAGGATAGCTGTGCAACAATATTTAAGCCGCTACAAGTATCAAGAGCAGTTCAAAATTCTTCAGGTCATGAGGAGCAACTAAAGTTCTGTGTCATTTGTTTAAGCCGGACACCTGGACAGTTGTGTTTAAAGGCATTTAACAGAAGGAATTTTCCGGGTGATAAAAACAGGTTTCATAATTTTCTGCTGATATTTAAGATCAAAGGTCTGTTCTGATAAGAAAATGTTCTAGACCTAAAAACTGACGCAGACGTGTTCATAGGCTCGAATGAGGCTTTTATACAGAAAAAGGGATATGCTTTTTATCAAAAACAAGTGCGAAAACAACTACCGCGGCCATATCATATCATTCTCAGATCAGACGAGGAGTCTAAGAGGAAAACTAACAAGGGTTTGGCTCTAATGGTGATGAACTCTGACGAACTTGAAGAAGCCCTAATGCAGATCTAAGCAAGGAATGGAAGGGAACTTACGGATCTGGATGGGCTGTGGAGGTTCGTCACGTTTTTCTGGTCCAACCAGGTCGATGTAGCGGCCTGAGACGGTGAAGACAGGAAGCTCGACAGCGGCGGCGGCGGAGCTTGAGAGGAGGCGAGAGGAAGAAGACGACTGAGAGAGGGAAGAATGGAAGACCAGGGTCGCGCCTATTTATAAGAGAAGGATAATTGAGGCAGCGCGAGAAACAAGGAGATAAAATTTATTATCCAGCGGCCCTGACGCCTCGATTCTCGGGATGGTCAGTAAAGGCAAAGATCCGTTGGAAGATATGACAGAGTAAAAATAAGTTTTATTAAAGATGACGTCACGGTGATTTAACCCAGATCCAGATGATGACATCACGACGGGTTAAAATCTTCGTGCAAAAAAAAGACTGAAGGACAGTTCCATAAGGTATTTTAAGATTGACATGAACAGGTTCAAATCAATCCGGGGCCTAATGTTGGGGATATAACTATTTGTGTAAGCCACCCAGGAGGGGACGTGTTACGCAAAGAAGACTTACCAGAGAGAAGCCCAAGACCAAAGGTGAAGATGGCGGTTCATAGAGGGCTTAAGGCCCGCAGGCGACTTAAGGCCCTGTGTAATAAACCTCCATAGTAATATGCCCCGTTCAAGAATTCATCCGATTAACCAGTTAACTTGCCGATTAATCCCTACTCGTAGTGTCACCGAGTAGCTGATAAACCGATAAACCACCCGATTAATTGATTAAATGGCCGATTAACTTGCCGATTAGCCGATTAATCACCTACTCGCCAACCAACCGAGCAACTACCAGTTAACGATTTCCTCAACAATGGTAATATGACTTGTATCATAAGGTAGAATTAACTAGTCACCGAGCCGGACATTGTTTATAAGCCGGCCGGGACTCTGTAAGCCGCAGGGTGTCAACCCGTGTATATGAGGGGACGACCCACTGGCGGCTTAGGGCAAGAAACAACTCATTGAGAACCGGGCATAGCGTATCTCGCTCCCTGGTCATCGAAACATCAATACCAACCCAACTAGACGTAGGCCTTACCTTCACCGTAAGGGGCCGAACTAGTATAAACCCTCTCGTGTCCTTTGTCCCGATTAACCCCTTCAAGCTTCCTAGTTGCGATGGCTCCAGAACTAAGTCCTTTCACGAGGACATCTGACGTGACAATTCCACGACAGATACGTTGCCATGGCGGTGGAGGTGGTGGGCGGCGCAAGCGAGAAGGTGGAAGGAGCAGAACAGGGCAATGAGGGCGAGCAGATGGTATGGCAGGGTGAGTTGACGGGCGGAAAGGTGGCAGAGGGGTTTTGGGGAGATGAGTCGTCGGCCTGGCTATTGGTATATGTAGGCGGTTTGGTAGGTGGTTGCAATTTAATCTGATACACTTGGAGTTTGTTCCGGAGATAGAGGCAATTATGAGATAAATGACCGTAACGAAAACAACTTTGACAGCAGATTTGATTTTTGCAAGATAATCGGGGGTGTCCAAAATATAAGCATTTGCTGCAAAAAAGAGGGTGGGCCGCAACCTGGGGTGGTGCCACAGTGGAAATGGGTTGGGGTGCTGGGTTGGGGTGCGTTAGGGGCGCAACATGGGCTAGGTGGGGCAGTGGGCTCGGTGGTAACTAGCTGGTTAATGGGTTGGGCTGAGGTAGAGGCAGGATGGGCTGAAGGAGAGGCAGGACGGGCTGGGCTGGGGATGGGCGTGTTTGAATTATCGATGGCAGGTGGAGGTTGGCGAGGGTTCGGCACCCGATCCGAGGAAGACGGGCGGCCGTTAGCGTGGAGGGCTGCCGGAGTTGGACGACGACCGATCGGAGTGAGGTTAGCACCGGAGAGGATATGCCGTGAGGGTGAACGAGAGACGGTGGTCCATTCGTCGTCAAGTTCATGAAGCCAAGAGTAAAATTCACGGGACCATGCAGGGCCGCCAAAGCCCCAAAGGTGGAAAAAACATCGGAATTGAGGGCATGTGAACGAACGTAGCTTGTAGATCATAAATCCTACAACCTTAGATATAACCGAGAATTTGAAAACATGACCACGAAGATGAGAAACATGGAGACCAGTGGGAGATCCACCAAGGCATGCATGAAGTGCATGACCAACATTAACAATCATGAGAGGGAACGTGGAGCGGCTAAAAGAGATAACTAAATGAAAACCATGGCGTGGATCCGAGCAATCAACAGGAGTGGAGAATCAGGCTCTGACCTGAGCTGCAAACCTAGACCCCGGGGAGGGATCCAAGGTGGGAGACGCCATCGTAGATGATCAAGAGGAGGAAGAGCCATGGATCGTCGCGGTGGTCGCCAAGGGAGTCGCCAAGGGAGGTGGAGGGCGAGCACGACACAGTTTCTCCGTTCCAGTTTCTCCGTTCCAACCCAGCCATGTATATGAGCCCTGGCCGTACGTATGCGTGAGTAGGCGTTCGTGACCCTGCCCATATGTACGTACGTGGCCGTATTTTCTGTCTTGCACACTGGCCTCTGTACGTACGTGTATATGCTACGTGCGCGCCTCTACTACGACACGTGCGTGCCTCTACATCGACCAGCATGTACGTACACATTCGTGACCAGAATGACAACGCTACGTATGCTTCAACCAGGTGGGTCCCGACTGTCAGGCACTTCCTTGCGTGCGAAGATGTAGCTGGTGGGTCCCAACAGTCAGGGGTGCGAATCATTTTTTTTGCCCAGACGCACTTTCTTGCGTGCGAAGATGTAGCTGGTGGGTCCCAGCAGTCAGGGGGGAAACTTTTTTTTGCAAAATACGGTGGCCCGTCTGTCGGTGTACTAGAGTAGGGGTACCCTAGTATCCCGAACTTGTGCACGGGCAGTCACAGCACCCCGCGGCAAGGCTTGCCGGGTGACCGCCAAGGTCCTCCGTGTTTCCTTTGGAACCATTCAAGAACAAAGTATTCAAGCCACGGAGACAAGGCCCCGGCAAGAGGAGCTTGCCGGGAACGCCAACCAAGGCATCTCAAGGAACTTGCCGCGACGCGCCACGCGTCCCGGCAAGGCCCGGCGAGCGACAAGCTTCCGTACGCGACAAGACAATGGCCGCGGCAAGGCGCTTGCCGCGGCAAGCTACCACTTTGTACCAGCGCTCCAGCACATCCACCAACGTGTCGCCCTGGGGCCTTTCCAGGCGCGCGTGGCAGGAGGCTGTGCAGCCAGCGGTGCACGGTGGCAAGCAACACTGACAAGACTGCCATCATGGCGAGCGGTGGCGTCCCTGACGGTCCCTTTCTGCACTATTTGGGCGACGCAGACGGGCATTTAATGCCTTTGTCCCCTGCCGTCAGGGTTAGGTAGGATACACTGTACAGGTGGTTGTACCAACCGCAATTCCTTTTCCATTTTTACTCTTTTCTACGTTGCCACCTGTCGGTGACCCCTTCAGCATATAAAAGGAGGCCCATGCGCAACGTAGAGGGGGGTTCGGGAGGCGGAAAAACACTCACATTCGGTCTCGTTAGCAGCTAGTGTGTACTGTAGCACTCAGCGCTCCCGAGCAAGAACTCAATACACTCAGACATGCAGCAGTAGGAGTGTTATCTCTCCGGAGAGCTCCGAAGCTGGGTAAACTGCTCGTGTGCTTCGCCTCGATCCGCTCTTCGTGCGATCTCCGCCCCCCGCCGAACCGAAAGGGGCTCGGTCCGCCGGTCCCATAGGTGTTCGTGGATCAGTTTCCCCGACATCTTTGGCGCGCCAGGTAGGGGGAGTCGAGGTTGTGTGAACCTGATCCAGCGTTCACACGAGCTAGATCTTCATATTCTTCATCAACATGCCACCGAAGAAGAAGACTTCGGCGGCAGCTGTTCCGTCCACGTCGATCCCACCACCACCGGAGCAAACGAGTGGTGGGGTAGACGCCGGCGGAAGAACGAGCGTCGACGAGGGAGCTCACGATGCTGCCAGGTCCAAGGACAAGGCTGCGCAGACCTCGGCGTCCGTACATGCACCGCGCCCGTCTCAGGAGGCGCAGGATCGACAGCGTCATGGTATTCGCAGTGCCATACGTTTGTTGGACCAAGATCGAGCTGGTGGATCTCGGGGTGCTCAAGACCAGCATGCATGCCAACGTGCTGGCACGAGCGAGACACGGTCGCCTGGACGGGATACTGCTCCTTCTAACATAGTTAGAAGTCCGAGCATATCCCGCTCCTCGCACCGTTCGCCACTGCCGCCCACCACTCCAGCAGAAGCTTTGGCGCAAGCTCAACTGCTCCTGGATTACCCTCCAACGGCAGACAAGATCGATGAATGGAGGGCCACCATTCAGAGTCTCATCGGCTTCGCCAACGGCGACATTCCGCGGCAGCCGAGTGCATCGCTGCCGCGGCAGGACCGCCAGGCACGAGCCGATGGCGACGAAACCGGTGGGGGTGCGACCACCATGCACTCTCCACCCCGAAGACCAAGATCGTAGACTCGCCAGATCCACCTCGACAGCGACTCCACCGCATCATCAGATCCACGAGCTCATCGCGATCAGCGCCAAGTTCTTCACGAACGACAGCAAGAAGACGCTCATACTCGCATCGAGCGCCAAAGAGAAGCGCGGCGTCAATCAGACCAGCGCGCTGGGCCCTCTGTCGACATGCATGCACCAGGGGAACCAGGCGACTTGCCGTACGCGGTAGGTTTCCCTGCGTTCACTCGTGAGCTGCGGCAAGTCCAGTGGCCCAGCACGAAGAATTTCAAGCCAGATGTGCCAGAGAAGTACGACGGCAAGTCGCATCCATCGGAGTTCCTCAGCATCTACACCATCGCGGTGCAAGCTGCCGGGGGGCGGGATGACAAGATCTTGGCCAACTACTTCCCGCTGGTGCTCAAGCCCAATGTCAGATCTTGGCTCATGCACTTGCCGGACAACTCCATATCCTCCTGGGTAGACCTATGCCATCAGTTTGTCGGTGCCTTTACAGGCGGCCACAAGCCTCATGGCCAAGAGAGTGACCTTCATCTGCTCGCCCAGAAGGAAGGAGAGCCCCTGCGCAAGTATATTCAGAGATTCAGCCGTGTACAACACAACATCCCAGATGTCCACCCTGCCGTGGTAATCAGCGCGTTCCATTAGAACGTGCGAAACCGCAGGATGCGGGAGGAGATGGTGATGTGCAACATCAGAGACGTCAGTGAGCTATATGCCCTGGCCGACAAGTGTGCACGTGCTGAGGAAGGGAGGAAACTCCCCGGAGAGAATATAGGAGCAGGAGGATCTGATAGTGAGGAGACTGCCCCGGCAAAGAAAAACCGGCGGCGAAACAACAGGAAGAAGAAAGGCAAAGATGTGCTAGTCGTTGAGCAGTCCGGCAACGGAGGTGGCGCCAAGAAAGCCAAAGCTGGTAGCTCCGGCGAGGAGGCTGTGGCGGTCGCCGACAAGCAGGACGGCACCAACAAGCAGTACTGCAAGATCCACCGCACCAAGGGCCATGACCTCCAGAGCTGCAAGAAGGTCGAGCAGCTTGTCGAGCAGCAAAAGGCTGAATACGAGCGACGCGACAAGGAGAAGGCCCAGGAAGGTGCTGGAGGAGCCGGCAAGAAACGCCCCGGCCGAGGAGGACGCTGCGGCAAGGCCAAGCAGTGGCAAGGAGACAGACCTCCCCGCGGCCGCGACAAGGATGAAGATGATGACGACGATGAAGATATGGATGATGACGAGGCCGATGAGCAGGAGTTCCAGAAAGCCACAGAGGTCTTGTGCATTGACGGCGGTGCTTCTCTGCATACTTCACACCGCCAGCTCAAGCAGTGGGTGCGGGAAGTGAATGCAGCAGAACCACCCGTCGAGTCACGCAAGCCTCTGAAATGGTCCAGCACGCCTATCATCTTTGATATTGAGGACCACCCTGATCGCATAACTGCGGTCGGGTGCTTGCCGATGTTGGTTTCACCAACTATCTGCAACCTCAAGGTCACTAAGATGCTAGTTGACGGCGGGGCCGGCTTGAACCTGATCTCCTCCGCGGTACTCCAGAAACTCCAGATCCCTGATGGCGAGCTCGAAGAGACCGACACATTCCAAGGCATCAATCCGGGAAGGAGCAAGCCGAAGGGAAAGATCACATTGCCGGTGACATTTGGCAGCGAGTTGAACTTCAGGACTGAGAGGGTCACTTTCGACGTTGCTGACTTTCCATTGCCTTACAATGGGATACTCGGCCGTCCAGCACTCGCCAAGTTCATGGCAGCCTCTCACTATGCATACAACATGCTGAAGATGCCAGGCCCGATAAGTGTCATCTCTGTCCCTGGCGACAAAAAGGATGCTCTTATCTGCGCCGACAAGATCTACCGAGAAGCAGCAGCCGCAACAGATCGCAAGTCACTTGCCGTTGTAGCTCCCGGGGCGAAGAAGAAGACCAAGTCCGGCAAGAGTTCTGATGCCCACTCCGGCAAGCGCACCTCTTCGGAGTGCTGCGCTACCGTCGAGGACGCACCATCGAGCTCCACCAGCAAGTGTAAGAAAACAATGGTAGCTCCACCAGAGACCAAGGTGTCCGCCAAGGAGGATGGCACTGGTGGTACCTTCACCATCAGTGCCACTCTCGACCCTAAATAGGAAAGCGCGCTCGTTGCTTTCCTACGGCTGAACATCGACGTATTTGCATGGCAACCGTCTGACATCCCCGGTGTTCACAGGAAAGTAATCGAGCACCATCTTGCCGTCTGTCCTCATGGGCGGCCCGTCAAGCAGAAAGTCAGGAAACAGGCAGTGGAGCGCCAAGAATTCATCGCAGAAGAAATGAAGAAATTGGAAGCAGCAGGCCTCGTCAGAGGAGTGCTCCATCCTACGTGGTTGGCCAACCCTGTAGTTGTGCGCAAGGCAAACGGGAAATGGAGGCTTTGTATCGACTTTACCGATGTCAATAAAGCTTGTCCCAAAGACCCATTTCCCTTGCCGCGCATCGACCAGATTGTTGACTCCACGGCCGGATGTGACTTGCTTTCATTTCTTGATGCATACTCAGGATACCATCAGATCTTCATGGCAGAAGAGGATGAAGAGAAGACCGCATTCATCACCCCATGTGGCACATACTGTTTCGTACGGATGCCTTTCGGTTTAAAGAATGCTGGTTCAACATTTGCAAGGGTAGTCCATGACGCTTTTGAACCGCAAATACACAGAACTGTGGAAGCCTACATGGATGACATAGTGGTCAAGAGCAAGGACAAGGCGACTCTGATTGAAGACTTAGACGAAACCTTTGCAAATCTGCGCAAGATCAATCTCAAGCTTAACCCCGAGAAGTGTGTGTTTGGAGTCCCCTCCGGCAAACTTCTCGGGTTCTTCGTGTCTCAGCGGGGAATTGAAGCCAATCCCGACAAGATCAAAGCCATTGAGCAGATTGAAGCACCAAAGCGCGTCAAGGATGTACGAAGACTTGCCGGTTGCGTAGCTGCTCTCAGCAGGTTTATCTCTAGGTCTGCTGAGCGTGCCCTGCCATTTTTCAAAATATTGAAAAAGGCAGGACCAATGAGATGGACTCCGGAAGCGGAGGCTGCGCTACAGGACTTAAAGAGATACTTGTCCTCCACTCCAACGCTTATCGCACCTAAGCCACAAGAGAAGTTGCTGCTGTATATAGCGGCAACCAATCAAGTGGTTAGTGCTGCGTTAGTAGCGGAGAGGGAGGCAGATGATGAGCCAGCAACCACGGCAGATGCATCCAGCGACAAGCAGGGGACTTCACCGACAAGCTCTGGTCCCGACAAAGATGGCTCTGCGCAGGCGCGTGAGAAGATGCAGAAAAGAATGGTGCAGCGCCCAGTTTACTTTGTCAGTTCCCTTCTGCAAGGGGCTAGGTCAAGGTACTCTGGTGTGCAGAAATTGCTTTTTGGCCTTCTCATGGCCTCGAGAAAGCTGCGCCATTACTTCCAAGCACATGAGATCACAGTCGTCACTCGTTTTCCGCTGAAGAGGATACTGCAAAATCCAGAAGCAACAGGCAGGATTGTCGAGTGGGCACTGGAACTGTCAAGCTTTGGCCTCAAGTTTGATAGCACTTCAACTATCCAAAGCAGAGCATTGGCAGAGTTCATAGCAGAGTGGACGCCAACACAAGATGAAGAAGTTCCAGAAACAAGCATCCCCGTTAATGAAGCAAGCAAAGAGTGGCTGATGTACTTTGATGGCGCCTTCTCGCTGCAAGGCGCCGGTGCGGGCGTGCTACTTGTTGCAACCACCGGAGAGCACCTCAAGTATGTAGTTCAGATGCACTTTCCCAAGGAGCAAGCAACGAACAATACCGCAGAGTATGAAGGTTTGCTTGCCGGTCTCAGGATCGCAGCAGACCTTGGGATCAAGAAGCTCATTGTCAGGGGTGACTCACAGCTTGTCGTCCGCCAAGTGAAAAAGAATTATCAGAGTCCGTTGATGGAAGCCTACGTTGATGAAGTGAGAAAGCTAGAAGAGCACTTTGACGGCCTACAGATGGAACATGTTCCAAGAGCTCAGAACGACATTGTCGATGGCCTGTCAAAGTGCGCCGCACTTAAGTTACCTGTGGAACCAGGGATCTTTGTGCTCAAGCTGACTCAACCGTCTGTAACGCCATCAAATGGACAGAGCAAGAAGAGGAAGTTGATTTCTGGTGACTATTTTCCGGCAGAGCTCCCCGAAGCCGCCGCCAAGAAGGTCCTCAAGATCAACACCGAAGGTGCTGAGGAGCAGTCTGCTCCGGCAAGCCTTAGGGTTTGTTCCATTGAAGCAGACGCTCCCGACAAGTTTTGCTCTGGCGAGCTTGCCGGGGAACGTCAAGCTCCGGCTGAGCCGCAGGTTCTCGCCGTAGAAGCGGATGTTCCAGCAGCATCAGATGTGCCTTTAGTCTTTGTTGTCGAGCCGCAAGCTCCAGCATGGGCACAGCAGATTGTCCGTTTACTTCAGACAGGAGAACTTCCCGAAGAGCAAGAAGAAGTGGAAAGAGTAGCCCGGCAGTCAAGTATGTACCAGTTTGTCGACGACACACTGTATAGAAGAAGACTCAACGGCGTGAAATTGAAGTGTATTCACCGGGAGGACGGACAAAAGCTGTTGGCAGAGATACATGGAGGTATGTGTGGTCACCACATTGGCGCAAGAGCACTTGCCGGCAAAGCGTTTCGGCAAGGTTTCTTTTGGCCGACAGCCCTCCAGGATGCAACTGCACAAGTAACCTAGTGTGAAGCGTGCCAGTTCCATTCCAAGCAGATACACCAGCCAGCTCAAGCTTTCGAGACGATCCCTTTATCCTGGCCATTTTCGGTCTGGGGGCTCGATATCCTCGGCCCTTTTCCCCGAGCTGTCGGGGGCTTTGAGTACTTGTACGTTGCAATCGACAAGTTCACAAAATGGCCGGAAGTGGAACCAGTGAGGAAGGTGACAGCACAGTCAGCAGTCAAGTTCTTCAGGTCGATTGTTTGCCGTTTCGGGATCCCTAACAGGATCATCACCGACAACGGCACACAATTCACGAGCCGCACCTTCATGCAGTACGTCCAAGATCTTGGCGCCAAGGTCTGCTTCGCTTCTATTGCTCATCCGAGAAGCAACGGTCAAGTGGAGAGGGCAAATGCTGAAGTGCTGCGCGGGCTCAAGACCAGGACTTTCGACAGGCTGCGCAAGTGCGGAAGGAACTGGATTGAGGAGCTGCCGGTGGTTCTTTGGTCGATCAGGACGACGCCAAATCGAGCCACTGGCCAGACACCTTTCGCTCTAGTCTATGGAGCAGAGGCAGTTCTCCCCACGGAACTCGTATACGGATCACCTCGAGTGCTCGCTTATGATGAGCTTGAGCAAGAGCAGTTGCGACAAGATGACGCGCTGCTCCTTGAGGAGGACCGTCTTCAGGCTGCTGTACGAGCTGCTCGATACCAGCAAGCTTTGCGTCGCTACCATAGCCGCAAAGTTAATGCCAGAAGTTTCGAGGAAGGCGACCTTGTTCTTCGGCGCGTTCAGTCCGCCAAGAATTCCAACAAGTTGACGCCGAAGTGGGAAGGCCCTTACCGGGTGAAACGAGTCACTAGGCCTGGCGCTGTCCGCCTTGAGACCGAAGATGGCATTCCGGTGAGCAACTCCTGGAACATTGAGCATCTTCGTAAGTTTTACCCGTAGGGCGCGGTTGCCGGAACCATTTCCGGCAACCACCTTTTGTACAAGTCTTGCCGGTGTTGCATGTAATCCTTTGTACAAAGCCGGGCGCAGACCCCGTGCATAAGTGAACCTCACGTGCTCCGCACATCTTGTCAATTTCATGCTTTATACTATTTTTTGGCATGCGTTATCTGACACTTTGTGCAGCGCCTACCCCCGGTAAGCAATAACGAGCCGTAAGGGTCCATATCTTTATTTTCTCTTCTTTCTTTTTCTCAAAAAGGAAAGGAAGGTTCCCTCGCCCACAAGTTTGCCGGGGGGAAAGGAGGAGATAATGGTGTGGACCAGGCATCGTTCAAGGAAGTTTCACCTTACCGGAAAGCAAACGACAGAAAAGCTAAGTTGCCAAAGTTTGAGCAATCAGTTTTAATTTTTAAGTTATCTTCCTCGAACGACCGTGCTTTGTATGGAAAACCTGTGCGCGGAGGAACCAACTCGTAGCTAGTTGCGCCCTTACTTTGTTTCAAGTCCGCTCAACAACTTAAGTGAGCTGCAACTAGTTGCGACAAGGTTTCTTGTCGGAAGCGGCACCGCCAGCAGGCTGCTGATGTCCTGCACTCAGCGCTCGCGGCTAAGGTGCCTGCGCCAACAAGTTCCCTAAAAGCGTAGGGCAAAAACATACAAAGGAAGGAATCAAGTAAAGGAAATAACACAACAATCTCTACCCAAAATAGAGTTATATTACAAGATAGCTTGTCGCAGCTCTAACAGATTGTTCTCATGACATGACCAGGAGCGACAAAGAAAAAGAGAAAACAGGCGGCCTAATCTACGCGATCGCCCTCAACCCTCTTGATCTCGCTCACCTTGTCCACAATGGGTGCGACAAGGGCCTTGAGCGCTTCCAGATCAGCATCCGGCGGCAGGGACCTGAGGACGTTGGTGAGGTTGAGGCATGGGTTGCGGAAGGCCACCTTCACCAGCACATTTTGAAGAACTCCCGCGTAGATCTTGCGCGACTCGTCGTCCAGCTGCTTTGGGATCTTCTCCTAGAGTCGCTGGAGGGCCGTCGCCACGCCTTTGAAGAACAAGATGAGCTTGGCGCTGGGTTGGAGGCGCTCGTCGGAAGAATACCCGAGGTCCTCCATCCCCAGCTGCGCCAGCTCCCCGTCGATGGCGGCGGCAACATTCATGAGACCCTCGGTCCAGTGCTCCACAGTCTCCCTAAAAGCATTCTGGGCGGCAACAACACTCGCCAGCAGCGCCTCGTCGGCCTTGATCTTCTCCTTCAAGGCCACTTCCTGCTCCCTGGCACCGTCCAGCGTCTTGGTCAAAGTGGCCAGCTTCAACTCAAGATCTGCGTTGGAGTCCTTGGCGGTGCAAAGCTCTTTGCTCCTCTCAGCGAGACGACCCTGCAGCTCGCCATGAGCGGCGGCGTCCTTCTCGCGCTCACGCTTGAGCGCGGCAAGCTCCTCACCGCTCGCCTTGAGATCGGCCTCTAGCTGCGCCATCTTCGTCTCCAACTCCTTCTTGGCGGCCTCGGCAGCTGCGATAGCATCCTTTGCTTCCTTGAGAGCCCCGCCAATTGCTTGCTCGCGCGCGGCAAGCTCCTCCTCGTGGCTATCAAGGTTGACCTTGCGCTGCGCCAACTCGCCTTCTTGCGTAGATAGCTTTTCAGCAACAAGCCGCTGTTGCTCTTCAACTTCAGCCTTCTCGAGGAGGAAGGCTTTCTGTTCCTCAGCGACTTGCTCCCGCTCCTCTGCCAGGGACGGGAGAGCTTCCTGCCTGAGACCCCGGAGCTCCTCCGCGCACTTCTCGATGTCCACTCGCACCTTCGCGACAAGCGCTTCTCGGGATTCCAGCTTGGCTTGTCGGGCGCGGTAAAGCGACAACAACTTCCGCAGCAGCTCCTCCTCCTCAGGCTCGTCGCTGCTGCTGCTTGGCGCGTCGACCAGTGTCAGCCCAGCGGAGGCGAGCACCTCTCCATCCAAGACCTCTCCTTCGACCGGCGCCCTAGAGCTTGACGCCCAGGGGAGCTTGATGAAGATGCCGTCGCCGGCCTTCAAATAGGCGCCGGGCTGGGGCTCTTCGGAGCCTGGCGCTGCAGCAGCGGCGGAGGGATCGGCGGTCGGCGTAGCGCCTGATGCTCCTGCGGCCTCAGGGCCGTCAGTGCGATCGCCGGATCCCTCACCAGCTTCTGCGGTGGCAGCTTTGGCAGCCTCTTCGCCGGCGGGATCATCAGCGTCGGCTTCTCCTTCGGTGGCAACGGCGTCATCGGTATTGCTGCGCACGTTCTCCTCGCCCGCGACCTCGGTTTCCATCGGCTCCGTGGCAGATGGATCTGATGAACGGTAAAAGGAGAAAAGTCAAGCATATATTCAAAAAGAAAATCAGAAGAAGAAGAACCAAAGGAAAGTTTTCAAGCAAGTGGATTACCTGTACTAGGATCCGCAGTCATGGTCTCAACCACTGGAGGATCGCTGGTGCCGTCCCTTGCCGGAGAACTATCCCTTGCCGGAGAATTCTCCCTTGCCGGAGAATGCTCCCTTGCCGGGGAATCCTCCCTTGGCGGTGTAGTCGAAGCACATGGCATTTCGGGAGCGGCTTCCGGGCACTCCTAGTGAGGCTGCTCTGCTCGTACACAAACCAACCGTCAGATATCAGCAAAGAAAGAGCACCCATGCGCGCCTGGCAGCAGGAAGTAAACCATATACTTACGCTGGGGACTGCGTTGGGGGCTGCTTTGGGGAAAAGTTGCCGGGTCCGGCAAGGTGGTCTCGGACACGCCCCCTGTTGTCGCGGTGGGTTCGTCCTCGATGACAATCACCGGGACCTTGACTCTCTTTGCCGCTCTCTGGGCCAGAGTCCTGAAAAGGAATGGGTTCGGAGTAAAGCAAATCAGACACAAGACAAAATAGCAAGAATTGAAGAAATACAAGTACAACGAAGAATCTTACTCTTCTTCTTCCTCGTCGGAGCTAAGCGCGGAGAGATCGAAGTCCGGCTCGCCTCCGGTGCGACGAGGCGGAGGAGTAGGTTCCCTTGTCCGCTTGGCAGGAGCAGTAGCGGTGGACCAGGAAGACCCCGCTCCAGTTGCCGCAGCAGCGTGAGGCGCTCCCGCGGCAACAGTGCTTGCCGCGGTAGAGCGTGTCGCGCGGCACGGTGGTTGTTGACTTGCCTGCTGCCCCGCTACATCCCCGGCCTTGCGGAGACGCCTTCTTGGTGGAGCTGGGGGCTCCGCTTGCGGCGAGCTGGCTGAAGGTGGGGAGGAGGAGGAGCCGATCTTCAACGAGTCGCTCGCGCCCTCGGCGGGCTCGCTCGACTCAGCTTCAGGCCCGACAAACTCTTCCTCGCCGGCAAACTCCTCTCGCTCGACAAGGCTTGCCGCCTCTGCTGCCTATGCCTCTTCCACGGTGAATCCAAACTCACCCGCGGTAGCGGCTGCTGCCGCCTCTTCCAGCCTAGTGGTGATGCGCTGCATCTCCGCATCGGTGGTGTCACGGGTGAGGCTTTTCTGTTCATCGGGGCGGACCGGCACTTCTACCAGACCGTCAAAGAACTCCTGCACGACGACGTCTGCAGGCTCTTGCCAAGTTGGGACAATTCCATGCGAGTCGCACAGCGGCATCATTGCACGGATGCGGTCGAGCGAGGAGTTGTTGCACAGCGGAACGACACCCCTCGGCAACATGAACACTTCAGGATGCTAAGGATCGCGCTTGAACAGTTCCAGGATCATCACGTCCAGTTCCAGGACAGTGAAGTTGAAGTTGAGGCCCGGGCGCAGCCTCATGATATCCGCCGCGTTCTGGAACTCCCAGGCGGGTCTCCTCCTCTCCTGCAGGGGGGCGATGTGGCGGCGAAGAAAATCTGCGCCAACGGCGCCTATGGTGAGCCCGGCAAGCCTGAGGCGTAAGATCTGGGTGACGGCAATCTTTAGCCTATCGTCTTTCGGGGCCACGTTGCTCCAATCGTTGCCGCGCGCTATTGGGACTTGGCGCTGGGCGGTGAATGGCTGCGGGTTCTCCTAGACAATCCAGCACCATTCTGCTCTCCATTCCTCCCACTTGCTGCGGAGCTCTCCCTCCAGATAAGCTTCCTTCTTGCCAGCTCTTGAGATCCAGGCGATTCCGCCGGATAAAGGTTCTCCTTTCTCAACTCGGGGCATAAAGAAGTGGCGAAAAAGAGCGACATTTGGATGGACTCCGACAAAGTTTTCGCAGAGATGTGCGAAAACTGCCATGGTCAGAACGGCATTGGGGGTGAAGTCAAGGAGGCGGAACCCGTAGGTGTTCATGATATCGCAGAAAAATTCAGAGAAAGGCGGGCAGAGCCCGCAGTAGAAGAACAGCGCGAAGAAAGGGTATCCATTCGGAGCCAGTTCCGAAGCGGCAGCTGGAAGTACCTTCGTGCGCGGATGCGCTCGCGTCTCCGTCGACCAGAAGAGGTAGTAGTACTCCCTCAGCTCCTTCGCGGCAAGCTGGGGGGGGGGAAGGAGATGGCCCGCTCCTTTCGCAGCGCCGCGAGCCGCTGCGCCTCGGCCGACTTCACGACCTTCCCCTTGTCGGCTTTCGGAGCCATGGCTGAGGTGGTGGGGGAGATCGACGGCGTTGGTGATGCTGGTGGCGATGGGGAGCGGAGCGCTGCTCTCTTTCAGCTTTGGGAAGAAGGAGGGAGCGGCGGAGATTTCTGAGATTGGAGTAGCAACGGGCGAGATGGGCGAACTGCCCCTGTTTCCCCTGCTTATAAAGAGGGAGGGGCGGGCATTCCGTCTTTTCGAATAAAGAAACCACCCACGATCTCTCCCACAATGCCGCATTCGATGCGTGCAGTTCGGGGAAGGCGCGGTGGATACGGAGTAAGATACGGCGTAACCCAGGCCGCGCGTGCCCGTGCCCTGTTTTGGGCCTGGCCCAACAGCGCTCGGCGCCATGTGTGGCCCAGGCCCGGTGGCTCGTGTCGGTGTACTAGAGTAGGGGTACCCTAGTATCCCGAACTTGTGCACGGGCAGTCGCAGCACCCCGTGGCAAGGCTTGCCGGGTGACCGCCAAGGTCCTTCGTGTTTCCTTTGGAACCATTCAAGAACAAAGTATTCAAGCCAAGGAGACAAGGCCCCAGCAAGAGGAGCTTGCCGGGAAGGCCAACCAAGGCATCTCAAGGAACTTGCCGCGACGCGCCACGCGTCCCGGCAAGGCCCGACGAGCGACAAGCTTCCGGACGCGACAAGACAACGGCCGCGGCAAGGCGCTTGCCGCGGCAAGCTACCACTCTGTACCCGCGCTCCAGCACATCCACCAACGTGTCGCCCTGGGGCCTTTCCAGGCGCGCGTGGCTGGAGGCTGTGCAGCCAGCGGTGCGCGGTGGCAAGCGACGCTGACAAGACTGCCATCGTGGCGAGCGGTGGCGTCCCTGACGGTCCCTTTTTGCACTATTTGGGCGACGCAGACGGGCATTTAATGCCTTTGTCCCCTGCCGTCAGGGTTAGGTAGGATACACTGTACAGGTGGTTGTACCAACCGCAATTCCTTTTCAATTTTTACCCTTATCTACGTTGCCACCTGTCGGTGACCCCTTCAGCATATAAAAGGAGGCTCATGCGCAACGTAGAGGGGGGTTCGGGAGGCAAAAAAACACTCACATTAGGTCTCGTTAGCAGCTAGTGTGTACTGTAGCACTCAGCACTCCCGAGCAAGAACTCAATACACTCAGACATGCAGCAGTAGGAGTGTTATCTCTCCGGAGAGCTCCGAAGCTGGGTAAACTGCTCGTGTGCTTCGCCTCGATCCGCTCTTCGTGCGATCTCTGCCCCCCGCCCGAAAGGGGCTCGGTCCGCCGGTCCCATAGGTGTTCGTGGATCAGTTTCCCCGACACCGTCCAGTGGGTCCCTGCTGTCAGGTTGAGGAATAATTATTTTGCGCATAATAAGGAGGCACTTCCTTGCTGCGGCCGTGGACCCAGCTGTCAGCCTCTCCACATACAGTCCACATCTGATGGAAGTCGTTTCTTGACCATGTTGACCATGCCGCGCGGTGAGCACCAGGGCGGTGGACGACGACGAGGCCTAGGAAGGGGACGACGCGGAGCCGGGGTAGACGCGGTAGTGGAAGCCCGCGCGGAGAGGAGTACGAGGGTTCACTAGTTCGGCTGCGGTGTGAGGCTTCCAATGACTCTCGTTTGTTGACCACATTGACCACACCGTGCTGAGCGCACCAAGGCCGGTGGACGAGGAGAGGCCCCAAACTGGAACGACCTGGAGATGGGGAAGACGCGGCAGTGGAATCGCAGATGGAGAGGAGTGGGAAATTTGACTGGTTCGGGTGCGCGGCAGCACTGCCACCCACGAGAGACAGGAGCAAGAACAGAGGTTGAAGAAGAAGCACGGCTGTTGGATTAACATCCAACGGTCCAGCTACTAGAATCATTTGTTGATTAAGTTGACAAAGCCCTGCGTACACGTCTGCTTAGTAGGCCCACAAGTCAGCCACCAAATCTGCCGGGTCCCAGCTGTCATCGGGAGGAATATTTTTTTCTCATAACAAGGAGGCACTTCCTTCCGTGCAAAGATACAGTCGGTGGGTCCCAGCTGTCAAGAGAAGGAAACAACTGAATAAGGAGGAACTTTCCTTGCGTGCGACCGTGGACCTCGTGGGTCCTAGCCGTCAGGCTCTCACGTACATTCCTCTTCCGATGTCTGTCATTTGTTGACCACGCCGCACCGAGCACAGCGAGGCGGTGGATGACGGCGAGGCCCCAGACTGGAATGACCCGGAGATGGGGAAGACGCGGTAGTGGAGTCACAGACGGAGAGGAGTGGGAAACTTGACTGGTTCAGGTGCGGGGTGGGCCTACACTCGGCAGAGAATAACATGAGGTGCAGAGTGGAGGATGGCCTGGCTGTCGGCGGGGTAGCGTTTTGCTGCGAGGCACGCAAAACAACGCCGCTGGACGCCGGAGGCTGGAGCAGGCGGTCCCGGCAGCGCTGGGGGAAGAAGATGAGAGATTGAAGAAGAATTCCGGCCATTGGATGTAAATCCAACGCCTTGCTTAGGCTTCGACCTACTGGCCCACATGTCAACCAGTCCATTTGTTTTTTAGTCTATTTGGTGGGCTGGGTGAAACAATTATGTAGCATCTATGCAGCCCGTTTATATATATGGTAGAATTTAAAGCCCATTTGCATTTTTCTTGAAATACACGACTTGCTGGGCTGGGTGAAAATATCATGTTGGG
Source organism: Triticum aestivum (assembly GCF_018294505.1). Taxonomy (NCBI): domain Eukaryota; kingdom Viridiplantae; phylum Streptophyta; class Magnoliopsida; order Poales; family Poaceae; genus Triticum; species Triticum aestivum. Next base: position 342,514,543 of record NC_057813.1, read on the forward strand.
CTGGATGGAGAAATGTTATAAAAACATAAACACATGATTGCACGTCTATTGCTGCATTGGTCTGTAAAATCTTTGCAAGCTCATGTATGCAATCACTAGGAGTTAACTTGCCAAGTTATATATAAACAATTATTATTATTATTTTGTAAGAACTTTCAATTTACGAATTAAAATATCATTTTAATTTGATGAGTTAATAGGACGTGGGGTATTATTATTTTTTAGGCTAGACGGGGACAGTTGAGTTGGTTCTGGGGAAATGTACTGAGAGAAAACTTAGTTTACATCAAAAAAGAAAGAGGAAGAAAATTCAGATATAGGATTAATGAAAACAAAAATAAAGGAAGTGGGAAGGTCTATAAAATGGTTGGACGAACGACAAGTTTAATGGAACCTTATGTTTATATATATATATACGTTGAAACATGTCGTGGGCTGCCCATGTTAAAAAACATGTCCGGACAACGTACTTCAGGTGCTCCCTAGTGGGGGCGACGAGAAGCACGCCAGCCCACCTCAGAGGGAGAAAGGCACCATCGAAATACTTGATCCACTCTTGGGGTGATTCCTTGCCGGCAATAACTATTTCCAGCACCTCCTCGTCAAGGGTTGGTGGCCATTGTGCAATAAACTCTGCCAATGCCCTGCTCTGAATTGTTGATGTGCTTTCAAACTTCAGGCCAAAGCTGGATAACTCTAGAGCCCATTCTACTATCCTGCCGGTAGCCTCTGGGTTCTGGAGTATCCTTTGCAACAGAAAACATGTGACAACCGTGATCTCATGGGCTTGGAAGTAGTGGCCCAGTTTCCTTGAGGCCCTGACGAGGCCAAAAATCAATTTTTGCACACCAGAATACCTGGATCTAGCCCCCTGCAATAGGGAACTTATGAAGTACACTGGGCGCTGCACCACTTTCTTCCTTGCCGCGTCCTTGGGGTTGCCTTCACCGCCATGCTTCTTTTTGTCCTAATCCATATCTGACCTTGTCGGGCTAACCTCACTTTCTGCTCTTGGCGGGATCTCTGTTGAAGTTGTAGTTTCCTCCACTTCCCACTGTGCCACCAATGCTGCACTAACCACCTGATTAGTCACTGCCAGGTACAGCAGCAACAGCTCTTGTGGCTTGGGTGCAACCAAAGTGGGCACATAATACAAGTACGTCTTCAGATATTGCAATGATGCATCTGCTTCCGGGGTCCACTTCATAGGTCCTGCCTTCTTCAAAATTTTGAAGAATGGAAAGCCGTGCTCGGTAGACTTGGAGATGAATCTGCTAAGCGCGACAACACATCCTGTCAGACATCTCACATCTTTAACTATCTTGGGTGCCTGGATCTGCTCAATGGCCTTGATCTTATCTGGGTTGGCTTCAATCCCGCGATGGGACACAAAGAAACTGATACGTCTCCAACGTATCTATAATATTTTATAGTTCCATGCTATTATATTATCTGTTTTGGATGTTTAATACACATTTATATGCAATTTTATATCATTTTTGGGACTAACCTGTTAACCGACGGCCCAGTGGTAGCTTCTATTTGTTTTGCCTATTTTAGAGTTTCGCAGAAAAGGAATACCAAACGGAATGAAACCTTCGCGATGATCTTTCTTGGACCAAAAGCAAACTAGGAGATTTGGAGATGAAGGCTAAGATGCAACAAGGCAACCACAAGGCAGGAGGGCGCGCCCAGGGGGTAGGGCGCGCCCCTACCTCGTGGGCCCCTCGTAGCTTCCCTGACCTAGTTCCTTCGCCTATATATACTCTTATACCCTGAAAACATCCAGGGGAGCCACCAAACCACTTTTCCACCGTCGCAACCTTCTGTACCCGTGAGATCCCATCTAGGGACCTTTTCTGACGTCCTGCCAGAGGGGGATTCGATCACGGAGGGCTTCTACATCAACACAATTACATCTCCGATGAAGCGTGAGTACTTTACCACAGACCTTCGGGTCCATAGTTATTAGCTAGATGGCTTCTTCTCTCTCTCTTTGATTCTCAATACCATGTTCTCCTCAATGTTTTTGGAGATCTATTCGATGTAATATTCTTTTGCGGTGTGTTTGCTGAGATCCGATGAATTGTGGATTTATGATCAGATTATCAATGAATATTATTTCGTTCTTCTCTGAATTCTTATATGCGTGATTTGATATCTTTTCAAGTCTGTTCGAATTATTGTTTTAGTTTGGCCTACTAGATTGATCTTTCTTGCAATGGGAGAAGTGCTTAGCTTTGGGTTCAATCTTGCAGTGTCCTTTCCCAGTGACAGTAGGGGTAGCAAAGCATGTACTGTATTGTTGCCATCGAGGATAAAAAGATGGGGTTTTCATCATATTGCTTGAGTTAATTCCTCTACATCATGTCATCTTACTTAATGTGTTACTGCGTTCTTTATCAACTTAATACTCTAGATGCATGCTGGATAACGGTCGATGTGTGGAGTAATAGTAGTAGATGCAGGCAGGAGTCGGTCTACATGACACAGACGTGATGCCTATGTCCATGATCATTGCCTTAGATCTCGTCATAACTATGCGCTTTTCTATGAATTGCTTGGCAGTAATTTGTTCACCAACCGTAATATTTGCTATCTTGAGAGAAGCCACTAGTGAAACTTATGGCCCCCGAGTCTCTTTTCCATTATATTGAATCTCTTTTCCATATTATTTAATCTCATTTACATATTACTAGTATCCGATCTACTATTTTGCAATCTTTTACTTTCCGATCTATAAAATAAAAATACCAAAAATATTTACATTATCGTTTATCTATCTCTATCAGATCTCACTTTTGCAAGTGAGCGTGAAGGGATTCACAACCCCTTTATCACGTTGGGTGCAAGTTGTCGATTGTTTGTGCAGGTATTCGGTGACTTGTGCGTTGTGTCCTACTAGATTGATACCTTGGTTCTCAAAACTAAGGGAAATACTTATGCTACTTTTCTGCATCACCCTTTCCTCTTCAAGGGAAAACCAACGCAAGCTCAAGAGGTAGCAAGAAGGATTTCTAGCGCCGTTGCCGGGGAGATCTACGTCAAGTCAAGCCATACCAAGTACCCATCATAAACTCTTCTCCCTTGCATTACATTATTTGCCATTCACCTCTCGTTTTCCTCTCCCCCACTTCTAAAATGATTTTCGAAAACCTTTGCCTTTTCTTCGCCCCTCTTCTGTTCGTCTCTTTTTGCTTGCTTCTTGTGTGCTTTTGTGTTGGATTGATTGCTTTGTCACAATGCCTCAAGATAATACTAAATTGTGTGACTTTTCCAATACCAACAACAATAATTTTATTAGCAGTCCGATTGCTCCCACTACTAATGTTGAATCTTGTGAAATTAATGTTGCTTTGTTGAATCTTGTTATGAAAGATCAATTTTCTGGCCTTCCTAGTGAAGATGCCGCCTCCCATGTAAACAATTTTGTTGATTTGTGCGATATGCAAAAGAAGATAGATGTGGATAATGATATTGTTAAATTGAAGCTATTTTCGTTTTCGCTTAGAGATCGTGCTAAAACTTGGTTTTCATCTTTACCCAAAAATAATATTGATTCGTGGAATAAGTGTAAAGATGCTTTCATCTCTAAGTATTTTCCGCCCGCTAAGATCATCTCCCTTAGGAACGATATTATGAATTTTAAGCAACTTGATCAGGAGCATGTTGCAAAATCTTGGGAGAGGGTGATATTGATGATACGTAATTGCCCTACACATGGTTTGAATTTGTGGATGATTATACAAAAAATTATGCCGGATTGAATTTTGCTTCTAGAAATCTTTTAGATTCGGCCGCGCGAGGCACTTTGATGGAAATCACTTTAGGATAGGCTACTAAGCTCCTAGATAATATTATGGTGAATTATACTCAATGACACACCAAAAGATCCACTAGTAAAAAGGTTCATGCGATTGAAGAGATTAATGTTTTGAGTGGAAAGATGGATGAACTTATGAAATTGTTTGCTAATAAAAGTATTTCTTCTGATCCTAATGATATGCCTTTGTTCACATTGATTGAGAATAATAATGAATCTATGGATGTGAATTTTGTTGGTAGGAACAATTTTGGTAACAACGCATATAGACACAATTTTAAGTCAAGGACATTCCCTAGTATATCCTCTAATAATTATGGTAATTCCTACAACAACTCTTATGGAAATTTTGATAAGATGCCCTCTGATTTTGAGAATAGTGTTAAAGAAATTATGAGTTCGCAAAAGAATTTCAATGCTTTGACTGAAGAAAAATTTCTCAAGATTGAGGATTTAGCTAAGAATGTGGATATAATTTCTCTTGATGTTGATTCTTTGAAACTTAGATCTATCCTACCTAAGCATGATATAAATGAGTCTCTCAAATCCATGAGAATTTCCATTGATGAGTGCAAAGAAAGAACCACTAAGATGTGTGCTAAAAAAGATTGGTTTGTAAAAGTGTGTTCTCCTAGTTTTCATGATAATAACAATGGAGATCTAAAAGTGATTGATGCAACTCCTATTAAATCTTTGTTTTCCAATATGAATCTTGATAAATATGGGACTGGAGATGAGTCAACTTTAGTTAAAAGGCGTCCCAATGATTTGGAGTTTTTAGATCTAGATGCAAAAATTGATAAAAGTGGGATTGGAGAGGTCAAGAATTTAAGTAGCAATGAGCCCACTCCTTTGGATTTCAAGGAATTTAATTATGATAATTGTTCTTTAACAAATTGTATTTCCTTGTTGCAATCCGTGTTAAATTCTCCTCATGCTTACAATCAAAACAAAGCTTTTACTAAAATATCGTTGATGCTATGATGCAATCTTTTGAAGAAAAGCTTGAACTAGAAGTTTCTATCCCTAGCAAACTTTATGATGAGTAGGAAACTCTACTAATATTGTGATTAAAGATTATGAATGCTATGCTTTGTGTGATTTGGGTGCTAGTGTTTCCATGATTCCAAAAACTTTGTGTGATGTGTTAGCTTTCCTTGAATTTGATGATTGTTCTTTAAATTTGCATCTTGCGGATTCCACTATTAAGAAACCTATGGGAAGGATTAATGATGTTATTATTATGTCAAATAGGAATTATGTGCCCATAGATTTCATTGTTCTTGATATAGGTTGCAATCCTACATGTCCTATTATTCTTGGTAGACCTTTCCTTAAAACAATTGGTGCAATTATTGATATGGAAGAAGAAAACATTATATTCCAATTACCATTAAGGAAAGGAATGGAACACTTTTCTAGGAAGAAAATTAAATTGCCTTATGAATCTATTATGAGAGCCACTTATGGATTGCATACCAAAGATGACAATAGCTAGATCTATTCGCGTTTTTATGCCTAGCTAGGGGCGTTAAACGATAGCGCTTGTTGGGAGGCAACCCAATTTTATTTTTGTTCCTTGATTTTTGCTCCTGTTTAGTAATAAATAATTAATCTAGCCTCTGTTTAGATGTGGTTTCATGTTTTAATTAGTGTTTGTGCTAGGTAGAACCTTTGGGAAGAATTGGGTGAAAGTTGATTTGATGTTGCTGTAAAACAGAAACTTTTGCGCTCACGAGATTATTTGTCATTTTTAACAGAAGAGTGATTTTGAGTTGATTGTTTTTGAAGAAGATTAATAGACAAATGCCTCACGTCCACAAATTTATTTCAGAATTTTTGGAGTTACATAAGTATTCGAGAGTTATAGGTTACTACAGATTGTTCTGTTTTTGACAGATTCTATTTTCCGGGTGTTGTTTGCTTATTTTGATGAATCTATGGGTAGTATCGGGGGGTATGAACCATGGAGAAGTTGAAATACAGTATATATTACACCAATATAAATAAAGAATGAGTTTGCAACAGTACCATAAAGTGGTGATTTATTTTCTTATACTAACGGAGCTCATCAGATTTTCTGTCGGGTTTTGTGTTGTGAAGTTTTCAAGTTTTGGGTAAGGATTTGATGGACTATGGAATAAGGAGTGACAAGACCCTAAGATTGAGGGTGACCAAGGCACCCCAAGGTAATATTCATGGAAAACCAAAAGTCTAAGCTTGGGGATGCCCCGGAAGGCATCCCCTCTTTCGTCTTCATCTATCGGTAACTTTACTTGAGGCTATATTTTTATTCACCACATGATATGTGTTTTGCTTGGAGCGTAATTTTGTTTATTTTGTTTTGCTTTCTGTTTGAATAATATCCCAAGATCTGAAATTCTTAAATTTTAGATATTCTTCACATAGTTGCACAATTATTCGACTGCTTATTGATCTTCACTTATATCTTTCATAGTAGTTTGTCATTTGCTCTAGTGCTTCACCTATACCATTTTAGAGCATGGCAGTGGCTTTATTTTATATAAATTTTTGAACTCTCATGCTTCACTTATATTATTTTTAGAGTCTTTTAGAACAAGATGGTAATTTTCTTGGGTTATAAAACTCGTCCTAATATGATAGGCATCCAAGATGGATATAATAAAAACTTCCATATAAAGTGCATTGAATACTATGAGAAGTTTGATTCCTTATGATTGTTTTGAGATATGAAGATGGTGATATTAGAGTCATGCTAGTGGAATAATTGAGAATTTGAGAAATAATTGTGTTGAGGTTTGTGAGTCCCGTAGCATGCACGTATGGTAATCGTTGTGTAACAAATTTGAAGCATGAGGTATCTCTTTGATTGTCATCCTTTGTGTGGAGGTCGGGATCACGCGATGGTTAACTCCTACCAACCCTTCCCCTAGGAGCATGCGCATAGTGTTTGGTTTTGATGACTTGTATATTTTTGCAATAAGTATGTGAGTTCTTTATGACTAATGTTGAGTCCATGGATTATATGCACTCTCACCCTTCCACCAGTGCTAGCCTCTCTTGTGCCGCGCAACTTTCATTGGTACCATACACCCACCATTTACCTTTCTCAAAACAGCCACCATACCTACCTATTATGGCATTTTCATAGCCATTCCGAGATATATTGCCATGCAACTTTCCACTATTCAGTTATTATGACACGCTTCATCATGGTCATATTGTTTTGCATGATCATGTAGTTGGCATCGTATTTGTGGCAAAGCCACCATTCATAATTCTTTCATACATGTCACTCTTGATTCATTGCACATCCCGGTACACCGCTGGAGGCATTCATATAGAGTCATATTTTGTTCCAAGTATCGAGTTGTAATTCTTGAGTTGTAAGTAAATAAAAGTGTGATGATCATCATCATTAGAGCATTGTTCCATGTAAGGAAATAAAAAAAAGTGCCAAAGAAGCCAATAAAATAAGAGGCCAAAGAAGCCAATCAAAAAAATGAGATAAAAAGAGAGAGGGGGCAATGTTACTATCCTTTTTCCACACTTGTGCTTCGAAGTAGCACCATGATCTTCATGTTAGAGAGTCTCTTATTTTGTCACTTTCGTATACTAGTGGGAATTTTTCATTATAGAACTTGGCTTGTATATTCCAACGATGGGATTTCTCAAATGCCCTAGGTCTTCATGAGCAAGCAAGTTGAATGCACACCCACTTAGTTTCTTTTTGAGCTTTCATACACTTATAGCTCTAGTGCATCTGTTGCATGGCAATCCCTACTCACTCACATTGATATCTATTGATGGGCATCTCCATAGCCCATTGATACGCCTAGTTGATGTGAGACTATCTCCTCTTTTTGTCTTCTCCACAACCACCATTCTATTCCACCTATAGTGTTATGTCCATGGATCACGCTCATGTATTGCATGAAAGTTGGAAAAGTTTGAGAATACTAAAGTATGAAACAATTCCTTGGCTGAAACCGGGGTTGTGCATGATTTGAATATTTTGTGTGATGAAGATGGAGCATAGCCAAACTATATGATTTTGATGAGCTTTCTTTGGCCATGTTATTCTAAGAAGACATAATTGCTTTGTTAGTATGCTTGAAGTATTGTTATTTTTATGTAAATATTAAACTTTTGTTTTGAATCTTTCGGATCTGAACATTCATGCCACAATAAAGAAAATTGCATTGATAAATATGCTAGGTAGCATTCACATCAAAATTCTGTTTTTATCATTTACCTACTCGAGGACGAGCAGGAATTAAGCTTGGGGATGCTTGATACGTCTCCTATGTATTTATAATTTTTGATTGTTCCATGCTATTATATTATCTGAGTTGGATGTTTAATAGGCATTTATATGCTATTTTACATTGTTTTTGGGAGTAACCTATTAACCGAGGGCCCAATGCCAGTTTTTGTTTTTTTGCCTATTTTAGAGATTCGCAGAAAAGGAATACCAAACGGAGTCCAAACGGATTGAAACCACCGTGATGATATGTCGGGGGAAACTGACCCTCGAACACCTATGGGGCCGGCGGACCGGGCCCCTTTCGGTTCGGTGGGGGGCGGAGATAGTACGAAGAGCGGATCGAGGCGAAACACACGAGCAGTTTACCCAGCTTCGGAGCTCTCCGGAGAGATAACACTCCTAATGTTGCTTGTCTGGTTGTATTATCTTGTGTTCTTGCTCTAGAGAGAGAGCGTGGTGTTTTTCTGGGTTCCGAATGAGTCAAACTGACCGAAACTCCGAAACCCCCTCTTTCCCCCCCACGTTGCGCATGGGCCTCCTTTTATACGCTAAAGGGGTCACCGACAGGTGGCAATGCAGAGGAGGGTATAAACGTAAAAAGTGAGGTGGTTGGTATAGTTACTTGTACAGTGCACCCTACCTAACCCTGACGGCAGGGGACAAGGGCATTAAATGCCCGTCCGAGTCGCCCAAACAGTGCAGAAAGGGACCGTTAGGGGCGCCACCGTTCTCCACGATGGTGACCTTGTCAGCTTCGCATGCCACAGCGCACCGCTGGCTGCACAGCCTCCCGCCACGCGCGCCTGGAGAGGCCCCCAGAACGACACGTTGGTGGATGAGCTGGAGCGTGGGCACAGAGTGCCCGCCTGCCGCGGCAAGCGCCTTGCCGCTGCTGCTATCTTGTCGGGTCCGGAGGCTTGTCGCTCACCGGGCCCCGAGGTATCTTGGTTGGTCTTCCCGGCAAGCTCCTCTTGCCGGGGCCTTGTCGCCTTGCTGGAGCGCGTGGCGCGTCGCGGTAAGTTCTTTGAAGTGCCTTGGTTGGCCTTCCCGGCAAGCTCCTCTTGCCGGGGCCTTGTCTTCTGAGCTTAAATACTTTGTTCTTGAATGGCTCCAAGGGAACCATGGAGGATCTTGGCGTTCACCCGGTAAGCCCTGTCGTGGGGTGCTGCAACTGCCCGTGCACAAGTTCGGGGTACTAGGGTACCCCTATTCTAGTACACCGACAGGAGCCCCCGGGCCTGGGCCAGACACGGTGCCGAGCGTTGTTGGGCCAGGCCCAAGACAGGGCACGGGCACACGCGGGCTGGGTCACGCCGAATCTCGCTCCGTATCCACCGCGCTCTCCCATAACGGCACGCGTTGAATGCGGCATCATGGGAGAGATCATAGGTGGTTGTTTATTCGGAAGGGCGAAACGTCCGCCCCGTCCCTCTTTATAAGCAGAGGAATCAGGGGCAGTTCGTTCCCCCTCGCTGGTTGCTGCTACTTCATCTTCAAGAAACTCCGCCGCTCCCCCCTTCTTCTCGAAGCCGAGAGAGCAGCGCTCCGCCCCCATTGCCACCAGCATCACCGCGCCGTCGACCTCCCTCACCACCTCCGCCATGGCCCCGAAAGCCGACAAGGGAAAGGGCGTGAAGTCGGCCGAGGCGCAGCGGCTCGCGGCGCTGCGGAAGGAGCGGGCGATCTTCTCCCCTCAGCTCGGCGTGCAGGAGCTGAGGGAGTACTTCTACCTCTTTTGGGCGACGGAGACGCATGCGCATCCGCGCACGAGGGTACTCCCGGCTACTGCTTCGAAGCTGGCTCCAAACAGGTACCCATTCTTCACGCTATTCTTCTACTGCGGGCTCTGCCCGCCCTTCTCGGAGTTCTTCTGTTATATTATGAACACATATGGCTTCCGCCTCCTTGACTTCACCCCCAACGCTGTCCTGACCATGGCAGTTTTCGCACATTTGTGCGAAAACTTTGTCGGAGTCCACCCTAGTGTTGCCCTTTTCCGCCACTACTTCATTCCTCGGGTAGAGAGAGGGGAACCGCTTGCCGGAGGGATTGCCTGGATCTCGAGAGTCGGCAAGAAGGAGGCGTACTTGGATGGTGAGCTCCGCAGCAAGTGGGAGGAGTGGAGAGCGGAGTGGTGCTGGATCGTTGAGGAGAATCCGCAGCCCTTCACCGCCGTGCACCAAGCTCCAATAGTGCGCGGCAATGACTGGAGCAATGTGGCCCCGGAAGATGAGAGGCTGAAGATCGCCATCACTAGGATTCTTCGCCTCAGGCTTGCCGGGCTCACTGTAGGTGCTGTCGGGGCAGATTTCCTCCGCTGCCGCATTGCCCCCCTGCAGGAGAGGGGGAGGCCCGCCTGGGAATTCAAGAATTCGGCGGACATCATGAGGCTGCGGCCGGGCCTCAACTATAACTTCACCGTCCTGGAGCTGGATGCGATGCTTCTGGAGTTGTTCAAACGTGACCCCCAGCACCCATTCACACTGCCGAGGGGCGTAGTTCCTTTGTGCAATAACTCTTCGCTTGACCGGATCCGCGCCATGATGCCGTTGTGCGATTCACACGGAATCATCCCAACCTGGCAAGAGCCTGTGGATGACGTTGTGCGAGCATTCTTCGACACCTTGGAGGAAGTGTCGGTCCATGCTGACGAGCAGAAGAGCCTCAGCCGTGACACCACCGATGAGGAGCTGCAGCGCATCGCCACTAGGGCGGAAGAGGTTGCGGCCGCAGCTGCCGCGGGCGTGTTCGGGTTCACTGTGGAGGAGGCGGAGGCTGCAGAGGCGGCAAACCTTGCCGAGCGCGCGGAGTTCATTGGCGAGGAAGAGCTTGCCGGTTCTGAAGCCGAGCCGAGCGAGGCCGGCGAGGAAGAGCCCGAGCCCTCAGAAGGCTTGCCGCAGGCGGAGCCCCCGGTCTCGCCAAGAAGGCGTCTTCGCAGGGCCGCGAACGTAGCGGGGCGGCAGCTGGCTCAACAGCCGCCAAGCCGTGCGACACGCTCTACCGCGGCAAGTCATGTTGCCGCGGGAGCGCCTCACGCAGCAGTGGCAACTGGAGCGGGATCTTCCTGAGCCACCGCCACCGCCCCCGCCAAGCGGGCAAGGGATCCTACTCCTCCGCCTCGCCGCACCAGAGGGGAGCCGGACTTCGATCTTTCCGCGCTCAGCTCCGACGAGGAGGAAGAAGAGTAAGCTTCTTTGGTGCTCTTATAGTTCTTCAATCTTGCCGTTTTTATCTTGTATTTGACTTGCTTCAATCTGGACTCCTTTCTTTTCAGGACGCTGGCCCAGAGAGCGGCGAAGAGGGCCAAAGCCGCGGTGATCGTCATCGAAGATGACCCCGCCCTGTCAATAGGGGGTGGGTCCGAGATCACCTTGACGGACCCGGCAGTCACTCCTCAAAGCAGCCCCCAGCGCAGCCCCCAGCGTAAGTTCATGGTTAGCTTTCCGTTGCCGGGCGCGCATGAGTGCTTTTTCCTTTGTTGATATCTTGCTTGTCGATTTGTGTAGGAGCAGAGCAGCCACATCAGGAGCGCCCGGAAGCTGGTCCCGAAGTGCCATCTGCTTCGACTACGCCGCCAAGGGAGGGGTTCCCGGTAAGGGAGCGCTCTCCGGCAAGGGGCAGCTCTCCGGCAAGGGACGGCACCGTTGGTCCTGCGGCGACCGAGGCCGCAACTGCAGATCTTGGCACAGGTAATCCACTTGCCCAAAAACTTTCCCTTGGGTTCTTCTTCTTCTGATTTTCTTCTCTTGGATTTTGGATTGATTTTTCTCCCTTCTTCGTTCTTCAGACCCATCTGCGGCTGAGCCAATGGAGACAGAGGGCGCCGGCGAGGAAGGGGCCGGTGCTGACAAGGCCATCAGCGAGGAGGCCGCCAAGGCTGCTGCTGCAGAAGCCGGCGAGGGGTCGGGCGATCGCACTGACGACCCTGAGGCCGCAGGAGCGCCAGGCGCTGCACCGACCGCCGATCCCTCTGCTGCTTCTGCGGAGCCGGGCTCCGGGGAGCCCCAGCCCGGCGCCTACTTGAAGGCCGGCGACGGTATCTTCATCAAACTACCCTGGGCGTCGGGCTCCAGGGCGCCGGTCGAGGGGGAAGCTTTCGATGGGGAGGTGCTCGCCTCTGCTGGACTGTCGTTGGTCGATGCGCCCAACAGCAGCAGTGGCAAGCCTGAGGAGGAGCAGCTGCTGCGGAAGCTACTGTCACTCTACCGCGCCCGGCAAGCCAAGCTGGCTTCCCGGGAAGCGCTTGTCGCGAAGGCGGGAGTGGACATGGAGAAGCGCGCGGAGGAGCTCCGGGGCCAAAATCAAGAAGCTCTCTGGTCTCTGGCGCAGGAGCGGGAGCGACTCGACGAGGAGCGCACAGCCTTCCTTCTCGAGAAGGCCAAGGCTGAGGAGGAGCAAAGGCTGGCCGCCGAGAAGCAGTCCGCGCAGGAAGGTGAACTAGTGCAGCGGAAGGCCAACCTCGACAGCTACGAGGAAGAGCTCGCCGAGCGCGAGCAAGCACTTGGCGGGGCGCTCAAGGAGGCAAAGGACGCTGCGGCAACTGCAGAGGCCGCCAAGAAAGAGCTGGAGGAGAAGGTGGCGCAGCTGGAGGCCAACATTGGGAAGAGTGGCGAGGAGCTTGCCGCACTCAAGCGTGAGCGCGAGAAGGATGCTGCCGCCCATGGTGAGTTGCAAGGTCTTCTCGCTGAGAGGGGCAAGGAGCTCAGCGCCGCCAAGAATTCCAAAGCAGACCTGGAGCTGAAGCTGGCCACGCTGATGCAGACGCTGGAGGCCGCCAAGGAGTGGGAGAAGGTCAAGGCTGACGCGGCGCTGCTGGAGAGTATTGCAGTCACCCAGAACTCGTTCAGAGACACTGTGGAGCACTGGACCGAGGGTCTGGTGAACACTGCCGCAGTCATCAACGAGGAGCTGGCGCAGCTGGGGATGGAAGACTTTGGGTATCCTTCCGACGAGAGTCTTCAACCCAGCGCCAAGCTCAGCCTGTTCTTCAAGGGCGTGGCGACGGCACTCCAGCGGCTCCGGGAGAGGATCCCGAAGTAGCTGGCTGACGAGTCGCGTAAAGTCTGCGCCGGGGTTCTCCAGAAGGTGCTGATGAAGGTAGCCTTCCGCAAACCAGGCCTCAGCTTCACCAACATCCTCAGGTCCTTGCCGCCTGACGCCGATCTGGATGCACTCAAGGCCCTTGTCGCACCCATTGTGGAAAAGGTGAGAGAGATCAAGAGGGTCGAGGGTGGACGCGTAGACTAGGCCGTCCATTTCTTCTTTTCCCTTGTCGCTGCTAGTCATGTTATGAAAACATTCTGTTAGAGCTGCGACAAGTTATCTTGTAATATAACTTGATTTCTGTTATCAATTGCTATGTTATTTCCTCTACTAGATTCCTTCGTTTGTATGTTTTTACCCTACGCTTCTAAGGAACTTGTCGGCGCAGGCGCCCGAGCCGCGAGCGCTGAGTGTGGAACTTCAGCAGCCTGCTGGCAGCGCTGCTTCCGACAAGAAACCTTGTCGCGATTAGATGCAGCACACTTAAGCTGTTGAGCGGACTCGAAACAAAGTAAGGGCGCAACTAGCCACGAGTTGGTTCCTCCGCGCACAGGTTTTCCATACAAAGCAGGGTCGTTCGAGGAAGATAACTCAAAAAAATAAAAAGTGATTGCTCAAACTTTGGCAACTTAGCTTTTCTGTCATTTGCTTCCCGGCAAGGCAAAACTTTGCTTGAACGACGCCTGGTCCATACCACAATCTTCTCCTTCCCCCCCCGGCAAAGTTGTGCGCGAGAGAACCTTCTTTTCCTTTGTTGAGAGAAGAAGAAAGAGGAGAAAATAATAATATGGAGCTCTTCGGCTCGTTATTGCTTACCGGATGTTGGTGCTGCACAAAGTGTCAGATTACACATGCGAGAAAGAAACTAATGCATGAAATGGACAAGCTATGCGGAGCACATGGGGTTTTACTTATGCACGGGATCTGCGCCCGGCTTTGTACAAAGGATTACATGCAACAACGGCAAGACTTGTACAAAAGGTGGTTGCCGGAACGGGTTCCGGCAACCGCGCCTTACGGGAAAAACTTACGAAGATGTTCTATGCTCCAGGAGTTGCTCACCGGAATGCCATCTTCGGTCTCAAGGCAGACAGCACCGGGCCCTGTGACTCGTCTTACCCGATAAGGGCCTTCCCACTTCGGCGTCAACTTGTTGGAATTCTTGGCGGATTGAACGCGCCGAAGAACAAGGTCGCCTTCCTCGAAGCTTCTGGCTTTAACTTTACGGCTATGATAGCGGCGCAAAGCTTGCTGGTATCGAGCAGCTCGTACAGCAGCCTGAAGACGATCTTCCTCAAGGAGTAGCGCGTCGTCTTGTCGCAGCTGTTCTTGTTCAAGCTCATCATAAGCGAGCACTCGAGGTGATCCATATACGAGTTCCGTGGGGAGAACTGCCTCTGCTCCATAGACTAGAGCGAAAGGTGTCTGGCCAGTGGCTCAATTTGGCGTCGTTCTGATCGACCAAAGAACCACCGGCAGCTCCTCTATCCAGTTCCTTCCGCACTTGTGCAGCCTGTCGAAAGTTCTGGTCTTGAGCCCGCGCAGCACTTCGGCGTTTGCCCTTTCTGCTTGACCGTTGCTTCTCGGGTGAGCAACAGAAGCGAAGCAGACCTTGGTGCCAAGGTCTTGGACGTACTGCATGAAGGTGCGGCTCGTGAATTGTGTGTTGTTGTCGGTGATGATCCTGTTAGGGATCCCGAAACGGCAAACAATTGACCTGAGGAACTTGACTGCTGACTGTGCTGTCACCTTCCTCACTGGCTGCACTTACGGCCACTTTGTGAACTTGTCGATTGCGACGTACAAGTACTCAAAGCCCCCGACAGCCCAGGGGAAGGGGCCGAGGATATCGAGCCCCCAGACCGAAAATGGCGAGGATAAAGGGATCGTCTGGAGAGCTTGAGCTGGCTGGTGTATCTGTTTGGAGTGGAACTGGCACGCTTCACACTTGGTTACTTGTGCAGTTGCATCCTGGAGGGCTGTCAGCCAAAAGAAACCTTGCCGGAAAGCTTTGCCGGCAAGTGCTCTTGCGCCAATGTGGTGGCCACATATGCCTCCATGAATCTCTGCCAACAGCTTTTGTCCATCTTCCCGGCGAATACACTTCAATTTCACACCGTTGAGTCTTCTTCTGTACAGTATGCTATCGACAAACTGGTACATACTTGACTGC
The DNA here is from genome assembly GCF_018294505.1 of Triticum aestivum. Taxonomy (NCBI): domain Eukaryota; kingdom Viridiplantae; phylum Streptophyta; class Magnoliopsida; order Poales; family Poaceae; genus Triticum; species Triticum aestivum. The sequence continues at coordinate 342,529,831 of NC_057813.1, forward strand.
CGGGCTACTCTTTCCGCTTCTTCTTGCTCTTCGGGAAGTTCTCATGTCTGAAGGAAATGGACAATCGGCTGTGCCCATGTTGGAGCTTGTGGCTCGACAACAAGGACTAAAGGCACATCTGGTGCTGCGGGAACATCCGCTTCCATGGCAAGGACTTGTGGCCTTGCCGGAGCTTGGTGTTCCCCGGCAAGCTTGCCGGAGCAAAACTTGTCGGGAGCGTCTGCTTCAACGGAACAAACCATAAGGCTTGCCGGAGCAGACTGCTCCTGAGCCTCCTTGGTGTTGATCTTGGGGACTTTCTTGGCGGCGGCCTCGGGGAGCTCTGCCGTAAAGTAGTCACCGGAAACCAACTTCCTCTTCTTGCTTAGTCCAGTTGATGGTGTTATGGATGGTTGAGTCAACTTGAGCACAAAGATCCCTGGTTCCACAGGTAACTTTAGTGCGGCGCACTTTGACAAGCCATCAGCAATGTCATTTTGAGCTCTCGGGATATGCTCCATCTGTAGGCCGTCAAAGTGCTCTTCTAGCTTCCTCACTTCATCAACATATGCTTCCATTAACGGACTCTGGTAATTCTTGTTCACTTGTCGGACGACAAGCTGTGAGTCACCCCTGACAATGAGCTTCTTGATCCCAAGGTCTGCTGCGATTCTGAGACCGGCAAGCAATCCTTCATACTCTACAGTATTGTTGGTTGCTTGTTCTTTGGGAAAGTGCATCTGGACTACGTACTTGAGGTGCTCTCCGGTGGGTGCGACAAGCAGCACGCCTGCACTGGCGCCTTGCAGCGAGAAGGCACCATCAAAGTACATCAGCCACTCTTTGCTTGCCTCTTTGACGGGGATGCTTATCTCTGGAATTTCTTCATCTGGGGTTGGCGTCCACTCTGCTATGAACTCTGCCAATGCTCTGCTTTGGATAGTTGAAGTGCTCTCAAACTTGAGGCCAAAGCTTGACAGTTCCAGCGCCCATTCGACAATCCTGCCTGTTGCTTCTGGATTTTGCAGTATCCTCTTCAACGGAAAGCGAGTGATGACTATAATTTCATGTGCTTGGAAGTAATGGCGCAGCTTTCTCGAGGCCATGAGGAGGCCGAAAAGCAACTTCTGCACACCAGAGTACCTTGATCTAGCCCCCTGCAGAAGGGAACTGACAAAGTAAACTGGACGCTGCACCATTCTCTTCTGCATCGTATCATGCTGCTGCGCAGATCCATCTTTGTCGGGACCAGAGCTTGTCGGCGAAGCCCCCTGCTTGTCGCTGGATGCATCTGCCGTGGTTGCTGGCTCATCATCTACCTCTCTCTCCGCCACTAACGCAGCACTAACCACTTGATTGGTTGCCGCTATATACAGCAGCAACTTCTCTTGTGGCTTAGGTGCGACAAGTGTTGGAGTGGAGGACAGGTATCTCTTCAAGTCCTGCAGCGCAGCCTCCGCCTCCGGAGTCCATTTCATTGGACCTGCCTTTTTCAAAATTTTGAAAAATGGCAGGGCGCGCTCAGCAGATCTAGAGATAATCCTGCTGAGAGCAGCCACGCAACCGGCAAGCCTTCGCACATCCTTGACGCGCTTTGGTGCTTCGATCTGCTCAATGGCCTCGATCTTGTCAGGATTGGCTTCAATTCCCCGCTGAGACACGAAGAACCCGAGAAGCTTGCTGGAAGGGACTCCAAACATGCACTTCTCGGGGTTAAGCTTGAGGTTGATCTTGCGCAGATTTGCAAATGTCTCGTCTAAATCTTGAATTAGGGTCGCCCTGCTCTTGCTCTTGACCACTCTGTCATCCATGTAGGCTTCCACATTTCTGTGCATCTGTAGTTCAAAAGCGTGGTGGACTACCCTTGCAAATCTTGAACCGGCATTCTTCAAACCGAAAGGCATCCGTACGAAGTAGTATGTGCCACACGGGGTGATAAATGCGGTTTTCTCTTCATCTTCTTCTGCCATGAAGATTTGATGGTATCCTGAGTATGCATCAAGAAATGAAAGCAAATCACATCCGGCTGTGGAGTCAACAATCTGGTCAATTCGCGGCAAGGGAAATGGGTCTTTGGGACAAGCTTTATTAACATCAGTGAAGTCAATACAAAGTCTCCATTTCTCGTTAGCCTTGCGCACAACAACAGGATTGGCCAACCACGTGGGATGGAGCACTCCTCTGACAAGGCCTGCTGCTTCCAACTTCTTGATTTCTTCTGCGATGAATTCTTGGCGCTCTACTGCCTGCTTCCTGACTCTTTGCTTGACGGGCCGCGCATGAGGACAGACGGCAAGGTGGTGCTCAATTACTTTCCTGGGAACACCGGGGATATCAGACGGTTGCCATGCAAACATGTCGACATTCGCCCGCAGGAAAGCAACGAGCGCGCTTTCCTATTTGGGGTCAAGAGTGGCGCTGATGGTGAAGGTACCACCAGTGCCATCCTCCTTGGCGGACACCTTCTTGGTCTCAGGTGGCACTGCCATTGCCTTCTTACACTTGCCGGTGGAGCTCGATGGTGCGTCCTCGACGGTAGCGCAGCACTCCGAAGAGGTGCGCTTGCCGGAGTGGGCATCAGAGCTCTTGCCGGACTTGGTCTTCTTCTTCCCCCCGGGAGCTTCAGCGGCAAGTGTCCTGCGTTCTACTGCGGCTGCTGCTTCCCAATAGATCTTGTCGGCACAGATAAGAGCATCCTTCTTGTCGCCAGGGACAGAGATGACACTTATCGGGCCTGGCATTTTCAGTACGTTGTACGCATAGTGAGAGGCTGCCATGAACTTGGCGAGTGCCGGTCGGCCAAGGATTCCATTGTAAGGTAATGGAAAATCGGCAACGTCAAACATGACCCTCTCAGTCCTGAAGTTCAGCTTGCTGCCAAATGTTACCGGCAACGTGATCTTTCCCTTCGGCTTGCTCCTTCCCGGGTTAATTCCTTGAAATGTACCGGTCTCTTCGAGCTCACTGTCTGGGATCTGGAGTTTGTGAAGCACCGCGGAGGAGATCAGGTTCAAGCCGGCCCCGCCGTCAACTAGCATCTTAGTGACCTTGAGGTTGCGGATTGTTGGTGAAACCAGCATCGGCAAGCACCCGACCGCAGTTATGCGATCAGGATGGTCCTCAATGTCAAAGATGATAGGCGTGCCGGACCATTTCAGAGGCTTGCGTGACTCGACGGGTGGTTCTGCTGCATTAACTTCCCGCACCCACTGCTTGAGCTGGCGGTGCGAGGCATGCAGAGAAGCACCACCGTCAACGCACAGGACCTCTGTGGCTTTCTGGAACTCCTGCTCATCAGTCTCCTCATCATCCATGTCATCATCATCATCGTCATCTTCATCCTTGTCGCGGTCGCGAGGAGGTCTGTCTCCTTGCCGCTGCTTGGCCTTGCCGCGGCGTCCTCCTCGGCCGGGACGTTTCTTGCCGGATCCACCAGCTCCTTCCTGGGCCTTCTCCTTGTCGCGCCGCTCGTATTCAGCTTTCTGTTGCTCAACAAGCTGTTCGACTTTCTTACAGTTCTGGAGATCATGGCCCTTGGTGCGGTGAATCTTGCAATACTGCTTGTTGGTGCCGTCCTGCTTGTCGGTGACCGCCACCTCCGCGGCAACCTCCTTGCCGGAGTCACCGGCTTTGGCTTCCTTGGCGCCGCCACCGTTGCCGGACTGCTCAACAACTAGCACTTCTTTGCCTTTCCTCCTTCTGTTGTTTCGCCGCCGGTTTTTCCTTGTCGGGGCAGCATCTTCACTGTCGGATCCTCCCGCTCCTATATTTTCTCCGGGGAGTCTCCCCCCTTCCTCAGCACGTGCACACTTGTCGGCCAGTGCATATAACTCACTGACGTCCCTGATCTTGCACATCGCCATTTCCTCCCGCATCCAGCGGTTTTGCACGTTCTGATGGAACATGCTGATCACCGCGGCAGGTTGGACGTCTGGGATGTTGTGCTGCACACTACTGAATCTCTGAATGTACTTGCGCAGGGGCTCTCCTTCCTTCTGGGCGAGCAGATGAAGATCACTCTCCTGGCCATGAGGCTTGTGTCCGCCTGTGAAGGCGCCGACAAACTGATGGCACAGATCAGCCCAAGAGGATATGGAGTTGTCCGGCAAGTGCATGAGCCAGGATCTGACGTTGGGCTTGAGCACCAGCGGGAAGTAGTTGGCAAGGATCTTGCCATCTCGTCCCCCGGCAGCCTGTACCGCAATGGTGTAGATGCTGAGGAACTCCGACGGATGCGTCTTGCCATCGTACTTCTCTGGTACGTCTGGCTAGAAGTTCTTTGTGCTGGGCCACTGGACTTGCCGCAGCTCACGAGTGAACGCAGGACAACCTACCGCGTACGGCAGATCGCCTGGTTCCCCTGGAGCATGCATATCAACAGGGGGCCCAACGCGCTTGTCGGATTGACGTCGCGCTTCTCTTCGGCGCTCGATGTAGGTTCGAGCGTCTTCTTGTTGTCGATCATGAAGAACTTGGCGCTGATCGCGACGAGCTCGTGGATCTGACGATGCAGTGGAGTCGCTGTCGAGGTGGATCCGGCGAGTCGGCGATCTTGGCCTTCGGGGTGGTGATTGCATGGTAGTTGCACCTCCGCCCGTTTCGTCGCCACCGGCTCGCGTCCGGCAACCCTGCCGCGGCGGCGACGCGCTCGGCCGCCATGGAGTGTCGCCGTTGGCATAGCCGATGAGACTCTGAATGGTGGCCTTCCATTCGTCGATCTTGTCCGACGTCGGAGGGTAATCTAGGAGAAGTTGAGCTCGTGCCAAAGCTTCTGCTGGAGTGGTGGGTGGCAGTGGCGGACGACGCGAGGAGCGGGACGTGCTCGAACTTCTAACTATGTTAGAAGGAGCAGTATCCCGTCCAGGCGACCGTGCCCCGCTCGTGCCAGCATGCTGGCGTGCATGCTGGTCTTGAGCACCCCGAGATCCACCAGCTTGGTCTTGGCCTATCATGCGTATGGCACTGCTAGTGCCATGATGCTGTTGATCTTGCGCCTCCTGAGAGTGGCGTGGAACATGTACAGTCGCCGAGGTTTGTGCAGCCTTGTTCTTGGATCTGGCGGCATCATGAACTTCCTCGTCGACGTCCATTCTTCTGCTAGCGTCCATTCCACCACCCGTTTGCTCCAACGGTGGCGGAAGTGACGAGGACGGAGCGGCTGCTACCGAAGTCTTCTTCTTCGGTGGCATGCTGATGAAGGGAATGAAGATCTAGCTCGTGTGAACGCCGGATCAGGTTCACACAATCTCGACGCCCCCTACCTGGCGCGCCAAAGATGTCGGGGGAAACTGACCCTCGAACACCTATGGGGCCGGCGGACCGGGCCCCTTTCGGTTCGGTGGGGGGCGGAGATAGCACGAAGAGAGGATCGAGGTGAAACACACGAGCAGTTTACCCAACTTCGGAGCTCTCCGGAGAGATAACACTCCTACTGCTGCTTGTCTGGTTGTATTATCTTGTGTTCTTGCTCTAGAGAGAGAGCGTGGTGTTTTTCTGGGTTTCGAATGAGTCGAACTGACCGAAACTCCAAACCCCCCTCTTTCCCCCCACGTTGCGCATGGGCCTCCTTTTATACGCTAAAGGGGTCATCGACAGGTGGCAACGCAGAGGAGGGTATAAACATAAAAAGTGAGGTGGTTGGTACAGTTACTTGTACAGTGCACCCTACCTAACCCTGACGGCAGGGGACAAGGGCATTAAATGCCCGTCCGAGTCGCCCAAACAGTGCAGAAAGGGGCCGTTAGGGGCGCCACCGTTCACCACGATGGTGACCTTGTCAGCTTCGCATGCCACAGCGCACCGCTGGCTGCACAGCCTCCCGCCACGCGCGCCTGGAGAGGCCCCCAGAACGACACGTTGGCGGATGAGCTGGAGCGTGGGCACAGAGTGGCCGCCTGCCGCGGCAAGCGCCTTGCCGCTGCTGCTATCTTGTCGGGTCCGGAGGCTTGTCGCTCACCGGGCCCCGAGGTATCTTGGTTGGTCTTCCCGGCAAGCTCCTCTTGCCGGGGCCTTGTCGCCTTGCCGGAGCGCGTGGCGCGTCGCGGTAAGTTCTTTGAAGTGCCTTGGTTGGCCTTCCCGGCAAGCTCCTCTTGCTGGGGCCTTGTCTTCTGAGCTTAAATACTTTGTTCTTGAATGGCTCCAAGGGAACCATGGAGGATCTTGGCGTTCGCCCGGTAAGCCCTGCCGTGGGGTGCTGCAACTGCCCGTGCACAAGTTCGGGGTACTAGGGTACCCCTATTCTAGTACACCGACATGATATTTCTTGGACCGAACGCAAACCAGGAGACTTGGCGATGAAGTCACAGACGCAAAGAGGTGGCCACGGGCAGGAGGGCGCGCCCAGGGGGGAAGGCCGCACCCCCTACCTCGTGGGCCCCTCGTAGCTTCCCAGGCCTAATTCCTTCGCCTATATATACTCTTATACCCTGAAAACATCCAGGGGAGCCACAAAACCACTTTTCCAGTGCCGCAACCTTCTATGCCCGTGAGATCCCATCTAGGGACCTTTTCCGGCATCCTACCGGGGGGGATTCGATCACGGAGGGCTTCTACATCAACACCATTATGTCTCTGATCAAGTGTGAGTAGTTTACCACAGACCTTCGGGTCCATAGTTATTAGCTAGATGGCTTCTTCTCTCTCTTTGATTCTCAATACCATGTTCTCCTCGATGTTCCTAGAGATCAATTAGATGTAATATTCTTTTGCGGTGTGTTTGCCAAGATCCGATGAAATGTGGATTTATGATCAGATTATCTATGAATATTATTTGGTTCTTCTCTGAATTCTTATATGCATGATTTCATATCTTTGCAAGTCTCTTCGAATTATCGGTTCAGTTTATCCTACTAGATTGGTCTTTCTTGCAATGGGAGAAGTGCTTAGCTTTGGGTTCCATCTTGCGGTGTCCTTTCCCAGTGACAGTAGGGGCAGCAAGCCACGTATTGTATTGTTGCCATCGAGGATAAAAAGATGGGGTTTTCATCGTATTGCTTGAGTTAATTCCTCTACATCATGTCATCTTACTTAATGCGTTACTCCGTTCTTTATGAACTTAATACTCTAGATGCATGATGTATAGCGGTCGATGTGTGGAGTAATAGTAGTAGATACAGGAAGGAGTCAGTCTACTTGACACGGACATGATGCCTATGTTCATGATAATTTCCTTATATATCGTCATAGCTATGCGCTTTTCTATCAATTGCTTGGCAGTAATTTGTTCACCCACCATAATATTTGCTATCTTGAGAGAAGCCACTAGTGAAACTTATGGCCCCCGGGTCTCTTTTCCATATTATGTAATCTCTTTTACATCTTACTAGTTTCCAATCTACAATTTTGCAATCTTTTACTTTCTGATCTATAAACTAAAATACCAAAAATATTTACTTTACCGTTTATCTATCTCTGTCAGATCTCACTTTTGCAAGTGACTGTGAAGGGATTGGCAACCCCTTTACCGCGTTGGGTGCAAGTTGTTGATTGTTTGTGCGGGTATTTGGTGACTTGTGCGTTTTCTCCTACTGGATTGATACCTTGGTTCTCAAAACTAACGGAAATACTTATGCTACTTTGCTGCATCACCCTTTCCTCTTCAAGGGAAAACCAACGCAAGCTCAAGAGGTAGCAAAAACCAAGTAGCTTACCCGAGAGAACGCCAAACACACGCTTCTCCAGGTTTAGCTTCAAGTTGATCCTACGCAGATTGGCAAATGTCACTTCCAAATCATGGATGAGGGTTGATTTGTCCTTAGTCTTGACCATGATATCATCCATATAAGCTTCAATATTCCTGTGCAACTCTGGTTCAAAACCAATTTGGACTACTCTTGCAAAAGTGGACCCGACACTCTTCAACCCGAAAGGCATGCGCACAAAGCAGTATGTGCCACATGGGGTGATGAAGGAGGTCTTCTATTTGTCTTCCTTAGACATGAATAGCTGATAGTACCCAGAGCATGCATCCAGAAAGGAGAGAAAATCACACCCGGAAGTGGAATCCACAATCTGTTCAATGTGCGGCAAGGGGAATGGGTCCTTTCGGCATGCCTTGTTCAAATCCATGAAATCTATGCATAGCCACCATTTCCCATTAGCCTTGTGCACAACCACTGGGTTTGCTAACTCTCGGTGTCAAAACTGGCAAATCTCGGGTAGGGGGGCCAAGTTGTGCGTCTAAGGATCAATGGTAACAATGGACAAAGGGACACAATATTTACCCAGGTTCGGGCCCTCCTAAAGGAGGTAAAACCCTTTGTCCTGCTTGATTGTATTTGATGAGTATAGGGGTTACAAGAGTTGATCTACCTCGATATTATAATGGCTAATCCCTAGCTTGTCTAGCCTATGATTATTATGATGATTATGTCCACAGACTAACCCCTCTGGTTTATATAGACACTAGAGGGGCTTAGGGTTGTACATAGTCGGTTTACAGGGAAAGGAAACAGCATATCCGAACACCAATCTTGCCGTTCACGCATACAGGAGTCTCGGACACGGGGGATGGTCTTCTGCCTTTATCTTCACGGCCCATCAGTCTGGCCCACATCAAATAGACCGGACGCCCGAGGACCCCTTAGTCCACGACTCCCTCAGTAGCCCCTGAACCAGTCTTCAATGACAATGTGTTTGGCACGCGGATTATCTTTGGCATTGCGAGGCGGGTTCCTCCACTTGAATATCATGTGTCAGCTTCCCTTATAAAAGAACTGTATCCGGCTCTGCATAGTCAAGACAACCCTTAGCCACGAAGGCAAGAAAAATAGGAATAGTGTCTTTACTGACAACTTTTTCCGGCGAAGTGTCACACTTGACTCCTCAGCATTTCGAATCGTTTTCACACCTCCCGTTTCGCATTTCGAGGTTGAGCCTCTATTGACACATCTCATCAAAACAGAGATCGTGCCAGCTTATTACGGGATTCTCATCAATGGGATTTGGGTAACCCAACCGCACCTTACGCAGGATTTCATTGGGAATAGGTGAGGCTTAAGGCTTAAGAGAGGGACGGTTGGTATTTTCACCGCCTATAAGAGGATAAAGATTCCTCCTTTCCTACCCGCGCCCTCCTCTAGCCTCTGTCTTCCACTCCCTCGAGCTCCAGCGCCCAAAAAAGCTTCAATCTTCCCCACCGCCACCACCTTCCCCAGCCATGGTCGGGTCCGACTCCAAGGGCAAGTGGGAGGCCTCCTCCGTCACTAAAAAGGACATGAAGGATCTCAAGAGTGCGGGATATCTATCTGCGGATATCGCGCATAGGCTCCCCGACAAGGACCAAGTCATCCCCACTCCGGGGCCCGGCGAGAGGGTTGTGTTCCTCCCCCATTTCCTCAGGGGGCTTTTACCCTCCACCCCTTCATCTGTGGCCTTATGTTCTATTACGGGCTAGATTTCCATGATCTAGCCCCGAATTCCTTCCTCCACATATCGGCATTTATCACCGTGTGTGAGGCTCTGCTCAGCCCCGAATTCCTTCCTCCACATATCGGCGTTTATCATCGTGTGTGAGGCTCTACTCCGCATCCCGCCACACTTCGGCTTGTGGCTTAAGGTCTTCCATATGAAGCCGAAGGTGGTCGACGGACAGCATGCGGCCTGCGGTGGGGAAATGGTAACCAAGTTGCCCAATGCCACATGGCCCAAAGGGGCGTTCCTCAAGACTGTCAACGTGTGGCAGCAGGAGTGGTTCTACATCACCGAACCCCGCCGCGCCAACTGGGTGTCCATTCCTGAGTTCAGATCCGGAGCCCCTATGAGACTTAACTTGTGGACTGCCAAGGGCCTCGATTGGGGGTCCTAGGAAGAGGTGAAGATGCTACAGAAGTGCATCACCAACGTGTTGGGTATGAACATCAGCCTCATGAACGTGGTCGAAATAATGCTCTTCCACCGCGTCCTTCCCTGCCAACGCCGGGCCTCCCCCATGTGGGAGTTTAATCCGGAGGAGCCACGGATCCTGAAGCGCTTCTTCGCACTACGCATGAAGAAATACAGAAGCTGCTCTTCAAGGCCCAGAAGAGCTGGCCCATGAAGAGCGAGGACATCGAGCTTGACATCGAGAATCCGGCCTCAGAGGTAATTATTGGTTTCTCCGAAGACTTATTCGGTTGATGTTTTAATCAATAGAGATCTTATTATCTGCTCTCCGCACAGGGCTAGACAACAAAGGCGGAGCGGATCGACTGTCTGACTCCGCTGCCAGAGGACCCAGCCACTCCCGAGCTAACGGAGATGCTGGTCCTGGCGCCCTATAAGCCACCGGAGAAGAAGGGCAAGAAGAAGGGCAAGGAAGCCAAGGGCGGCCCCCACCATAGAGGTTCTTCGGATGCTGTGTCTGGAGAGACCGAAATCCTCTCCTCCCATGAGGGAGATGAGGAAGAAGAGGAGGAGGAGGAGGAGGAACAAAAGGACTGCCTCAGAAGACCTGGAGGGGGTGGTGCCGAAGAGAGGGAAGATAACCCTTTCGGACAGTTCAGACTTAGAGTCCGAACACGTCCCCAAAAGGCCCCACAAGGTGAAGCCCCTGGCCGAATCGTAAGTATCAATAATCTTACTGTTTGTCTTTAATTTACATGCCTCTGTTATGTAAGTTATGTTGTATTTTGCCTTTCAGCCCTTCCCAAGAGATTCTGAACACTCCCTTGTCGGAGGGTAAGTCCTTGCCGCCTGAGCAGGAGGAGAGAGACACGCCAGCACGAGCCCCCTCGCCTATCACAATGGAGGGCACCGAGGTGTCGTCCCGAAGGACTTTTCCAGGCCGAGGAGGGGCGGACGAGGCTGTTGAGAAGGCGCCTGAGGTTAACACCTCGGTCGCCGAAAACTTGGGGGAGGCGACCCCTAGGACAACCAACGGCGGGGAGCCCCATCAGTCGGAGCCCCCGCCGAATACCGTTCCAAAGACCAACACGGCTCCGGAATTGGGTACGCAACCCCCTTTGAGAGAGGGGGGAGCAACAGCTCCATCAGTAGCATCTGTTAATCCGGAGGCGGCTCATGCTCTGGAGGAAGCACTGCAAAGTGCTTCCGTCATGGAGGAGCACCACACCTTGATGGGTGCGGTTATGGAAAAGGTTCAGTCTGCAAAAAACGTACTGAATGAAGCCTTCTTCAGCCTACTGGCGGGCTTTGAGGTATGCGACCTAATGCTCTAAAAAAGCTTTTCATATGAAAGGACGAATCTGAGTATAGACAGTAGCCCCTGAGACTCTATACGGATTAGGAAAATCTGGACAAAGGATCCCTCTGATAATTCGGTCAATAATATATTGTGATAACTGTGTAACAGACGTCCATGTTGGCGGCTACGGCCCATGCTGTAGATGTTTCCGAGATCAATCGGAAGCTTCAAGTGGCCGATGAGGAGCTCGACCGCATTAACAAGCGATTCGAGGAAATGCAAGGTGAGGGAGTCCCGGACTAGGGGGTGTCCGGATAGCCGAACTACCATCATCAGCCGGACTCCAAGACTATGAAGATACAAGATTGAAGACTTCGTCCCGTGTCCGGATGGGACTTTCCTTGGCGTGGAAGGCAAGCTTGGCGATACGGATATGTAGATCTCCTACCATTGTAACCGACTCTGTGTAACCCTAGCCCTCTCCGGTGTCTATATAAACCGGATGGCTTTAGTCCATAGGACGAACAACAATCATACCATAGGCTAGCTTCTAGGGTTTAGCCTCCTTGATCTCGTAGTAGATCTACTCTTGTAACCCACATCATCAATATTAATCAAGCAGGACGTAGGGTTTTACCTCCATCAAGAGGGCCCGAACCTGGGTAAAAACATCGTGTCCCTCGTCTCCTGTTACCATCCGCCTAGACGCACAGTTCGGGACCCCCTACCCGAGATCCACCGGTTTTGACACCGACATTGGTGCTTTCATTGAGAGTTCCTCTGTGTCGTCACCGATAGGCTCGATGGCTTCTTCGATCATCAACGACGATGCAGTCCAGGGTGAGACCTTCCTCCCCGGACAGATCTTCGTATTCGGCGGCTTCGCACTGCGGGCCAATTCGCTTGGCCAGCTAGAGCAGATCGAAGGCTACGCCCCTGGCCGTCAGGTCAGGTTTGGAAGTTTGAACTTCATGGCTGACATCTGCGGGGACTTGATCCTCGACGGATTCGAGCCACAGCCGAGCGTGCCGTACTGTCACGATGGGCAGGATTTAGCTCTGCAGCCGGATAGTACCCTGGAGGCCGCACTCGAACCCGCTCCGATCTTCGACTCGGAGCCGGCTGCGCAGACCAAGGATGGATGGCTAGACACCACCTCGGGGGCTGCAACCTCTACGGCGATAGAGCCAAACACCGATCTTGTCCCCCATGAAGCTCGTGACTCCGAGGTGCCAGACTCCTTGCCGGACTCTGGACCTCCCGCGCCCCCTCCAGTCGAATCCGATTGGGCGCCGATCATGGAGTTCACCGCGGCGGACATCTTTCAACACTCACCTTTTGGCGACATCTTGAGTTCGCTAAAGTACCTCTCGTTATCAGGAGAGGCCTGGCCGGACTGCAGCCAGGATGGTTGGGATGCGGACAACGAAGAAATTCAGAGCCCACCCACCACCCACTTGGTAGCCACTGTCGACGACCTAACTGACAGGCTAGACTACGACTCCGAGGACATCGACGGTATGGACGACGATGCCGGGGATGACCAAGAACCAGCGCCTAACAGGCGCAGGAAAGCCACCCCATCCCACAACGTATGCATGGTGGACACACCAAAAGGAAGCCACAATGAGGAAAAACGGGACGTGGCGAAGGACAACTCCCCCAACAGACAAACAAAGCGGCGATGCAAGCACCGCCCGAAGACCGGCATCGACAAAAATGGTACCCATATGGACCCGGCCCTAGAGCAGGGTGAAGCAGTGGACGAGGCACACGTCAACAAGCAGCCAGCCGGACATGAACCGGACAAGCAACCCATCCCCGGTGAAGATGATCTCACATCACCAGAGCATATGAATCTCCATAACAGGCTCGCCGCCACTTCAAGAAGTTTGAAGAAGCAAAAACGGAAGCTCAAAACAGCGGAAGACACACTCAGAATAAGATGGAGCTAAGTACTCAACACCGCAAATAAATATGGCACTAGTCACCAGACAAAGAGCTACCCGAAGCGCAAGTTGTTGCCCGAATTTGACGAGGAGGCCTTCAAGCCCCCGCAGTCAAAAAAGAAAGGGGCCGCCTGGCCGGATAGACGACCAGATGACAGGCCAAGAGCAACACGGGGCGCCACACACAAGCCGACACATGATCAGCATAAAGATCTTCAGAAAAAGGATAACCCAGCCAGGTCTATCTATGGGCCAAAAAAGAAGACTCCAGGAATTAACACAACCAGCCGAGCATTTGAAGACAACGGCACACCCAAATACAGGGGCGCCGCACACCCACTATGTTTTACCGACAAGGTACTGGATCATGGATTTCCAGCGGGATTTAAACCCATAAACATAGAGGCATACGACAGAACAACAGACCCCGGAGTCTGGATTGAGGATTATATCCTACACATACACATGGCAAGAGGAGACGATCTCCATGCCATAAAATACCTTCCCCTCAAGCTCAAAGGGCCGGCCCTGCATTGGCTTAAAAGCCTCCCAGAAAATACGATTGGGAGTTGGGAAGAGCTTGAGGATGCGTTTCGAGCAAATTTTCAGGGGACTTATGTCCGGCCTCCGGATGCAGATGATTTAAGTCACATAACTCAACAGCCCGGAGAATCAGCACGCAAATTCTGGAATAGGTTCCTCACTAAAAAGAACCAAATAGTCGACTGTCCGGACGCTGAAGCCTTAGCAGCCTTCAAACACAATGTCCGATACGAAGGGCTCGCCAGACACCTCGGCCAGGAAAAACCAAGAACAATGGCCGCACTAACAAGTCTCATGACCCGCTTTTGCGCGGGGGAAGACAGCTGGTTGGCTAGATGCAGCACCAGCGACCCGAGTACATCCGATATCAGGGATGGAAATGGGAAATCACGATGCAAAAAAGATCAGCGCCGGAATAAGGAGAATGGCCCAAATAGTACGGCGGTGAACGCCGGATTCAAAAGCTCTCGGCCGAACAACAAAACACTGCCCTTAAAGGATAACAATGACGAGCTATCCAACCTCAACAAGATCCTGGATAGACTGTGTCAAATACACGATACCTCCGGGAAGCCTGCAAACCATACCCACAGAGATTGTTGGGTCTTCAAGCAGTCCGGACGACTTAACGCCGAACACAAAGGGCTCGACACACCAAGTGAAAGTGACGAAACCCAAAAGCAGCGCTCCGGAAACCAAAAGACTTTCCCATTAGAAGTCAAAACAGTGAACTCACTTCACGTGAGAACACGCAGCGCGGCCCCTGCTATACCAAGACACCGTCCGCAGACTGGGGATAGAACCCACCAAAATTCGATATAGCAAGCACTTCCTTCAAAGGAGTGACGCCAGGCCTTTTCAGCCAATTTTACAGGCTCTGTACCACTAGGGGTCGTGTTCGGTTCATCCAACAACCTCCGTTGCGAAAAGCTCACCCTCCATCGCCCCATTTAGCAGTAGCCCTTAAGCACTACTGGGGCATGCAGCTTTCGCCCGCTTTAATGCAATACCACATTACGCGTCTCTTACGCTTAAAAATGCCCGGTCCACGTGGCATATTCTTAAAACTCCAGGTGTCTCTCGACCACGGAGAATGTGCGGCTGCCTAGACAGCCACACATTATTCCGACCTTGCAGGTCAAAGCTCCTAAAAACAGGTCATCTAGACCTCGGACATGGTTAGACGAGTCCGGCGTAACTTAACAAGGGGCTTCCCAGCCGCATACCCCTTTTTTAGGGGGGCGCATGCATAAATGATGAAAGCTAATAAAGCTCAACTTTCTTCATCTTCCAAATTATACTTTATTTTGATACACTTTTTGCACGATATTTATTAGAAACTAAGTCCTTCTCTTTTACATATGAAGCACGTGCTACACCCATCCAGGATACAGCACAACGGAGACACAGGCGCAGACGTGCAGTAGGGACCCGTTGCAAGGATTCTTTTCAGATTAAGACCCTGCGTAAACCTTTCTCACTGTCTCTTGTTGATACACATCCCCCGGTTTCCTACCAGAGCCGAGGAGGAGGCTGGCGTTTTGGCATCGGCCGCGTCAAAAGTTCCCGCCTGTACCTGGACACTAGGGGCTTAGGGCTTTATTCTGCCCGATATCATAAAGACCGAACACCTTAGGGAGTTTTCGGTGTCTCGAGTTAGGCCTTATATGCATCAGCTCCGAATCATGTCTTTGGTCAAATGTTGGGTTTGCCCGGCTCCTGTGTTTTGCTGCCTTACGTTCCGTATCATCGGCTAACGTGGCACCAGGAGAACTACTGCGATTGTGCCCCAGTTCGGCCGGGAGAGCACCTTAGTAGAGAAAGCCGAAAACTGACTGTCATGATATAGCGAGAGACTGGTCAACCACTTGATCGACCATTGGAATGTTTAGAATTCCTCCGCTTTGACGAAGGACCGCTTCCCGGTCAGGCACATATGCGCCCCAAGTTCGGAGAAGCGCCGTGCCATCAGGGGCTATATAGTAGCCCCACATTCGAGCTCCTATGGCTAAGTGAAAGTGATAAAGCATTATACTCCGGTTGCCTAGTTTGCTATGCTGTCACCTCCTTAAAAGGACCAAGACGTTGGATTAAGTGTGAAAAGCGTTTTTCTCTTTGCAAACACCCCCGCACCATGTGTGTGGGGGCTGAAGCCAAAGACTGCCATCTTTCAGATTATACATACATATACGGCCGCACAGGAGATAGTTCAATACTTGAACACACAAGTATAAAAAGTCATTGCATTATAAACATGATCTTAGAAATCATACATGTCATTCAAACATAACATCTTTCGAGCACTGCGACTCTATTATACGAGCGCCCTGTAGGACTTCCTCAAAGTAATGCTCGGTGGGGAATCGGCTTCTGTCCGAACCCCGGGATGCAACAGCGGTGGCATCCATCTCCGCCCAGTATGTTTTACCACGGGCGAGAGCCATCCGCGCACCTTCTATGCATGCCGACCGCTTCATCGCCTTAATATGCGGCACCGCCCCAAGGAATTGCTACAACAAGCCAAAATAACTCTTCGGCTTGGGCCTTTTCGGCCACAGATGAGTTACCACATCCGTCATGGCCAGTCCGGACAATCTATTCAGCTCAGCCCACTCAACTAGCCGATCACTCAATGGAAGTGGACGCTCCGAACTATGGAATTGAGACCAGAAAAGCTCTTCCATTTCATGATCCTCCTGGCTTTGAAAGTGCACGACTGCGTCAGCCGCACTCACCGCCAAGTCCAGATAAGGATCCTCCGGACCATACAATCGGCCCAGCCGAGCATACTTCGGATCCGTGAACTTCCTACGCAGCATAAAGGGCTTTCCAGCCACAATGTCTCCGACCTGACGCAGTTCCTCCTTCATAGCCCGCATCGCACTACGGGCATCCTTGGCTTCGGCATCGGCCTTCTTCAGGTCCTCTTGCTCCGCTCGGCGTTCTCCTTCAAGAACCTCCAGGCGGTCGGTAGCAACTTTCAATTTCATGGCCATTCCGGCCATCTCCTCCCTGCTTCGGCAGTGAGCAGCCTTCTCGGCTTCTAGCTCTTTCGCTGCCTTCAAGGCAGCCGCCTCGCTTTTTCTGGCTTGCTCCTTGGCCCGAGCAAGTTCTGCTCGAAGGTATTCCACAGCAGCAGCACCATCTGCATCAAGCATACAACTTGTAAGGAATGGGCATCAGCTCCCTTACTAAGCGACCGCGGCGCAATCACATACCTTGTGACTCATCAAGTTGTTTATTGACCAGCGAGATGTCCGCATCTGCAGCGTCGAGTTGCTTCTTCAGCTCAGCGAATCCATCCGTCCGACTGGACACCGAACGTTCCGCCACCTGCATAGGAAAGGCAGCATACCAAGTCTCAGGGGCTACTATACAGGGCGCACTTCATGTGCAAAACTGTCAACAGGTATGTCATTTCTGCGTACCTCAAATCCCGTCAGTAAACTTCCGACGGCCTCATACAACCCACTTTCGACGGACGAGATCCTCTCAATCACATTACCCATTAATGTGCGGTGATCTTCTGAGATGGACGCCCTCTTAAGCAAATCCTGCAGCTCCACCGGCCGTACTCCAATGGGTGCCGAACTCTCCGGCCCCGCCGGACTCGGGGAGACCCTCCGCGACGACACCTCAGGGTCGTCCGCCCCGTGCGATGGGGCGGCAGATGGAGGCGTTTCGCTCTCCATCATCTCCAGTTGAAGGTCTCTCGAAGATGAGCTGTGCTGAGATGGGCTGAGATCCGAACTACAAGGTAAAAACTTCGGTTACCTTTAGACATTAAGCAGGGGTGTCTAATAATTATAAAATCCCCCTTTTTACTTACGGCTCGTTAGAGGGTTGATTCCTCCGAGGAGACAGTACGGCCGGGGCACTTTCTGGCGCAGGACCTTCCGGTACAGATTTCTTTCCCCGCTTTGAGGCCTTGGCCTCCGGGTCTTCAGAAGCGTTCCTCTTCTCCCCCTGGAAGGAGGGACTCCCGGTTCCTCCCTTACTAAACGCCTCCTTGGCAGAGGTGACAGTTTCCCCGTGCCCCCCTTCGCCCTCATTTGAAGGTGCAACCTCCAACATTATGATTAACACGGGATCCTGCGTGGTCTCAGGGAGGGGGGCCGGACACCGTATCAATTGTGCTTGCGCTATCCACTCCTGTCCAGGGATAGCTGGTTAAAAGGCGAGCTCACGATAAATAAATGGATGGTGTGTCCGGACACAGGGCTACTTACTTGAGTATCCGGGCGATTGCAGCTTAGGCCAGCGTCCTCGGTCAATTCCGGATGCGTCTCTTGCGATCCGAAGAACAGTTTATACATCTCCATGGGAGTCAAACCCATGAAGTGTTGAAGAGCTTGCGGCCCCTCCGGATTAAATTCCCACAGATGGAGGGGGCGACGTTTGCAGGGCAGTAGGCGCCGGATCAACATGACCTGCACCACTGCGACCATATTGATCTCCCTTTCTTGGAGGACTCGAATCCGGTCCTGCAACAGGGGGATGTCTTTGGGAGGCCCCCAGTCATGCCCCTTGTTGACCCATGATGTCAGCTGTTGTGGAGGGCCCGAGCGAAAGACGGGCGACGGCTTCTGCCTGCTGCCCCGGGGAGCGGTGATATAAAACCACTCCTGTTGCCACAAGCCGAGCTCCTCTTGGAAAGAGCCCTTGGGCTATGGAGCTTCGGCCCTCTTGCTTATAACCGCCCCGCCGCACTCTTCCTGACGCCCCTCAATCATCTTCGGCTCCATGTTGAAGGTTTTGATCCATAAGCCGAAGTGAGGGGTAGTGCGGAGGAAGGCTTCACAGACGACAATGAATGATGAGATATGGAGGATGGACTCCGGAGCCAGGTCGTGGAATTCTAGCCCATAGTAAAACATGAGCCCCCTCATGAAGGGATCCTCCAGGAAGCCTAAACCCCGACGGAAGTGAGACATGAACACGATGATCTCGCCAGGCTCGGGAGTTGGGATAACTTGCCCTCGGGCAGGCAGCCTATGCGAAATCTCGTAGGTTAAGTACCTGGCATCTCTCAGCTTTAGCACGTCCTCCTCCGTGACGGAGGAGGGCATCCACCGGCCTT